>NC_092878.1:45692849-46292849 GCF_028372415.1 Notamacropus eugenii | reverse complement strand
ACCTTGCAGTCTCTTTCAGTAGATGAATTTCTTTCAATTTCTATTTTAACCTCTGGTTCTAAGATATCTGGATAGTTTTATAATTTCCTGAAATATGATGTATAGGGTCTTTTAAAAAAAAAATCAGAAATTTCAGGTAACCCAATAACTCTTAAAATTATCTTTCCTAGATCTATTTTCAGTCATTTTTTCCTCATATTTCACATTTTCTTTTGTTTTTTCATTCTTTTGGCTTTTATTGTTTCTTGATGTGTCATAGACATTAGCTTCCATTTATCCAATTATAATTTTTTTATTTAAATTTACTTACTGAAATTTTCAACATTCATTTCCACAAAATTTTGGGTTTCAAATTTTCTCCCCTTTTCCCTCCTCCCACCCCAAAATGCTGAGCATTCCAATTGCCTCTATCACCAATATGCCCTCCCTTCTAACATCCCTCCCTTCCCTTGTCCCCATCTTCTCTTTTGTCCTGTAGGGCAAGATAACTTTCTATACCCCCTTACCTGTATTTCTTATTTCCTAGTTGCAAGAACGATACTCAACAACTGTTCCTAAAACTTTGAGTTCCAACTTCTCTTCCTCCCTCCCTTCCCACACATTCCCTTTGGGAAGGCAAGCAATTCAATATAGGCCATATCTGTGTAGTTTTGTAAATGATTTCCATAATAATCGTGTTGTGTAAGACTAACTATATTTCTCTCCATCCTATCCTGCCCCCCATTGCTTCTATTCTCTCTTTTGATCCTGTCCCTCCCCAAGAGTATTGACTTCAAATTGCTCCCTCCTCCCACTGCCCTCCCTTCCATCATCCCCCAACCCTGCTTATCCCCTTCTCCCCCACTTTCCTGCATTGTAAGATAGGTTTTCATACCAAAATGAGTGTGTATTTTATTCCTTCCTTTAGTCGAATGTGAGGAGAGTAAGCTTCATGTTTTTTCTCTCACCTCCCCTCTTTTTCCCTCCACTGAAAAGTCTTTTACTTGCCTCTTTTATGAGAGATAATTTGTCCCATTCCATTTCTCCCTTTCTCCTTGCAATATATTTCTCTCTCACCACTTAATTTCATTTTTTTAAGATATGATCCCATCCTATTCAATTCACACTGTGCTCTCCGTCTGTGTGTGTGTGTGTGTGTGTGTGTGTGTGTGTGTGTGTGTGTAATCCCATCAACTACCCAGATACTGAAAAAAGTTTCAAGAGTTACAAATATTGTCTTTCCATGTAGGAATGTAAATAGTTCAGCTTTAGTTAGTCCCTTATGACTTTTCTTTGCTGTTTTCCTTTTTATGCTTCTCTTGATTCTTGTGTTTGAAGGTCAAATTTTCTTTTTAGCTCTGGTCTTTTCATCAAGAATGCTTGAAAGTCCTCTATTTCATTCTAATTATAATTTTTACGTAACTAATTTCTTCAGGTAGGTTTTGTACCTCTTTTTTCATTTATTTGTTTCTGTTTTTTGAGTTCTTGTCTTCAGAGCTTTTTTGTGTCTCTTTTACCATTTGACTAATTCTGTTTTTTCTTATTTTTGTTCTTTTTTTTAAAAATTAAGCTGTATATGATCTTTTCATAATTTTCTTACATTGCTCTCATTTCTTTTCTAAATTTTTCCAACACCAATCTTATCTCTTCCATTGGTTCTTTCAGGAATTCTTGTTGGGCTTTTGTCCAATTTGCATTTTTCTTTGATGTTTTGCTTGTAGCTGTTTTCACATTGTCATTTTCTGATTTTGTGTCTTTATCTTTTCTGTCACAATAATAGCTTTATATGGTCAGATTTTGTTGTTGTTGTTGCTTGTTCATTTTTCCAGTCTATTCCTTGAATTTGAATTTTATGTTAAAGTTGGGTTCTGCTTACCTGGGGGTGGCATGGTACTCTCTCAAGTTTCAAGCTCTTCTCTGTTGCTGTTTTCAGAGTTAATTCTCAGAGTCTATAGCATTTAGGTGCTGTCAAAGTAGTATGCTCTGGAGAAATGCATGATGACTCTTTTTCTGGCCTGTGTTATGGTCTTTATCCAGGAATGGCCCTTGATACTCTGAAGTCATAAATATCAGAGTTCTTCTCTGCCCTGGTCACAATTCCAGAAGCTAAAGCTCCTCTTGGTCCTGTACCCATGACTAGATCCTTTTCTTCCTTCTATGTGACCAGAAACACTTCTCTTCATCCTGCAACTGTGACCTGGAATTGTATATGGGCAATGAAGTTGCCAAAGAACATTAGGTTCTTTGTATAGTGCCAGCAAAGGGTCCCTTGTAATCTCTGACCAGTTGTCTGATCCCCTTGCCCTCTCTAGACCAAGGGCTCTCAAAGCTACTGCTGTAACAATCACTGCCAAGGCCGCCATTGGTATTGTCACTGTGTCTGCTCTAGACCAACCCCATCTATGGTTTCACAGACTTCTGCTGACCTCCTAAGTTGTGTGGGCTGGAAAACTGTCTCACCCCAACCTTTTGTTGGTTGTGTTGTTCCAGATTTCAATTTGAGAAATTATTTTAAACTTGTTTGGAGGAGAATGTTAGGACAGTCAGACTCTGTTGCTGCCTCTACTCTGCCATCCTGGCTCCACCTCAGAATTGCCTTCATTTCAATTTCTAATTATTAGTGATTTGCAACATTTTTTTCATAAATTAACAGTACAGGTTAGTTCAAGTAATATTACAACTACAGAGGTTTTTTTTTACCTCACAGAATTAAAAGTTCACAATTATAAATTCAGTTCTTTACCTGAAGGCTTTGATTATTGTAAGAGTTGAGTTGTTCTCACTTATTCTAAATTTTAAAGTATTTTGAAAATTTAAAAAATCAAAAAAAATCTTTCTTTTCCAGTCTATGAATGAATAAGGAGCTGAAAACTGAATGACCTGGCATTTTGAACTTTACATATTTACATGACTGATAGAATTAAAGTTTTTTTTTTTTTTTGGTTCCTAATATTACATTTATAATTGCAATTGTCTCCATTTTTAAGACTTATCAATTCTGAAGTTCTAGGGGAAGGTGGAGGAGGGACTAGACATTGAAATGTAAAGGAAAAGACCTTTCAGACAAAGGAAACATCCACTCCTTAGAAAGCGTCACAAGATTGAAAGCTCAATTGCACATGAAAACAATGAAACAATGAACTTGTCCCAGGGCACAAACTGCTGCTGTAACCCTGTCCTCAAACCACTCATCTGCATAAGACTCAATAGGAATTTGGGAAGTATATCTGGGCAGAGAACCATAAGTAAAGGTGGAGTCCCTCACCAAGAAACCACCTCTTAATCAGGAAGAATTGATGAACAGGAAAGAAAGAGTTGATGAACAGGAAAAGCTGGAACTTTCTCATCTCCACTTTGTAGATGACAAACCACTAAGCAGAACTGGGAAAGTCAAAGAGGAGACTCTTGCCAATTCAAAATTAAGGTTCATTGACCTTGCAAGAACAGTATAGTAATCCTCCAGCTAAAAAGAGCCTAGCAGAGAAAGAAGTTGGAGGTGTTGAAAACTACACCTATTCATTTAAGAAGAAGCCCCAAGATTCCAGTAAATTGACTCATCCAAAAGAGATCCTGTTGTTCCCTGCAAAGAGTTCAAAAGCAGAGTGACATGCTCAGCCCATTCCAGCAGCAGCTTCCAAGCAACCTCCCTGGTCCAGCCCCATATCAGCTGAGTGACCTTTCTGACCCAGCTTAGCAGTAGACTGATTAATCCAGGTGACATGCTATATCCTGTAAGGAGCCAGTTTAACCAATACCATGTTCCAAGACAAACTTTATGAAGAGCGAGGACTCTGGAGAAAGAAAGGACATTGAGGCTCTGCAGTTCTAGACTGATTTCCTTCAGTCACATGCATTCATTCCTTAATTATCTGCCTCAATACTTTTGTACATTTAGTTCATGCCCACTAGTCCTCTCCTTCATAGACTGCAAGTATTTCTGGGGAAATATTTTGTAATTGCTCTTCTTGCTATGTCATTTGAGTCTTTGCTAAAGAACTGAAACTCCTAGAAGCTTGTTAAGGAGAAGCATGCTGGTGGGGGCTTATGGATTAGCATGTTGGATGGGTAACTACCCAGAGGATTATGCCTTGAACCCTTGGAGAAATAGTGCAGCCCCTCTGGACACTAAATCTACCAAGTCAGTAAGGTTTGAGAAGTGAACTTAAAAGAGATCTTACATAATTAAAATAATTATAAAATTATTTAAATTAAATTATAATATTATTTAAATACGTATTTTGCTTTGATCCACAAAACATAAAGAAGGAATATGATATAATGAAAAGCACCTTGGCTTTGGAGTCAATTGATTTGGGTTTAAATTCTGCTTCTGCTACTTATGACCTGTTTGACCTTGAGCAATTACTTCCTCTCTTGACTCACTTTCTTCTTTTGTAAAATGAAGAGGTTGGACTCAACAGCACCTGAGGTCTTCCAGTTCTAGAGCTATTATCCTATGATCATGAGATTTTAAAGCATCTGATATGTACAAAAAGGGCAGCTAGATGGCGTAGTGGATAGAGCTCTGGGCCTGGAGTCAGGAAGACTCATCTTGAGTTCAAATTTGGCCTCAGACACTTACTAGCGGTGTGATTCTGGGCAAGTCACTTAACTCAGTTTGCCTCAGTTTCCTCTAGCTAGAGAAGGAAATGGCAAATCACTCCAATATCTTTGTTAAGGAAATCCCAAATGGGGTCACAAAAGTCAGACATGTTTGAAAAAAGATTAACAACAACACGTACAAAGAACTGTGCTAGTTGTTACAGGGCAGGGGGACACAGAGACAAAAAGAGAAAAATTGTTCTTGCCTTCAAGGAATTTTATCTTCTACTTACAAATAGTAATAATATGCACATTTGGACAATCTGCCCCAAATAATTCAGAATGAACAAGGCAGACTTATGGGCATATATATGTAGACTGCATCATTAATAATCATCTCTTAAATTACTATACCTGATTACTCAAGTAAGCTATTAAGAATATTGAAATGTAATAATTTAAATGTGAGATTTTTTTTCCCTGAAGGGTTATAGCTAACATTTGAACATACCAAGACAGCAAATATTTATGATTGTGGAATAGGAAGTTGTGAACTTCCCAAGAACTTCTCAAGCATCTTCTCTGATTAATCAAATAGCCATAATTCAGCTTTCCAAAACAGAACCATAAATTTAGATCTAGAAAGGGCATGAGAGGGCCACTGGTATCTCACTGAGACAGAAACAGATCTCTCCTTCCAGAATATGGACCTATATTGTAATGTCTTTTATTTATTTTGTTAAGCTTTTCCTGATTACATTTTAATCTGATTTGGCCAGCATGTTTGACACCTGTGATACAGGCCACCTCTTCATTTTATGAAGAAGCAGGCCTGTGGAGGAGAAGTGACTTGTCCAAGAAAGATCACATGGGGACGAAGAGTCAGAGTTGACACTCAGATACAGATCCTCTAAATCAATAGTCAATACTCTGTTTCTGCAAAGTTAACCTAAAACTTTCTCAAACAAAGCCATGGCTTTAAGATGGATAGGATGTACCTTGAAAAATGAACATCTATCTTAGGGTTGTGAATAATAATGAAAATAAAATAGCACTTACATAGCACTCACTAAGTGCCATGCAAGTATGCTAAATGCTTTTTACAAATATTATTTCAATCTCACAAGAACCATGGCGGGTAGGTGTTCTTGTTATCCACATTTTACTGAGGCAAACAGAGGTTAAAGCAGCTTGCACAGGGACACACAAAGAGCAAGTGTGTGAGACTGGATTTGAACTCAGGTCTTCCTGACTACAACGCCAAAGGTCTATCCATATCACTACCTAGCTGCTGCATATTAAGCCTCTCTGACTTCGGATGAAAATTATTTAATTTTTCTGAAACCAAATTAAAAATTAATTTTTGAGGGCCAAAGAAATACACAGAATGATGAACGTCCTTCAGTATGAACAGTCAGTCTCAAATGAGCATATATTAAAATCAGTATGTATTAAGATAAAGAATAAAAGGGAACATGCATTGTCCCAGGAGTAAATAATAGGATCATGGTCAATACAGACAGTCATCCTGATTACATGTGCCTTTTCACAGAAGTCATCTATGCCCTAAGGCACTTCCTTCTCACCTCTACCAGGCAAGCCAACCTAGCTAAGACAGCAGGACACCCTAAAGGAGAGACAGTAAAAAGCATGTCCCAGGCAGGTCAGACCATCATCACCATCACCTTGACTGTCTTCTTCCCTTAGACAACACAAGATGGTGAGCCCAAGCGCTTTGGGGAATGGCAATGATCCCCAAATCATCAGCCCAGTTCCAGCAGCTGCAACGAAAGGGGAAGGGGCCCCCTTTCCTCATCACTACCAGAAACAACTGTGGATAAACTGGCTCCAACAAGTAGAAAGGCACAAGAGCCCTGAGAATGACAGCATCCCTGACTCCTCTCTCACCCAACATACTACTAATAATGCCTTTAGCCCAGTTCTCAAAGCCTGTGGAGAACGGCTGATAATCCCTACCAAGTGTCATGTAATTGCCATACATAAAACAAAGCACCCTAGGAGAGACAGCTTGTGCCAAGCTAATCAGGCCACTACCACCATCTTGACTAGTTGGCTCTTTAGAACCCTGAAAGGGGCAGCCCAGTACCCAGAATCCAAGAGCCTTGAGGATTACACACACTACTCCCACACAACCATCATCTTAAGAAGCAACCTCTGTGGATATGCAACCTGGCAACTGTTGCTGCAGGTACTGCAGACATATCTATTTAAGACCCAGAAAAGAAAATTCTTGCCACCAAAGTCCGTGGCATCGTCAAATGGTTCAATATCAGGAACTGATATGATTTTATCAGTGGACATTAAAGAAGACACTTTACTGCCTACTTTGCCAATGTGTCCTAAGGACCTTTGGAATCTTTCCATCTGATTTGCAGCTGAGATCTTCCATATATGTGGTCTATTAGAATGTAAGCTTCTAGACTCTCTTCTTTATTCATATCCCCAGCCCTTCGCACAGCATTTTGCATAAAGTGCTTAATCATTTCTCCATTCATTCATTCATTGTATTTCTTATTCTCTAGTAACCTTCAAATGACAGCTCAGGTATCACTTTCTATTGCCCCAGATGTTAGTACTTTCTCCCTCTTCAAATTTCTTTGTGTGAACTTTATATTAATAGGTATAAGACCTATATCCCCGTAGAAAGCAAGTTACTTGAAGGCAGAAATGGCTTTGTTTTGACCTTTGAATCCCCAGTACCTGTGCAGGTTGTCTCCCAGAAAGGTGCTTAGATAAGTCTCTGTTGGATTGAATGGACCCACAGTCAAGTATAAGAAGAACAGCAAAATTTTTGGATTACAGCCTGAAATACAATCCTTTCATCTGAAGGGATAAGAAGAGTAAATACAGTAGTAGCTCAATGACTTTTTGGGTCCTGGAAGTAATTTAAAATTCAATGTGTTTTTTTTAAAGATTATTCTTTCTATTTATTGACACTTCATGTGCTGAAATAACACCTGCTGTAGATCAAATTTGTCTAAATACTCTTTGAGTGTTAAAAGTGAGTTGTCTTTATATGTATAGGCAGGCTATACATTTAATCTGATTTAATGTGAAGAAAAGGGTTTATACAAACTGACATGCAAAGAATGAAAGGACATGGAATATGATTGAGATCTAGAAGGGAAAGTCATCTAGTCCAATTCCTTTATTTTACATGAAAAGGAGGAGCTTAGGAGTTTTTCTAAACAACCCAACCATAGCGTATAAAAGTTTTCCTAAAACCCAATAACAAATAGTAAAGAAAGTGCTTTTTTCAATATGATGGATATGTTGGGCATTGTCCATTGAGTTAAGATAACTACGTGACGCTGAACTTCTACTGGTTGTTAGACTTTGTCAAGAAGAGAGTTAGCTATGAAGGAAGACCCTAGCTCTGGAGGAAGCTCTTGAAAGTTCATTCTTCACATTTTTCCTTACATCTCTTAGAAAGCAATGTTTTACAGCAGAAGCAACTGATGTTGTCCATTAGAGTAACGCCATTAGTAGATTCATACTGAATCTTTGGCAGGCGAATTGACAACCATGTTCTTTTCTGAGAGTCCCTAGAGTTGAGACCCCTGATGGTCCCAGAGTGTGGATTTCAGATCTTTCCAAAAATGTATACATTATATGTACACATTATATACATATACACTACTCTAAGATAGGATGACAGGTGAGTCCAAAGCTGGAGGTGGTGGGCACTATAGTTAAGTAGAGAAATAGCATCCTATTGGATGTTCCTTTTGAAACAGTATCCAAGGATGTCCATCAGAGCAGGATAAAGTAGAAACCCAGAGGTAATTGACATAGACTATAAGGCAAGGTCAGCAAGAGCAGTGTCCTGCAGTTTTAGGGGGGAGATGTTTTGTTGCAATTACATCCTCCGACTGGTTATTAAGGATAAACATGCTGGTGTTATCACTGGTAGTTTCAGGAGTGTAGAACCACAGAATATCCCCTGGGGATCCCAACCAGTGAGTGTGAGTTGGGGCCATTGCCCAGAGAAATGAAGTAAGTCGTCTTCAATTACACAGTGAATAGAAGGGCTGGGATTCTAGTTACGATCTTCCTTCAGGTCACTGTTCTTTCCAGTACACCACATCTACTAGAAGTCCAGAAACATTTGGACAGGGGTGTACACATCTGGGTAATGCTTATTAGAGAAAATAATTGAGATTGTATAGAATGCTATTTCCCCTTCCACATAAATTTCCTCAATTAAAATGTGTTGCTTTTCCAACCTAGTAGAATGTACATCTTTTTTTTTTTAACCACATTGTGGATTTGAAAAATAAAGTCATTTTAAAATTTCTTTGTGCCAAACAAAACAAATTATTTTTTCTTCTACCATGAAAAACTATTTTTCCTGATTATGTCACTCAGAAATAAATATGCCAGACTCCCTAAAAAATTCATTTTCCAAATCAAGCATAAGAAACCACACATACAGAATTTCAGTTCAAGAATATTTTTTCCAGGAAGAGACCCAAAATGTAACTTGGACCCATTATGCCTTTTTATTTTTTCTTACAGATTTTTCTAAATTCATTCATTGTTGCATGCTTTTTACAGAGAACTAATAACATGTTAAGCACTATAAAATACAGTTCTAGAGACCTCTATGCCCAGTTCTATGTCATAGAAAATGTTTGGACCAGGATCAATAAACAACAAATTAGATACCCTTGTTAGTCACAGTGGAAAAGTGTATGCACATAACACTGAATCAGTAAGAAAAGATGTAAGGTTAGCATATTAGTAGCCAGTGGGCACTGAGAAATGGAATAGAAGCTCCTTTCTACCTTTATAAAAAGTACATAAGTAGTTCCATTCATTGTTTCTGGCTTTGAATGCCCCAGTGACTTAATGAGAGCTGAAGTCCGTAGAACACTGTACTACAGTTAGAGTTGGCAACTCCAAGCACAAGCCTTCCAGGATATTGAAGCTGGGGAACCAAGTAGGAAAGTGCAGACTTCATTCTGTTTTCTAAAGGGGGGCAAATGTACCTTTTAATCAATCTTAATTTGTATTAGAACAACAAACTCAACTATTTTCAGCAAGGGATGTTGTTCACAGAAATCTGGACTAACAAAGACTTCGCAAGAGAAATAGTACAACTTGTACTGTACTCTACTACAACTATCATAAATGCACAATTTAAGACTTCAGTGTTTTAAAAACAAAGTACTGAAATTCTCCTCCCCTCCTCAACATCAGGTTAGTGCTTTGCATATTTGAGATAACAGAGCACAATGAATAAAGTGCTTGGCATTCAGAAGAGGTGAATTCAAATCCCACCTCAGATATTTACTAGGTCCTTGACCCTGGGTAAGTCACTGATCTGTTCAAAGTCAGTTTCCACATCTATGAAATGGATGATAATAATTGCATCTGTCTCACAGACTCACTGTGTGGATCAAACCAGACAATCTATGAGTGTTTTGCTAGGCTTAAAAAGTTATAAATTCATGAATTGTTATTACAATAGACTTTATAAATATTATGGTTAAATAGTAATATTCAGATGTCATGCATGGAGGATATTGACTTATCCATGAAGACTTATGTGATCTTCTGTACAGTTCTGTTTGGTTGTTGTTACTTATTATTTTGTGAGGAGCCAAAATTCAGAAAGGACCACCAACACCAATGGCTATTTTTAGTGTATGATTATTTAGTTGACAATGTTTTAGTAAAATGTAACATTGGTAATATTATTTCTATGAATGAAAGATTGTGATTATTTGGTCAAAACTAGAATAAAGTAGATGTTTTGACTATCTAGATAATCTGAAGTTGACCTCAGAGACCTTCTGTTCTAACCTCTTAGTTTACAAATGAAGAAACTGAGGGAGACTATGGGATTTGCCCCAGGTCACTCATTAACCCTCATTAAGTACCACTTTTGAAGACACATCCTTTGGATTCCAGAGCCAGTGTTTTTGCCACTGGTACTTACTCTATGGGATTATCCATTGTTCCTATTCTTTCTTAATTTTATTTTTTTCTCTAGCTGGACAATGTCATCATAGAATTTTTACCTTAAGACTTTTAATTTTCTAGGAGTTTAAAGAATAAATTGAGAAAAAGTATAAGGAGGAAAAGTGCAATAACTTACTTCACTGTTCTCTGCCCCATTTGCTTTTGGTGTAAAGACTGCTATGTTTCTTGATCATTTTACTGAAACTTTTAAAAAGAAGGTAGAGTGGGGGAAGAGAGAGAACTCCCAGCTCCTTAGTAATTAGTTGGATACAGGATCACTATTTCTTCTGTTAGTGGAAATCCTGTGAGGTCTGGTTTGTTCAGGAAAAGCTAGTCAAAACTCTGAAGAAAAGAAGAGTAGATCCATCTCCTGTGAAATTTCCTTAAAAATCACGAGGATCCTGACTTCAGGAAAACACACACACACACACACACACACACACACACACACCACTGTCTAGCTTCATCTGAACCTTTTACATCAACAGGGCTCCACTCTTCCAATAGTGAAGGAAGGCAGTCTATGGCCAAGAAAGAGGAAGTAACAAATATAAACGTTTATCCTTTCTGTCCATATCAGATACTGATAAAAAAGCAAAAGAAAAAAAGTTAAATTTCTTTTTCCATAGATCTTTGGTGGAAGAAGCAGGAAAGAAGAATCCAAGGGTGAAACTGTCTAAATTCATTAAAATGACTATAGGAGATCAGGGTTAAGCCTTTGAGAAGAAAAGAAAGAAAAGGAAGAAGGAAAAGAAAAAGAAAGAGCAAGAAAATGTAGGAAGGTTTAATAAACCCATTCTTAAGGAATGGTGAATCGAGGCTTGCATTACAGGAGGCAGACCGTTTTCACTTTCACTGAGTATAGTGAAGCCACCAAATAATTGAGGTCGTCCAGAAGCCTAAAGTTGGGGAGCTACCCCATCTTGAAGGGAGGGGGAGCAGGGTTAGCCCCTGCTAGCGCTGAGAGCATCACTGCTTTTCCTCCTGGAGGCTAAGCCAAGAACTTCATTTTGACAGGAGAGAGGTCGGTGGGGGCACGGACTTCAGTGGCAGCAAGGCAGAGGAAAGACTTCACACGTCCTCTCCCACCCATCCTCGGGGAGAATAAGTCCTTTCTTAAGGAGAGACACCCATCCCCCTTCCCCTTTTTATGCCTGGCGCCTAGGGAGACGGGGGGGAAATGGGGGTGGGGAGGGGGCGCTGCCGCCAGGGGTGGAGGTAGCGGGTGGGGCCACAGAGATAAAGGTAGTGACAGGTTTACATCCAATTCCTCTCAGATTGGCTTCCCACCCGGGTGGGCAAGCTGCCAGTAGGTTCCTGAGAAAGGGGAGCGTAGTGGTGGCTGCAGTTACCCCCTTGGTCCCCACCCTCCCCTAAGGCGCCTACTAGGATGTAGGCGGGTCTGGCGCTAACTTGGCAGCTGCAAGACCCTCCTGGGTCCGGCAAGGGGTCAATTTATAATCCTTAAAAGTGACCGGGGAGGCACAGAGAGAGGACGGAGAACGAAAGGCGCTATAGGGAGGGGGGGAATTGGGGTAGGACAGCAGGGCATCCTCCCCAGCGGGGGACCCCTGGGGACGTCCTACTCCCCGGGGAGGAGCCAAGCCCTTTCCTGCCCGCTTCCCAGACTCCCGAGCCAGGGGAAAGTCCCTGACGGCGAGCGGAGAGGCTGCGGGGACCCAGAGAACCCGGGGGGGGGGTCCCTCAGACGCCCCCGACCCGGGCTCCTGCGGCTCCGGCGCCCACTGGGTGGTGGCTTCTGCTGTGCCCGCCCCTCGGTTCCTTCCTTCCCCGCCCTCCAGCCTCCCTCCCCGCCGTGTCCCCCCTCTCGGGCTCCTCCGCCCCCGGGCTCCGGGCGCTTCCAGTCCGCGAGCGGCGGCCACATCTTGGCGGCGGCGGAGGCGGCGGCTTCCCCACCCCCTGCTCGCTGGCTGGCCGGGCCCGGGCTCCCTCGGTTGCCTTTTCCTGGCCGTATCCTCCTCCTGGCCTCGGCCATTTTCCCCTGCTCCCCCTCCCGTCCCGAACCTCATCTCCCCTCCCTCCTCTGGCCGCGGGACTTTTCCGGAAAGTTTTTCATTTTCCGCGGAGGCTCCGCAAGAAGCGCCTCGCTCTCCAGCTGCAAAACTTTTCCCTTCATCCTCCCCTCCTTTCTCCCCGGTGCTCCTCTCCTCTCGCTTCTGCCCGCTCCCTCTCCTCTCCCTTCCTGGGCTCCCCTCTCTCCCGATCTTCCCACCCCCGCCGGGGGCAGTTTTCCGATGAGTGCCCCTCCGGTCATCCGGCCGCCCAGCCCTCTGCTGCCGGTGGCAGTGGCGGCGGCGGCGGCGGCGTCTGCCCTGGCGCAGGGGCCGGTCCCGGTCCCGACCCCGGCTCTGGCTCAGGCTCTGGCTCCAGCCGGGGGCATCTCCTTTCATCTCCAGATCGGGCTGAGCCGGGAACCGGTGCTGCTGCTGCAGGACTCCTCGGGGGAGTACAGCTTGGCTCACGTCCGGGAGATGGCTTGCTCCATAGTCGACCAGAAGGTAAGGCGGCCCGCCCTCTGGGTCTCTGGGTCTCTGGCCCTATTGGCATAGGGGGCGCTCCCCGAGCTCTCCCCTGGCCAGTGCTCTCGGTCCTCTGCTGCTGCCACTTCGGACCCTGGCTAAGTGTCTTTTTCCGTTGGGGTCAGACCAGGAGTCCGACTGGTTCTGGGATCTAGGAGGGTTTGGATATTGCTAGGAGGACGGATTCAACGCCGACGTCCAGAACATCCCTCTAGATTCCTTCCCTCAGCCCTCTCATTCCTTACTTATCTTTGCCTGTCTTTTTTCCTCTCTTGGTGTTTCTACCTACTATATGAGGACATCCCTCCACCCACACCCATTTTTTGCCCCTTCCATTTTCACGATTTTTATCTTCCTCCTTTCCATTCATCCCACCCTTTCTCCCTTGTGTCTTTTCCATGAAGCATCTCTGCCACCAGAATCCTCTAGCCCACACCTAAGAAGAGTTTCCCACGGGATGCTCTCCGAGCTGTTTCAGAAACAACCTTCCGTCTTCATTCGCAGACCCTGCTTAGCTTTTAAATTAGAACTGAGGAGTTAATTGAATGGTGTGGAGCAGTTTTGTTTTCTTGAACTGGAAAGGAAGGAGATGAAAAATTTCTCACCTGTCAGATAAGGTTTAAGTGGCAAGAAAGTCCAGCTGTGATAACAACCGACTAAACTCTGACCATCACTCAAACCGTGGCTCCCCCCTTCCCTTTCTGAACTGTTAGATAATACATTTTCCATTGATAAAGCTAGAAATTTTCACAGCCTTCTGCAGTCACCTCCATTTACACTAGCAGGGAATGAGTGAAGATCAGGAAACTTTCATACTATCCTTCCCAAGAAACTGAACCATCTAGGGTGGAGAACTTCACCACAGGACAGCTCACATCTTGGTTGTGCCTGGAGTTGAAGAAAACTGGAGAGTAACTGCTAATTTTGCAGCCAGGAAGACTACTCCCTCCCCCAACTTTTACAACTAGTCAATGGATTCCAGGTTGTCCCACTACCCATCTAGATGGGTATGTTACATGGAAGGGGTGATAAGAGTGAAAAGAGGCTGGGGACGGCAGGCGCCAGTCTGCTTAGTATAAACAGCCAAGGATGTTGGAGGTGGAGACTGGGATTTCTAAAAGAGTTGGTGCTGAATTTCACCCTGGAGAATTGGCAAGTGACTTCTGAAGGATGACTTGAAGAATCTTGAATCACTCTCTGTGAACAGTTTTGGTACAGAACTGAATTCTAGGGAAAGGGGCCATACATCCAGAGAGTAAGGGAGACCTAGGAATAAGCATATGTGTATACAATGTGTGTGTGTGTGTATTTGTGTGTATTTGGGGAGGCAGGAATTGTGGGAGACCCTAAAAGTTGTAAAAAAACTGGAGTAGTGTAGGAATAACACTAAGTGCCAGGAATTCCTTGTGTTATATAAATTATCAGAAACAGTAACTTTTTATGTTTAGGAAAAAGACCTGTAATTTTTAATTGCAAGTATTTTTTTTGGTGAACATGATAAAAATCATTCAAAGCCACATTATTATCACTATAATATCTTTATAATCAATGTTGTGGCATGTTCATCATAGGCAGAGAGGAGCTTAAAGTACTCCAAGAAGTTACTTCCAAAAGTGCTGTTACTCTGAAAGAGTTTGTAGTTTGATGGGAATGGTCAGTAAGGATATCAGTGATTAGCAAATGTTTATTGATTGATTGTACAACCAATTGGATAGAGACAGTGTATTTTTAAAGAAAATTATGAATCTAAAGGGACTGCTGGAATAGCTCAAGAATCAGGAATTATTAAATTGTGATGGGATAATCTGAATAGACTTTTTGATGTTTCAAAGAAAGGAAGAGATATTATCATAGACTAGGATGTGAGGCAACTGAAATGAGATGAAAAGGTTTAGGAAAAGCATTTTAAGTGAGGAATGGTTACCAGTTTGATTGATCGGAGCAGACTTTAGGGCAGAGAGGGAAGGCGAAATTGGAGGCTAATTGTCCAGGGACAGTTGAGAGCTTCTTACATTCAGAATACATATGTGACATGACCAGAAGTAATCTGGAAGGTGATGTTTTATTCTGCAGACAGCGTTTTAGAGTCGAGAGTCTAAAGGCAAGAAGTCCAGCAAAAAGAAGTCATTCCCTTAGTTCAGTCATAAACTAGTTAGAGCCACTAGGGCTGAGGAAGATGGAATTTGAGAATACTACAGAAAAATGCTCAGGATTTGGTATCTGGTTGATGATAAATGGACAAAATCTCCAGCTGTAGTAGAGAAAATGGAATGGAATAAGAGTTCTCAAGGTTAAAGATAATGATTTTTGTTAGTTGTTATCATGATTATCATAGGATGATAAATTTAGAAGTGGATTAGATTTTAGAGGCCATTAGTTGAACACCTAATTTTTTTCAAATGAGGAAACCAAGACTTAAAGAAATTAAATGACTTTCCCATGGTTGCATATCTAGTAGGTGTTCTGAACCTAGTTCTTCCTAATTTCAACTTCATCACCATCTACTTGCTGCCTTTCTACATTTGTTTAGTTTTAGACTGTGGGAGGATATTTGAGTTAGAAATGCCCTAGCTATAACACTATACAGGAAGTGCCCCCGAAATTTGGGGCAATTTTAAGCTTCAATATTTTAAGCTATGAAAGTTTTAAGTAATAGCTTAGAACTGAATTAAAACTTTTGGGACATCCTGTAGGAAGAATTGAAGAGAGGTTGGGAAATTAGCAGTGGAGACTAAGGTTTGAGACTTATTAGTAAACGAGTAACAACCAAGAGCAGAAGACAGACTGTCTAACCATATATTTCAAAACTGTATGTAACACTTAGAGAGGTCAGGATAGTGAGGGATCATGTCATGGCTCTGTATTAAAGGAGTGAAGACTTTAGGTAGAAGAGAAGACTTAGGAGGTAGGAACTTACTTAGTGCTTGCTTTTCCCTCTGCCTGGAATAAACCTTCTACTTTGCAATTTTTCTTTTTAAAGGACCATCCATCAGTTCTCAACTCAATGCCCAACTTTTTCTGGAAAGGTTTCCTGGTCCCTCTCTTCAGATATAAAAACTCTTTTTCTCCTCTTAATCTCAGAACCCTTTGTCTCTTGCTTAGGCGACTTCTCTTACTCTGCTTTTTAAGTTAGTTGTAAACTTATGTGGCTACTAGATGGTGTAGTGGATGGAGTGCTCACTTAAAAATGGAGTTTAAATTCCACCTCAGGAAGTTAGTACTCTTGTGACCCTGGACTTAACCTTTTCCAGCCTCATTTTTTATCTGTAAAATGGGTATTATAATAATAGCACCTACCTCACAGGGTTCTTATATAAGGAGCAAATGAAGTAAAATGCTTAAAGAAATGAAAAGATTGCAGAAATGTTAGCTATTCTTTAACTGAATTTAAGATTCCACTAACATAGGGTCCATATACTTGTTTCACTTCTATTACATGGTAAAGATCCTTTAGAATAGTGACTATATCTTATTCATTCTTGTATCTCCCCCAGTTCATAGTGCATTACCTTACACATGGTAGGAGCTCAGTTTTTATTAGTTAAATTGTTTAATGAATTCAAATGGAGAGGAAGAGAACTTGGGAATGGGGCTATGATAAGATGCAGACACTGAAAAGGAATGTAGACATAAGAGAATTCTTGATTCTTGTAGAAAGTTAGGATTACCTGAATAGGATGAAGACCATGTCTGGATGACAATGAGATTTGATATGTTACTGTAAACTTGATGATCTCAATTTCTACTGCAAATTACAAATTATTGACTGTTTGGAAGGAGAGAATCTTAAAGAAAGAGCTGAAAGTTAGAAACAGCCTCCTGACATCATGGACTAGGAAGAAAGCCAGAAATAGCTATAGTAGGGTTAAGACAAAGATTTAAAAATAGCCAAAGATCATCCTTTGTTTTTTAAAAAAATCCTTCTTTTCTTTTCTTGGTCAAGAGTAAGGTTTTTCAGATCTTCATTTTGTACTGAGTTTTAAAATAGACAAAAATAATTTCATTCTTTACAAAGATGCCCTTGACTTTAAATTTTAGAATTAATAGCATATGCATGTTTTATATCATCAGTATAGGCAGCAGAATTATCACCAAAATTAGAAGGAGGGAATGGTTCCTTTTTATACAATGTAGAATGTCTCCTATTATATAGTATAGGCCTGGAGTACTTCACCTAGGATTATTCTAATAGCTCCTCTAGGCATGGAGGTGATCTAGGTTCCCAGTCTGTGCCTTCTGGAAGGTTAATAGCAAGCTGGAGAATTTCCCAATTATTAGCCCAGAAGCAAAGTAGTACGTCTGTTCTGACATGATGAACCTCATCAGACAACCTTGACCACCAAGGTGATGATTTATTTTAATTTTTTCTACACGAAGACTGTTTACTAAAAGAATTGCAATCTGAATTGGTGAAGGGAATATCTATACCAATGAAATCATGTTTTTTGAAATATTGAAAGAAATAAACTCAGACTGTATCTTTAAATAACAGCATTTGTTTGACCTTAAAAAGTTATCTGGTATGGTTTATTTGTGCCTGAAAATTTTTTGAATTGGCAGGTTATTCCTTGATTTAGTCCAAGTCCTTGAGGTCATGGATATAGAAAACTCCCTCCACCAATGCAGAATGGTACTGAAAGATTAGGTGACTTTCCCAGGGTCACACAGACGAAATGTGTTAGAGGTGACAACTGAACTCTGGTCTTCCCATACCCTCCTTTTATTTCCGTGATTATTCTGAACTTGCATTTTCTTTCAAACAATTCATAAGTTTGTGTGGTATTATTAATGTATGCTCTTTTCAGAAGGAACAATTCAAGGTTCTGTTGGTTACAGAAGATGTAAACCCATTTGTCTTTTCTGCTCTGCGTCTCAAGCATATGACCTTGACGGCTGGCTTTATATAGACATGTTTTCTTTTACTACCGTGAATGCTTATTGGTGTAGGAAGGAAAAAAAAAGAGTAGTTGGCTTACTTTGAAACACTGTTTGTTACTTTCTAGTATCAAAGGAACTCAATGTATGGAGACTGAGAAGGAATTGTTTTAAAGGAAGGAACATAACAGTAATCAAGAGGAAGAAAAACTTCAGGGTTTTGCACCTTTCCACTGCCCAAAAGGAAATAGGGTGCCCTTTTTTTAACCAGTAATATTAAATTGGGGTGATAGGATGAAATTAAAATGACTGCCTATTCACTTTGACTGTTCCTTTCCTGGGATTCATCCAATTACTTGAGCTGAGGTGTAACAGCTAAGGAATCCTGGCATATATCTCCAGATTAGACACTTCCACATCCTTAATTATGTGGCCCCAGAACTATAAAAGCAAGATTTTAATTGAAGTAGTTTGCCCCTTAGGAGAAACAAAGGTTAGAGGCTACGTTTTAAGGTTGGAAAAAGAGAGTGTTACTGATCGAAATGCATGTTTATCAAGTCCTTATGTTGTTTGTAATTTCCTCATTTTTAAATTTTCTCTCCTGTAGCGGTGGAATTGTTTTTTTTTTTTCCCTCCCTTTATAACATTTTTTAGTTATTCCTCACTATACTAATTGAGTGTGTTGGTGTCCATATCTTTCTGTTCTTTCAGAAAAGCTGACTGATTCAGAAAAGTACCCCTTGGAAATTAAAAGCAATAGTCTTTTTTAACTAATTCTGGGGTTGGAGGCCAAGATATATATATATATACATATATATATGTATATATGCTTTTCATTCTCAGTTGTATGTGTATACATGCATGTATATGGGTATATGCTTGTATATGTGTATAATACATATATATTATACACATATATATGCATATATATAATTTTCCCTGCATTCTACTGATCCTTTGTTTAGTACTGGAATACAAAATTTTGCATTTTTGTTTAAATGATTATTAGGGAATAATAATTTTCGGATCTTTTGTTGTTTATGGATTCATTTTTTTCAGGCATGTCTGACTTTTCATGACCCCATTTGAGGTTTTCTTGGCAACATACTGGAGTGGTTTGCCATTTCCTTCTCTAGATTATTTTACAAATGAGGAAACTGAGGAAAATAGGTTGTTACTTTCCCAGAGTCACCCTGCTGGTAAGTGTCTGAGGCTTAATTTGAACTCAGTGCTTCATGATTCCAGACCGGGCACTTTGCCACATAGCTGCCTGCTGACTTGAATTAATAGTCAGCACTTACAAATACTTTACACATGTTATTCATTTGACTCTCATAAGTATATGAGGTTAGCACAGATGGCATTATTACTCCCATTATATAGATATATAAGACGGCTTACTAATAGTTGCACACTTTTAGGAATGAAAAGCTGGTTTTAAAGTAAAGTCTCTCCTGACTTCAGTTTTAGCTCTTTCCCTACCAGGCAGTACTGCTGTCTCTAACTGAATTGAATACATCTGTGTGGTAAAGGAATTGATAAACTTCTGTACTAACCAATTATCCAGATGTCTACCATAAAATAAAATGGCCTTACTCTAAGGGAAGTCTAGTAGTAGGAATACAAGAATATTAATAAAGATGAAACACTTGATCTATAAAACTACATTTTGTGATTTTGTGTATCATGTCAGAGGTGAGAAGGTTTGATGAATGACTTTACGTTGGTTCATTGTATTTGGTCAACTGATTGTTTAGAACCGCTGATAGATTTGAAATCCAGGACGGTCCATTGTCATCAGCAGCGTCCTAATAGCTGAAAGCTGTATATAATGTTTAGGGGAGCTAGGTGGCACAGTGGGTAGAGCACTCGGCCTGGAGTGAGAAGCTCATCTTTCTGAACTCAAATCCAACCTCAGACACTTACTAGTTGGGTGACTCTGGGCAAATCACTTAATCCTTTTTGCCTCAGTCTCCTCATCTGTGAAATGAGCTAGAGAAGGAAATGGCAAACCACTCCAGTATCGTTGCTAAGAAAATTCCAAATGGGTCGCAAAGAGTAGGACATGACTGAACAATATTCCTAACACAGGAATTACACAAAGCAGGTGTATTAATAGATGTTTGTTTGTGTGAAATGAGTGAATAAATAAGGGCAGTATGTATAAAGGAAAGCATGCTGGATTTGCAGTAAGACGCTGTAAGTTCAAACCTCAGCTCTTTTACTTGTTAACTGTATCTGGTGCTCAGTTTACTCATCTATAAAATAAGGGGAAGAGACTCCTGTATATTTGTAATATTTTTTTTTTTGAGAGGATTATTCTGGCTTTGCGGTATAGAGAACTCCTAAGGTAAGAAAACATCTACTAATTTGAATTAGCACCCATTCTTTAATTGTTACCTGGAGGTGCTGAATAGCTAAGTAACTTTCCCAGAGTCACCCTGCCAGTTTTTGTCAGAAGTGGAATTTCGACCGCTGGTCATCCAGGCGCCAAGGCCTATTCTCTGTTAACCTATTCCAACTCTCTTTACGTGTGTAACTACCAACAAAATTTGCATGCTAGAATGCATTTCCTGAATAATAAAGATGCATAAAGTATATATTCTAATATTTAAACGTGTTTGATATCTAAATAATTAAAAATTTTAAATATAAAGAGTAAAACTACATGAAATAAGTCTCTAAGAGGTTCCTAAATGAAGTTAGTGTCGATATATTTCATAGCCATTTGTTATTTTGAAAGTGTCAGTTTCTCCTGTGTTTAGCCCTGTGATTATGTATTCCTGAATCAGTCAGTCTCTTATTTGGTACCTAGCTTCTGCCCTTCCTCATTCACCCCATAGGTCTCCATTTAAGTAAAAGATCCTTAGTGTTCCAAGTGATCTAGTTTGTGTCAATTTCCACATTTAAATATTGTCATGTTTCTGAAGCACACCAATCATCTAGCAATTCTCAAATCATTGGGACATTTATGGCTTGGAAATAGCACCCTTGCATTGGCTGTAGGTTGCTAAGCAAGCCTTATCTCCAGACCCACAGCCATTAAGAGTCTCAAGGCCTTCTGGATTGGTGTAGGGAGGGCAGAATGAGGAGACATCTAGGCACTGGCATTCGCTCTTCTTACAGGTCATCTGTTAGCTGCTGCATTTCCTTTGTGTCCTGGATTGTAGGGAAAAAAACAGAAATTGTTCACTCACAGCCTAAAATGAAGGTATGGGGGAAATAATGTGTTCATTGTGTGCATATTAATTTCAAGGTTTAGTTTTAAGACGCAAAAAACTTTGTATACTTTTTTACTCTTTAAAACAAGTTGAATTTCTGTATTCTACTGTTTAGAAACAGGAAGTTTTCTTAGAAAACTTCTTTCCTGCTTATATCTTCTTTTTACATCTACACGTATATAGGTGAATGCTACCTCTAATTGAACACTATCCTTGTATATTTTGATGAAATTAATTAGAAATTAATCATATTATAAAAGATCTAGAGGTCTAAGGGACTTTAGGGCCTATCTTGTTCACTCCGCTGTAATGGCAAGTAAAATAGGATCTTTTGCTGTTTTTGTTTTAGTATAATCAAGAAATATACTTCTATTTGAATGTGATTAAGGAGGACCTTTCCCACCCATGGTCAGGCCTGGGAAGATTTGTAAGAAGGTCCATGCTTTTTGTTAATGAAACACTGGTTCTCAAGGGATGGGATGCCCTCTGTCTCTAAAAAGTGTATAAAGACTCTGAAGTGTAGTTTTACTTTGGGGCTTACTGACCGAAAGTGTTTGTTTGGCCAGGTGAGGACTCTGGGAAACTACTAAAAGAGCCTCCTGGCTTTGAAAACCTAGATGTCAGTGCTTTCCTCTCTGGTAGCTATGGTCAGACAGTTGGGGTCCAATTGTCTGTTGAATTCAGGCAGAGAAAGCCCCGTCTGTTGACTTTTAATTTCTCTGTATTTTCTTTGAAATTCAGGGTGCTGTCTCCCTTGAATTAGCTGAATGATATATGTGCTTGATTAAAGTAACAGTTAACCCCTCAAAAGTTGCCTTTCCTTTTATGAATGCAGATCTAAGAACCTGTGACAGGCCTCCCTGTATGTTGGGATGCTTAATGTTACACCTATCCATTTAACAGATGAGGAAACTGAGGTCCAAGGAAGTTAAATGATAATCAATAAAACATCAGATGCAAGGTTTGAACCCAGGTCTTCTGACTTCAGAGGAGTGCTTTTGGGTCTTCTTTATTATGTATCTAGTGCTGGGTTGTGTGCACAGTAATTACTTAATAAAGTTTATTGAATTGAACTGAAATGAATGGACAAAGTAAAATTACTTAAAGTTATCTCAAAGAAAATTCAGCCTTGAAGTTTTTTAGGATAATGTGCTACCTTTTACTGGCAATAAAAACAAAACTTTATTGCATCACTGTCTACTGACATGTCACTGAGCCTTCAGGGGACGTGTTATCCCCACTCTGACCAGCAGATCTTAGGGTAAATAAATTATAGGATGTCACCAATCCTCCCAAATCTCAATTTCTCAGAATACTTCGGGAATTTATAAAAGCCTGACTGAAAGTAAGACTAATTTAAAAATTAAAAGTGAAGCAAACAAATGATCAGGCAAACAAAACAAGCCATTTTGCTTTGAGGGATTATTGAGGTGGGGTTAATTTACTGAAAATCAGTGAGCATTTATCAAGTAGTATTTATTAAGTGCTGAGAATGTGCAAGGCACTATGCTAAGTTCTGGGGAAACGAAGAAAGGAAAAAAAAAACATGATTGCTGTTCTCAGGGAGCTCATAGTCTAATGGTGAAGACAAGGTAGTAAGATTAAGGATTATTGCCTAAAATGGTTCTTTATCTGAGAGTTGAAGGAAGTTAGGGAAAATAGGAGGTAGAAATGAAGAGGAAGAGCAGCCCAGACGTGGATTAACCAGTGAAATCTCATGAGGTGGATCATGGAGGAGCAGCAAGGAGGTAAAATTATGCTAGTAAACATTTATTAAGCACCTTCTATCTGCCAAATACTGTACTAAGTATTGGAGATACAAAGAAAGGTAAAAGACACTACTGGCTTTCAAGGAACTCACAGTCTGTTGTGGGAATGCAGACAACTCATGGACAAACAAGATATAAACAGGATAAATCAGCAATAATCAACACAGGCAAGGCCACTAGCCTGAATGGTGATAGGGAAAGACTTCCTGTAGACCTTGAGATTTTAACTAGGACTTGAAGAAAGTCAAGAGGTGGAGATGAGGGGAAGAGCATTCTAGGCATGCAGTACAGCCATTGGCAATGCCCAGAATTGGGAGATGGCATATCTTGTTTGAGGAAGAACATGGGGGCCAGGGTCACTAGACTGAAGAGTTCATAGTAGGGAGTAAGGTGTAAGAAAAATGGACAGGAGTGGGAGAAGGTTATTTCGATTCTATTTCATTTGAAAATGAATGAAAACAAAATGGAAAAAAATTATTCAGTAGTTGACTTCATGATAGTTCTTGGTTCCAAGTCCCAAGAAAGAAATAAAAAGAATATTTAGAAATAAATACTTGGTTATAGGCAACATGGTGTAGTGGAAAAAAGAACACTAGTTTTGGAGTTAGGAGACCTAGTTGGAAACATAGTCTTGCTCTTTATACCTATGTGAACTTAGACACATGATTAACCTTTCTTGGACTCAGTTTCCATATTTGTTAAATGAGGAGATTCACCTAGATAATGTTCATGGTTATTTTTCCAACTTTGAATATTGTATAGGGTCCTGTGGGTGGCTGGACAGGCAGGCACTTTAATGTGGCTTTTGATTTGAAATCATCTTTGGCTGTCGTGCTTGAACACTCACTTTACTAAAGTCTTAATTCTGATGAAAAGCTAAAGCTGTTCATAAATTAAGCATGTATTTGTGTGTGCATGTTCTGCTACTGACTTAGAAGGGAAAGCTATTGGAAAACAGTTGATTTAGAGGTTTAAAAAATAATTCTTTTTTATAAAATGGTAAGTAATGAGACTCAAATGCTCTGTCGTTCAGGTGAATCAGTAACAATCATTCCCTGTTTGGACTCTCTTTGGTTCTTTGTTCATTTTCATATATTTACTATGCATTAACGTTTCATTGTTATTTATGAGTGACAGCCTCCTACTGCATTGTACTTTCCATCAGGACTGGGACCATATCTTATTTTAAACTGTATCTCAGTGCCTAGCTTAGTGCTCTGTATACAGTGGGTGCTCAATAACTGATGAGTTGAGCTGAAATGAAGGAAAATAGCTGCTTGTTCATATATGGGCTAACCTCAGGCACTTATTAGTTTCTTTCCAATTAAATAAAAGGGACTTACACAATGAAGAAATTTCAGTAGTTACTTCTAATTATCCTTCAGAAGACGTGAATTCAGGCATACCTCAGAGATACTATGGGTTTGGTTGTAGACCACCACATTTAAGTGAATATTGCAATAAGACAAGTCCCATGAGTTTTTGGTTTTTACAGTGCATGTAAAATTATATTTATCGTACTGTAGTTTATTAAATGTGCAATAGTATTATGTCTAAATTTAAAAAATACTTTATTGCTTAAAAAAGAAGTAATTATCATTTAAGCATTAAATGTAATCAGTTATAATCTGTTTGCTTGTCTAGTGTCTTGCCGTGATGGCTGATCAGGTCAGTGGTTGCTGAAGGCTGGAGTGATTGTGGCAATTTCTTGAAATTAGACAGCAATGTTTATGGCATCAATTGACTCTTCTTTTCACTTGAATACTTAGAGGCCATTTTACAGTTATTAACCGGCCTAATTTCAATATTGTTGTATCTCAGGGAGTAGAGACGCCAGAGGAGAGAGAGATGGGGGAAGGGCTCAGAACACACAGAACATGGATCAGTCAAGTTTCACATCTTATATGGGCATAGTTCGTGGTGCCCCAGAACAGTTACAATAGCAACATCAAAGGTGACTGATCACAGATCACCATAATAGGTATAATAATAATGAAAAAGTTTGAAATATTGAGAGAATTACCAAAATGAGATACAGAGAAATTATGTGAGCACATGCTGTTGGAAGAATGGAGCTAATAAATCTTTGACACAGGGTTGCCATAAACCTTCAATTTGTAAAAAATGCAGTATCCATGAAGTACAGTAAAGCACAGTAAAACAAGATATGCCTTTAACCTGTAATATGTAAGTGTGATGGAATGGTCTTGTGCTATAAGAAAAGAGGAAATAGATCCTTTCCAAAAAGCTGTGGACTTAGATGAATTGATGAATGTGTGTTCATCCTTCATTGCCGAAGAAGACCGTGCCATCAGAGAAATGATGTCATGACTTGCACTTGACTTTGTGTTGAGTGAGGGAGGGCTGTGCAGGTCACCAGCCTCACTTCTCTGCCAGAGCCATCTGAATCCAGTGACCAGATATTCATCAGGATGACTGGAGATGACCCAGGATGAGGCAATTGGGGTTAAACGACTTGCCCAAGATCGCACAGCTAGTGAGTGTCAGAGGTCTTGAGGTGAGATTTGAACTCAGGTCCTCCTGACTCCTGCACTGGTGCTCTATCCACTGCACCACCTAGCTGCCTTTGAACAATTTATACTGTAACATCAATATTATAAAATTACATTATTTTGAAGATGACTATAAAGTGATAAAAATGTGATCAAATAAGATAATTGTAAAGTGCTTAGCAAAGTACCTGGCACATAGTAAGTACTATAGAAATGTTAACGATTGTTATTATTAAATATTATTATTATTATTATTATTAATTATTTTTAAAATGAAATGAACAGAAGCAGGAGTGCAATTTGTACCATAACAGCAACCCTGTGAAGACAAACAAACGTGAAAACTGTAAGAACCACGCTCAGTAAAGTGATCAGCTGGGATTCCAAAGGGTCAGTTAAGAAATATATTTTCTGCCTGTTTGCAGAATGAGGCATACATATATTTTTGTATGCAGCCAGTGAGGAAACTTGTTTTGACTATGTATATTTGTTATAAGCCATTTGTTTCTAGTGGAGTTGGAGTGAGAGGAGAAAAAATAGACTTCTGTTGATTAAAAAAAAATAGAAAGATTGGGGATGATGCTCCACATGTGGAATGTAACCTGCCCTTTCAGATGAGGTCATTGTATTGTTTGCTTTACTTAATTGTTTTACTTTATAATACAGGACTTCTCAAGGAGTGGGAGTCATCGTTATATGTTTCTAATTTAAAAACAAAATATTTCAAAGAAACTTAAAAAAGGTTAATACTCTGGGATAATTTTTGAATGCATGGAATGCCAGGCATTGGGAGAACCATGTGTTGTTGTCTTCTTCTTTTCCTCTTCCCTGTAATTAATTTAGAGATGCATTCAACTGGACTATTATAGGATTGGGGGCAATAAGTTCTGTTTTATGCTTTGTATTTGAATACAATGAGATTATTTTAGATTGTTCCTATGCTTACACATTTCTTGCATTGAAATTTTGAAAAGTATTATAGCTGTACTGTTAATATTTGGGAAAGATGCCTTGAGTCTGATGCATGAATCTAACAGTGCAAGATTGGATTCTCAAAAAAAATATCAAAGAAATAGTGAATTACTATTGATACTTATTAACTATGAATTTTAATTAAACATTAAAAAAGCTGAGGGTTGCCAATGATACCGTTGTTAGGTCTATGCCCCAAAGAGATCAAATAAAGTGAAAAGGGACCCATACGTATTAAAAATATTTTAGCAGCTCTTTTTCATAGTGCAAAGAACTCGAAATTAAGGGGATCGCTGTCCAT
Source organism: Notamacropus eugenii (assembly GCF_028372415.1). NCBI lineage: Eukaryota > Metazoa > Chordata > Mammalia > Diprotodontia > Macropodidae > Notamacropus > Notamacropus eugenii. The sequence goes on along the minus strand of NC_092878.1, from coordinate 46,266,149 downwards.
TGGATAATGCCTTAACAATGACTGAATGGTATATGAATGTAATGGAATACAAGAAATGACAAAAGGGACAGTTTCAGAAAAATTGGGATGACTTGCATTAACTGTGTGAGTAGAACCAGAAAAATTTATATTATAAAGGGAAACAAAAACTGCCAAAAACTTTAAAAAGGACCAACACAGTGACCGATCGTGATTCCACAAGACTGATGGAGCATGTTACCTACTCTTGAGAGGAGATGACCTCAAGGTACAAGAATATATGTACACATATACACATGTACTGCATATAACATATACGTATATGTGTAGAAACACAGATGCATGTATATTTGGATATGGACAATGGAGGAATTTATTTTGCTTTATTATGCATAATTGTTGCATGGGTTTTTCTTTTTTTCATTGGGAAAATGGTAGAGGAAAAAATGAACTTTTGTTCATTGAAAAATAACAATAACAATTATTATTACATTAATAATAATATAATATAATAATATTAATAATAAAAAATATATGATGGATAACAGAAAGGGAAGGGGATAGCTATTTATATAATGTGAAAGTCACTATACTAAAGATTTTTTTACAAATATTATTTCACTTGATCCTTACAACATCCCTGCAAGGTAGGTGCTGTTATTGTCCCCATTTTACAGTTGAGGAAACTGAGGCAGGTAGCAGTTAAATGATATAACACAGGGCCACACAACCAGTAAGTATCTTAGGTCAGATCTGACCTCACACTCCAGGCTTAGTGCTCTGTCCCCTCTACTAGTGACCTCACTAAATAAAATGGGAGACTGAATAACCTTTGAATTATAATCAGTAAGTAAGTCATTTTCTACCCTCCACACTGTATTATTAGAGATGCTGAGAAACCCATATAATGGACAAACTACGTGTGGCCAACGTAAAGCTGGCACTAGCCTTCAAACAGACGAGAAAATGGGTATGTTTGCTTTTGCTTGGCTGGTTCTTATCCTTTCTGAGAAATTATCAGACCTTCTGTGACTGTGTAACCCACCAAAGCCTTAATGGTACTTGTCTGTCTGTAGGGGCCCAAATCTGGTTTGGGTAGAACCGAAGCAACGAAGAGATGTTGTCGTGTAAGAGGCTCCTAGCCGTTAAAAGCAGGGAGTGAGTACCTTTTGGTTCCCCAGTGATGTTCTGGAGAGTTTCCAAAAATGAAATTTCAGCTTCTTAAATATTTGCTTTGTGTGGAGCATACCCTTCCAAATGCAAAATTATCTCTTTGTGTTGATGATATGTGGATGCTGAGGCAATGATTAGGCTTGCTCACATGTATTCAACACTCTTATTCATCTGGAGGAAAATGTGAAATTCCTCCTAGGAATTACTCCGATGCTGCTAACCAAATATTTTTGTACCATTAAAAACCAATAATGACAACACCACTTGAAGTTACTTGGCAGCAGGGAAACCCACATACTGCTGTTTCTTACTCTCCCTTTTTTTGTCTCACATAATGTAAGCTGTTTGGATGAAATAAACAAAGATTTTAATTAGATAGCAGTTAGGACCATCATGAAATGTCATAAAATTTCAATGTTTGTGAAGCTAAGAATTCGTGTAAATAACAGGCATTAGACAAATTTCAGAAACATTTGTACTTGTCTGAAGTTACAATTGCCTCTGTAAAAGTTATCTTCCAAAGTTGTAAAAGACTCTGGTTTGTTAAAAGCCATGAAGTTGATAAAGCAGTTTAGAAATGTTGGCAAACATGAACATTTGATTTGTAAACGTGCAATCCTGTGCAGTATTTTGGTCCAAAATCTTTTGGTGGAAAGGAAAAATTCTGATATGTACCCTACGCTAATTCTTAGACTTTTGTTGTGACTAAGCTTCACTGATTGATGGGAGAAAAAAAATGATTGAATGCACTCCTTGTGTTGATGTTTGAATTTTAGATGTCACTAAATGATTCTTTTCTTGAATATTCGCCAGTATCTACTGTTTTATTTTACACACCTAAAGTTTGTTCAGAATATGAATATTTTGGAATTTTAAGACAAATAATTTTGAAGATTAATTTGACTTGTTATCTCCTTTGCATGGTACCAACATGATTGTTTCAATTAACTAAAGCTTGTTGAATAAATGAGAAAAAGTCAGGGAAATTGTCTCTTTGTAGTTCAAAACACAACCATCAACACCCTCAGGCACCACCCTAGAACTTTTTGAGGGGATTATTTTTTTTTCCTTTTCAACTAGTGGTTAATAAACATACCTACATACCTACAGAGATGTTATGAGTATCAAATCAGATAATATAACACATGTAAAGTACGTTCAGACCTCAAAGTGCTATATAAATGTTAGCTATTATTACAAAACCTAAGAAATTAGAGTGTTTTTGAGAGGGAAGTGACAGTTCTCTATCAAGATGGAGTGTGAAGCCCTTCTATATCTCAGAGAATGACAGCTAGAACAGTAAAGTAACAAAATGGGCAAAATGTGAAGGAGAAAAGACCAAGAAGGGGAAATCTTCAGCTGGAGATTGGAAAATCCCGTTGTTTTCTCTGCAGGCTGTTTCCTCAAGCAGATCTACTTCAAGGGAATTCAGTAGTACAGATTAGATGGGGTCAGAGACCAATAAATTTGAAGAGGTAGTGATGGAAAGATGAATAGAACTTAGAAAAAATACATCCAAAAAGCCCAACATGTTGTTACTGGAAAATTGAAGCAGTTAATCAATCAGCAGACCCATATTAAGGGCTTATTCTGTGCCAGACACTGTACTACATACTGGAGATACAAGCAAATCAAATACAGGACCAGCCTTCAGGGAACTTACCCCTCAATTGAGCAGACATAAATAGGCACATAAATTGGTCTGTGTGAGAGGAGTATGGCATAGATGGAAAACAGCCTTAGAGAGAAGTCCCAAACAGCTGTGGGGGACATGGAAAAACTTCCCGGAGTAACAAGCAATTGCCATTGAGCAGAGTCTTAAAGGTCGCTCATTCAGTTACCAAATAGTTAACTGCGGTTGAGGTTCAGCATTAATGTTGTTGGGAAAAATCATCAGCAACCACAAATTATATAGATTAAAAGGAAAAAAAACTCATTTAAAATTAAAATGGGAAGACCATGTTAATAAACATAGGTATATCAAAAGAATGAATGGGAGAAAATGATAATAACCTTCCTGTCAAATGACTTAAATACTTATTGACTGAAACTGCCTTGAAAGTGGAAGAAAGAGAAATAATAATTGTAAATAACTGGAGAGTATGTGTCAGCTAGGTAGCTCAGTGAATAGAGCTCTGGGGTGGAGTCTGGAAGACTTGAGTTCAGATTCGGCCTCAGACACTTACTAGCTGTGTGACCTGGGGTGAGTCACTTAACCTCTATTTGCCTTAATTCACTGGAGAAGGAAATGGCAAACCACAAGTACCCTTGCCAAGAAAACCCCATGGACTATATGCTCCATGGGGTCACAAAGAGTTGGATGTGACAGAACAACAACAGAGAGTGTGGCTTTTATCATCAGCTTACCTGATCAGGGTCATTATGTCAAGTTCCTTGACACAAGAAATAATAATAATATGGTAAAAGGTGTGTGGTACCTGGGAATCTTTACAGCATAAGACCAAGTCTGTCCATATTTCAAGATATTCTTCTTGAAACATTAATAAAAAAAGATAGGAGATGATGTTAAATAAGCTCCTGGTAGCAACAAAAATTAGTTGCCAGTAGCTGCTTTTTCAAATAGAGGAAAAGTTTGCAAATAACCAGAGAACTTATGCCCAATGATATTTGCTAAAGTGATTGGGAAGGAGAAAAATGAGAGAGAAGGAGAAAGAAAATTAAAAACAAGACCAAAAATGCCTACAACATGAAATCAGGCAAACAGAACTGAGGGTGACAGATTTTTCACTGAATCTATTCTGGCTCATGCCATACTTCTTTATACTTTTGGCCCATGGACATTAGAAAAGCACCCTGGGTCTGGAATTTATTCCCTTTGCAGCTGGGAAATGATTCTCGTGTTTTTTCTAAGGATTTGTAGGACATCAGAGTTTTACTGCCTCAGTTTAGACAGCCTAAAAGGAAAGTGAAGAATAAACAGAAGGTAGAGACAGGGGAGCCTCTACTTAAAGATAATGTGTAGAACTTGACTTTCTGATAAAAGTACTATATTTAAAGATTAGTAAATGATTTCATTACATTGGAACTGTACTGGTCTAGATTCCAGTAGAGAGTTTGGACAATATTTGCTAAAGGAAAGGCCTATCTTGTTCTTCAGTCATTTTCCAGTGATGTCCAACTCTTTGTGACAGTTTGGTGTTTTCTTGGCAAAAATACTAGGGTGGTTTGCTTGTTCCTTCTCTAGATAATTTTTACAAATGAGGAAGCTGAGGCAAGCTGAGTTAAATGGCTTGCTCAGGGTCACACAGTTACTAAGTATCTAAGGTGTGTGTGTTTGTCCTTCCTTGCTGAAGAAGACCATGCCATCAGAGAAATGATGACATGACTTGCACTTGACTTTGTTTTGAGTGAGGGAGGGCTGTGCAGGTCACCAGCCTTACTTCTCCAGAGACATCTGGATCCAGCGACCAGATATTCATCAGAATGACTGGAAATGACCCAAGATGAGGCACAATTGGGGTTAAGTGACTTGCCCAAGGTCATACAGCTAGTGAATGTCAAGTATCTGAGGTGCGATTTGAACTCAGGTCCTCCTGACTCCTGCACTTGTGCTCTATCCACTGCACCATCTAGTTGTCCCTAGTATCTAAGGTAAGATTTGAATGAAGGAAGATGAGTCTTCCTTATTCCAAGCCCAGTGTTCTAACCATTGTGCCACCTAGCTGCCCTGCACAGGCCTATCTTACTCCTGTCGTAAGAAGGACATTGTCTAATCAGCCACTGATGAATTTAAATGTCAAGATGCTGCTGTAAGGTCATCAGAAGCAAAAGGTATTGCTCTACTAATTGTTAAAAGATATAATCCCATTTGAAGGCCAAGGACTTGAAATTGATTCTAATTGATGTATCTCTGTAAGGGCAATTAGATCAACAGTCCATTAATATGATGATCCTAATGTTCAGCCAAGAACAGTGGGTAATCAGGGGGAAGAAATTTAATACAATAATGAATGAAGAGATGAATAAGGCCTCCCCATCTACAACATCTACAGAGACCCCATTTGGAAATATTTGCCCACCCTCTCCTCTCCCAAGAATCACCATGGCTTAGTGGATGGGGAAACCACATACAGGAGTATAGGGAACTCAGGTCAAGCTGTGTGTGTGCATGTGTGTGTGCGTGTGTGTGTGTGTGTGTGACATCATGGTTGTGTGACCCTTGACAAATGACAACCACTTTCCAGAAAGCTGGAAATGCCCAATTGTTAGGGATTATGCTTTTACATAATCAAGACATTGGCAGCTAGATGGCATGTAGAATGCTAAACATGGAGACAAAAAGACCAGAATTCAAACCCTACTTCAGACACTAGCTCTATGACCCTGGGTAAATCGATTAATCACTTCTAGCATTGGGTTACTCATCTGTAAAATGGGGACATTAATGACTTTTAGGGTGGTTGTGAAGATCAAATAAGAACTTATGTAAAGTACTTTTCAAAACTCAGAACCCTATATAAATACTAGCTATTTTGCTCAACTGTATTATATGTTTTAATTTAATCAGTTTCTTTAAGTTTGATTAGTATCGACTAAAATATGAACAATAATGATTCAGATCTGCCTTTCCATCGAGTTTGTTCAGAATGCAGAGGATGATGAGTGGTCTGCATTGGAGGCTTGTTATATAACACTAGTAGCAGAGTTTTTAGCAATAATTACTAACTCTTTGGGTTTCACTTTTTTATGTGAGGTCCTGGGGGACGTTGTTTGGAATTCTTTTAAAGAAATTAGAGGAAAATGCATCTCTGTGACCTATCTTTAAAAGCAAAGAGAAAAAAACAAAAGAAATATACATCCACACATGCATATATGTATATATATATGCATGCATGTATATATACATGTGCATGTATAATTTTTGCATGTAGAAGTCACTTGCACATGAATATAAAATAACTGTGGGCCAGGGGTTTATAGAAAACTGAGGAAGGAAAGACAGCTTGAATTAATAGAGGTGGATGGGAGTAGCAAAACACAGCTATGTTGTAGCAGAGTTGTTTTTTTTTTAAATGTTAAAATTTTATGAACTGAACTCCAACATAGCTTAAAATAAACCCAACAAATATTCCATACAAAACTAAAACTATATCAATGAATTTGTTTTTAATAATTAATTGTTAGTTTTCAACATTCACTTCCATAAGATTTTGAGTTTTAAGTTTTCTCCTCCTCCCACTCCTCTCTCCTCCCTAAGACAGAATGCAGTCTGATATAGGCTCTACTTACACATTCACATTAAACATATTTTCACATTAGTCATGATCTAAAGAAGAAGTGGAACCAATGGGAGGAACCATGACAAAGAAAAAACAAAACAAAACAACAAAAGAAAAGGATGGCAAATAGCATGCTTCCGTCAGTATTCAGACTCCTGAGTACTTTCTCTGGATGTGGGTAGCATTTTCCATCATGAGTTTTGGAGCTGTCCTAGATCCTTGCATTGCTGAGAAGAGCTAAATCTATCAGAATCAGTCATGTCATACTGTAGCTGTTATTTAGTATAATGTTTTCCTGGTTCTGCTCACTTCACTTGGCATCAGTTCATGTAAGTCTTTCCAGGTTTTTCTGAAGTCCACCTGCTCATCAATTCTTATAGCACAATAATATTCTATTACATATATATGTGTTTATGCATGTATATGTATATATAGTTGTGGAATACATATATATACCACAAGTTGTTCATCCATTTCTCAAATGATGGACATTCCCTCAATTTCTAATTCTTTGACATCACAAAAAGAGCCACTATAAATATTTTTGAATAGATGAATTTGTGAAGTGTTATGCTATTTGATGAGCAACTTGGTGGTGCAGTGGATAGATTTCAGGGTCTTGAGTCAAGAAGAGATCAAATCTGTCCTCAGACACTTACTGTGTGTTCCTGGGTAAGTCACTATTTACCGCAATTCCTTATCTGTAAAATGAACTGGAGAAGGAAATGGTAAACCATTCTAGTATGTTTGTCAAGAAAACTCTAAATGGGGTCAAGAAAAGTTGGGCATGACTGAACAACAACAAGTGCTGTTTCTTGTTCCTCAGACCTCTTGAAATCATCTGAATGTGATACATTTTCTAGAGTTTCACTTAAATGGAAAACTTTTGCATTCTCATGAAGTTTTTCCAATACTGGGTCATTCTAAAGGAACTAGGGAAAGACATTAAAAATGGAAGAAACAAAAACCCAAGATGACAGCAAGATGAAATGGGCTTACTTCAAACTTTAACAACAGCCATTTTTCATTATTTCCATAATTCATTGTCATTTTAGCAGATGGAAAAATTTCTGTTCAAGGTTAGAAGCACCCTTCCTATTGCTCAAATTAGACAGATATTTACTTTCTTACTCAAGGATTATAGGCCTATGTTACTGCTTAACTGAAACATAATTGCTTAATTGAACATTTTTTCTAGGTCAACAAATATTTTATAAAAGAAACTTAAAACACACAAAAGTAAACAGTCATCTTGGTCTTTGCAAATACTCTGCCCCCTAAGAGGCATTCTGTGTGCTACAAAATTAATTACACAAAATTAGAATTTGTAGTGATGTATCTGTTTAATGAGCTACTCTGTAGCTGCTATGGCATTTAAATTTAAACAGATGATGAGATATTGGAGACAATTTGCAGTAAACATTTTTGAGTTTTTATTTGATTTTTTTAATTGTGTAAGAAGTTATCTTATAGAATTTAAAGAGTTATATCACATTCACTCTGCAAATGTCTTGGCTAACAGAGTTAAGATAATTAAGACACTTATATGGTTTCAAATTCTATTTCTCTTTCAGATGTTAGTATTGTAGTAGCTCATATCCATAAATTATTTGAGGCAAAAAAAGGTCCAACCTATGAGTGGATCACTAAGAGACAACACTTGAATAATGGGGTGTTGGGAACCACTGATCTTAGTATACCTATTGTGCGAAAGCTACCATACATAACACTGGTGGAAGAATGAAAAATAGAAGTACAGTGCCCTTCCATATAGTAATTACTAGTATCTGAATAGCTGTACATGTTTGCCTGGATAGTAATAAAAGCCCAACATCCCAGGGGTTATATCTATGTTTTTTAATTAATTTATTTACTTGTTTACAATCACTTCCATATATCGTAGATTTTTCTCCCTCCCTCTTCCTCCTTCCCTCCTTCCTCCCCCTTCCTCCCCAAGACAGTGTGCAATCTTCTATAGGTTCTACACATACATTCTTATTAAATACATTTTCACCTTAGTCATGTTACATAGAAGAATTAAAATGGGTGGGAGAAACCATTGAAAACAAAACAAAACATAACACAAGAGAAAATGATCTGCTTCATGCTGTGATCCAGCTCCATAATTCTTTCTCTGGATGTGGAAGGCATTTTTGCCTCAAGATTCCATTGGGAATGTTTTTAGGTCCTTGCATTGCTGTGAAGGGCTAAGTCTACTAGAAAAATTTCTCACACTGTGGTTGTTGCTGTGTACAAAGTTCTCTTGGTCTTCTCCTTCCACTCAGCATCAGTTCATATAAGTCTTTCCAGGCCTTTCTGAAGTCTTCCTGTTCATCATTTCTTGTAGCACAATAGTATTCCATTACATTCATATGCCATAACTTGTTCAGTCATTCCCCAGTTGATGGGCATCCCCTCAATTTCCAGCACTTGAAAAGAGAGCTGCTATAAATATTTTTGAACATGTAGGATTCTTTCCCATTTTTATGATCTCTTTGGGATACAGTCCTAGAAGTGATATTGCTAGGTCAAAGGATATACACATTTTTGTAGGCCTTTGGACATAGTTCCAAATTGCTCTCCAGAATGATTGGATCAGCTCACAGCTCCACCAACAATGAATTATGTTCCAGTTCTCCCACATCTTCTCCAACATTTATCATCTTCCTGTTTTGTCATGTTAGCCAATCTGATAGGTGTGATGTGGTACCTCAGGGTTGTTTGGATTTGCATCTCTAATCACTAGTGATTTAGAGCATTTTTTCACATGACTAGATAGCTTTAATTTCTTCCTCTGAAAACTCCCAGGGATTACTTCTTGAAGAATCAATATGATGACACAGAAATATGTTGGGACACTATTCTGTCCATAGTTTGGAAATTATCAAGGCAAATCCATACTCAATATGTGGGACAGATAGAGAAATGAATTAAAATGAAAACAGTCACAGGGCTAGTTTGTGGCTGTATGGAGCCATCCATTTATAATCTTGAGCCTAGTTAGCTTGGCATTAACAAAGCCGTATCATTGCGTACCCGTATCTATACCACGCATTCAGTCTACATTAAATTAGTGAGATATAGTAGAAAATTCACTAGGTTTTGGTGTTATAAGACCTAAATTCTCATCCTGGCTCATCAGTGCTTCTCTAAGAGAGTGCTGAATTCCTTTTTCTCTCTTATCCTCTGTTACTTCATTTGTAAAATAAAAGATTTAGACTAGAAGATTTCAAAGGTTCCTATTAAGTATAATCTTCTATGGGATAATGTATGCATATGTTTTGTTATGTTTCCTTCAGTCTTGGGATTTTCTTGGTTTAGGTCCTACAGGTGAGCATATTTCCTCTACTAATGACATATCTACTGCTGTGCAATTTATAATCTTAAAGAGTTGCCTCAGGACTGAGAAGTGATTTGATAATTTATGCATGCATGTATTAAAACACATAATTATTTATGTGCACGCATATAAAGTACATACAAACCTTGAGTCTTCCATGCATTTGTACAGGCTATATATTAGGCTTTCGCTCCTTGTCTCACCACCTTTAGGAATTACTGGTCCATTCCATTCCCCCTCCTATATTTGACCTCTTCTGATCTCCCCAGATGTCTAAGCTCTCACCCCCCAAGATACCTGTACATTTTATTGTATATAGTCAGTTTTGACTTCATTTTTATGTTCTGTTTCCAAGGTAGAATGTAAGCTCTTTGAGGTCAGGGACTTTTTCCATTTTTGACTTGTATCCCTAACATTTAGCATAGTATAGGCACTTAATAAATGTTTGTTGATTTGACGAATTGTTTGCTTTAGGCTACAATAAACAAAATACATTCTTGTTATGTAAGGCACAAGAAAATACCAGGACAAGTCTCTTACAGCATTTCATATATATATGTATATATATATACATACACATACACACATATACATATATGTGTATAAATACACACACATAAATATACATACACACATATACACACATACATATATATGCATGTATATGTATATATGTCACATTTGCACTTCACAATACAGAAGCAGACTGAAAAATTGAGGAATTGCTTTTGTGAGCTTAATCTCTTAATTCTTAATTATGGCATACGCATAATATTGTCCATCCATGAAGTAGGACAGTTGTATTTATAATGAGAATTTTGCAGATTCTCAGGGTCTGAATAAAGATATTCTTAATATAGAGCCATGAAAAATAAACAGCATCTGCATACTCAAAATAGAGCAAACTTTTTTTTAACTGCATTTGACATGACATTGGAAATCACAAGCCACAGGCGGTGGTTTCCAAACTTTATATAGTGATGTAGATTATAAAAAAATTTCAGCCTTATCTCTTTTCATAAAAAAAGATTCACTGATAATTCTTAGTTCATATTTTATTCAAATAAATTTTAAAAGCTTATAATTTTATAACAACACAAATATTGATCATAAAGTAACAGCACACAAGTAATTATTGATAAACATAGCATCTTTTAGTATTTTACCATATGAATAATAACCATAATATTATTATGTGATTAATGGACTTATTTGTCAGCATAGTTTCTCAAGACATAGTTTCATTGATGATACTACCATCCTTAATTTTTTTTTCAACTGTGAATCGAGGTGGATAGCTGATCTGCAGTTACAGGAGAAAATCCTTTGTCACACAAATGTTATTAATGGTAGTAAATTTTGTATTAGCTTGTTTTATAAACCAGAGAGCTCTTTATCATCTATAGCAGAATTCATAAGATTTTAGTTTCAAATTTTGTTTTGATATACTACCACAAGAAGGATCTGTTAACCATTTTTGTTCAGATGGAGCAAGACAAAATGTATTATGTTTGTCCACAGCAAATGGGTTCTTATCCATTTTTATCTAAAAATATCCAGGTTCTTGGGAGACTTTGATTTGAACTATGACTTGGTTGAATAATGATGACAGCGATGATGGGGATAGTGATGATGATGGTAGCACTTATATAGGACTTTAAATTTTGCAGATACCTTTACAAATATCTCATTTTTTCCCCTTAGCAGCTCTGGGAGGTAGGTGCTATGAGTTAACTGAGGTAGAGAGAGATTAAGTGTGGGTCACACAGCTAGTGAAGTGTCTGAGACCAGATGTGAAACTTAAGTCTTCCCGATTCAAACCAGTGCTCTGGCTACTAAGTCATTTAGCTGCTTGTTGGATGTATTTTTGTGAAAGATGTTGTAAGAAGTAGTAAGAATTGTCCCAGTAATATTGGTCAATGTTTTGTGCCTGCCCTCCAATGTTTTGTAGGTGGAAACTGTCTAAGACTATGCAGTGAAACTGATTCGCTAGGGGACAAAATATACACCCACTCACTTTTAAGTTTAATCTGCATTATTAACATTTTGTCCATTATTTTCTTAGGTCTAGATAATAAAGCCATAAATCAAGCCCTGATTTATAGCATTTAGTGATTTCTGAGGTGAAAAAATGTTTACACTGAAAATTGGACCATCAGCTTTAATTCATATAATGATCTGTCTCCACATCCCAGCAAGAAATGGTAATACTGAGACTGGGGCGATAGACTGATGTATCTCTCCCATCTAGAACTCTAGAGTCTGTATTTGTTGTTAGAAATTTTTTATGGAAGCATCTTTATCCTTTGCAAAAATTTTAAGTGAATGATACTGATACTTAAACCAGGAAGAGTAAAAACAGAGAAAGAAAATTATAGACAAATTCCATTTCTGAATTAATTTAGAATGCAAACATTCTAATCTAGAAGATTACAACAATATGTTACAAATTTTTACATTATGACCCATCAAGACTTACAACAAGAATGCAGGGATGGATTAACATAAGGAAAACTATTAATATAATTGATTATATCAATAATAAAAGTAACAGAAATCATGATTATATTGATAAAGGGATAGCACTAATTTATGCTAAAAGAACTTGAAAGCATAGATATAAATGAATTTTTTTCTTAAATTGATAAAAGCATTTACCTAAAACCATCAGTGAGCATTATTTGTAAGGGGGATAAGGTAGAAGCCTTCCCAGTGAGATTGGGTGTGAAACAAGGATACCCACTGTCACTAATATTATTCAATATCGTATTGAAAATCCTAGCAATAGCAATAAAAAAAATAAATAGAAGGAATCAGAATGGAAAATGAGGTAATAAAACTAACTCTGCTAACTAGCTAACTAAAACTATTCAACATAAGAGTATATATATATATATGTATATATATATATACATACATATATCCATATATGTACACATATGGTTCAAGTTGCATAGTATTCTTTTGCTAAAACAGTCTAATTTTTAAAATGCTTTTCTTAGAAATACCATATTTACTGACAAGCCATTTCTTTTGACCTTTTACATTAGACTTTCACATGTGATCCATTCATGTCATCATCTACATCTCCCTCCAATTTCCATTTGGATTTTTCTTCCCATTTTTCAAAAAATGAGTCCAGGCAGGACGTGTATGAATATGACTATGGGAACAAATGTTCAACAATATTCAGACTTTGACATATACAAATACAGAAGTAAGAATGGGTCAGAAGCTGCCATGTTAAACATTTTTGCTCCTTAGGTAACCACGCCAAGAAAGGAGGTTCACTTAAAAGTATCATATCATTATTTAAAATTCATCTCAGGCAGGTGCTTAATAAATTGAATTCACTGTCCAAAAATAAGACATTTCAGTAAGTATGTAACACTTGTGTAGCACCGAACTAGCCATTGATACTTGTTCTTCAGAATCTTGTTATCCTTTCGGAGAAGATGACTTGCATATAATACAACACACATTTATTGAGCATTCCTACGTGCTGAAAAATCTGAATATGGCCATGATATAAGTCCTGGTCTCAAGGATCTTACAAGGGAGTTAACATATGACAAGATTGGTAGATGGTTATAAAGCTCTTGTACTTATTTTTTCCTTTGCTTTACTGACAGAGATTTTGTTTATTATGAGGAATAGGGATTAGACTTATTTCATTTATTTATGATGTGGAAAACTGGTGAAGGAAAATCCTCTCTATTGTGTGCATGTTGGTACCTACTCTGTAACCTGTATTCTTACAGAGTTACGTAGATCCCAGAGAAGGTTGAATGAGTGGCCAAGAGCCCCACAGCAAAGATGTGTTAAAGATAGAAACTGAACTTTGTCCATTTGCCTCTGATAACAACTCTATATACTATACCATGTCACTAGGAAGACAGTACTTAAAAACAGTTAAAAGGCATGTGATTTTGTTAGCAATGATGCCAAGTCTTTGACATTTGCTGTGTCTGAGACGTAACATCTTCCTGCCCCAGACTGGTGACCAAACTAAACTCAGCTAGCCTGGCCCTCAATGGACATTGATTTTATCCTTTGTTCATTCCTTTTTTTTTAAAAAAAATAGATTTTTATTGGTATTTATTCCTCCTCTCAGAGAGACTTCCATTAGAGCAAGACTTTTTCCCCTAAAAGAACAAAACAGAAAAATTAGCAAAAGCAATTGGTATATTTGAAAAATCAGATTATATTTAATGTCTGACATTCACTCCCTGCTGCCACCTCTGCCATCCTTTGTATCCCTGGGATGCTATATTTTATTCATACCGACTATGACTAATATTGTATTACTTTAACAAGTCTTACTATTTATTCTATTTGTTGATTAGCTAGTCATATTACAAATTATTTCTAATCAGACTAAGTATGAAAATGAACAAATGATTGTTTTCCTCAGCCTTCTTAAAGTGATACTTTATGTGAAAACAGTTAGGGTATTGGTATACATCCTGCCTTGCTGGAGTATAGGTAAGGCAGTGAGACGTCTTTCCCAGGGGGTGCTGCTACTCTTAGCCCCATGTTCTATTTTTTTTTCTTGGCCGCAAAATCTCATTATTTTAATGATTCATCTTGTCCGTGAGCAGACATAAAAAATAAAACTAAAATACCAGTAACTGAGGATGTTTGATAGAGCATACCCAATAATTTCACCATAACATGGCTAAGGTGAGCTTGAGTGGACTGTAACATATTACAAGCAATGGATTACGAAAGACGAGCAGTGTGAAGGATATCGTAAAGATATACATATATATATACACATATATATATTTATACATATTTATACTTACATACATATTTGAAAAATAAAGTGGACAGGTCACATTTCAAGAATAAAGGATGACAAGTAGATAGCCCATACTAATGATGTCAGATGAATTTGACAAAGACCCCCAGAATTTTGAATAAACCCTCAGTGGTGAACCTTTGGGGAGACATAGATAAGACTCACATAGGTTAAGAAGGGGTGTGTTGAATAAATACTCATATCAATAAGATCACAGATCAATTAGCATATTGGAATATATACATTTTTTAGTTTTTTAAATTAAATTTATTTATTTTCAATTTTCAACATTCACTTCCACAAAATTCTTTGCACATTTCCCTGATGTGGTTGATGGGTTATAGTCGCAAGAGCATCGAGGTAAGAATTAGAAGACCTGAGTGCTAGTCTTGACTCTATCATACTTAGCTTTTATTAACTTCTTTTTCTTTATCTGTAAAATATTTCTTTGCTTACTTCACTTGATTTTGTTGTGAGATTCAGATCTCACAGCAAATTCAAATCTTATATATGTGAAAATGCTTTGAAAACAGTCAAGTACCATGAAAATAGATATATGGTATTGTGTGGCCTGAGGCTGAAGAAAGTTTCATATTTTTGTCTTTAAAAAAAAAAATGTGTGATTTCACTAGAGTAAGAACCTGGAGAGGGGAACTTTCTCTATCAGTGCAAATCTCTGCAATTTATAATCTTATCTGGGGCTCTGAAAAGATTAACTAGCAACAATGATGGAATGATAAATTTAGTGTTAAAATGATATGTTTTCACTCAATTTTATTGCTCTCGTTTTTAAAAAATAAGTATCATCCTTTGATACTTAGAGAAGTTTTCTCCATGCTGATATCGAGTTGAGTGCATGAGATCCACCAGCTGTGATATGCTTGTTTACAATAACATAAAATTGTAGTAATAGTTTCAACAATGTTGAACAGCAACAGCAAATGCAGACTTAGGAATGCTGGAGATTTGTAATTTTTTGCTTTGAAAAGTGATTGATCCTAAAGATCTGTTTATGGTTTCAAAACTGGCGAAAGTTGATGTAGTATCCCTTCCTAAAGAAACAGTGAAACTTTGTTTACAAATGAATCTAAATTCAGTGTTATGAAAATACTGCAGCTTTGTGGTGTAAACCATGTCTACTGATGTGTGCCTGTATTGATTCTCAGTGAATTGTGGATTATGTTAAAAATGGCAAGTGCTAACCTTGATATAAATATTTTCATATTTGCATCATAAGTATGAGAATTTGCACTTTGAGTGTAAGCATTTCATAAATATTAATCAATTAAACTCCAGCACACTTCAGTGATCAAGATATTGTAAATCAGTCTTCTGAATAAGGACGAAAATTTGCCAGTCGTCCCCCGCCCTGCTCCAATTCTCCCTGCCTATCTTTTGCACAACCGGAAGAGAAAAAAAAATCAGAGCAGTATTCTTTGTTATGATTTGTACAGACATTTCTAGGTTTTTTGCAAAGATAGTTTTGAATCTGCAGAACAGTAAAATGAGGTTTAGATTGAATGAAAGTGGTTTAAACATTTTGACTATTTTGGGGACAGTTTAGTCAGTTGGTCAAATACAATGTTGGCCTGTGAATTCCTTCAAACTGATTATTTGTATACAGAACCCTAAGGCTAAATTAACCTTAGTTATATTGTGGTAAAAGAGGAAAAGTCGGTAAAGTGGAAAAAAAGAAGACTTGATATATATCTCCTGTTTGTCATGATTCCTAGTAAGACACAAAGAATGCAAGATAACTTGGCAACAAATAGAGCCACCTCCGGAAAGTTATCTAAAGCTCTCTGATACAAAGGGGTGGCTTCAGTTCAATTTAGTTTCAGCATTTATTAGTCATATTCTGTGTGCAAAACAATGGATACTTTTGGGTGATGGGGTTACAGAGAAAAACGCTAAAAAGAGTCTTTGCCTTCACAGACCATGCACTGTACTGAGGTGTGAGGGGATGCCTTTGTGTGATGGAGGGCATTTACACATAGGAATATAACACAAGGAAATTTAAGGAGGAGGAGAATATAATATCTCTAGGCAGAGGTTATCCTTTCTTTTTTTCACTGACCCTTGTGGCAGTCTTCTAAAGTTTGTTGACATCTCAGAATAATGTTTTTGAATGGATAAAGTAAAAGGCACAGGATTACAAAGGAACTAATTATATTGAAATATAGTTATCGAAATGTTGGGGAAAGAACCCTCCAAACAACCAAGTTCGTGGACCACAGATTAAGAACCCTGGGTCTAGAGACAGCAGGAAATACTTCCTATAGGAGATGGCACCTGAATGTCTAAGGGGTACAAATGACGAGGGAGAGGATTTTTAGCATGGAGATGGGGGAAGAAATTGAGTTTGGCAATAGCAAGGAGTTTAGTTTGTCCAGAATGTAGAGTTTGTGAAAGTGAATAATGTGACATGAATCTGGAAAGGTAGACTGTGGCTTCACTGATGGATTTTAAATACCAAATTAAAAGATGTACATTTTGGTCTGGAAGCAGTAGAGAACTGAAAATAAAACACATGAGCTAAATGAGGATATAAAATAAGTGAATGAAGAACTTCTGCAATTTCCTCATTAAATGTGACAAATCTTTTGTTTTAGAGAATAAGAAATGTGATTGTAGACCTCTAGAGATTGTATATCTGCTTTCAGAAATTCTGTATAAGATTGATAGTTTCCTTACACACACACAAATACACACACATATACATATTCCATTCTTCTACTGTTCTATTATGCATGGAACTCATATCCCACATGATCAGAGATTTAGAAATCAGATTTAGAGGTTACAGTATCTAGTCCAGTGCCCGCATTTTATAGAAGAGGAAACTGAGGTCCACGTAAGTTGTGATTTATCTAAGGTGGTGACTGACAGAATCAGGACTTGATTCTAGGTCTTCTGTCTTCAAATCTAGCTCTCTTTTTACTGCTTAATGCTGTAGCTCCATTTCCAGTATGCTATAAAATCAAATGGAAAGAGTTTTTGCCAAATGAGAAAACCAGTCTTTGAGGCATCATATACATACACACATATCCATGTGTACTTATATAAAATATATACACATATATTCATATACATATTTGTAAATTCTTATTCCTTTGTTTAAAAAAAATGGATTGAAAAATAGATTCCATGATATCTCTTGCCTTGTCTGATCTCATTTTTAGAGTTCTTTCCAATAGTATAAATTTGGTGTCAGGATATTGGAAATTTCCTTAGGGCAAAGTGAAATGGAAATATTAGCAGTTGTTGGTAAATTTCATTGCTGTAAAGTTGAATCATTCAGCTACCCTCTTCTCCCTTTATCCCTAAGTCTACCCCACCTACTTTCTTCCTTGATTTTTTTTCTTGTCCAAATATACAAACAATTGCCTCAGCTTTCCACTTGACTTTGCTTTTGAGGGGGAGGAGAACATAAGACCTGGTATAATGATGTATTCCACTGCTTTCACAGTAGGGTTTTCATCGATTCTGTAATATAAGAAAACAAAAAACAAAACATAAAAAAGAACTTAATTTCCTTTCTCTCCAAAGGCCAACTGAGAACTTTGCGTAACTCTATTTCTCCTTTGTGTAACTCTATTTCTCTATACCAATCATACCATGTTTGAGAATTTGGGAAATTCTGTATGAGAGACAACAAAAGGTTAAGTTTACACAGAAGTTAGTAGTTGATGAAGTCACTGAGAAAAAGTTAGATAATAAGAAGGCCAGAAGACTGCAAGTGGACTCAACCAATCAGGAGACAGGCAGTGGCCTCCAGACAGTCACAAAATTTTTGATAACAAGGTCCAGGCCTGAAACTGGCCTGAACTAGTGAAGAAAAATGACCTAGAATAACCAGGAGAAAGCTTTTCCTCCCTGTGCTTACTTAATGAACCTGATGCATACAAGTAGACACACCCTGCATAAAATTATCCCTCCATTTTCTGATCATGGGTCCTATGTTAAAGCAGGTTTGGGCTGAGAGGATCACACCAAGGGTGGTTACATAATGGGCAAGTAGAGAAGATGGTGACCTATTAGAGAAAGGACCAATCTGTCTCCTGGTGGGAAGATCCGTCTTGGAGTAACAGCATATAGCTCATCTTGCTTCTGTATTCAGTGCTCCCTCCTCCTGAAAAGAGGGTGGGGGCCCACTTTGGCCAAAGTGTTCAATTCCTCTAAATTCTGCTGTAATAAATTTTCCTTGCTATCTTTTTAGTGTCAGGTGTTTTTTTTTAAATTAATTTATTTTTAGTTTTCAACATTCATTTTCACAAGATTTTGAGTTCCAAATTTTCTCCCCATCTCTCCCCTCCTTCACCCCAAGGCATTGTGCATTCTGATTACTCTTTCCCCCAATCTGCCCTCCCTTCTGTCACACCCCTCCCTTCCCTTATCCCCATCTTCTCTCTTTTCTTGTAGGGCAAGATAGATTTCTATACCCCATTACTTGTATTTCTTATTTCACAGTTGCATGCAAAAACAATTCTCAACATTCATCCCTAAAACTTTGAGTTTCAACTTCTCTCCCTTCCTCCCTCCCCACCCATCCCCACTGAGAAGGCAAGCAATTCAATATAGACTGTACATGTGTAGTTAAGCAAAAGACTTCCATAATAGTCATGTTGCAAAAGACTAAGTGTATTTCCCTCCATCCTGTCCTGCCCTCCATTTATTCTATTCTCTCTTTTAACCTTGTCCCTCCCCAAGAGTGTTTACTTCTAATTACTCCTTCTTCCCATTTGCCCTCCCTTCTATCATCTCCCCATGCACTGCACTTATCCCCTTCTCCCCTACTTTCCTGTAGTGTAAGATAAATTTTCATACCAAATTGAGTGTGCATGTTATTCCCTCCTTAAGCCAAATGTGATAAGGGTAAGCTTCACTTTTTCCCTCTCACCTCTCCCCTTTTCCCCTCCATGGAAAAAGCTTTGTCTTCCCTCTTTTATGAAAGAAAATTTGTCCCATTCCATTTCACCCTTTCTCCCAATATATTCATCTCTCACCTCTTGATTTTATTTTTTTAGATACCATCCTTTCTTCTTCAACTCACCCTGTGCCCTCTGTGTGTGTGTGTGTATATATATATGCATATAATCCTTCCAACTACCCAAATACTGAGAAAAGTTTCAAGAGTTACAAACATTATCTTTCCATGTAGTTGAATTGTAAACAGTTCAACTTTAGTAAGTCCCTTATGATTTCTCTTTCCTGTTTTCCTTTTCATGCTTCCCTTGATTCTTGTTTTTAAAGTCAAATTTTCTATTCAGCTCTGGTCTTTTCATCAAGAATGCTTGAAAGTCCTCTATTTCATTGAATGATCATTTTTTTCCCCTGAAGTATCATACTCAGTTTTGCTGGGTAGGTGATTCTTGGTTTTAATCCTAGTTCCTTTGACTTCTGCAATATCCAATTCCAAGCTCTGTGATCCGTTATTGTAGAAGCTGCTAGATCTTGTGTTATCCTGATTGTATTTCCACAATACTTGAATTATTTCTTTCTGACTGCTTGCAATATTTTCTCCTTAACCTAGGAATTCTGAGATTTGGCTACAATATTCCTAGGAGTTTTTCTTTTTGGATCTCTTTCAGGAGATGATCAGTGAATTCTTTCAATATTTATTTTACTCTCTGGTTCTAGAATATCAGGACAGTTTTCTTTAATGATTTCATGAAAGATGATGTCTAGGCTCTTTTTTTGATCATGGTTTTCAGATAGTGCCATAATTTTTAAATTGTCTCTCTGAATATATTTTCCAGGTCAATTGTTTTTCCATTGAGATATTTCACATAGTCTGCTTTTTTTTCATTCCTTTTGCTTTGTTTTAAAATTTCTTGATTTTTCTTCAAGTCATTAGCTTCCATCTGCTCCATTGTAATTTTTAAAGAACTGTTTTCTTCAGTGAGCTTTTGAACTTCCTTTTCCATTTGGCTAATTCTGCTTTTTAAAGCATTCTTCTCCTCACTGGCTTTTTGGACCTCTTTTGCTATTTGAGTTTGTCTATTTTTAAAGGTGTTATTTTCTTCAGCATTTTTTGGGTCTCCTTTAGCAATCTGTTCACTTGATTTTCATGATTTTCTTGCATTGCTCTCATTCCTTTTCTCAATTTTTCCTCCACCTCTCTTACTTGATTTTCAAAATTCTTTTGGAGCTCTTCCATGGCTTAAGACCATTGCATATTTTTTTGGAGGCTCTGGATGCAGAAGTCTTGACTTTTATGTCCTCATGTGTCAAAGCATATAGTATGCTTTGTTCTTCCTCATCCAAAAAGATGGAAGAAAATACCTTTTCACCAAGAAAGTAACCTTCTATGGTATTATTTTTTTCCTGTCTTTTAAACATTTTCTCAGTCAGTTACTTGACTTTTGAGCCCTTTGGCAAGTGGAAGAAATGCTTTAGGGACCTGTAAGTTCTCAGTTCCTGCAAGGTGGCACTATCAAGGGAGAGGAGCTTACTCCTCTCTTGGCCTGTGCTCTGATCTGGAAGCAATCAAAAGTTTTTCTGCCCAGGATCTGTGAGTAGGGTTCCCTCCCCAGAGCCTCCACCAGCTCCACCACACCAATGTTCCTTCTCATCCCAGGGCTGCCACTCAGGGCCGAGACCCATATCAGCTGCATGATTCCCTCAAGGTCTTAAGACCAAGTGCTCCAAAAATGGAAGCTGTGTTGCTGTGCTACAGTGGCTGCCACTGCCCTGGGCCCAGGGCTAGGGCTGGACCCTGCTCCCTTCTCACCCAGGTAAAAGAGCTTTCTTACTGACCTTTGAAGCTGTCTTTGGCATTTGTGATTTGAGAAATCTGGGAACCACAGAAAACTGCTGCCTGTGATTCCACACCCCGAAGCCTGCTCCAGTCCTGTCCTTGCCTCGCCACTTGACCAAGGCTGGGCTGCGTTCTGCTCCAAGCCCGGTGTGATAGACCTTTCCTGTCCACCTTCTATGCTGTCTTGGGCTGGACATCTCCTTCACTCTGTCATATTGCGGCTTCTGCTGCTCTAGAATTTGTTTAGAGTCATTTTTTATGGGTATTTTATGGCCTATGGGGGGGGGGAGCTACAGCAGGTTCGTCCTTCTTCTGTGCCATATTGGCTCCACCCCCAAGAGTGTTTCTAACGTCTGCCTCTGCCAGCTCAGGTTTCCAATGTTATGACAGTAGTCACAGAAAAAAAAAGTTAAAACTCTGGTTCACAGAGAAAACCTCTGAAAGTTTTGAGAGAAGTATGAAGAAATGTGGGAGCAAAGTAGAGAAAGGGAAGAAAATGGGGGGTTACGAAGGAAGAAGCATACATATAAGTTATTGAACTAAAGTATTGGTAAATGAAGAGCCAGAGAGAGACAGATAGACAAAGATAAAGAAAGGCATAAACTTGAAAATAATAATCAAACCAGTAGTTAAACATTTGATTCCAGTTAAATATATGGAGTATTTATTTCTTCTGTTTGAAATAAATTCCTTTTGGTTGACTCCAGTAGATGGTAAGCTACTTGAGGGCATGTCTTTTGCTTTTCTTTATATCCCTAGAGCTTAGTACAATGCTTGGCACGTAGTAGGCTCTTAATAAAAGTTTGTTGAACAACTTATTGGTGGATACATTAGTCCTACTTAACCTACACGTATTTGCCATGGTTGCATAATGGTGCTTGGCAGATGGAAATCTTCTAGAAAGTTAGAGGAATATCAAGTTGTTTTCATTCCACAATTTATACTTAAGGAACTTTCCTCACCAGAGGACCCAGGTACTCATTTTCATATAATAATATATTTGTGTATTGCTTTTAATTTAGAAGAACATTTTGCATATCTTATCACAGGAATCTTGTAAAGTAGGTATTGTAATTCACATTTTGTAGATAAGGACAGTGGAGCTCGGAGAGAATGAAGTGATTTGTCTATGGTCACATAATTAGGAACGTCAGAGGTAGAATTGGAACCCAGATCTTGACTCCCAAGTTCATTAATCTACATATTATTTTACTATGCCTCAGTTAGAATGTTGAATAGGCAAAACCTATTCCCTTTGTCTGGTTTTTCTGCCTCACTAATTCTCTGGGGAGAAGTGAGTAGAGCCCTGGACCTGGAGTCAGAAAGACCTGAGTTTCAACATTGCTTCGGGTACTTATTTGCTTTGTTTTTGTTTGTTTATGTTTTTGAGGCAGTCAGGGTTAAGTGGTTTGCCCAAGGTCACACAGTTAGTAAGTATCAGAGACCAGATTTGAACTTGTCCTCCTGACTCCAGGGCCAGTGCTCTATCCTCTGTACCACCTGGCTGCCCCTTCTTATTGGCATTGTCCCCAAGGCAAGTCACTTAACCATCCTCAAATTCAGTTTCATCGTCTCTTTAATGGGTGATGATAATGACAACAAACATTTTAAACTGGACTTTAAAGATCTGCAAAACACTTTACACATATTATCCCTTTTGATTCTCAATAACCTTACGATGTAACCATATTGTCCCCATTATACATAGGAAGAAAGTGCAATTGAGGGAGGGAAAGTGATTTGCCAAGTTTCTGAGGTAAGATATAAACTCAAGTCTTTCACATTAAGTCTGTCTAGCACTCTATCCACAAGGCCACTTAGCTGCCACTTAGCAGATTATAATAATTCTGATGGTACCTGCCTAACAGGGTTGTTATAAGGATCAAATCAGATTATGTAAAGTGTTTTGAAATCCTTAGTGTGCTAGAATATATCTCATAGTATTGTAATTATTATTGTGTTAAATATGGCAGCCTGAAAGTTGTAGCCAGTTCAAAACATTTGTGCCTATAGAGCCTTAACCTTCCTCCATGTATTTGCTGCACAGATTTTCCTGCTCCTGCCCAATTGGACAGCAAACTACAACTGTGGGGAGCTTTAGTTGGTGACTTATTCTTCGTTCTTTCCTTTTCTGACTTTTTTCGGCTGTGTGTGAGCTTCACTTCTTTTCCTATCTCCTTCAAGGCAAATAATATATTGGAAGGAAAAATAAAAACTCTTTAGACTGTATCATCAAATGATACCTTGTTCATATATAAAGTTACCCTCTAAGATTAACTGAAGAGGAAAGGTACCAGATGAAGGAGGGCTTTACATCATAGAATGAGGGGGCAGCCCTTTGCAAAGTTTTGCTTTGGGGCTCAGAGTTTAAATTTATACTACTACTTAGCTAAAGAGTTTTGTCTTAAAATGGCATTCTGTCCAGGTACCTCAATCTTCAGCAGCATTCGTTAAAGGCCTTTTGATAGATGGTCTAAGACAGAGATTCTTAATCTAGTATCTGTGACTTTGTTTTAAAATGCGTGCATGTCTGTTTAGCTATCTACCATTTATGTATCTAGATACGTATCTTTGTGGTTGTTGGTCAGTTTTTCAGTTCGGTCCAAGCCTTCCTGATCCCATTTGGGATTTTCTTGGCAAAATAATGGAGTGGCTTGCCTTTTTTTCCCTTTCACTCAAGTGACTTACCCTAGGTCACTCAGCCAGTAAGTATCTGAGTTCAGATTTGAATTTGGGAAAATGAGTCTTCCTGACTCCTGGTCCAATACTCCATCTGCTGCGTTACCTAGCTGCCTCTAGAGATTTAGCCATCTATCTTTATATCTACACCTCTATAGAGATATATAAAGAAAGATATAGAGAGGAGAAACATAAAGATACATCTCTACAGATAGAGCTATAGAGATAAAGATGGATAGGTAAGTAGATAATTGTATTTAAATAAATTTCCTTTTAAGCATATGTATTCTGTTTTTTAAGTTTTAAAATGTGCTCAGTAGACTTCTCTGAAGGGTTCATAACATGCACATACACATAGTTAAAAACTCCTCTAGAAGTTTCAAGCCTCCTTATCACATATATATTCCTATTTCCTGCTGCTTTTGCCCCATTAACATAGTCTTTATTTAATGCCCATAATGGAAAAACTGAAATAGAAAAAAACTTGGTATATTAATGAAGCCCTCTTGACCCGTGATTTTTCTCTAATGACCAATTAAGTTTAATTATTCTAGTTTAGACCTACATGTGGAACAGCTGAAACTAGATTTTAAATATTCTTATCTCCCCTTCCTGAAAATGAATTTGATACCCTGCAATTGCAATCCTGCTTCCACTTTTTGACCTCTATCATATCAAGCAGTCGTACAGTATTAAAGTTGGAAGGGAGCTGAGAGGTCATTTAGCCCAGGCCCTTATGTAGATAGATGAGTACTATCATCAGATCATACATCTAGAAAGTATCAGAGTTGGCTAGCATTCCAGTTCAGATTCTGTCTCCAAATTCATTGTTCTTTCATAGTTTAGCCAAATTTATCCAGATTCTTCCCGCACATGCTTAGAGGGAATTTTTTTCCTATGAGGCACTTTTGTTTGGATTTCAAGTGTTATTTTTCATGTTATAAAGGGTTTTTTCTCCTTTAATTTCCTTTGCCTGTCCTTGAAGTTTGAAACTGCTGTTGATGTGGTTTTTTTCATTATTTATGCCTTCTACTGTAACTTACGAGTCAAATTACTGATTTTTTTCTATTCCAAAGGGAAAAAAATCGTAAAGAGGAGCTTTTAATAAATGGAAACAGGGGAAAAAGCCTTGGCACCAAATACGTTAAAAAAACACCCCTGTATTACTAAGGTTAAATAAACATGCACACACATATACATGCCCATACAAAGATCCACTCTGCCAATGGAAAATGTTTCATGTATTTAAGAAAAAAATTATTTTAATCTTAAAAACCACAATCAGACATCAAACTGTTATTTTGAAATGAGAAAACATTATTTTATTAGCAATTGTCTATTTGATATTTTATACTCATTCAGTATTTGAAACATGGTTCTTGTTCATTGCTTTTTTGTTGCCATAAGGTTATACTTACTCATATTCATTTTCTATCTGAAAAAAGAAGATGCTATCTCTTAATCTTTCAGAGGTATTATAACTGGAGTTTGGCCTTCTGAGGCTTTTGTGGTAAATCCATCCTTAAGCAATTTAAAAGAAAATTTGTATTGTATCCTGAGAGACCATCAATAGCCATTTCAAAAACACTTGCAACCCTTGGTTACAACACACATTTCCCAAAACATAACCTAAATTCTGAAAAACACATAATCCTTAGATGTTCCCTTCTCTGAGGCTATGCTGAGACGGATTCAACTAAAATGATGCTTTAAAGGAGAGTGCTTGGCAGATGTGCAGTTTCTGATTAGCAAAGTGGGATACCTTTTTGGCTGTTTAGAAACTTTAAATTCATTGAGCTGAACTTAATTTATTTTTTTCTTTAAAACAAAATTCAGTCCTTGATGGGATTTTTAAAAATCATAATTCATTCCAGTCTAAGTTCAGTGCCTACAACCCTCAGGAAAGAGATGCTTTTAATGGAGTTACTAATGCAGCAACAATAATAACTGTAATAATAAGATCAATGGATTTATATAATATTTTAAGATTTTCAAAGCACTTTTATAATACATTATCTCATTCAAGCCTTACAATAACCCTATCTATGATGCTGGCGCCATTGTTATTTTCGCTTTACAGAAGAGAAAATTGAGAATCAAGGAAGTTAAGTGACTTGCCCATTGTTACACATTTGATGAGTGTTGGAGATGAGATTTGGACACAAACCTTCCTCCCCCCCAAAACAGCTCTCTTAACTCTATGGTCGTCTGCCTCAGTGTTGATAGATACCTAGATTTCTACCGACTTCAGATTTTTAAGAATTACTGTTCACATTCATTCCTTTAAGATCATGTCTCTTTGGAGTATCAAGAGTGTGGCCAATACTATAAAGAATTTGGTAGGAACTTTGCTGAGGGACTTTAATCATCAAAGGTAGTCTCTTGCAGCGTATTTGTGCCAGTAAGTGATTGAAGGAAGGATTCAGCCTTGAACATCTGTTTTCTCTAAGATAGTATGTGATAAGAGGTGAGGGCTGAAATGTGCTCTTTTTTTGAAAACATTTATTCAAACTTGGCCCTGGTTAAGGCTGGAAATTTAATACTGTATTTTTTATTAACTCTCTTAAGGAGGAAATTGCAAATTACAATCCTGTAGTCAATGCTGCTGAACGCTCATTTTTTTTCTTCTTCTTTGGTATGAATGACCTTGAGATGATTCCACTCTGAGAGGATGGTTAGCAGGCTGACTTCTAAAGAGCAGCGTTTTGATGTGTGAAGGTTTTTGTGACAATTCTCAGTACCAAGACAAATAAAAACTAATTACACTAGCAAATCTATGTTCCACGTAACTCTTGAAGCAAAGAAGAACTTCTTGAACATAAAATCTTGCCAGTGGTTTCTGGCCACTTGGGTCTTTCAAAAAAATATTTATTTTCTTTTTAAGTTATGGGATAAGACAGACATTTCCATAACATAGTATAATAAAAGGAATGATTACACATGAAACTGCAAATCCATTATTGTACAACTTGCTCTTCCTTTTAAATAAATAATAAAGTTGTCATGTAAAGTTCTTTGTTTTCTTGTTTCTTCCCTCCCCAATCACCCTAGAGATGGCTACCATTAGACACAAATATGTGTATACATATATGTATATATATATATATGTAAAATCAATCTATGCATACTTCTACTTATTAGTTCTTTCTCTGGATGCAGACAGTGTCTTACTATATGTGCTTTGTAGTTAATTTGGGCATTTACAATATTCAAAATGACATTTGCTCAAAGATGTTCTTAAAACAATATTGCTGTTACTGCATACAACATTCTCTTGGGTCTTGAAATAAAAAGAAATATATCTCATTCAATAAAAAGTTGTTTTAAAGTGCCGACTATATGCTCAACTTAGCTTCATAATGGCATACTTTTTTCATCATTTTTATATCACTTTTGTAATCATATGTGTTGTATTTAGGGCAAGTATACAGGGTATTATAGAAGTCTTTTGGTATGTTGGGATACCTCGTATTTTCCTTCTTCTTTGTTTTTGGTTTATAAAGAAAAGCAATAAATGTTTAAATGTGTTGCTGGGCGGTGGGATGAAAGCAGGCTAAAAACTGTGCGAGTACATGGAACAGCTGGAGGATATGTGATTTATAAGAGGTTTGCCACATTATCTCCATCATCTGTCAAGAGGTCATGCTTTTGCAAAACTAAGCAATACTTTAAGCCAGTGTGAAGTTAAGATATTAGAATATAAGTGATGTGCTAGTTGATTTCTTTGGCAGTACTGTCGGGGCCTTTTAAACTTTGATGAATTTTCTTTTGGAATTTTAAGTTTTGTTGTTCCTTCATAGAAGCCTCATTCCAATGTCTATGAATAGCTTGGAGTTTCTATGCCAGTAGAATAGGAATTTTTTCAGATCCAATTAAACTGAAATCAATCCACAATCAACCAACAGACACTGATTAAGAACTTACCACACACTAGGTACTATGCTAAATGCTGTGACTGAAAAGAAAGATTAAAAAAAAACCAGTCCCTTTCCTCAGGGAGTTTATATTCTAGTTGATGTGAGGGCAAGCAAAGGGGGACCTATTGCTGTTTTTCTGCATGTGTTATTCAATTTCCCAGTCCAGTCTTACATGTCTCTGTGCTGAGCCAATCAGACATGGGCAAATGGGCTCTAAATAATCAGATACATGCATGTGGACTCTAGCCAATCAGATACTGAGCAGAACTGTGTATATAGTCGGTGCTGAGAAAGCAGACATTAAGAGAGCCAGCTTTCAGAAGAAGAGAATGCAGAGAAAAGACCTCTGAGAGCAGAAAGGAGACCTCTGAGAGTGGAGAGAGACATCTGATGGCACAGACTTGCTGAAGGAGCCTCTGAACTTTGAAAACAAATAGAGCTGTAGGGTAGACACCTACCCATGGAAAGGAGGCTTAGCTTAAACCCCTTTTAAGAGCTGTTAAAGTGAACTGAGTTGTTGTCACAGAACCTCTGGACTTTGGAGGTTAGTTGACAGTGCTGGTGGTGTCAGTATTGTTGTTGCCATGTTGAGTTTTGTTTTCCCAGAAGCAGAAGCTGTGAGCAGGAGCAGGGAGAGCTTGGAGTGGAGCAGTCCCCATGACCTGAGACATGGAGCAGGAGTGGAGAGCTGCCTACGTGTGAAACCAGGTGACAGTCAGGAGCAGTCAGCTCACAGAGAAAGTGCCATGGGACTTGGAAGTCAACCTTGAGTTAAGATGAAAGAGAACTTTGCTTGGACACTTGGTATTGATTGGGGAGATTATTTTTACTGTGACATAGGGGTGGATGGTGTGATATTTTCTGTTACTCCTTAAGGACGCACCGTGCTAGGGAAGACCCTACCTTGGGACCCGCTGATTGTGTAAACAGATATTTTGGGGAATGCTACTCAATGCAATGATATATGCCATATGATGTACTGTTCTGAGATATATATATATATATATATATATATATATATATATATATATATATATATACACACACACACACACACAACATATATATGTATATTTATATACATATGTGCATATATATGTATGTATATGTAAAATGATATGTGTTGCTTAAGGATGTTGCTATGAATGTTTGTAGTTCTGAATAAATAGAGAATTCATTTTACTATGCAATTAGACCCGTAAAATTATTCATGGCAGAAGTCCTTAGGTGTGCTGTGATTGGTATTACAGTTAGGGGTATAATATGTTGACAATCAGGTACGTACAAGATATATTCAGAGTGCATGAAAGATAACCATAGATAGGAAGCCTCTAGCATCTGGGAGAGCTGGAGAGTGGGGTGAGAGAAACCTCTTGTTGAAGGTGCCTCTTTCAAGCTCTAGATTCTATAACATCTGGCTTAGTGATTTATATAGTTCACATGCTTTTTTATGGATTTATTGAATCCTAATGCGTTAATAACATTCATTACATCTCTTTCTTCTCAAAGTAAAAACATATTAGAGCTGGATAGTACAATCTCCACCACTTGGAATAAAGACGCAGTATCTTACATTAACCCTCAGAATGAGAAAATTACTAACGCCGTGTTAAAAGAGAAAAGTATAGAACTTTATGTTCTGTGAATCAGAATCAACAAGTGTTATTTATAGCTTGAAAGGGCTTTAGAGATCATCTAGTCTGTTATTTCTTTAGCTTTATAATTGAGGAAACTGGCCTATGAACGTGACATGTATTTTATAAGGTGATTGACCTCTCTATGTTTTACTTATTCCATCATAACTATAGCTTAATAAATAGGTTGAATCCTACTTCTTGAAGCCCTGGCCAACTTTTGGGGGAAAAGAGTGTGCTTAAAGGACAGTAACCTTGGGGTAAGAGGGAGTTTTTTTGGAGGAGTCCCTGCTGCGTAATCAAGAAAGTAGTAAAGGAGCAAGAGAATGTCATGGAAACAACCAATCCCAGTAGGAATTTAAGAATAAAAATCTAATATGAGTTTAGTTGACCAAGTTGGTACACCCAGAGAAGCAGGCAGGCAAATGAATTGGAAAAGTATAATCTAAGTTTTAGTCTTAGAGAGTTGACTGAGGGCAGAGAGTTGACTGGGGGCATTGAGAACTTGAGGGACCACCCAGGGTCACACAGCAATTATGTGTCAAGAAATAAAATTGGAATGCAAGTCTTGACTCTGAAGCTAACTATTTTCTACATCACATTGATTTTCACCTGGCAAAACTGAGAATCATGCGTTCAACAAAGCAGGAAATGCAATAATCTTGGTGGAGACAAATTTTCCAGGGATAAAAAGGACCAAGAAGCTGTTTCTTTCTGACAGAAGACTGAGCTGTGTTGGCCAGCCAAA
The DNA here is from genome assembly GCF_028372415.1 of Notamacropus eugenii. Taxonomy (NCBI): domain Eukaryota; kingdom Metazoa; phylum Chordata; class Mammalia; order Diprotodontia; family Macropodidae; genus Notamacropus; species Notamacropus eugenii. Next base: position 46,235,875 of record NC_092878.1, on the reverse strand, counting down.
TTCAACTTTGCACCTTAAAGATGGCTCCATCATCACCTAGAGTCTTGACAATACCCCTATTACTTGACTGATTTTCTAGTTCATTAGTTGGTCTTTCTTAGGAAATCTCTTATCTGAAGAGGTTTCTTACTTTCCCAGGATGCTATCCAGATTTTTTCTCATTTCTTAAGATTGTAAATAGGTTGAGAAATTTCATGAGAGTTTCAGGAATGAGACAAACACTTGAGATGTATATGCATGCCAGAACCAGGCTGCTCCCTTTTCCCTGTGTAGAGAAAAAAGATGTTGTCCAGGAAGAGCCACAGTTTATTAAATACTGGTGTAATTATAAAGGGATTACTACTATAGAATCTAGAAGTAAATATCATCTTCTACAAAGCTAGGGAGCTCATCAGTGCGATAAAAAAATGGAAGGATTTTAGAAGATCATAGCAAAACAACCACAAAAGAAGCTAAGGAGGCATTTTTAGCCCTTGCTCCTTCCTCCCTCCCTTCTTTTTTCTTTGTTTCCTTCCTTCTTTCCCTTCTCATTTCTTCCCTCCCTTCTCTCCCTTTCCTTCCTTTTTTCCTCACAAAAATTTCTCTTAATATATTTGAATTCGTTCATGTTGAAAACTGTTTAGAAGTGGTTTTTCATGTTTGCTCCTCAGCATTTTTTCTTAGATGTCAAAAAGGGAATTTTTCTGGATTTTATGACTACTTTTCTTTGTTTTGCTGGACTAGGAAAATACATCCCAAATGTTCAGCTCACCGTCGTTGTTTGTGTGTTAAATTATGGCCCGTATCTTGATTGTGGACTCTCTAGTTCCTTTGCATCCCTTCCTCATTCTGACCTCATTTCTCCTTATTTCCTGTAGTTAAAGGGAAAAATGAAGGAAATTAATTTTACTCCTTGTTAGAGATTCTAATAAAAGGTTTGGGATAAAGTTAAAATTATTATTGCTTTAAATTTGCTGAACTTGCTGTTAGCCTTCATTTGGATTCCTCGTCCTACAGGCCATTCATATTCTTTCTTCAAAGTATATTATTTTTATTTTTCCAATTAATGAGCATTTTTATTATTTTTTCTTCCCGTTATCCTCCCATTGAATCAAAAATCCCCTCCACAATAGAGCCCTTGATACATAGCTACATAGTCCAGGAAAATAAATTCCCACCTTAGCCTTGACCAGAAATACATGCCTATTTCTGCATTTTAAATTTGTCACCATTCTGTTAAAAGATAAATGACATATTTCATCATAATTCTTTTGGAATCATGGCTTATTGCTATATTGATGAAGAGTTCCAAAGTCTTTCAAAGTTATCATTGTATAAATTGTTTTCCTAAACCGTCCCCATTCTTACTAGTATATTGATTGACTCTCTTCTGATTTCCCTTTTTTCCATATCCAGTCTGTACCTTGCCCATAGGAGAGATTCAACAAATGTTTGTTGGATTGGACTGGATGGTCCAATTTCAGTGCTGCTCTCAGAGCATTTTGGAGTCCCCCTTCCTCTGCCATGCCCATTGTACTTATTCTAGCCCTCACCTTCTTCATTCCCTCTCTCTTCAAGCAATCATAAACACAAAAATTATCCGGGTGGATGAGTGCTGCTGGGGAAAGTCATGAAAACATGCTGACTGGGTCTGCTACAGATTCAAGCTCTCTATTCCCAATACGGCTTTCAGGACCTCTTGATAATTCTTTAATCTGTCAACTCCCTCTCACATTCTTCATAGAAGTTATCTCAAATATTTTCCAGGCACCTCAGATTTCATGATTTACCCCCAATTTCTTCACTGTGAGGCAAAAACAACAACAAAAATAAAAAAAAAATCTTCCTGACTAATTTCCTTGAATGTCATCTCATAAGATTCAGAGTTTTTGGAGAAGACTAAGCCACCTGACTTAAACACCTTCATCTTCCTCTTTCTAAATCTCTGGCACCACACTTACTTCTTTTCTTTGTCTGGCCATTCCTCTGTCTCCTTTTTAATTTATCTTATTTTTCCTTTTGCCCTTAGATTATAATTAGTCAGTCAGTATACTTGACCTTCTTCAGCTTCTGTGTTCTCTCTACCTGGGATCTCCCTCCCTCCTGTAGCTTCAGTTTACACCTTCATTGGATGCATAACTGGTTAAGACCAGACCTTAATTCCGGATTCCTGATAGGCATTTCTGTTTGGTGCTGGACATTTCTACTTAGGTGTCCCACCATTTCAACAAAACACAATGAGCACAAAAATTTATATTACCCCCTCAACTTGCCCCATAACTTGATTACCTCTACTAATTTTCCTATTTCACTTAAAGGTACTATCATTCTTTGTCACTGGGGCTTATAATTTCATGAGAGACTTTTGCTTCCTTGCTCTCCTTTGTATTAGACATCAATTAATTCTTCCTTTACAATGATTCATCTCTCTATCCTTTTCATTTCTACTATTGTAGGTTCCTCGTTTTACACTTAGTTTATTTCAGTAGTCTCCTTGGTCATTTGTCTCTTGACTTTCCTTCATCTCATGTTTCTGTCTGCTGTTTTATTCTCCTTAAAGTAGTTTCAATCATGTCATTCACCTTCTCAGATACCTCCAATAACTCCCATAAACAACTGAATGAATACAATTTAAACATTTTAGTTGATCTCCCAGGTCTATAAACTGCAGCCAACTATTCTCAAAGGTTTTATCTCCTTTTATCTCCCTTTTCCATGAACCTGACATTCAAACGATTATGAATTAATCACAGTTCCCTGGTCCTATATTTTCCCTTTTGTGCCTTTGTTTATGCATCCTCTTTCCCTTGAATGCCTTCCTTCCCCTACATTAGGGTCTTGTAACCTTTTTTGTATCATGGTGAATCCTATAGAATTCTCAGAATATTTTTTTAACTGCATAAAATAAAATGAATAGCTTTGCAGAGGAAATAAGTTACATCTTGAAATAAAGATGTAAAATTTTCCTCATCTAAGTCCACATATCTCTTGGAATCTGTCCATACAAGCCACATTAAGAACTCACTGCCCTTTGCCATTTATGCTTATTGAAGACCCATCTGTCAACGCAAGGCTTGAATGTGACCTCTTCCATGATACCTTTCAAGGTTTCAGCAATCAGAAATTCCTTTGAGTTGAAGTCAACATTTATTAAGCTTCTAAGCTGTACAAAACTCAGTGCCAGGCACTGGACATATGAAGATAAAAATGAAAGATAGTCCCCATTCTCAAGAATATTGCATTCTCCTGGGGAGAAATGGAATGAACATTTATCAAGCTATAGCTGTATGTCAGGCACTGTGCTAAACTCTTTACAAATATTGTCTCATTTGATCCTCACAACAGCCCTCGGAGAGAGGTGCTATCCCCATTTTACTATTAGGAAAACAGGCAAGCAAAGGTTAATGATTTGCTTGTCTAGGGTCATAAGCTAGATTTGAACTCAGATCTTCCTGACTTAAGGTCCTGTTCACTATCTACTGTGGCACTAGCTTCTTCTTTTGTATCCTGTGGTATACAAGGTATAAGCAATTAGGTAAATTCAGGATGATTTGAGGAAGAAGAGATCATTAATTAACAATGGGGAGCAGAGAGAAGGTTGAGAAAAGTGTTGTAGAGAAGATGGTTGTGCATTGTCCTACATCGTATTCTCATTTCTATTGGAATTATTTGGATGTATTGCCTTAAGCATATTCGGGGGGGTTTACAAAGTGTTTTCCTCAAAATAACCCATTTTATAGATACAAAGAGCTTGACTTGGCAAGATAAAATAACTTGACCAAAAGACATATAATTTACAAGCGATGGAGGTAGAATTTGAGATATCTTCTGACTACAAGTATTATTTGTTAAATGTGTGATGTGGGGAATGCTATTACTGACTTGTGAGATCAGGAAAGGCTTGGTGAAGGAGGCAGACTTTGTGATGGCCTTTAATAGATTGGTAGGAATTCAGTTACAGGAGTAGTTATGAGAATGTTATAGATGCTTTATTCATACATTCATGATAGTACTTAATATGTGTGCATAGCAATTCCCTAATGCATATTTTTTTTTAAATTAGTGAATGGATTGTTTTCATATGTTCCTTTCTCCCAGACCCCAGATGGTCTTTAGTTTATTGTACTGTAAATACCTGAAATGCCTCATTTGCTGCCTTTCTATCAGAAGCTTATTTATGGTGTAATGAGGTGTTAGCATGGACCTTGCATCAGGAAAACGTGAGTTCATATCTGACTTAAGATGCTTACTTGCTGTGTGACCCTGGGCAAACCACTGAAACTTCTATTTCCTCATCTGTAAAATGGGGTTAATAATAGCACCTACATGCCAGGATTATTGTGAAGATCAAATGAGATAATGATTGTAAAGTGCTTAGCACAGTGCCTGGCACTGAAATGCTATGTAAATGTTAGCTGTTGTGACTATCAGTATTAATTGTTATTATTAATGGTTTCTTGTCTTCTCTTACAGTAGATGGAATAAATGGTTACTTTATTAGATGGTTACATTATATTACATTACATTGTATTACCACAATGGTTACTTTGTATCTCTTTACCTTGGTTTGTAGGTTCACACCTGTACTTTTGTTAAGCCATTTGTTTTTGTTGCCAATAATTATGAGAACCATCTCTGGATAGTCTTGTATTAGCATTGGCAAGGAAAAAACAATTGACATCAGGCGTGTCTTTTTTTTTTTTTTTTTTTTTTGCATGACACTTTTGGCGCATCGTTACTGGAAAAATTATGCTAATCTATGCCATCTGCAGCTACCAGATGTGCCATTAAGAGGTGTACAAGTTCCCTTCCAGAAAACTGCTTGATGCCTAATGCCAATCATTTCTGTTAAAGTGATAAGCTTCTAATGTTAAATGAGTGAGAACAAGTGTATATTTCACTATTCTGTTTCAGCTTTTAGATTAAGGACAATTTTCTGATAAACTAAATACAGATAATACTAACACCTAATCAAGTTAATTTTTCAATATATCTTTTCTCTTTCATCAATTAATCCTAGAATTTTCAACATCTCTCCTACCAAGTACTCCATTGGAATAGGTATGGCTAAATCCTTCTGGCCTACATTAAACTGACTAGATTATGTATTTTATGCTGCAGAGAAAAGAATTGGCAAGAAGGGTGTCGGCAGATGGTTACAGGCACGGGGTAGAGTGGGAGCTTTGGATGGTTGAATCTGTTTCCAGGAATTTCCTTCTTCATTTGCCTTTTGAAAGGTGAACTTTTATGCAAGAAGGACTGAATACATTGTAAAGGTCTTCAGAAAAACTCTTAAGACTAGACGTCATATGAGTACTCAAATTGTTGTAATTTGCTGAAGATTGGGTTTGTTTGTTTTTTGGATGGTGGGAGGGGTAGATATGAAGATCTGCTATGAACTTAAAACTTTTCATTTTACTATCATATTTCACTATTTAGAGAGGAGAGAAACTGGGTTTCCTGTCTTTTTTAGCCTGTCAGTTGCTACTAAGCAGAAAGTATTATTCCAGTGCAAAAACAACCCCTGTGCTCTTGATCATATCAGGTATATCCCAAATGTCATTGCTTTCAGTAGAATATTCATTTGTAGCAGTGAATGTGGAATAGTATGCTTGTGTCTTAAGGTGTTATTCTCTGTCCTTTTAATCAGTTTTATGCCCCAACCATCATTCTACATGGCTGCTTAGAGCACAGGAAAGCCTTCTTGCTTTGGAGTCACAGGATCCAAGTTTATCTGTGTGACTTTGGGCAAGTCATTAAACTTCTATGGGCCTCAGTCTCCTTTTCTGTAAAATGAAGGAGTTGGATTACATGACCTCTAAAGTCCCTACCACCCCTAAATATTTGATCCTACCATTTAAATATTTCATAGAGATATCAAACTTCACTCCCTCTTCCTTCCCCCACCGCTGTAGCTCAGGTATTCTACAAATGTGGTATACCCATTTTCCAAAGAAAAGATACAATTAAAAAAATATAATTTGACTTAAATTCCTCTTTTTTTCCTTCAGGCAGGACTAAATGCTTTCCTCCCCCTTTAATGCTATTCTCAGTCATGTCTTGCCAGAAAATTATTTAGTTTTAGGCACAATCATTTCTGCAGGAAGTCTTGGATAAGTACCCAAGAATTGGCCTTTGGGCCATTAAGATACTTGTGCTTTAGCTTCTGAAACCTGAGAGTGTGAAAATGTACTATGAGACAATAATTATGCCTGCTCAGGATAAAATTTAATATTTCCTGGATGAGAAGGAAACAATTAATAAAAAAAGCAGCTCTGTTGCTCTGCATATATTGCTATGAGAATAAATAGTTACCTTATATACCACTGAATTACAGATTGTGCTGATGAATACTGAAAAGTACTTTCCCACTGATTAAGGCACACCATTTCCTTATTGCCGTGAAGATACAACCGCTGTACTCTTGGATCATTTCAGGTGTGTCCCAAATGCCATTGCTTTCAGTAGAATATTCAGTAGTAGTTACTTAATCGCCTTCCTTTTAGTAAGTTTTACAGCCCAACAGTCCTTCTACATGACTGCCCTACTGACAGTGCGCCACAGATATTTTGCTATTATCTCTCTTTTTTTTAAGAATGCATTTAAGAGTCTCAAATATAAACATTTCAGCTTTCCCAACTTTTGAGTGACGCAGGATTTCAGACTACATCTTATAAATAGAACCATTTCCCTCTCAGTTTTTTAAAATGCTTCATGTGTGTGTTTGTGCATGCATGCATGCTAAATATCCCTGTCTTTTTTGTTGCTAGACCACCTTTCTTTCTTTCTGTACTTTATTGAGTTCTATGAACTATCATTGTATAAATTAGTTTTAGCCTAAGTTTCAACTTTCAAAAGTGAATTCTTTTTTGACATTAGTCTAATTTTCATGAGCTTAACCTTACAAGCATTGTTTCTGAGTTATCTAAATCATGGAGAAGCATTAGCATCAACTACACTGACGTATTCTGCAGTGGAAATAATATTGATTATGAGATCTATATCCTTTTACTCTAATTCAGATGTATAAAATACATAGCTAGGCCACACAAGGCCCATGACACTCAGTAGTGCAGCCCAAACTAGATTAAAATCTAATTGGGAAATATGTAAGAAATAAATTAATAAAAAGAGAAATGCACAAATATGTGTGGTTTTCTAAGTCAGTATGCAGCCTGCAGGGATCCTTATGATCGGTTTAGCAGTTCTCATTTATATTTGAGTTTCATGCCACTGCTCTAAATCTTTATGTACATCAGGAAAAGAGGTATAGAAATATCAGGGGAAGTGAGTGAAATATTGTAGACTTTTAACTTTACCTTGCATTTATTTTTTATTTATTTATCTTTGTACATGTTGTATCTCTAATCTCCCCTCTTCTGTCCCATACGCAGTCCTTAAGGGCAAGGATTATTTGATTTTTGACTTTTTTTCCCCCAGCTCCTAGTTTATATCTTTGCAAAATGGTAGATCTTTAACAAGGGTTTGTTAAATTGAATGGTGTTTCCTCTTAGCCTTAATTTCTATCTCGTTTTATTTTTTTATTTTTTTATTTTATTTTTTTTATTTTTTAATGTTTAACAATCACTCCCATACAATTGCGATTTTATCCCCCCCACTATCCCCCTCCCTCCCCACGACTGCATACAATTCTGTATAGATTCTACATATACTTTCCTATTGAGTATATTTTCACTATAGTCATGCTATGTAGTCAGACTAAGATGAATGAAAGAAATCGTATAACAAATCAGAACATGATACACAAACACATACACATACACAGACATGATCTGCTACATTATGTGAGTGACTTCCATATTTCTCTCTCTGAGTGTGGAAGGCATTTTGCCTTGAGAACCACCATTGGGATTTTTTTTTTTTTTGTAAGAAGTTCTTGTGTTATTACAAAATTCTAAGTCTACCAGAAAAAACTCTCACACACTGTGGTCGTTGCTGTGCATAAAGTTCTCCTGGTTCTGCTCCTTTCACTCAGCATCAGGTCATATAAGTCCCTCCAGGCCTCTCTGAAGTCTTCTTGTTCATCATTTCTTATGGCACAATAGTACTCCATTACATTCATATACCACAATTTATTCAGCCATTCCCCAACTGATGGACATCCCCTTGACTTCCAGTTTTTGGCAACTACATAGAGTGCTGCTATAAATATTTTTGTACATGTGGGACCCTTTCCCATTTTTATGATCTCTTGGGGATACAGTCCTAGTAGCGATATTGCTGGGTCAAAGGGTATGCACATTTTTGTAGCCCTTTGGGCATAGTTCCAAATTACTCTCCAGAATGGTTGGATGCGCTCGCAGCTCCACCAACAATGAATTAGTGTTCCAACTCTCCCACATCCTCTCCAGCATTTATCATTTTCTTGTTCTGTCATGTTTGCCAATCTTATAGGTGTGATGTGGTACCTCAGACTTGTTTTGATTTGCATCTCTCTAACCAATTGTGATTTAGAGCATTTTTTCATATGATTATAGATAGCTTTAATTTCTTCCTCTGAAAATTGCCTGTTCATATCCTTTGACCATTTATCAATTGGGGAATGACTTGTATGATTATACATTTGGGTCAGTTCTCTATATATTCTAGAAATGAGGCCTTTATCCCCGAGCTTAGCTGTAAAAATTCTTTCCCAATTTACTACATCCCTCCGGATTTTGGTTGCATTGGGTTTGGTTGTGCAAAAACTTCTCAGTTTAATGTAATCAAAGTTATCCATTTTGCATTTCATAATGCTTTCTATCTCTCCTTTAGTAAAGAATTCTTCCCTTCTCCATAGATCTGATAAATACACTATTCCTTGCTTCTCCAGTTTATTCATGGTATCAATCTTTATACCTAAATCATGTACCCATTTGGACTTTATTCTTGTGTACGGTGTCAGGTATGGGTCTATGCCTAATTTCCGCCACACTGTTATCCAGTTTTCCCAGCAATTCTTGTCAAACAATGAGTTCCTACTATCTTGTTTTATTGTCATTGCTATCATTTCTATAACTATATAAAATAATAGTGGGGAGAGGAGACGAATCATGTCAAATCCGCAAACCATTTAGTACAATAGATTTACTAGGCAACCTGATAATGGGGTTAAAGCAAATCTGTTGGCATTCAAAATTCTCTTTTCAACCACATGACCGTGTCATAAGTTGGGAATAATCACAGAAGCATAGAAGCTAAGAGTTGGAAAAGATCTCTGAGGTCATTTAGTACATAATTTCCTGAATAAGGATTTTTTTTTATTTAGAATCTCTGGGTAAAAGAGTCATCCAGTCTCGGTCTGACAATTTCCATTGGGGGGGGGGTCCCCTGTTGTCCCAAAGGGCAACCTGTTCTATTTTTGAACAGGTAGGAAGGTTTTTGCTTACATCTAGAATTTCCTTAGATCAGGAATTCTCTCCTAGTTTTGTCCTTTGGGCCAGTTGTGGTTCATTCATTTTAGTTTTGTCTGACTCTGTGACTCCATTTGGAGTTTTCTTAGGAAAGGTACTGGAGTGGTTTGCCATTTCCTTCTCCAGCTCATTTTACAGATGAGGAAACTGAGGCAAACAGGGTTGAGTGACTTGCTTGGGTCATGTAGTAAGTGTCCAAGGCCAGATTTGATCTCAGGAGAATAAGTCTTCCTGACTCCAGATCTGGCTGTCTGTCCCCTATGCCCCCTAGCTGCCCTTTGGGGCCAGGGAGAACAAATCTAATCCGTCTTGAACATGATAGGTAGTCCTTCAGATAATTAAAAAAAAATAACAATAACTTAAAGCTTCTATTTTCTAGGCTTCTTCAAATGACTCTTGTTATCACATGGCATTACATATCTTGTGACATACATATGATAATAATCAATAAAGATCCGTGGGATTAGAACAAAGAGCTGGAAATTGTTCAGTGAGTGGAATTTATTTTCAGTTTTCCTTAATGTTTGCTTGTCCACTGCAGTGATTTCTTTAAGTCCCAGATAGTTTGTTCCTGATTCTCATTCTTTAGATTATGCTAATGGGTGCCAATTATCTGAGTTGTTTCCCACAGAATCTGTGATCATTTTTAAGTCAATCTATCAAATAAAAAAGCACCACTGAGGCAAATATAATCTAGAAATCAAAATGAATCTTTTCCCAAATTTGAATCTAAAGCTAAAAAGAGCTTCCTTGCTATTAAAATGAATATTCATTTTTCAGGACTAGACATGATGTTTGGATTGTGTTAAACATATGTCTGTTAGCAAAAGTGTGAGAAACAAAAATCAAATTTTATACTGGAATAACATGTATAAGAAAAGCCCATAAATATGTATTGATGTAAAACACTTCCCTCCTCTTTATCTCTTCATTTAAGACTTATTCTTTGTTAATAAAATCTGAAAATTGGTCGATCATTTATATAAATTTTTGGTAACAAAACCCAGCAAAACTCTTGGACCTATGTAAACTAATACTATTATACTACCTGCTCTCAAATTTTGAGTTTAAATCATTTTTAAAAAATTGAATATAGTGATATTATATGTAGTCATAATTTTAAGGTAAAAGACCTCAGAGAAAAAAATAATACTAGGACTTCACTTCCCAGCACCTAATCCATAGTAGGAGCTTGATAAATACTTGTTAAATTAGAATAAGCTCAAATTTTGTTATCTCTATCGAGTAATTTAGATGTAATTATTCAAGTGCACTTCTACCTAAGGCTCAAAAATATTCCAATATAGCAGTTATATATCAAGTATTTACCAAAACATGCATTCTTAGAGTTAAAACATGTCTTAGAAACCATTTAATCCAATCATTCCCTGAGTGAAAATATACTATATATTGTATCTAATTGGTGGTCATCCAGATTTTGGTTGGACAGCTCTCTCGATGCATAACCCATTCACTCTGTTGCTCCTAGTTCTGCTCTTGGGGTCTAAAGAAACCCAAGTCGAACCTCACGTCTATATGAGAGCCCTTGAAATATTTCATGACAGCTAGCATCCCTCTTACCTCCCCACAATTCTCTTCTTTAGGCTAACCTTGCTCTGTTCTTTCAACCAACCTTCCTGCAGTATGATCTTGAGAACTTTAGGTTTCCTGACTGCCCTCTCCTGGATGCTCTCCTTTATGTCATTGTGCTTTCTAAATGCTCAGAATAGCATTCAGAACTCCATGTGTGTTTCAACCAGAACGGAGATGAGACTCTCACCTCCTCATTTCTGGATTCTGTGACTTTTAATGTGGTTTGTGTTTGCATAAACTTTGCTTTCATCTTCCACATCACATTGTTGATTCATACTGAACTTGCTATCCTCTAAAATTTTCTGGACTTTTAAAAATTAACTGCTTACTAACTATGCTGTTGCCATTTTCTGTTTATGAAGTTAGTTGAAATTTTGATGCCGCTTGTAAGACTTTTCATTTATTCCCAGTGAATTTCACTATTTCAGTCAGTAGCAGTCTATTTGGATCATCCAACACACTGGCGGTCTCTTCTCACTCTGTTTCTCTATTAGTCAGACTGTGATTTTCAAAACACAGTCATACTTACTTAAGATGAATATAAAGTTCATTGAGTAATATACACATTCTTTGTATAATTTTAAAATTGGACCAATATTCATATGTTTTGTAGTTTACAAGAATAGGAAAATTTGTAGACCTATGTGAACTAGTACTCTATCACCTGCTCTCAAATTAAGTTCAAATTATTATTATTTTTTTAATTGGAAGCACTTTTATAGGAAAGGGACAAAATGTGTGCTCCCTACCTCACTGTCAATCCAATTCTTACTTTTACAGCATTGTTCAAGGAAAAGAGCATTGATTCTGGAAGCAGAGGTCCTGACTGCATAATCCATGTCTGGCTCTCGTTTTTGATCTTTACTTTCAGTTCCAGTTCTATGATCCCATGAATATCAGTAAGGGAAGTTTTAGCTCTAGGTCTGTGATCCTATTATGCTTGTATTCCACAAGATTTAGGAAAAGGAGGTTGCATTCATAAATTTCTGGATCCCAGTTACTCAGTTCATTTGGCATCACTTGCAGAAGTTATCAGCTTTTGAATTTTTATACTGGGATTGACAGAGGGAACTGGATACTCCAATCTAGGATGTGTAAACCTTTTAATACTCTATCATTCGCAATTCAGATAAACTCATGCACTGGGGTGTATGGAATTCCTTTGGAGTCAGGGCCTATTTGATAGATATTCATTATTCCCTCTCTGTCTACATTTTTGGATAATTAGAAAAACATTTGCTTTCTTCTTGGTCTGTTACATCTTTCCAGTTCTCTGTGATCTTAAAGAGATCCCGTAACAGTTATTTGATAATCACACCCTCCACTTTTCTTGGTTTGAAGGAACATAATTTATCCTGATTATTTGAACTCAAAACTAGCTGGGCTAGGAATTCTCTTATTATCTTCATACTGATCTGAGGTCTCAACTTCCTTCTTAGCCATTCTTGTTTTGTCTTTTGTAGTCCAAATATCATTGTCTTTGGCCATGGAAACAGGAGTGAAATACTTTCCTTGCTAGGGATCAAAAGTACAGTGCTTTCCTTGGTTCATTCCTGAGCTTCAGCATTCTTATCAAATCATTCTATGCTTTTGCAATCATCACATGAGATAATATTTGTAAAGTACTTAGTACAGTGCCTGGCCCATAGTAGGTAATTAATAAATGCTTATTCTCTTCCTTGGTTTCATCCTTGGTTACTTGTCCCTGCTTCCTTCCATCTTTTGTATATGCTTTTTAAAAATTTTAGTTGGTCAGTGGTCTGGCTGTCCACATCAATCTCCTCAGAGAACTCCTTTTCCTTCTCTATGGAATCAAATTTCTTTATGTCTTCAGAATTTTCATTCGCATGAGCATCCCATCTTTCTTGAGATGATTTCCCTTGTAAAGTTTAGTCTATGGAATCCTATTCTTTCTCTGAACCTTTTGAAATCCGTTAATTAAAAAGAAACTAAATTTATATCATCAAGTATCCGTTAAGTCCAGGGGCTGATGACATGCTGGCATTAATGCTGGACTATGACCAACTTTCTCCATCTTCTTCCACACCTGTTCCCAGCTGGAGTTGAGACTTTGGCTCCAAAGCTCTCACCATTTCCAGGTCCATAACCAAATCTACTTTGGTGATGAGAATCAGATCTAGAATATGTCTGCCTCATTTTTCCCCCTTCACCTTTTGAAGAATGAATTGTTATTTAAGACAATCTGTAAATGGGGACGTGTTATGCTTTTGGCAGAGAGTTTCAATATAAAATAACATTGGTAGCCATCATTCTAATGACACTTGTGGTGTAATAGTCACCACAGCCAATTTTTATGTAGCACTTTAAGAATTACCAAGTGCATTTGCATTCATTTTCTCATTTAAGCCTCAGTAAGAACTCCACATGATTGATACTATGGGCATTATTATACTTACTTTTACAGATGAGGAAAATGAGGCTTGTGGAAGATAATTGACTTTTCCATCTTTGTGGAAATAGGGAATATCAGAGGTTGTTGTTGAAAATGGATCTTCCTGACTCCTACTCCACCACTCTGTGTGCTAGACATTGCTGTTTACTCAGATGTCTATGTAATTTGAAGTCATTCATTGCTATATTGGACCTCCATGCAAGACTGGTGAACTGTGTCCTCAGTCTCCCACCTGTTTCTTCCTTTTTGTCTAGTTGCTGTGTGGTATAATCTGATTACATCATTTTCTTCCTCCTTTGATTTTTGCCCCAATGTGCTACTCTGCCATGCTTCTCTTTTCTTAGTTAGGGTCTGTTTGCATAAATATAGCATCCTAACCTACAGTGCTAGTCTTGATCCTTTTTTTTTTTGTTTTTTACTTATCTTGTTTTTTTGAATAAAGTTTATATTTCCAGTGGGTCAAGGGTCTTTTCTCAGTGATAACTATGAGACTAGATTTATCTCCTTTTGCTATGATTTCTTGTGAATCTTATTCATTATGCATAGTTTGTGATTTTGTGTATAGATATTTGAGGCCATTTTTTTATTGATGTCTTAATTTTTGGATTTTTGTTTCAAGAAGTTGGGGGCATCTCTGCTGTTGTTTATCTATCCACATTATAACTACTTGCTATTATATTTACATTGCTGGATATACATAACTAGTTTCCTTTTTTAATGAAAAGTACCAGATCATCTGCTTGAAGTGATTGCCAGATACCCATTTTAGTGGTCCTCATTTCTTGTTATTATTTTCTAGTTCTTAGTCCCAGGGTTCTGTACCTTTTAGAGAAGAGGTTCTTAATTTCATGTTAAGGATCCCTTTGTCAATCTGGAGAAGTCTGTGGACCCTTTCTCAGAATAATGGTTTTGAAGGCATAAAATAAAATATATAGAATTACAAAGGAAACCAATTATACTGAAATACAATTATCTACCTCTCTATCTATTATCTACTACTTTTCTATCCACGTATTAGTTCATGGATGACTCCAGATTATGAACACTTATTTTAGAATCAGTGCCTATTCTCAATGTCATGTTCTTGGTAATCATTTGTCAGATTTTTACATTGATCATCTGGCTGTAATAAGATGTTAGTGGAGGAATTTTGAATTTTGACTCTTAGATGTAAATGTGAGTATAGAGTGGCACAGATTGATAAGTGTAGGTAGACATGCATAGCAACTGTTTTGATGGAGTATGATGTACTCTCATTATGTTTTTCTAAATGGTTTTATCTTATAAGTCCTTGAGCTTATGCTTGGCTTATGACAATATCATACCTCTCAGAATAAAAGACACTTGAAAAATAATGGGTTCATTATTATACTTTATTGCTGAAATCTTTCTGCTAATATTAATAAATCAAATTGTAGTTAAATAAGAACTTATGCCTATGTACAATAAATTCTTCTTATAAATGGGGAGATATTTATCTAAAATACTTACATATATTTATTTATATAGATACTGTAGAAACAATGTAATTTTTATTAAAATTAAAGGAAAATTGACTAAATAAGTAAAATAGATTGCTAACTTATTTTAAAATGATATTCATTAATATGGTGCTAAATATCAATAAAATTAAATTTTATTTAGACTATAAGAATTCTATTTAAAATATTTTATGAATATTTACTTTATAAAAGTAAACAGAAATTTCCATTTTATATATCAGAGTAGCTGTGCTGATACTTTGGCACATTTTGGATCAGCATATTATACGCAAAGATTTCTTTCGATGTTTTAAACATATGGATATATTATTGTTCTGAAGGAGTTATTATTGTATATGAAGGAGTTAGTGGATTTGGATTGAGAAGACTTGAGATAAAACTTTGGTTCTATGGTCCATCCATTCTGGAAAGCAATTTGGAACTGTAGCCAAAAAGCCATTAAACTATACATGTTCTTTGACCCAACAATAACACTACTGGAATATGAATGCAAGGTAATATTATTGTGCTATAAGAAATGATGGAGGGAATGATTTCAGAAAAATCTGGCAAGACTTATATGAACTGATGGAGAGAGAAGTGAGTAGAACCAGAAGAACAGTTTACATAATAGCAATTTTAATAATAACTTTGAAAGA
Organism: Notamacropus eugenii; assembly: GCF_028372415.1. NCBI lineage: Eukaryota > Metazoa > Chordata > Mammalia > Diprotodontia > Macropodidae > Notamacropus > Notamacropus eugenii. The sequence continues at coordinate 46,220,337 of NC_092878.1, read as the reverse complement.
CTTAGGAAGTTAGAGAGTCACAGTGACCAACCGTGATCATAAAGGACTCAAGATGAAACAGATTACCTACCTCCTGATAGCGATGTGGTGCCTTAGCGTGGGGTAGGTGTGAGGGGAAAAGATAATGAGTTCTTGTTTTATATGTGTTGAGTTTACTATGCTTATCAGTCAAACATCTCGAACTTGAAATGTCCTGTAGGCAGCTTGTGATGAGTGACTATAACTCAGGAGAGAAATAAAGGCTTGCATGCATGTAAAGGCAAGATGCCAGTGAACACAGACTATCAAAGACTGAAATCTTCCTTTATATGTAAATTCTAGATGCAAAATTTAGTTTTTGCTGCTAACATCTGCCATCTTGAAAGGAAAACAAGATAAACAAAGCTAAAATTTGCCTGAAAAGCAATGCCTACTGAGAATTGAAATCTTCTGTCTCTGGCTCCTACTTAAATTTTCTTAGTGAATAGTTTGAATAGTTGATAGTTTACATAACAAAGCAGTTTGTGCTGATATTTTGGCATTTTTAAATAAAGTATGAACATAACAAAATATAAATCGGGTGCTGTGGAGACCCTGACTAGCAAATGACTAGATGTGAGTTCAGAAGACAGTCACAGATTTAGACAGCGTGAATTTCCTTGTGCATATACTTCTGTTTTGATTGTGTAAGTATACACTGATTTGCTCCATAGCATCTGTCACTCAGAAAGGTTCTAAAGGGAAAAAAAGGGAAGACATGTGATCCAGAGTTTGAGAAAATACCGTCCATTTCATGGAACAGTGGCTTTTCTGTTGGTTGTAATTATTAAAAAAAAATCTGGTTTGAAATCCTGCTTTTTTGTGGTCATCTTTTAAGTCCATCCAACTCATATTTTCTGAATTACTTATCTCTTTGCTTTTTGATAAAATCAACTAGCCTTGAGTAAAACAACATTGAATGCAATGTGTAAAGTTTGTTAAAATATTGTTGTATGCATTGAAATTTTGAGGAAGAGCACCAAATAATTGGTGATTGTAGGATTATATATTCTAGCTGGTTGGGACTATAGGGGACATTGAGTCAAACCCATGCCCTCATTTTTACAGGTGAGAAAGCCGAGGCCCCAATAAGGAAAGTGAATTATTGAGCATTCATCCTACAGTAAGTGTCTGAGGAAGGGTTTGAACTGAGGTCTTCCTGATTCTAAACCCAACATATTACCTACTGTACCAACCTGAGAACAGATCCTGATTCAAGGATGGTGATGATTATGGATAATGCTATTTTGGATCTAGAATTAGGCAAAAAATAGTGACTGAAGATATTTCTTGTGGGATTAGGAAAGGTAGGAATACTACATTGTAAGGATACTAATTTTGCTTTTCCTGTTAATTATTTTTCTTTTTCATTATTTCATTTTTTATTGAAGTCTATCAATAGTAGTTTGAGGTATCTTGGTTTGCAGTATTTTATTATTTTCATACTCCTGATATTTTCATTAACACTAATTTAACATATTTCTAAAAATTACCTGGTTATCCTACTCTCTATTCTCCATTTATATTATGGCTTAATTTACAAAGTACATTTTATATATATATATATATATATATATATATACATATATATATATTATCACATATGAACCCCATGACAACCCTTTTAGGTATGTGATATTGTAATTCCCATTTTACAAATGAGTAAACTGAGTCTGAAAGAGGTTAAGTAAATTGCTCGGAATTACATAGCTAGTGTCTGGGGCAGGATTTGAACTCAGGTCTTCTTGATCCAAAGTCCAGTTGTGCTTTATATCTAATGCCAGGGTTAAGTAAAAAAGTGGGAGCAAAGGGTATTGAATTCAAATTTGAAGAAAACCTGTGCAGATGGTTTGTATAAAGTCAATCTCCTCCTGAACTGTATACTGTCTTGAGGATAAAGACTATTGAGTTGGTGTCTTTATAGTTCCAGAATCTAGCACAGATGGGACCAAACCCATTGCAGGCACTTAATTTGAATTGAATTAAAGGAAGACTCTCAATGAATAAATGGAATAAAGTAGACAAGATTATTTTGGAAGCATTCTTTAAGGCTTCAAATTAAAAAAAAAAATGTTGTATTGATGTCATTTGTGGATGCCTACACCCTGGTTTTCCCAATTGAACCCTCCCTTCTATCAAAGAATACCAATCAAATAAAAAACAGTCAGTGCAATGACTTTGTCCAACATGTCTCATTCTCTCTCTCTGTCTTGCTCTGTCTCTCTCTGTCTCTACCTCTCTGTCTCTGCCTCCCTCCCTCCCTCCCTTCCTCTCTGACTCTGCCTCCCTCCCTCCCTTCCTCTTTCTCTCTCTCTCTCTCTCTCTCTCTCTCTCTCACACACACACACACACACACACACACACACACACACCCCATTTTGCCATTGTAGTTAGTTCCCTGGTTCTCTGCTTGGAGGTGGGGGCAGTATTGTCTGATGTCCAAGATCATTTTTAGTGTTTTAGTTAGAATTCAGCCTTCTTTTCGTGATCTTTCCATTTATGTTTTTAGTCATTGCTTCCGTTGCAGTTCTGTTTATTTCACTTGTTTAGGGGAGCAGCTTGGCCAGACATCCCCAGCAGGTAGTAGGTTCATATATTAGGAAATTTGGAATTTGAGATTCAGGTGAATATAAATGCCAAAGTATAAATATTTAAAAAATACTACTTCTTTAGTGGAAGAGCCAGCATATAAAGTACTATAAAAGGACTTAAAAAATTGATAAAATATAAGAAATTAGATTAAAAAGTGAAAGAATAGATAATCAAGCCGCTGAGTTTACTCAGGCAATCTTTTTGTTTTCATTCAATGTTAAATAAATATTTCTTAATGTTAACTAAATAATTTTGGTCAACTGTGCTAGCTTTTGGAACAGCTAGGTGACACAGCGGATGGAGTGATGGACCTTGAGTCAGCAAGACTTGAGTTCCGATTTGGCCTCAGACAATTACTAATGGTATGGCCACGTGTGATCACTTAAACTCTATTTGCCTTAGTTTCCACATCTGTAAAAATGAGGATAATAATATTACCTATGTTCCAAGATTTGAGGCAGCAATTATAAAGTGCCTGGCACATAGCAAATGCTGTCCAAGTGTTAGTTGTTGTTATTCATTACATTTTGTTGGGGAGGTTCAAGTCATTATTTTTGCACTTAGGGGAGTTGCACTACAATGGATGCAAAACATAAATGCAATGCAAACTAAAGTATGATAAGTGCATAAGAGAGAAAAAATGCTATACAGATTTAGAAGAGGCAAAGATTGCTTTTTATTGGGTCGATAAGGGAAGGTTTCATGGAAGAGACAATTTAACTGGGCCTTGAAAGATGAGCATCCTTTTAGTAAATAAGGTAGAGGGTCACATTGGAGATGGAGGTTTGAGCAAAGGCATCTCAGAGGTGAGGAAAACATTTATTCTAGAAATGACAAAGTAGGCTGATTTGATTGAAATGTAGGGATGGAGAAATGGTTATGTTGAGAAACATGATTGGAAGGGTAGTTTGAAGTGACATGCTGGAGGCAGTAGTAGGAAGCATGATGGAGTAAGACCACTCCATTTCAGTCAAAGGAGATGAGTAGCAGTGCCACTTACTGCTTAATATTCAGTGGTTCTCCTTACCTTTCTGAATCTTCATTTCCTCGTCTGTAAAGTGAGGATTATGAAACTTGTACAACCCACCTCACAGGATTGTTGGGAGGATCAAATTATCAAATGAGATGATGCATACGAAAACATTTTTAAGCCTAAATTTTTTTCTGTCAAATTAATCTCGCTATTCTAAAGCCAGTAATTATGTATCATGAAGAAATATTGATCTACAGTGGAGACAACATCATGTATGATTCCTAAATTTCTTTGTTAAATTCATAGTTCTAAGTGTCATGAGACATTCATGCATTCATTCAACAAATGTTTATTGAGTGCGTGTATACATAGTGAGTAGTACACATACTCACTATGTAGAATATCTCAATATAATATGTTCAATATACTCAGTAAACATTGTATTGTATATATATACACACATACACATATATATATTCATGTATGTACATATATATCTACATATCTATATATATGCCCTATAGCTAACATCAACAGAAAAGAGAAAAATTTCAATTTACAAGTTTTCTGAAAGATTTTAAGATTCTTTTCCCACTGATTCTTATAATTAAACCTAGTAAAAAGTGATATATGCCAAGGTTGAATAGCAAACTATGATCTGCACCCCCCAGAATTCACATTATTGCCACATCTTAAAGAGTGACAAACATTTGTGGACTATGGCAGCAATCTGTTGGGTGTTTCAGTCTATTTTGAGCTGAAATTGATTAGCACTTTATGAAAAGTGCACAGAAAATTGCCATGCTTATCAAGGCAAATCAAGCCACAAATCTGTCTTTTTTTTTTTGTACACCTGCAGGGTTTTTTTTTTTTTTGTAGTGGTTACATTACATTGAGACGTGCTCAAGAATATATATCTTGTTCTGCATATCGTGGAATTTATTCTGATCTTACTGACAGTTTGCAAACAAAAACTCAAAACAAGCTGCAACTGTGTGCAACCCCCGAGCTGCGCTTTCTGATTTCAGTATGCGTGAATGCTTGTGAAAAGAAGCTGCAGCTGAAGAAGTCGCTTTTTGCTCATCATACTGTGAAATATAATCTGGGCCTTTGTTTCATGGATTTCATGAAATATGGAGAAATTTTGAACTTGATTTACCTGATTGCCTTGATTCTCAGCCCCGCCTTTGGTTACAATACGAAAAAGTGAAAATAACCTAAATGGTCATTAACTTTTATCCATGGAATAGATTCAGGGTGTGGAGGCCACATTATGAAGAAAAGATTGAGGTGGATGAAAAATGCTAAGGAATTCCTTATTGTCAAAGTCATAGCAGTCTGTACTAATACCTTTGTAAGGGAGAAAAGAATTAAGTCAAATTTACAGTCAACAATCTATAAAGTACAATGTGGCCTAAACTATAAATCTGTCTAATTTAATAGAAAAAAGTTGTTTTTTTTTTTTTTTGTGGGGGAAGCCTTTTTGAGGGAATGTTGAGCAGAAGCATTAATCTGCATCATAGGTATATTCTAATTTTATTAGCCAATTTTTGTGATAGACTAGCTGTTTTTGATGGTGTCAAATTGTGGGGCAGAGCCTTGGGATGTGAGGCTCATGGAAAGAAATTTTCTTGACTACATTATGAGTGGTATTAGGGTGGGGGATGCAAGGATCAGTAATGTTATTGCTGCCTAAAAGAGCTTGCAGCTTAATGGAAGGGAAAGAATATAGATACAAATAATCTTAACAAATAAGAGTTTGTTAAGTTCATGATTTGATCATTTGAAAGATCCATAATTTTATTAGTTGTGTATTGATGTACTGACATATACTTGATGCAGATTTGGAGACCTCCATGTTTGATAATCATTTGAAATGAAGAATCATTTAATTAAAGGCTTATTCTGTGCTAGGAATTGTGATAAGCACTAGAGATACAAGCAAGAATATCCCTGTCCTCACGGAGTTTGTCCTTTGGCAAACTAGCAGAATTATCTAAGGAGGGGGTAGATGTATGGTGGCACAAGGTTGGAAATGCCCAGGTGACACAGAGGATATTTCTGGTTCTGGGCATGATAAGGTGAAAGGAAGCTCATATAGAAGAGAATGGAGTTCAAGTTTCAGTGGGAAGGAGAATGAGGAGGATGGCCAAGGTGGATACAGCACTATTTCCATGCATCTTTCATGAAGATCACCCAATGTGATGGATTTTTTTATCTTCATCTTTTCATATTTCGGGGGAACCAACATAGCACCTAGGATATCTATATTACACATCTCATTCTTGCTGTGTGGTCACAGACTACCACCTTTTCTGGTCATGTGTGTCCTTGACAGTTTCTTTTATGTTATATCATATGCACAAGTTATTATTGATAACCTGGCTATCAGCCTACTTTGACCCAAAACATGTCTTTGCATTGGGCTTTGGGTTAGTGGTAACTTGTGTTCTTTGGAGATTGTGATGCTTATTCATTCACAACTAGAAAGCATCTTCTAGAAGATATTGTTGTTAAGAAGATGGATGGGCTTTTGTTGTAGAAGGTATTTCAATCAATGAAAGCAATGCAGAGTTTCCCCAGTACAATGGTACCCAATCTTTTTTCTTCCCATTTAATTCTGCTTATAGATCATTGTCTTTCATTGTCTGTTCAGATCTATTATCTATTACGTACTCTAAAAGGTATAACCTGTTTGACTTTGGGTCCTTGAGAGGCTGTGGGATCATTGCAGTGGGTCCCACATAAGAGCATTATTACTTGAATATTTATTTTGTTCCAGCCCTTAACAAGGTGCCTGGAACATAATAGGTGCTCAATACATGTTTATTAACTGACTCCAGCAAAAAAAGGGCTTCTAGGCAAAAGAAATAGACAAAAGCAAAAGGAGACTCAGAGGTAGGAGGGAGTGAAGCAGATTTGGTTAGTAGCAATTAAGTCTGATTTAATTGGAGTGTAGGGCACTTTCACCTCAAATCAATAAACATATGTTAAAAGCCTCCACCCTTGAAGGAGAGACAAAGGTGAGATAAAACAAAAGTAGGCATGAAACAAAGCTGGAAAAGTTTGGTTAGAAATAGGTGTGGAGGAGGCCAAGCCAAGATGGCAGAGTAAAAGCAGGAGTGAACCTGAGTTCTACCACAAATTCCTTTAGATACTTCTAAAAAGTGCATCTGAACAAATTTTAGAGTAGCAGAATTCATGAGGAAACAGAGAGTGGCAGATTTCCAGCCCTGGACTGCCATAAGGTTGATGAGAATTATCTGTTACATGGGACTGGAGGAGCACAGAGTGCATAGGCTGCACCAGCACAGACTCCACCATGGTGGAACAGAGCAGGAATGGTCACAAGCAGACTGTAGCAGAAACAGCTTATCTGCTCAAACTTATCAGCACAGGTTGGGAGTCCAGCAGAACTGAGTGAAAGAGAAGTGCAGGGCTTGTGGTAACAGCAACAGTCACTGCTGGGGCTATCAGCCCACAGATTAAATGTTTGAAAGTCACCTCCTTTAACTTCTAGAAGCCAAGGTGGTAGAGTAAACTCTAAGTGTTCTCACCCTCCCCTTGTTGACCTTAAAAGCCCAGAGAATATTTTTCTAGGAAAAATCCTGGGATGGTGGAATCAGCAGAAGGGGCACAGCAGTCTCTCAGCTCTAGAGGCTATGGAAATTGACAAGAAGAGTACCTTTAAATGTGGCTGAAGAGGACCAGTGCAGGACCTGAGATGTCTCAGCAAGCCTCATCTCAGCAGTCCAGGAGGAGGTCCTGAGCTTCAGTGGGGTGGGACCCATAAACGCCAATACCAGGACCCCAGGTTTGCCTTAGGAAAGTCAGGGGGGTTGGGTAAACACCAATACAAGTCTAAGTGAGATATACTATGGGACTGAAGTGGGAGGAAAAAGAGAATAAGCACATATGTTAAAGATTTTCTCTTTCATTCATTTTAGTTTTGCCTGACTCTGTGACTCCATTTGAAGTTTTCTTGGAAAGATACTGGAGTGGTTTGCCATTTCCTTCTCCCTGGTGCTAACTGCTTTACAAATATCTCATTTGATCTCCACAACAATCCTGCAACATAGGTGCTGCTATTACATTTTACAGTTAAAGGAAAAGGCAAACAGAGGTTAAGTGACTTGCTAAGGGTCACAAAGTTAGTAAGTGTCCAGAGGCCAGATTTGAACTGGTGTTGACTCAAGACCTGGTATTCTGTCAACTGCCCCAGCTAGCTGTCTCAAATAGACAATTGAAATGGAAAGGAGGAGAAAGATGTGAAAGTTATTGCATAAATAGAATTATCAAGGTTTGTGGTGGGGGTTGAAAACAGAGTATAATGAAGAAGGAAGGATCAAAAATAACTTTAAGCCTGAGTAATTAATGAGGTAATGGCACCTTTACAAAAACATAGAAATAAGGAAGGAAATTTTGTTGACAAAATAATTCATAATGATAAAAGAAAAAAATTTAATAAGTTCAGTATTGAAAAAAATTTGGTTGGTATTTTTGTTTTTGCATTACCTTCATTTCTAAATATATCTGTTCTCCATGTCTAATCCCTTGTAACAAAGGATACATCAGAACTGAAAAAAGCAAGCCAACAAAACTAATGATTAGTTAGTCAAGATGCCACTGGGAAAGTTAGGTGGAGACGTCCGGTAGGTAGTTTGAAATACAAGATTTATGTTCAACAGATGTCAAAGCTGGAGATAGAGATTTGAAAACATCCATTTCTGTTTCAGAGCAAACCATACCTCACCCATCACCTACAAGTACAAGTCTAATAAATGAATAATTCAGTCCACTGCTCTTTCTTTGAAAGTATAAATAATTACAGGGTTATAAGTCTTGTCTGTTTTTCTTGAATTCAGAACCTGAAATTTAGGGAAGGTTGTGCTCAAGCACGTTATTTCCTAGAAAGATTATTGCAGTGGAAGTCATGAAACTCTGATTGCATCCACATGTGACTACCATTGTCAAATTCTAATTGCCAAATTCAATGACCTTTCTTAGTCAATAACTTTTCTCTATGAACTCTGTGTAGTATTTGAACTCAGGAGCATCTTCAGTTTCTTAAAATATTTTCTTTATTCTCAGTCTCATGAAACAAACAAAAAATAGTATGTTTTGGTTATCTGGCAGTTCCTCCCCCCTTACACCCCCCCCTCCCCTTCTAGTATCTCTTCTTCCCTTCATGCTCCAATTGTGGGCATTTTGTAAAGTGCCATCCTGGAAACCATGTTTTCCTATTTTTACTCTCCTTACTACAAAAAACTGTTTATTCTTTCAACAATCACCTTTATGTTGATGAATCCTAAGTCTCATTTCTGACACTATCTGTGTGAACTTGGGCAGATCACAATTTCCCTGGGATTTAGTTTCATCTGTAAAATCAAGTGGTTGGGTTGCCCAGTGGATAGAGCCCTGTGCCTAGAGTCAGAAAGACTTGAATTCAAATCTGGCCTCAGACACTTATAGTTGCATGACCCCAGGCAAATCGCTTAGGCCTTGTTTGCCTTAGTTTCCTCATCTGTAAAATGGGAATAGTAATAATATCTACCTCCCAGGGTTGTTGTGATGATCAAATAAGAATAAATATAAGATGTTTAGCACAGTGCCTGGCATGTGCTAAGTAGTATTTTAATGTTTTACGTTGACGATGATGATGATAATGACGGTGATGGACTGGATGGCCTGGAAGATCTCTTTCTAACTCTAAATTTGTGATATTTTGTCAGTCCTGACTTGGAGGCTGGTTTTTGTTTCTCCAACCACGTGCTGGGCATTTTCACATATTACCTTAAATTCACCTGGAATCACCATAAAATCATCTGTAATTGAACTCATTACCTTTGACGATTTGTAATAGCTTCACATTCCTTTCCATTACTTCTAATATTACCCTTACTAAGGCATTTATTTCTTGAAGCTTGAGTTATCATAGAAGTATACTAATAGATAATTTATCAATTTCAGGAGTTGGGATGGGCTGGCTATCTGCTGCCAAAACCCACCTCTTTATTATTATTGATTCTATTTGGCTGCAAGTAATAGAACAAAATGATTTCAGAAGAACTGAAATTACATGGAGCTCAAAAGTCAATAAAAAGTTTTGTGACATGTATAAAACTGCTGAAAAATCATGCCAAGGATGGCTTAAAATTCATTGAAAAAGAAATGTATGACTGGAAAAGTTAGTGGGCCAGTAGTTATATTGCCAGAAAGTGAGAAAGAACTGGACCACCCTGAGCACTACACTGGAAATAGAACCGCAGGATTTCAGAGTTGGAATGGACCCCAGCGGTCATCAAGCCTTTAATGACATCCCTAACAAATAGTCATCTAGCCTCTGTTTAAGGACCTCAGCGAGAAGGAACGTGTATCTTTCTGAAACAGCTCAGTACAGTCCTAGAAAGCTTCAATTATAGTAACCTTTTTTTTAATGCTATGCCTAAATCTGCTTCTCTGCAAGTCCATTCATTATTTCTGGTTCTGCCCTCTCAGACCAGGCAGAGCAAATATAATGCCATTTCTAGATGAATCCTGCAAATACATACTGTAAACCCGCTACTCTTGAGATATTGCAAGAAGAAATGGAAGACCTCTCACATATTGCACATTTACTAGAAATTTGCTATTTGCCAGGCATTGTGCTCGATTTTAGGATGTAAAAACAAAAGTGAGATGGTCCCTGATCTCAGAGAGCTTCCATTCTATTAGGGGATCACAGAACCATAGCCAATATATATACAAAATATATGCACGATAGATTCAAAGTGATTGTTGTTTGTGGGGGAAGGCATTGACTAGATAATCCACAGAGGAGTTATAAGAAATCACACAGTGCTTTAAGGGTTGCTAAATGTTCCACAGATATTATCTCATTTTACCCTCACAATAATGCTTGGAGAAAAATGCTATTATTATCCTCATTTTACAAGTAAAGGAACTGAGACAGAGTTTAAGTGACTTTGCTCAGGATCACACAGTTAGTAAGTATCTTAGGCTGGGTTTGACCTTTGGTCCCTCTCATTTCAGGTCCAAAGTTTCATGTCCCCCTTTGTCTACAAACCCTTGCTAGTGTCATCTTTTTCATTTCAGATCCCCCAAATATAGAAGATTCGCATGAAACCAAAAACTGAATTATGAATGAAATGGAGAGGGTACAGAGAACTATATTCCTCATCAGACATTAAAGAACCACATTCCCAGATTTTCTTTGCATCTGCTTGCCTCAGTTTCCTCATCTGTAATAATATCCCCTATTTCTTGAAGTGGTTGTAAAGATCAGATGAAATAATAATTGTAAAACACTTAATACAGTGCTAGTTGTTATGATCTCTTGAGTTCCTTTAGAGTCCTTTGAAACAAGGGGCCAGTGCTTATTATGACCGGTGTAATGTGTAATTATTTAAACCTCATTTTTGACACTATTTAAAAATATTTTTAAGGGACATATCTTTAAAGTGACATTTTGTATCAGTAAAGATCTAAAACTATGCAAAGTGGCATCCTTTGAGGAAGACTTGGCAACAAGGTATTCAGCTTGAGCATTTCCTTTAGTAATTATAAACTGGCTCACTTCCCAACTTTTAGACCGTTTTCCATGAGTCGTCTTGACTGACCAACAGTCCCTGACATCTCTGAGAGATGCAAAGATTTCCATGGATGAAATCAAACAAAAGATTCCAATTCAGCCCATGTAACAGTTTCAGGCTTAACCATCTTTGCATGAAAAATTGGATCTTCTTTAATCACGGGTTAGATGTTTGGGGCTTGACATGTACCACTCGTTCTTTTTCTTTTAAAAGAAGCAGAGAAAGAAAGAAAAGAAAGGTCTCATTCCAAACATTCTTCTTCCCTCCTCTAGACCTTCATAGAATTAGACACTCCATTGTACCTACACAAGCAACAAGTTAAACAAAAACGACCAACATACTGTTCTCACCATTTTCCTCAAGTCGTGTTTCAATTATCTGACAAGAGGAGGGAGATGAATTCCTTTATCTGTTGTTCAGAATCATTCAAAATCAGTTACTCAGAATTTGGTTTACTTTTGGTGATGATTCCTCTTAGATTGTTATGGACATTTTAAATTTATATTCTAGTTCAGATTATTTCACCTTGATCAGTTAATACGGAAAACTTTCTAGATTCTCTGAATGGCTTATATTTGCCATTTTTTACCACAAAGTAAATTGTTTCATTTCATTCTTGTTTCGTCGTTTGTGGAGCCATTTCCAGATTGATAGGTTGATAGATTTCCCCCTATTCTTTGCATTCACATTCTCTCTCTCTCTCTCTCTCTCTCTCTCTCTCTCTCTCTCTCTCTCTCTCTCTCTCACACACACACACACACACACACACACCTATGAATATTTTGGTATGTTTTAAAAGTTTGTTTCACTCTTTCACTTCCTTGGCATCCTAATTGTGGATTCCATGCCACTGATTTTGTACACTTTTTATGCCAATACTTAGGCTAACTCATGTTTTAGATTGTTGTTTTCTAGTTGTTTTGTTGTAGCTCAGTCACCTCTGACTCTTGTGATCCCATTTGGGGTTTTCTTGGCAATGATATTGGAGTGATTTGCCGTTACCTTCTCTAGCACATTTTATAGATAAGGAAACTGAGACAAACGGGGTTAACTGATTTGTGCAGGGTCACACAGCCAGTAAGTGTCTGAGATAAGATTTGAACTCATGAAGTGGAATCTTCCCAACTCCAGGCAAGTACTCTATCCACTGTGCCTCCTAAATGCCCTATGTTTTAGATTAATGTGTCTCAGACATTTTGGTTTCAGGACTCCCTTATACTCTTAAAAATTATAGAAAACCCTGAAGTACTTTTAATTTTGTGGGTTATAACTATTCATATTTATTGTATTAGAAATCAAAATGTCAGCATTATTTTGAAAATATTTTTGACCTCACAAAATTCCTGAGTCTTAGGGACCCTCTAGGGTCCCTGGACCTCACTTTGAGAAGTACTATTTAATTATTTATTTTCTATCTATTAATTATATATTTCCTATTTATTCATATTTCAGTTGAAATAATTTTCCCCAAGAATAGTACTAAGTTTTAGGATTTTTTTCCCCTCATGCCATCTAAATTCTTGAGCTTCTTCTCTGAATGATCCTTATGGAAAAGTTTCTATCTGACCAAAGTCTGAGGGTTTTTTTTTCCTTCTCCAATAATTTTTCCACTACAATTCATTCTGCTGCCTACTGTCAGATTAATTTTCCTAAAAGTCTGTCCCATGTATGTTATCCCCTACTCCAAATCGATCAGTGACTCACTATTATCTGGAGAATAGAATCCAACTTCAGTCCATTATTTCAGGCCTTTTAATATCCTTCTCCTATTTATTTTCCAGCTTTATTTCCCAATGTTCTCCTATGTGAACTTTCCATGTGGAACAGTTTTGCTTTTTTTGTGTTCCAAAAACACATTTTCACTGCTGTCGGTTTGCCTTCTACGTTATCTTTTTGTATTGCCCTTCCAAGACAGATCGGTGTTTCAGTGGATAGAAAGTTGGCCTTGGAATGAGGAGGACCTGAGTTCAAATCTAGCCTCAGACACTTACTAGTTGTAAGACTCTGGGCAAGTCATTTAACTTATCTTTGTGTTAAGGAGAAGGAAATGTCAAACCACTCCAGTATGTTTGCCAAGAAAACCCCAAATGGGATCATGAAGAGTTGAGTACAACTGAACAACGAAATGTCCTTCCCACAGAACCTGTTTTTCAAGGTTCAATTTACTTCTCTTCATCTATAAGATAAGAGAATCAGACTAGATAATCTCCAAATACCGTTTTCATTCTAAATCTGGGACCTTTGGCCTCCTCTTGTAATCCTTCCCAGCCTCTGGTGATTTCTCCTTGCCTTATGCCTCTGTAGAACTTATTGTCCCCATCACACTTTTTGGCCCTTAGTATCTATGATGCTACTTAGAAGAGACCTTAGAGGCTGTCTGGTCTCCCTTCTTCATTTTACAGGTGAGAAAACTGAGGACCAAAGTCACACAGATAGTAAATGTCAGAGACAGGATATGAGCTAAATCCTTTGAATCTAGAGACTACCATTTCTATTGTATCACACTTGTAATATTAGGTAGCTATATGGCACAGTAAATAGAGCACTGGACTTGGAGTCAGGAAGGACTGATTTCATCAACTGCTTCAGATACTTAACTGTGTGACCCTGGACAAGTCACTTTCTTTGTATCCCCCAGCTCTTAGTGCATCTCCTGGCACATAGTAGATGAATAATACATGTTTAAAACTGACGTGACCTCTGTGTGCCATAATTTTGCATCTGTAAGATGGAAATAATATTAACACCTACCTCCTAGGGGTGTTTTGAGGATAAAATAAGATGTTTAAAAAGAACATTGTAAACCTTTAAGTGCTATAGAAATACTAGTTATTATTACTACTGGCATTAATAGTATTGCTGTTTATTTACTAAAATGGAAGATTATTTCTTAAAAGAACATCTCAGTGGATTCTAATGACTTTGAGGTCGTGGAAATATGTGTGACATAGTTTGTTTTTGCATCTTTATTTCCTGCACTGGGCATCATATATAGTTTATGTTGAATAAGTTGAGAGAGATGTTGGGTAGACCTGTTGTGACAAAGTAATGGGAGGCTGTGGAGCAAGAGTCTCACAGATACAGATTAAAATGTGCCTTGTTAGAGGGAATTCTATAAAGTCTGAGATGCATTTGAGTATTTGATTAATTTGATACTTCTGACAGAAAATTCAACAATTATTTCTCATTGATAACCATCTCTAGATACAGCTCTTCTATATAATGTGTGCGCTCATGTATTATAGAAAGGCAATCTTTACATATGACAATCTAACATTGCCTTTTGTCCTTTACATTTTACAAAGTTGATGTTACAAGAAAATAATCAGGAGAGACTTTAAAAGCTTGTCTATGTAGGCACTACAGATAGCCTCACTGAGATGTGGAATAATTGAGATAAATTAACATAGCTTGCATTTAAAGTGCCTACTATGTTCTAGACATTGTGCTAGGTGGTAGGGATAGAAATAGAGGAATACGTCAGTTACCTGCTTTTAATAACACATAAATAATTGTGATAGAGAAGTTGATAGGTAAGTAAATAGATGCATGCAAGGTTAAAATAATTTTTTCAGGTGGGGAAAGTAACAACTCTGTATTAAATACTATTTGAGTTTTCCTAGGTCTTAAGGATAGTTGTTTTCCAAATTTTTCTGCTTCATTCTCTTAGTGTTTTATCTTTGCATATGAATTCTGAACAGCCTTTATTCATTTACTAAGTGTCCATTGTTTGAAGAGCATGGGCAGACTTATTATTCAGCTTGGTTGGAGAACAGGGCTCTCTGGTTAATTAAATATTCTAGCAAATGCAAACGGATCAATTTTCAAAGAAATGAGTCTAATAAAATAGACAAAGTATACAGGGATATAATTTAATCTTTCTTTGATGATTTGGAAAGCACTTCAGTGTTCTCCAGTGCCTCAAGGTCATCATGATAAACCTTGTCATTGCACTGCAGAAGTACAGATTAATGGTTTCATTTATAGATTATAGGAATAGCTGCGCTTTTATACAGTACTAGGCAGTATTAACTCTGGCGAGCTGAAAAAGAAATGGAAACAGAGGTTCTGGCCCTTAAAAGAAAACCTATGAAATGCATGCTATAAACACATACAACTGAATATATGACTCCATACATATCTGAACTCATTGTCTCCTCAAAACAATTTAATCCTTTTGACATGTAGCCAGGTATGGTGGATAGAGAGCTGACCTCAGAATGTGGTAGAACTTGGTTCAAGCACTGCCTGTGATATGTGCTGATGTGCAACCGAGAGGGAGTTGGAAAAGCATGGATGATCTGCATTAGGAGAGGAAGTTTGCTCACTGGGACTTCCCTACATAAGTGAAATCACAGATCTGGATTTTCTTTCCCCAACCCATCCCTAAATCATCTTTTAGAAATTGTCTAAGGTGTATGTTCTGCATTTCCAAAAAATAAATTGTCAGCATTTAAACATGGGACTGTATGCTTTATATCTTTTGTGCCCGCATAGAAACACAAAACTATGTGCCCAACAAATAATTGGGTGTTATTTTTTAAATTGATAGACATACAGCACTATGGAGACATACCTAGGCATAACAACTTTTTATATTTTTCCGATTAGGTTTTATCATGCATGTCACATATCTTGTAAAAAAGCAAAAAAAAAAAAATTGTTAGTTCTAGGAGAATATAATATCCCATTCTATTTAAGATTAAAAAATACCTAAGAAATGGCTAAAGTGTATATAATTCATATTGCTCAAAGATGAAGTGCAGAGTTAATTCAAGTGTACCATTAAGCAAACCATGTAAGACCCCAAAGAAATAAATGACTGCACTTCTGTTCTGTGGTTATGTAATTATGGAATGAGGATGTCAGTCTAGGACATTCTTTGAAAATTTCCTTCCACCTGCCTTAGAGACTCTCCAGTCCTTGTCCACTTCCATTTTGACCCCTTCCTTCTTTAGTTTCTCTCTCCAGACTCATCCTCTCCACTGCCGCTTCCTAGACACCAGACTGTCCCTGCCAACTTTATAACATTTAGCTTTTGCATTTGGCATGCCTACCTGGTACATGAATGCAAAAATACTTTGAAGATAAACAATGGAAGGTTGACAGAATTTGAATCGTGGATTTAGAAGAAAAGAAAAAGAAAAATGTTTCTTTGTCTCACATGTCTGTTATACTCAGTCTCTAGGTAGTTTAGGAGAGAATATGTTTTGAATCTAGAATATGTTTTGAATTCAGATTTCAGAGCATTTTGTTATCAGTCGAGTACTCTTAAGGCGTGCTTATCCTAGTCAAATAAAAGACTCTCCTTACAAGTAGAGATGTTTAGAAATGTTTCTAAAGACAGCCCTTTATTAAACTGAGCTCTTAAAAAATTAGGAGGAAAATGGTTAAGTGGTACATTCATTTAGTTTCTAAAGTACAGAAAATGACAATGCCCTTTAAATGCAGATTCTCTTATTTAAAAAAAAAGTTAGCACAAGACTTAAATTACAAACTCTCTTTGAGCATTTTCACTTGAGGATCATTTTTGTTGGATTATTATTTTTCTTCTAAATTATATTCTTAAAAAGCTGCGAATAAGATCATGGTTGAATTAGCAAGCGAGTTTTGCCAGGACTGTATATTTTGAGTATTGCCAAGTAACTCTGCAGCCAGGAAAAGCTATATTTTCAAGGTATTTAGATTTTGTACAGTTGTGATCTTTTATGAACAAAATAAAAAAAATACGTTAGAAGGGACCTTTGAGTTCATCCAATCCAACCTTTAGTTAATACATGAATCCCTTTAACAGTATGTCTGAGAGCTGACAACTTCCCTCTACCAGAAGACCCCTAGTGATTCAAATGTAACAATTGCATTTTTAGACAGTTCTAATTCTTAGGCTACATTTCTGTATACAAAGCTAAAATCTTGATTCCAATCATTGTTAAACATTAAAAATTGTGAACTTAGTAAAAATCAAGAAACAAAAAATTCAATATATAGCCATAGGGTATGAAGATTATATATGAAACTAAATTATTATATGTGATTTAAAGTGTATATTAAATTTAATATGATAGTAAAACAAATGACATTCTTGTTTCTGTCTCCTAAACTTTTTCTGCTTTATTTATCTATCTTAAATATTTCAATGGTACTTTTTTTGTTACATCATTTTTACTCTGCTAGAATACCTCCCCTTACAATTAAAGCCCTCCCATGTAACAAATATGTATAGTCAAGCAAAAAAAATCATTTATTCTTCTTTCTATAATTTCCATCCATTGAACTTGATTTTTGTCCTGTGAAACCACGAAAAACAAATATTCTCCCTCTTCCACACAACAGCTCTTCCAATGTTTGAGATGTTATTATGAAAACAAAAATAGTCGAGAGAATGTCTGTAACTGATCAGCTCATATGGCTCCTTTTCTGTTTCTCTGAAGTCTTTACAAGATAAATTGATACAAGGACTAAGGGCATCCTTGAAGAAGGTTTGATGAGAACAGGCATGCTTCCACAAAGTTTACTCTTACGTTAGGACACATCTTTAAAATTAAAGAATTGATTAAAAGTAGCTGAGATTAGAAGATTTTACTATGCTTATTGTTTGTTGATAGTTTTTTTAAAAAGCATTTGATATAGTGGACTAAAACACCATCTTGAAGGCTTCCCATCAGCAAGAGGTTATACTCCATGTTTATGTCAGGTTCATATAGGATTCATTGAAATATCTAAGAATAGAACTAGGCATTTTCTGATTCTTCCCAGATGCCAATGCCTTCTTTCCCCAAATTACTTTATATTTACTTTTGTAAAAAAAATGTATTTATTTATTTATATGTGTACATGTCCTCTCCAATAGTGTCCTCCTTGAAGAAAGGGATTGATTATCTCAGACAGACACAGGGGATAGAGGGAAAACCTGGAGTAGGATTGAATATGAGGAAGAGAGTGGATTGTATTGACACTGGTGAAGTGGGCAATGGTAGAGTGCTGAACCTAGAGTCAAGAAAATCCAAGTTCAGATCTGGCCTCAGAGCTTTCCTAATTGGGTTAAGTCACCTAACCTCTGTGGACCTCACTTTCCTCAACTGTTTCATGGGAATAGGAATAGCACCTACCTTCCAGGTGTTGTGAGGATAAAATGATGTAATAATTATAAAGTACTTAGCACAGTGCCTTGTACATAGCAAGCACTGTATAAATACTAGGCTTTTCCCTGTCTCCCTTCCTCCCTCCCTTCCTTCCTTCCTTCCTTCCTTCCTTCCTTCCTTCCTTCCTTCCTTCCTTCCTTCATTCCTTCCCTCCCTCCCTCCCTCCTTCCCTCCCTCCCTCCTTCCTTCCTTCCTTCCTTCCTTCCTTCCTTCCTTCCTTCCTTCCTTCCTTCCCTCTTTCCTTCCCTCCTTCCTTCTTTCCTTCCTTCCTTCCCTCCCTCCCTCCTTCCTTCCTTCCTTTCTTCCCTCCTTCGTTCCTTCCTTCCTTCCTTCTTTCCTTCTTTCCTTCCTTCCTTCCTTCCTTCCTTCCTTCCTTCCTTCCTTCCTTCCTTCCTTCCTTCCTTCCTTCCTTCCCTCCCTCCCTCCCTCCCTCCCTTCCTTCCTTCCTTCCCTCCCTCCCTCCCTCCCTCCTTCCTTCCTCCCTTCCCTCCCTCCCTCCCTCCCTCCCTCCCTCCCTCCCTCCCTCCTTCCTCCCTTCCCTCCCTCCCTCCCTCCTTCCTTCCTTCCTTCCTTCCTTCCTTCCTTCCTTCCTTCCTTCCTTCCTTCCTTCCTTCCTTCCTTCCTTCCTTCCTTCCTTCCTTCCTTCCTTCCTTCCTTCCCTCCTTGCCTTCAAAATGAAATATCCTGCCTCTGAAGCAATTTTAGTTATAGATCATACAAAGACAACTGATATATGGTGGCCAGGAGTAAGCTACAATACACTGCTAGTGTGAACATTTTTATAGGAAGAGTAGTATAAAGTATATCACCCGAGAGATATGTAGTTGGATAGAGTGGTGGTCACATCATGTAATGGAAATAAAGAATAATAATTGGACAGCACACATTGCTATCCACAATCTCAAGAAATCTAAGGGAACATGATGCACTGGATATATCCTGTGTGGAAGTGGTGTGGATGGGCATGAAGGGTAATTATATGGGAGAAAGAGTGTATGGATTGTGGTCTGCATCACAGAAGGAAGGACTCACATCAGCAAAATCATAGATCCATTGATTTGTGTTCTCTCTTCTGAGCTTATCTTTCACAGGCTGAAAATCACCAGTTCCCTTAATTGATCCTAGTATGGCTTGGTTTTGAGTAACCGCACCTTCCTGACTTCTTTCCTCTCGATGTGATAGAGCTTCTCAAGGTCTCTTCTAACAGTTGTCCATGAGAATTAGGCAAAATGCTTCAGATGTGGTCTGACCAGGGTAGAGTAGGACCATTCTATCATTCTGGATAGAGAGACAGTATACTAGATGTACAATTAGAAAATTATGTTCAAATCCCACCTCTGGTACTTGTAAGTTGTGTTATCATGGTCAAGTCAGTCAGTTTGTTTGAGTCTCAGTTTCCTCATCTGAAAAATGAAGGGGTTGGGGTGAATAACCATGTAAAAGTCCATTCCATCTTTAAATCTATTATATATTTATTTCTGTTCATTTAACTTATGATCACATTAGCTGTTTGATTATCTTATAATACTGTCAACATACTGAGTTTTAAAAAAGTTATTTATTTCTAGTTTCCAATAGACACTTCCACAAGATTTTAAGTTCCAAATTTTTTTCCTATTTCTCCCTTCCACCCACCCCAAGATAGCATCCACAAGATTTTAAGTTCCAAATTTTTTTCCTATTTCTCCCTTCCACCCACCCCAAGATAGCATGCATTCTGATTACCACTTCTCCCAATCTGCACTCCTTTCTATCACACTCCTTCCTTCTCTTATCCCCATCCCCTCTGTTTTCTTGTGGGGCAAGATAGATTTCTATATCCCATTGCTTGTATATCTTCTTTCCCAGTTGCATGTAAAAACAATTTTTAATATTTGTTTATAGTTTTGAGTTCTAATCACTCTCTCTTCTACCCTCCCCACCTATCCCCACTGAGAAGGCAAGCAATTCTATATATATATATATATATATATATATATATATGTAATATATGTGTAGTTATGCAAAACACTTCCATAACAGTCATACTGTGAAAAACTAACTATATTTTCCTCCATCCTATTTTGCTCCCCCATTTATTCTATTCTCTCTTTTGACCCTATTCCTCCTCAAAAGTGTTTACTTCTAATTACCCCCTCCTCCTATTTGCCCTCCCTTCTATCATCCCATGACCTCCTGCTTGTCCCCTTTCCACCATTTTCCTGTAGTGTAAGATAGATTTTCATATCAAATTGAGTGTGCATGTTGCTCCTTCCTTAAGCCAAATCTGATGAGAGTAAGGTTCACTCTTTCCCTCTCACCTCTCCCCTCTTCCCCTCCATTGAAAAAGCTTTCTCTTACCTCTTTTATGTGAGATAATTTGCCCCATTCTATTTCTCCCTTTCTCCTTTTCCCAAGATATTCTTCCCACATCCCTTAAATTTATTTCTTTAGATATCATTCCTACCTATTCAACTCACCCTGTGCCTGCTGTCTATATGTATATAATCCTGCCAACAACCCTAATACAGAGAAAAGTTTCAAGAGTTACAAATATTATCTTTCCATGTAGGAATATAAACAGTTCAACTTTAGTAATTCCCTTATGATTTCTCTTTCCTATTTACCTTTTCATGCATCTCTTGGTTCTTGTGTTTGAAAGTCAAATTTTCTATTCAGCTCTGGTCATTTCAGCAAGAATGCTTGAAAGTCTTCTATTTCATTGAATGCCCTTTTTCTCCAAAGTATTATACTCAGTTTTGCTGGGTAGGTGATTCTTGGTTATAATCCTTGCTCCTCTGAATTCTGGAATATCATATTCCAAGTCCTCTGATCCCTTAATGTAGAAACTGCTAGATCTTCTTTTTATCTTGATGGTATTTCCACAATACTGAAATTGTTTCCTTTTGGTTGCTTGCAATATTTTCTCTTTGATTCTGGAATTTGGCTACAACATTCCTAGGAGTTTTCCTTTTGGGATCTCTTTCAGGAATGATTGGTGGATTCTTTCAATATCTGTTTTACCCTCTGGTTCTAGAATATCAGGGCAGTTTTCCCCAATAATTTCTTGAAAGATGAGATCTAGACTCTTTTTTTGATGATGGCTTTTAGGTAGTCCAATAAATTTAAAATTGTGTCTCCTGGATCTATTTTCCAGGTCAGTTGCTTTTTCACTGAGATATTTCACATTGTCTGCTTTTTATTTTTTATTCCTTTGGCTTTGTTTTATAATTTCTTGATTTTTCATAAAGTCATTAGCTTCCATCTGCTTCATTCTAATCTTTAAGGTTTTATTTTCTTCAGTCACTCCTTTTCCATCTGGCCAATTCTGCTTTATTGGGCATTCTTCTCCTCATTGGCTTTTTTGCGTCTCTTTTGCCATTTAGGTTAGTCTATTTTTTAAAGTGTTATTTTCTTCAGCATTTTTTTGGGTCTCCTTTAGGAAGCAGTGGACTCATTTTTCATAATTTTCTTGCAACACTCTCATTTCTCTTCCCAATTTTTGCTCTGCTTCTCTTACTTGATTTTCAGAATCTTTTTTGAGCTCTTCCATGTCCTGAGACCAATTCATATTATTCTTGGGGGCTTTGGATGGAGGAGCTTTGACTTTGTTGTTTTCTTCTGTTTGTATACTTTGGTCTTCCTTGTCACCAAAGTAAGATTCTCTAGTCTGATTCTGTTTCCAGCTTTTGCCCATTTTCCCAGCTATTTACTTGACTTTTGAGCTCTTTGTCAAAGTGGATCTCAGCTTCCAGTGCAGATGGTGGGATGTATTGTCAGCTGCTCGATCACCACACAATCTGTGAGCCTAGAGCTCCAGAAACAGTTGCTGCTGCTCCCACTATCCCTGCTACTGATGTTGCAGGCTCCTCCTCTGCAGGCTCCTCCACCCCCTCAGGTGCCCTGGGGCTGGTGCCCGGCCACTCTGCTCTCTCACACCAGTCCCACAGGTTTTTTCCATTGACCTTCCCATATCTCCTTGGCGTTTTGGGGTCCTGAAGTCTGGAAACCACCTCAGGTGAGCAAGATTGAGTCCTTACAAGGCCTACTTCGGTCCCTTCTGTGCCATGATTGCCCACACTGGACTGCACTCTGCTCCCAATGTGGCATGATAGACACTTCTCAGAGACCTTCCAGGCTGTCTTGGGCTGGAGATTTGTTTTATACCATCATTCTGTGGGTTCTGCAGCTCTAAAATTTCTTTAGAGTCATTTTTTACAGGTATTTGGCTGGCCTTGAGGGGAGAGTGCTAGCATGTCCATGCTGTTATTCCACCATCTTGACTCCAACCTGCTCAATTTCCTGACATTTGAGTGCATTAATGCACCATTTCTTTCACATGAGCTTATATCATAGGTATTTTTTTTGCTCTGGTAAAAAGGGGTGTGTGTGTGTGTGTGTGTGTGTGTGTGTGTGTGTGTGTGTGTGTGTGTTCATGTGTGTTCATCCTTCGTTGCCGAAGAAGACCATGCCATCAGAGAAATAATGACATGACTTGCACTTGACTTTGTTTAGAGTGAGGGAGGGCTGTGTAGGTCACCAGCCTCACTTTTCCTCCAGAAGTATCTGAATCCAGTGAACAGATATTCATAAGGATGACTGGAAATAACCCAGGATGAGGCAATTAGGGTTAAGTAACTTGCCCAAGGTCACACAGCTAGTGAGTGTCAGGTGTCTGAGGTGAGATTTGAACTCAAGTCCTCCTGACTCCTGCACTGGTGCTCTATCCACTGCACCACCTAGCTGCCCCTGGTAAAAAGGGGGGAAGGGACTTTCCTGGTCCTTGTGCAAATTAACCGCAGTATTAAGAATTACATTGTTCTCTATTGAATTTCATTTGCTTAGATTCAGCCTGATTTTCCTGTCAGTATCTTTTTGGATACCAATTTCATCATCCCACCACCAGTCTTCTTGGTCTTTCTTTATTAGATTTACTCAATTTCTCATAATAAGGCCATCATTTTTGGATCATGAAGTATGATCCAGCCAGCTCAGCTATAGTTTATTCCGTCTTCTTTTTAGCCAGTTGTTCACTTCAATGAAATAAGAATAACGACTTTTCTATGCAGAAATTCCAAGTTTAGGGGTAGAGGCAAGATGACAGAGTAAAAGCAGAGACCTGCCTAAGCTCTCCCCTAAACCCCTCAAAATGACTAAACGAATTCTAGAGCAGCAGAAGCCACAAAATGACTGAGTGAAACAGATTTCCAACACAAGACATCTGAAAGGCTAACAGGAAGGATCTACCAGGCTCAGAGCGGAGCAGAGCACAGACCACCATGGGGTGCTCCAGCACAGATGGGGCTGGAGCAGGGCTCAGGGTGCTGAATCACTCACAGATGCAATGGTTTCCAGACTTTTCAACCCACAAATGCCAAAGACAGCTTCAAAGGTGAGTGAGAGTGTTCTCTCACCTGGGTGGGAAAGGAATGTGGTCTGGTCCCAGCTCCAGACCCATGGTGGCAACAGCTACTGCTGCAGTGACAGCAGGCAGTCACAGTCTTGGGTGATGGTCTTGGGGGTAGAAGGACCTCTGGTAGAACTGGGGGTGGCTGTGGAAAGGGAACCCTACTCATTGTTTTGGGGCAGAAAAGAGTGTTTATGGATGCTCACAGACCATGATGCAGGTCACCTTTGATGACATCCCTTTGAAGTAACTGAGAATTTGCAGGTCCCTAGTGATATTTCTGAAAACAGCTCCACAAAACCCTTGGAACTTAAGGCAGTACACCCTCCACTTAACAAAGAGCTCAAAAGTTAAGTAATTGCCTAGGGAAATGATCAAAAAGGGGAAAAATAAGACTATATACTGTTATTTTCTTGGTAATAAGTTATTTTCTTATAACAAGGAAGATCAAAGCATACAATTGGAGGAAGATGAATGTATACAACTGGAGGAAGACAGCAAGGTCAAAGCTCCTACATCCAAAGTCTCCAAGAAAAATATGAAATTGTCTCAGGCCATAGAGAGCTTAAAATGGATTTTGAAAATCAAGTAAGAGAAGTAGAGGAAAAAATCGGAAGAGAAATGTAAGAAAATAATGAAAAACAAGTCAACAGCTTGCTAAAGAGAATCCAAAAAAAAGCTGAAGAAAATAGACTAACACAAATGGCAAAAGAGGTCCAAAAGCAATGAGGAGAAGAACGTGTTAAAAAGCAGAATTGGCGATATGGAAAAGGAGGTTCAAAAATCACTGAAGAAAATAATTCCTCCAAAATTTGAATGGAGCAAATGGAAGCTAATGACTTCATGAAAAATCAAGAAATTATGACAGAAAACCAAAAGAATGAAAAAATAGAAGACAATATAACATATCTCATTGGAAAAACAAGTGACCTCAAAAATAGATCCAGGAGAAATAATTTAAAAACCATTGATCCTCTTGAAAATCATGATTAAAAAAAGAGCTTAGAGCTCATTTTTCAAGAAATTTTCAAGGAATACTGCCCTGATATTCTAGAACCAGAGGGTAAAATAAATATTGAAAGAATCTACTAATCACCTCCTCAGAGAGATTCCTGAAAGAAAACTCCTAGGAATCTTGTGGCCAAATTCCAGAGTTCCCAGGTAAAAGAGAAAATATTAGAAGCAGCCAGGAAAAAACAATTCAAGTATTGTGGAAACCCAATCAGGATAACACAGGATTTAGTACTTTCTACACTAAGGGATCAGAGGACTTGGGATATGATATTCCAGAGGTCAAATTAGCTAGGATTAAAACCAAGAATCACCCACTCAGCAAAGCTGAGTGTAATACTTACAGGAAAATAAATGGATTTTCAAAGAAATAGAGGACTTCCAAGCATTCTTGTTGAAAAGACTGGAGCTGAATAGAAAATTTGACTTTCAAGTAGAAAAATCAAGAGCAACTAGAAAAAGTAAACAGGAAAGAGAAATCATAAGGGATTCATTAAAGTTGAACTGTTTACATCCCTATGTAAAAGATGATATTTGCAATTCATGAGAGCTTTCTCAGTATTAGGGATAATTAGAGGGAATGTGTATGTGTGTGTGTGTGTGTATGTGTGTGTATTATATATATGTGTGTGTGTGTATATATGTGTATGTGTGTATATATATGTGTGTGTATGTATGTATGTAGAGAGAGAGAGAGACAGATGATACAAAGTGTACTGAATAAGAAGGGAGGATACTTGTAAAATAAAATTACATGTTGAGAGGAATATACTGGGAGAAAGAGAAAGGGAGAGCTAGAATGTAGTAAATCATCTCATATAAAAGAGGTAAGAAAGAGCTTTTACAATGGAGGGGAAGAAGGAGGAGGTGAGAGGGAATAAGTGAGCCTTACTCTCATTGAATTTCGCTTTAGGAGGGAATAACACATATTCACTTGGGTGTGGAAATCTATCTTACCCTGCAGGAAGGCAGGGGAAAGGCATAAAAGATGACCGATAATAGAAGAGACGACAGATTTGGAGGAGGGGTAATCAGAAACAAACATCATTGCTGGAGAGATGGATCAAGGGAGAGCATGAAATAAATGGAGGGAAGGACAGGATAAAGGAAAATGTGGTTAGCCTTTAGCAACATGACTGTTATGGAAGTGTTTTGCATGGCTGTACACGTATGAGCTTTATTGAATTGCTTGCTTTCTCAATGAGAGTGGACAGGTAGGGAGGGAGGGAATGTAAAACTCAAAACTTTAAAAATGAATGTTAAAAATTGTTTTTGCATTCATCTGGGAAGTAAGTTGTACACACAATGGGGTATAGAAATATATCTTGCCATATAAGAAAATAGAGGGAGGGGGGAGAAAATAGGAGAAGGGAGGTGATAGAAGGGAGGGCAGATTGGAGAAAGAGGTGGGTGGGGTTCATGCTGTCCTTGAATGTGAGGAGGAGACATATTGGGAGAACATTTGGAATTCAAAATCTTGTGGAAGTAAATGTTGAAAACTGAAAATAATTTATATTAAAAAAAAGAAATCCCAAGTTTAAATCAACAAATGTGAGGAAAATACCACTAAAGTGTGTTTCTAAAGTTCTTCAGTTTTCTCATCAGGTTTTCATAGTCCCTCAAATACATTTTCAGGTTCCTTCCAGTGGGATAATTTGTCTCTATAGGAATCACTAGAACTTAAGAGTGGTTGTTAAGTTAGACAAGTCTTGTCAAGGTCTCTGTCACATCCAAAATACAAGCCATCCTATATATAATCTCCCTCTCCCCGCGACCAGAGTTCATGTTAGCTTTATGTATGACTTCCTTTCTTCAGGAAATTCTTTATCCTTTGATGAACATCCCTTTTTTTCCAGAGTTAGGTGAATGAAGAGAGTGATGATATACCAACTTAGGAATTAAACATAGAATAGAAAGGAGTTTTTAAAAAATTTTATGATTAATTTGTTTTCAGTTTTCAACAATCACTTCAATAAGTTTTAAATTTTCCCCCCCTCCCTCCCCAAGACAGCATGCAATCTTATATGGGTTCTACACTTACATTCTTATTAAACACAGTTTCTCATTAGTCATGTTGTATAGAAGAATTACAATGAATGGGAAAAACCATGAGAAAAACAAGACATAACAAAGGACAAAATAGTCTGCTTCCTTCTGCATTCTGACTCTATAGTTATACATAGAAAGTTATGGATGTGGATGGCATTTTGTATCATGAGTTCTTTGGAAGTGTTTTAGGTCCTTGCATTGCTGTGAAGAACTAAGTTTATCAGATACAGTCCTTGCATACTGTGGCTCTTACTGTGTATGACGTTCTCCTTATTCTGCTCATTTCACCCAGCATCAGTTTATGTAAATCTTTGTAGGTTTTTCTGAAGTCCTCCTGTTTGTCATTTCTTATAGCGCAATAGTATTCCTTTACATTCATCTGACACAACATGTTCAACCATTCCCCAGCTGGTGGGCATCCCCTCAATTTCCAGTTTTTGTCGCCACAGAAATGGCTGCTATAAATAATTTTGTGCATGTGTGTTCTTTTCCCATTTTTATGATCTCTTTGGGATACAGCCCTAGAAGCTGTATTGTTGGGTCAAAGGCTATGCACATTTTTATAGCCCTTTGGGCATAGTTCCAAATTACTCTCCAGAATGGTTGGATCAGCTCCACCAACAATGAATTAGTGTTCCAACTCTCCCACATCTTCTCCAACATTTATCATCTCCCTGTTTTGTCATTTTAGCCATGGTAAGTTTGATGTGGTACCTCAGAGTTGTTTTGATTTGCATCTCTCAAATCAATAGTGATTGAGAACATTTTTTCATGTGTTTATAGATAACTGTAATTTCTTCCTCTGAAAACTGCCTGTTCATTTCTTTTGACCATTTATCATTTGGAGAATGACTTATTCTTGTACATTTGACTCAATTCTCTATATATTTTAGAAATGAGACCTTTATCATAGATACTAGTTGTAAATATTCTTTCCCAATTTTCTACTTCTCTCCTAATCTTGGTTGCATTGGCTTCATTTGTGCAAAAACTTTTCAATTTAATGTAATCAAAATTATCCATTTTGCATTTCATAAGGCTCACTATCTTGTTTGGCCACAAATTCCTCCATTCTCCATAAATCTGATAAATAAATGATTCCTTGCTCCTCTAATTTGTTTGTAGTATCAGCCTTTAGGATTCGCAAATTTGGGATATCTACCCCAAATATTCACATGGACCATCTGTGCCCACTCTGTGGTGGAACATTCCGAGCTCATATTAGTCTGATCAGCCACAGTCAGACACACTGAAATTTCACTTTATCATGGTGATGTCATTTTGGTCCTCTTCAAACATGAAGGGCAACAATCAGTGTGGATACACCTGGATTATGTACCCATTTGGACTTTATTCTGGTATACAGTGCCAGACATTGGTCTATGCCCAGTTTCTGCCACAGTATTTTCCAGTTTTCCTAGCAGTTTTGTCAAATAGTGAGTTCTTATCGCAAAAGCTAGGGTCCTTTGGTTTGCCAAACAGTAGACTCCTATAATCATTGACTACTGTATCTTGTATACCTAACCTATTCCACTGATCTGTCCTATTTCTTAGCCAATACCAAGTGGTTTTGATGATTGCTTGCTTTATAATACAATTTGAGATCTGGTAAAGACTAGGCCACTTTCCCTAGCATTTCTTTTCATTAATTTCCTTATTATTCTGGACCTAGAAAGGGATTTACAAAGGACTTAAAAACATTGACTTTAAGGGCTCTGGAAGACTGACAAAGAATGGGTGTTTGCATAACTCTGTGAAGGCAGAAGACACCCTAAGTTATGTATTTTTTTTCCAGAAGGAAAACAGTGTCAGCAATTGAAAACCCAAATGTTTGTTATTCAGAAAAATGGTTATTTTCTTTCCCCTCCCCATCATGATGAGGTTTGGACTTAACATTTTGCTTTCAGTATAATTATTCTCAAAAATACTCAAGTTTTTTTTTTTTCCACGTTATACTAGTAAAGTAATTAAGTAACAAGGAGATTTAGCCATTTGGTGTCATTCTCATAAGCCTAAACTCCAAAAGGATTCCTTGACTGCTGGTTTTGGGGCTAGTACTCTGTCTGCTGATTTATGTTGCCTTTAGCCTGTTGTCCACTTGGAAGCCTACATTAATGGTAGAAAGCTCTTGAAGATGACTGCAGTAATTCTACAAGAGATGAATCCAAAGTGACACCAGAATCCAGACTATTCAAATGTTGCTTAACTGTCCAAAATTCAAGTTGGTCTCAGAATGTGCCAAAGACAGAATTCCTCGTGAAGAGATAATAGCAGACTGCATGCCAATGAAAGGCTCTGGTGCAAAGGAACATTTTTTTTTGAGAAAGAAAGATCTACTTCACAACCCAGCCAGCTAGAACCAGTTTTAATTTAAGAGAATGGGAGCCAACCAGTTTGAGGGTTTTTCTCTCTCTTCCTTCTTTTTTATTGTTATTATTTTATTATTATTTTATTTTATTTATAATCTTTTTTATTTATTTAATTTTTTTCACATTTTAAATATTCTGAATTTGGTAAGACAGTACCTAAAATGAAATCTTCTGTCAACACAGAAGAACAGAGAGGGTTCTACATGAAAATTCAAATCTCTATCCTGTACAGCTTGCTTTTCTTTTTGGGTATATAATAAATTGAACATGTTACTTTCAAAGCTGCCCTGTTTGTTTGTGATTCCTTCTGTCCTTCCTTCTGTTCACTTTTATGCATTTCCAGAATGTGTTTCAATGGCCCTTTTGTCCTTCCTTCCTTCCTTCCTTCCTTCCTTCCTTCCTTCCTTCCTTCCTTCCTTCCTTCCTTCCTTCCTTCCTTCCTTCCCCTCCTACATCTCTGTTACCTCCCTACTCCTCCTATTTTCTCCCTCTTTTTCATTACTGAATATCTAGTGTATAAAATTTTTTTATCTGATTTGCAGAGTTTGACACCTGTAGTCTATTCCGGCTGACAAATGGATTTTCATTTACCCCATATAGTGTTTTCTGAAATACTTTCGAATAAATAATTACACAAGGAAATATACTAATAAGAGAGACAGTCAACTGAGCTTGCAAATTAAAACTCATCCAACAAATTTTTGAAGACTTCTCATGAAAGAAGATAATATAATCTGTTCAATTCTAGGTTAGTTATTATATCTTTCAAAAGTCAATACACATTTAGGGAAACTATATATCACCCCATTTTTCCTAAGGCTAAAAAGCCATTGCGACAGAAGCAATTCAGAAAGAATTATTTTCAGACATCACTTAAAGTATCATTTATATGTGGAACTTTATTTGTTTAAGGTCAGAATTGCTGATCAGCTTTGGAAAATGTGGATTTTGTGCCAATGATAACTTGGGGAGAATTGGCCTAGACTCAACATTTCATAGCATGTTAGAGGTAGAGGAATTTTATTTTGAGATCATTTCAATCCAGCCTCCTCACTCATGTAAGTGGTGTATTGCCTGGGTCTTTGGATATAGTGTTTATGACAAGACTCCACTTCTTGGATAGAGGAGCTGTTGGGAGATCTCTTTCTAGGCTTTTTGATCTGTGGCACCATTGCTGGGGCCTACAGTACTTGACATTGAATTGTCGTGTTGCCTTTTTTCCCCTGATTTTAAGCCTGAGCAGGTGATCCCCTTCTTGTTCCCTTATTAGATTAGAACTAAAATTTTTGAGGACAGGAATTGTTTCACTTTTGATTTGTTTTCCCAGTGCCTAGAATAGTGCCTGATACATGGTTCATACTTAGTGAATTTTTAAGGACTGATTGACTGATTAGGTCACTCTCTACTCTTCAGTGTTATCTTTTACCCTGGACTTCTTTCTTCAAGTGAGGCACTGCCAGGCACACGAATAATACCTTTCCTTTTAAAATGTCACGTCTATCCTACCACATACCTTATGCAGCACATAAGGTGGTCATTTGTGTCTGAAACCAAAAGTTTTAAAGTCTTCTGGGCTTTAATGCCCTTCATAGCTAGTATTTGGATTCAGAAGCATAATAAGAACTCCATGATAGGGGTTACTGGAGAATTATGTGCACACCAGGGAGAAATTTGCTTGCTTTGTGATTGATGGTTGTAGTCTGAGCAATAGGGCGGCTAGGTGGTACAGTGGATAGAGCACTGTGCCCAGTGTCAGGAAAATTCATCTTCCTGAGTTCAAATCTGACCCCAGACACTTACTAGCTCTGTGACCCTGGGAAAGTCACTTAACCTTGTGTTGTCCCAATTTCCTCATCTGTAAAATGTGTTAAAGAAGGAAATGGCAAACCAATTCATTTTCTTCGTCAAGAAAACCTAAATGGGGTCACAGAGTTTGACACAACTGAAAAATT
The DNA here is from genome assembly GCF_028372415.1 of Notamacropus eugenii. Classification (NCBI taxonomy): domain Eukaryota; kingdom Metazoa; phylum Chordata; class Mammalia; order Diprotodontia; family Macropodidae; genus Notamacropus; species Notamacropus eugenii. The sequence continues at coordinate 46,189,253 of NC_092878.1, read as the reverse complement.
ATTGAACAGCAACAACGAAAAAGTATGGGCAGTGTGGCAGAAAGGGTCCTTGACTTAGAGTATGGAGATTGGGGTCAAATGCTCTTTCTGTTACTAGCTGTGTGATCCTTGAGCAAGTCAGTTAATCTCTTAGCCACCTTTACTCCCATAAAAGGTAGAGAGTTCTATTTATCGAGCAGAATTCTGTGCATGAAAGAATAGAGAAATATATAAAGTAGAGAAAATAATGCCTATTGTATATCTGCCTCACAAAGTTGTGAGAATCAAATGTGCAAACTGTGAAGTCTTGTCAGTTATTACGTGTACTCATTGTTTATTCAGTTGTCTCTTCTTCGGCATCGCTTATCGCCCACCCTCTGACTTTCTGATAAAGGTGAAGCTATGTAGATTGGATTATTAATATGCAGGGGTCTTTTTGGTGGGGAGCAAGTGATTCTGATACTTTACATTTTGTTGGTGTGGGGAACTCCTTTCACCTGAGGCAAATTATCAATTCATCCATAACTTCCCATTTTGGGGAGTTGTCTGAGGCATGGAGAAGCTAATTTACTTGTCAACAGGCACATTGCTAGTATGAGCTAGAGACAGGGCATGAACCTGACTCCAAAACCAGTCTTCTAGCCATTAGGTTGTTATATGTATATGTATGTGTGTGTGTACATACATACTCATACGCACATATGTGTGTATATGTGTATATGTATATATATGTATGTGTATGTGTACATACATACTCATACACATATATGTGTGTATGTGTGTATATGTGTATATGTATATATGCTTGTGTATATATATGTATGTGTAGATAGATATAGATATAGATATGTATAGCATAGTGAAACCAATAGTGGTAGTGTTCATCCTTTGGTTTGAAGAATAGCAGTGACATCATGATGTTGGGGTCAGGGTACAGTGCTTTTAGTTTTGGTTGATCCGTCCAGTACAAGTTTGGGAGGCTCTACCATGAGTCAAGCACAATTAATCTGCTAGAACGTTTGAGATGGACATATTTCTGTATTTGTGTGGTTCCTATGCTTTCCTAGTGATACTATGATTCTATGTTACTTATGGAGCATAGCACCCTCTTTGATATAGGCACACTATGCTGGACAGTCCTGTGCCAGTGCCTTCTATGTCTCACCATTGATACCAGTGTTCTTAGAGAGACCTTGAGACTGTCCATGTGTTGCTACTTCTGACCACTGTGTGAGAGCTTGACTCAGGTGAGTTCTCCATAAAATCATCTTTTAAAAACAGTAAGTGTGCTTTTGGCATTCAGGCTATATGGCCAGCCCTTAGAATTGTTCACTTTGCAGAAGAATTTGAATGTTTGGTAGTTCACTTCAATGTCTGATATCTTATCTTGCCAGGTAATCTTCAGAGTCTTCCTAAGATAGTTCAAATAAAGGTGATTCAATTTCCAGGCATGGCACTGGTATACTATGCAGGTTTTGTAGGCATACATAAATGAGGTCAGCATAGTGGTTCTGTAGACCTTCAGTTTAGCATGCATCCCAATACTTCTTCTCTGTCACTTTTTTGGAGCCTTCCAAATGCTGAGCTAGTTTTGGCAATGTATACATCAATCTCATCATCTATGTGGACATCCCTGGAAAGTATACTTCCAACATAAGTGAACTTATCTACAGAATTTGAAATGTCTCTATTTACTGTGACAAATGGTTCCGTGTATGAACAATAGGATTCTGTCTGATGGAGAACATCTGTTTTCTTGGTATTGATTGTCAAGCTAAAATGGCCAAAAATGGAGCCGTACTCTGTTGTATCTCAACTCTGGAGGCTGCATCAAGTGCACAATCATCTATGAACAGAATGTCACATACCAGTTCTCCCTCTACTTTGGTCTTGGCTTGTAGCCTTTTCAAGTTAAATAGTTTACCAAGGTAGCTGACCTTGATGCTGTTTTCATCCTTGTAGAAGACATTTGACAGCATTGTAGAAAACATCACACCAAAAAGCATGAGAAAAGTCACACAGCCCAGCTTCACTGTGACAGTGACTGGGAAACTGAGAGCAAGGTCCTTCATTCAGAACCCATGTAAGCATGCTATCATGAAACTGGCATGCAATACTGATGGACTTCTCTGGGCAACCAAATTTCATCATGATCTTCCACATGCCCTCATGATTAACAGCAGTAAAGATTAGTGAATGTTATGTACAGACCTTTGTTCTGCTCCTGGCGTTTCTCCTGGGTTTGTCAGGCAGCAACCACCATGTAGACCCTTCCCTAGCCCTTTCTGAAACTACATTGGCCCTTGGGCAGATGACGTTATTCCAAGTGCAGTATCGGCCAGTTAAGGAAGACTCTGGTGAGAATCTTGCCAGCAATGACTAAGAGATCCAGGACAGTGTATTTCTTTTTCCTTTATAGAAATGGACGATGAAGACGTCCTCGATCTTCTGAAGGATAACTTTCTCTTGCCATGTAATTGGGAAGATTTCAGTCAGCTTCTGTAAGAGCATTGAACCTCTTGTCTTATAGATCTCTCCTGGGCTGGATTCCACACCAGATGCTTTGCCACTTGAGAGTTGGCAGTTGGAGGTACAGCTAGAGACATGCCAGGCTCTCAGATGTGGCAAGGAGTCCTTGGGAGGAACAGAGTCAGAAACATCAACAGCAACAGTCACTTACTTCTGAAGATTTCTGCATCTTATAGGTTTCTGCTTACCTCATAGACTATACCATTATAAGGAGCAAAGACAGGCAGAGTGGAGAATGAAGAAGGTGATGTGTGATGCAGAATGCTGAACCAATTATAAACTCATCCTCTCCAAGCTAAACACATGCTTTCAGCAAAAGCAGCAGCCCCAAGACAAGACTACTGTTAGGAGACTAAATATCAACAGATTAAAGCACTTTAATGCATAAACAGTTAATTACTATCATGGAAGGAAAGCTCAGTCACTGCACAGTTAGAGCAACAGAGCAGAAAAGGAGTGGGCAGCTCTTAAAGATTTGTGCAGCACTGAATTTTCTCATCTGGGCCAGAGGACTTACAAACATCAAGACTGATTTAACAGAAATCATGGGGAATATTCAGAAGCTGCTAAATGAAAAATGAGAACTCTACAGTGTTTACCAGCTGGACGGCTCAAGAAGGCAGCATTTAACTCCCTCAGAAGTAAAGTATAAGCAAAGTTTAAAGAGATGCAGGATTCTTAGATCAATAAGAAGGCAGATGAGATTCAATTTTATGCTGATAACAACAATCCAAAAGGCTTTGAAGACTATTTATGGGCTAAAGATCTCTGGCTCATCCCAACTACTTAGCACTGATGGAGCCATAATGATCAGTGACAAGGGTATGATCCTGGAGAGATGGGCTACATCCCTTCATTCTGTTCTCAATAGACAGTCATCAACCAATACTGAAGTCAGTAGCAGTTCTTATAATACTGAATTTTGCAATTAAATTTTTAACAACCTTCTGTGGACTGCAGTTTCCTCATTTATGGTGTTGTATGGTATGGTATGGTATGGTATGGTTGGATAAAATCAGTTTGAAGGCATCTTTTAAGCATTAAAAAATTATTCAATTCTTACATGATAGCAAATGTATTGGTAGTACACGTTAATTGAGAAAATATGACTGAATGATTTAGTAATACTTTTAAGTGAGTTTGTATTTTGTTAAAATATCAACACGTATTTAGAAAAAGTAACAATGCAGCTGTGTGACATATATGATTGAGCCTATAGAATGCATATTTTTATTTCCTTATTTGTGTATTGGTCTGTTAATTTATAGTCCCTGACAATAAGTATAGCTCTTCTGCTCAGGAATAGGTGGTCCACAGAGTTAGATCCCCAGTATTAGTTGTTTTCTAAGGTCACTTTTTGTTTTAATCCTATGACTGTGTTGTATTTATAAGGAATTCTTTCCTTCTCAGAGATCACAAGATAGCATTTCGTTTTGTATCTCTCTAATACCTTTGTTATGTCGTACTGTATCTTTCAGTTGTCTGTGTTTGTGTCTTTTTTCTTCTTACTATGAGTTTTTTAAAGGCAAAAATACCTAGATTTATCTAAACTTTATAGCTTTGCTTGACCTAGTATTGCATTTTTCAGACAATATTTAATAAATGTTGTTGAATGAGTTTTAAAATGATCTTTTTACTTTTACACATTCAGATTATTCTTTTTACAGTTATATTTTGAGATTAATTTTTCATATTTCTCCCTATTTAAAAAGTTGATTTATAGATATAATCTGTTTCGGTCTTTCGTGATTAACACAAAAATGTTGCTTATCTTCAACTGTTAATAATTAATCAGTCATTAACTTCTTTCCTTTAAGGAGTCATTATAATCAGTTCAGATCTGTCAAGTAAAGCTTATTTTATTAGATCTATTTATCTTCTAGAGAAAGCTGGGTGACTGAAGATAAACTAATCTTAACTTGCAGGCTTTTGTCTGAGGCTTTTAGCTTAGATAGATTTTAATTTTAGCTAGTTTCATTTATAATAGGAACCACCAAATTTTAGATAGATTTATATATCCAACTTTTATTCTTTCCTTTCCTCAATTGGGAAATGCCTTAAATGTTAGCTTTAGTTATATACTAAATGCTATTTATACAAATTTATTAAATATTATGTTTAGTGTTAGGTTTATATTTAGTGTATATTATGCTTAGTGAATATAAATAATATAATATGTCAGTTTAAGGACTTATATATTCATAACAGAATTTCACCTTTCTTCTTAATTTTCCTCTTTCTGTCAAAGGCATCACCATTCTTCCAGTAACTTTGTTTCATAATCTAGATAGGAGTTAGTCCTCCTCCATTCTCCCACTCTCACTCATCTCCATGTCCAGTCAGTTTCCAAGTCTTGTAAATTTCACCATCCTAACATATCTCTCGTTCATACTACAACCATACTAGTCCAGATCCTAGTTGCTTCTCACATGGATTATTGCAATATCCTTCTAATTCTTCTTTGCTTAAACCTGCCCAATTCAGATCTTTCCCCCCTAAAACCACCCTTCACACTGTTGTCAGATGGATATTGTGGAAGCATACATATGACTGTATCAGTCCTCTCTTGGGAAGCTTCATTGCTTCTAGGATAAATACAGATTCCTTAGTTTTTATGCAAAAACCTCTTCACAACTTGGCTCCTGCCTATCTTGCTAGGTAGGAAAGATTGATTGATTATACATAACTCTTCCTCATACTCTACATAGCTAAATGGATCTCTGCTATTAATGCCATTGCACAGGCTGACCTCTATGTCGAACCCTTTCCTGATTCCCCTAGTTATTTGTTGATATCCATCCATCTCCAGTCACTTTCTTTTAATTGTGGATGTCTCCTGTATGTACTTACCTCTGAGTGTGCTATAAATAGCTTCCCCCTAATCCTCAAGTGCAAGGACCATCTTATTTTTGTACTTCAATCCCTAGCACCATTCCTGGTACATAATAGGTGCTTAATAAGTGCATGTAGATTGGTTGTAGTTTTCATATCCTTTAGTGATAAAATTTCTTTCAAAACCGCTTCCACATTAATAATCTTTTTCTAATTAAAATATAAGTTAAATTAGAGGGAGATTGAAGCTATCCTACTACTATCTCAAAAAACAGAAAATAATGTAGGGAGAAGATTTTTCTAGAGGAAACTAATTCATGGCATTTAGATGGGAAAATTGGCATAGATCTCCCCATCCCTTCTCTTTTAAACAAAGAAATAATACAGTATATATCTATCATCATTTGAAGATTTGCCATGGAGATAAGAGAGGAAGAATTATAATTTTGCTTAAATTAATACAACCAGAAGATCATTCCAAAGCAAATGGGTGTTTTTAAGAGCATGGTCTGAAACAGAAAATTAAACATGGCTTTTGGAAAAGACATTGTACTGAGAGTCAAGAAAACTGGGTATCTAACCCAGCTTTGACGCTTTCCAGCAATGTGACCTTGTGTTATCAGAAACTCTCTCACACTCTTTACAGGTAAAACAAACAAAAGTTCCATTGTAACTCATGCTTGATCTCAGAGGACAAAAGTAGGAGCAATGAATGGAAATTTCCAAAGGGAGAGGACCAATAACAATCACCAATTGACTTGAGCATGGATTAGATGTGTGAGGCAGTGTTGTGCAAAGTCATCAGCCTCTCTCTCCCAGAATCATTGAGATCCATGTTTTTGTCTATCCATCCTACTGGAAAAGTCTTCACATGGTTTGGGTAGACATCCCCCCTAACTCACTGAGGGGTTTGAGGCTTGTTGGTTACCCTCAACCTGGTTTAGGTTTATTATATATGAGTAATTTATCAAAAAACCTATAGTTGTCTAAAAGTGGAATGGTCTGTGTTACTAGGTCATGAGTTCCCCATTACCAGAGAATGAATCTAGATGACCTCTTAGGTTTTGTAGAGGTCATTCATGTTTAGGCATTTTCTGAACTAATTAATGTTGTTAAGTCATTTTTGTCATATCTGACTCTCTATGACCCACTTTGGGATTTTCTTGGTAAAAATACTGAATTGCTTTGCCACTTCCTTCTCCAACTCATTTTACAGATGAGAAAACTGAGGCAATCTGGGTTAAGTGACTTGCTCAGGGTCACAAGCTAGGTAGTGTCTGAGGCCAAATTTGAACTCAGGAAGATGAATCTTCCTGAGTTCAGGCCTGGCACTCTACTATGTCACTTAGCTGCCTGTGGACTAATTAATAGGTATTTGAGATTTCCTCTGATTTTGAGATTCTTTGACTCTGTATTTGGGACATAGAACCATTTTCCCATAGAAATAATCCTCATCATAGTGATTGGGTTCTCAGGCCAGACAACAGAAGCCTGTTTAGCCTGAACTTTGGATACATCTTTGTAGCCCAGTTTTGTGGCAAGGTCTTGAATTCTAATAGATGTGATATTGTAGAAACCATAATAAGCTAGCATTTACATAGCACTTGAATGTCTGCAAAAGCTTTACACATGCTATCTCAATAATGTTGGATTTATTGTCTTGGAATATCTAAATTTAAACCTCAGTTCTGTCTCTTACTACCTATGTGAAAGGTAGTGTGGCGTAGCATATCAGGCTGAAAGATCTGATTTCAAATCTCACCTCTGACACTTACTAGCTGTAACCCTGGGCAAGTCACTTAATTTTTGGCTACCTTAGTTTCCTCAACTGTAAAATGGAGGTAATCATAGCACCTATCTTCCAGGATTGTTATGAGTTTCAAATCAAATAATATTTATAAATTGCTTTGCCCAGTGCCTGATACATGGGAGGTACTTAATAAAAACGTGTTCCTTCTCATTCCTTCTAGACTTGGGATTCAAATGTAGGACATTTCCCACTATAACACACAGCCTCTAAATGCTTTTAGACATACTTACAGCAGTTTATTAAGAGAGAAGCACAGTCTACTCTTAATCATCTCATTATTGGACAGTAACAAAATCCAAAAGAGCAAGTTATTTATTTATGTGAAAATTTTGGTGTTCATTCCTTATTTCCATTTGATGATTGGTGGATCTTGTAGGGAAAAGAGCAGTAGATTGGGAATTGAGGAGTTTGGGTTCACATTCTGACTCAGTCTCTCTTGGTCCCAATTTTCTCACTTGTAAAAGGAAGTTTATAGATTTATGAATTCTTAGGGGTAGAAACAATCTTATTTTAAAAATGAGGAATCCAGGGTCTAGGAAGAAACTTACTCAGGATGATATAGTGAGTACCAGATCCCATCTGGGTCCTAAATAGCACAGATTTTCCTCCTGAGATTTGTCTAGTTGATCCCTAGAGTCACTTAAAGCTGTAAAAATTCTTTGGCATATTTCCATATATGGAGACAGTTGTTTTTGTCCACATCTGCATGAAACATCTCTTGGACAATTTACATTTTGGAGAATATTGTTAGATATATAATACTTTTTATCAGTGAATAAAAATACCTGTCCAGTGATTTTCCTAGTGTTCTCTTCATTTTGATAGCTGTGCCATGAAATTTTGGAAGTTAGTAAGTGCGGGTAAAAGATAGTATACAGTTAATTTTATTTAATATAAATTTACTTCCCTAGAACATGTATTATGGTAAGTAGTGTGTTTGCAAAATAAGCAAAGCTTGTCTATTTCACCAAAAAGTAGTAGCTTCAGGATATGTCAGATACTGAACTCAGAAAGGACTGAATGAGAACATTGGGTCTTATTGAAGAAAAGCTGCCTACGTTGGGTCTCTTGCCTCTTTCCTGTACTGTATCTAACTTAAACATTTAACATGCTGCAGTTTTTCACAGCAAAGAATACTGTGCCATGAGACAAAAAAAAAAAAAAAAAGATTTAAGAAAAGTTGACCTTAGATGTTTGCTAAGTGAGTTCCAACGGTGGCCACTCACCTATGTCTTTGATTTTATCAGTTAATTCTCTCTCACCTAGATGGTTAGGGTTGAGATTATAACTACAGCTATGACGATGCTTTGTGGAAAGCACACGTGGCCTGATGCAGGTTCTTCCACTCATGATCTCAGGATTTTTCGCTGTTCTGTTCTCTACTCCTCTTTTCTTACTTCCACAGAAGGAAAGAAACAGGTTTTTACCTTGTCTCCTACCTGATGTTTCTGGAAACAGAATCGTTGTTATTTATTCTAGTCATGTCCAATTCTTTTTGAGCCCATCTGGGGTTTTCTTGGCAAAGATATTGGAGTGATTTACCATTTCCTTCTCCAGCTCATTTTACAAATGAGGAAACTGAGGCAAACAGGGTTAAGTGACTTGCTCAGGGTCACAGACAAGGTAAGTGTCTGAGGTCAGATTTGAATTTAGGAAAGTGAGTCTTCCTGACCGGAAAAGTAGTATACATAACTCTATTTTCTCAAGGATGTTTTGCTGTTCACTGTTACACTGGAATGTCTCCATTGCTTGTCAAACATACATACAACCCCCAATACGCTTAAGTGCAGGGAACCAGAATAAAATGTAGTTGGGGAATATTTACCAAAATAAATGAAAATACAGTGGAACATATATAATGCTAAAATGTAGATTTCTAAATCATTATGTGGCCTGTAGAGATCCTCATGTACAGTTGAGTGGTTCCCATTTTTATTTGAATGTAACACCATTGATTTAAATCATCATCCTGTAGACCAAAGTGTTTAATAAATGCTAACTGATTGTGTTGTATTATTAGAAAGCCAAGAATAGAGAAGTAGTTCTAGCTTGGGAATTCATCGATAATATAACACTTAAAATGAATGATGAAAATAGCTATGATTTCAAGGAGTGAGGCAGTAGATAGAGTTTTGGGCTTAGGGTCTTCATTCAGTCTTCTATGAAGTCTTTAAATCTATCTCGGTAGAACCTCGCTTGGTTATCTGGGTTTCTTCTCTGCTAGCCTTTGAGAACCCAAGGTCCTCAACATCCATCACTGGGCACTGGAGGAGTACTTTACCGAAAATTTAACAATGGTTTGCCTTATTGCTCCTAGTTCTTCAAGTGTAAGATGGGAATAGTAGTACCTACCTCCTAGGTCATCATAAAGTTCTTAGTGCCATGTCTGGAACATAGTAGGTGATTCATAAAAGGTTATTTACTTTCCAGTCTAGTTGGTGTGATAGGTGTAAGCAAAGGCACAGAGGTGGAAGACATCAGGGCTTGAAAAGAGTGATCAACACATTGGTGATGATCAGCAAATATTAACAATAGCAGAGGCAGAGTGTGTTCTATGAGAACTTTGAGTGTATTTGAGAAAGGTAAAAATAAGTCTGGTATTATGGAACAATTATTATAATCCATTGTGCACTAATGACTAATGGATTTTTTTTATTAGCATATGGGATCGAGAGTAGGTCTTATTTCAAGTGCTAGAGGTTTGGTGCCCCTGTATCTCCTTAAGTGTATTGTTTGATTATTTACTGAAGTGTTTGAAAAATCTGTGATATTGTCAGTGTGGGCACCTCTAGCTCCAACAAACCTCACAGCCCTGCTAGGGCATATTAGACAGTATAGATTCTAGGATTTCATGGGTCAAAACATTCACCACCTTAAGGCCAATCTGGGAATATGATGAGGTCCTTTGGAGAACAGGCTTTCAGTCGACCATGGAGTCTAAATCTTTCTACCCCTGTAGGATCTGTCTGGTCTTGTGGTCTGCCAGACTAGCCTTTGAAAGCCCAACACTAATTATCAGGCTCTGAAGGAGTATTTTAGTGCATAATATAATATTATGAATTGAATGTACTTAGTCCAAGTTCTCTTTCTCACCTGAGTGAAGCTTGCCTCATTCCACAGAATTCAGAGATGTCCCTTCTAATTAATAAAACTGCTATTCAGTTGAAACATCCCTGGGTGAGTTAATGCTCCTATCACAAAATGGAAGAACACTCATCCCAGAATCAGGACTTGATGCAGAAGAGAACCTTAGTGATTATCCACTCCAGTCCCCTTACTTAACAAATGAGAAAACAGATGTCTAGGGAGGTTCAGTATTTTACTCCAGTTAAACTAGCCCTTCTGATTCCAAATCAAGGTTTGCTTGGTTTCTATGAACACCATGCTGCCTCTTTATTGAGAATTTTCTTAAGAAGCGCATTTATCTTTTACACCTTAACTTTTACAACCTACTAAAAACAGAGCACACAAGCATTCAAATACATATTTTTTCTCAGTTAATAAAGTATTAGGCAAGAGTGGTAAGATAGACTGCGTCATCAAATTCATATGTTATCTTCCTTTTACTCATGTTTCTTGGAATGTCCATATTTATCTTAGTACTATTTCATGTTTTTAGAATTTATCTAAGTATTTCTTAAATGTTGGACTTTAGCGCAGAAAAGAAACGAAAAATGTATTTATGCAGCTCTTATAAAGAATGTCTCATTTTTCATTTGATGTACCTGCTTCTTACAGTACTTATTTGGAGTAGAGATTTGCTTTTGGGTTAGGAAAGAATGGAAAGTTAATAGACTTTTTAAGCATGGACTTCTTAATTATTTTGTGCAAATAAACATTTTAGCTTCTAACTTGTTTCCCTCTATTCCCCCTTAAGTTTTTTTTTTTAATAGCAGTACTTCACTATGTGGTTCCACTCTATATTTGTGGGGCTTGTTATACTCTCCCTCACCTGTATTTGTTCAGATCAAACTGGCATTTTTTTCTGTCCCTCACATAGCTGCACTGCTGTTCTTCATACCTGAAATGCACTCTCTCCTCACCTTTCCCTTGTAAGATCTCTAGCTTTCTTCATAACTCATCTCACTTCCTGCTTCTCCCCATGAGACCTTTTCTGATTTGTCCAACTGCTTCTGCTTTCCTCCAAATGACCTAATTTCTGCTTTGTTCATACTTGAGTCTATGCCCTTCATCTTCCGTACTCTGCGCAGAATGTATGATTTTTGAGAGTAGGTACATTTAATTTGTCTTAAAATTCCCAACAGCTAGTAAGATGCCTGGTTTATAATAGGTGCTTACTAAATGCTTATTTCAAGACTGGCCTCAGAGACTTACCAGCCTTGTGACCTTGGGCAAATTACTTAACCCTATTTGCCTCAGTTTCCTTATCTGTAAAATGAGCAGGGGAAGGAAACGGCAAACCATTCCAGTATCTTTGCCAAGAAAACCCCCAATAGGATCATGAAGAGTTGGAGGTGACTAAAAATGACCCAACCATAACAAAATGCTTATTTGGCATTTTATTACTGATTGCTTCATCTCTGTATCCCAGTGATAAACGTAGAAGGCTTACCATTTTTAACTTTGCTTCACGGTTGAGAAAGGCTAGTTAGGTGCCTCACTCAGTGGCATTGGGGCTCTGGCTTCATCAGGAGGTCTATATTTGCATTAAGGTTTCAGAGCATTTTTATTAATGTTAACTAAATACATACCTATACAAATATTACACACACACACACACGTATATATAAACATGTGAGGAAATCTGAATGTGATAAAATTATTAATTACAAAATACATAGAGCAACTTGATCTAACAGCCAGAAAAACATCTTTCTGTGTATGGATCATCAGGGAAAATTAATCAATCAGGAAAAATAAATATTTGTGGAACTTCTACTATGTATAAAGGATTGTACTAGGTATTATAAATGATTTAAATAAACAAAATAACAGAAACACAGTTGCTATCCTCAAAGGATCTTATTATCTTTATTGAAGAGATATGATACATATGCATGAAATATTAATGATGAATAATATTTAGTAGTACACGTTCCAGATCAGTGGTGCATAAATTAAATGCTTTGTCAGATCCAGGAAGGACCATTGTCGGGTAGTTAGTGTCTGCTTTACGGAAGAGATAAGCTATACTTTGAAGGACAGGTGGGATTTGTTTGGGCAAAAGGGAGGAGAGGGACCATTCCCAAGGGGAAATAGCTTAAGCAGAAAACCTGAGGCAAGTGCGTATGGGGGCGGGGAGGCAATGAATAAGCAAGCTTGTCCATTGAGGGGGATTTGTCTTATAAATCAGGTTGGAAGTATACATCATGACTAAATTGGGAAAAAGGCCTTAAATGTGAAGGGAAGAAGTTTAGACTGGTTTCTCATGGGGAGGGGTTGGGGAATTGATATAATAAAAATATTTTTAAAGGAAAATCAGTCAGATAATAGCATCCAGGATGGATTTGTGTAGGGAGAGACTGGAAGAAGGAGGTCTTGTTAATGAGCCTTTTTAATGTTAGTAGATTCAGATTTTTTTATGGTATCTTTTTGTTTTTTTGTTAGCTTGTTTTGGTCTCAACCTGTGATTTCAAAAGTATAAGCAACCCCCTCTAAGAAAACTCCCTCTATCAATGGAGCACAACATTTTTTTTATTTTTTATTTTGCAATTTATATTTTTAGAGAGTTGTTCAGCAGCTAGGTAGCACAGTGAATAGGGTATTGGACCTGGAGTTTGAAAGACCTCAGTTCAAATCCTTCCCCAGTTACTTAATAGCTGTGGGACCCTGGGAAAGTCATTTAACCTTGCTTCAGTTTCATCAAATGTAAAAAGGGGATAATAATATTACCCACCTTTAGGTTTGTTATGAGGATCAATTGAGATATTTGTAAAGCTCTTAACATAGTGCCTACACATAGTAGGCTTTCTATTATTATTGTTGTTTGGGCCATTGAGAGGTAAGTGATTTGCCCAGGATCAGCCAGCCATTTTGTATCAAAAACAGGGCTTGATTCTAAGTTTCCCTGAGTCCAAGGCTATGCCTCTATCCAGCAAGTGACACTACTTCTCAGATATGCTCATGATAATGGAAATAGAAAAGAAAGGATAATCCAAAAGACACTGTGAAAGAAGAATGGATAGAATTTAACTTTTGATGGGAATGAAAGGGAGCAGAATAAATCAGAGAAAACTCCAAAATTTGAATCTGAATGACTGGAATAACAATTTTGTCAATAACAGAAACATGAATGTTAAGAAGGGGATCCAGTTCATAGGAGAAAATTAGTTTTCATATCAATACAATTGATTTGATGATGTTACTTTAGAAATATTTTATATAGATGATTTTTCCTTTATTTTGTAACTTCTCTTCCATTTCTTACTGACTCCTTTGTTTTCTTTCTGTCCCCCCAGGACCCAACCTCGTAATCAATAATTATGGTTAAGCTAAAGAAATCAGCAGATGTTTCCCATGTCTGAAAATGTATGCCTCATTCTATGTTGTTGTCCAGTCATTTCTGTCATGTCCAATTATCTGTGTTCCCATTTGAGGTTTTCTTGGCAAACATACTGGAGTGGTTTGCCATTTCTATCTTTTACTCGTTTTATAGATGAGGAAATCGAGGCAAACAGGATTATGTGATTTGCCTAGTGTCACACAGCTAGAAAGAAGGATCTGAGGGAGGATTTCAACTCGAGTCTTTCTGACTCCAGGCCAGTCATCTATCCACCGCGTTTCAGTGTGTACCTCTAATTTATTACCTTTCTGCCCAGAGGGCAGAGACATGCTTATTTGTTATGACTGATTATTGGATCCTGTATTCTGAAATCTTTCATTTTTTCTTCCCATGTATTCATTACTGTGGTAATTGTGCAATTTATTTTCATTCCTCTGCTACTTTTTTCTTCAGTCATTTATAAAAGTGGTTCCAAATTTCTCCAAGTTCTTCATATTCAACATTTCTTCTGGGACACTAATAATATCCCATTATGTTCATGTGTTGCCCTTCAGTCGTTGTCCAACTGAGGCAGAATCAAAATATTTAATCTGCTTTTGATCCCTATTTTTGCCCTCATGGAATACAGTAATTAATATTGAATATATTGATATGTGACTGGTAATATAATATTAATTTGCTTTATTATTAGAAAGGGGAAGCTATATTAGCAAAGCAACACTAAAACTGAGAGAGACCCTATTATACTAAATAATTACCCTTTTATTTCATAATCAGATGTAACTTTATATTTTGCATAAAAAGTACATTTTACTTTAACAAAACACGAGCACAGATAAATCAACATATTTTGTGCACAAAGTAAAATTTCTTGCCTGTAAAGTCACACACTCACCAGTCTTGGAATTCATTTTGTGTTCCACAATTTCTTCCTTCCCTAATGGGTCACGATTGATGAAAACCAACCAACAGATTTCTTTTGTGTAAAATGGGTACACCTCATATTTAGCTCCTGTTTTTATGTCTCCTATTTTTCTTTCTAATTTTTACTTCCTTCTTAAGTACTGTCTTCTCCAGGAAGCTTTTCCTGATTCTTCTAATCCAAAATGGTCTTACCTTTTGCCCACCCTTGCACTTCACATATCACTGGGTTTGCACCTCTGAAGTTCATGTATTATTTATAATATCTCTCTCTGTAGTCAGCAATGTAGTCCATGAGGTCAAGACTTGTGCCTTCTTTAAATTTCATAAAAGATCGTTGTTTAGTTGAACTTAATTGAGACTGTTTGTTCATGGAACAATACATTTTTAGGTTTTCAAGTCAGTGATAATAGCATTGTGACTATTTTTCTAGTCCAGCAAAACTTTGTTTAACAAGAATGTTTGAGAAAAGAGTGACAGTGAATTGAATTTTCCGAAGAAGTCAACACTTGAGCTAGTTAAGCAAAGATTGTCTTTTAAAAATGTAAATCTGAATTTTTCTTCTACATTAAGCACAATATTGTTCAGTTGTTTTCAGAACTCTGTGGACTATAGAGCACCAATACTGTCAGTGGGGTTTTCTTGGCAAAGACACTGGAGTAGTTTGCCATTTCCTTCTCCGGTGGATTAAGGCAAACAGGATCACACCTGGTAAGTGTCTGAAGCCAGATTTGAATTTGGGTCTTCCTGACTCCAGGCCCAGAGTTCTATCCACTGAGACATCTAGCTGCCTCTAAACATAGTATGGTGAATATTAATCTTTCATTGATGATGGAGGATCATGGGATATGCCTCAGGTCCCTAGTTATTTACATCAATTTTACTTGTTCACATTGTATAGTATAATACTGGTGATATTTTTTGGGGGGAACAGGTAGTATCTGAGCACCTGTGATTTCACTGGAATATGGGACTCTCAGTATAACAACCCCCTTCACTAACATTATTTATCTACAACTTATAACCTTTGATTGATAATTTTCTAGGGCACTAAGATGTTAAGTGCCATGTCCATGGCCACATAGTGTTCGTCAGAAGCAAGATGGACCTAGGAATTTATGACTCTAAGACTGTTCATTTATTCTGATGGTGGTGCACACATTTATGTTTAATGTCTATGATACATAGCTACAGATCGTTGGGCAAGGTATAAGTAGAGATAGAACAAATTGGCAAAAGATTTGAGACTTGAGGTTAATGTATTCTTGACCTGGTTTTCCATAGTATCAAATCTGATAATAGGAAAAAAAAGAGGAGGCTAGATGAGGGCAAGATCTTGGGAGAACTCTGAATAGTGGAATGACTGGAGGTCGCTGTGATAACAAAACCAAGATTAGGCAGATTGGGGTATAGTGAGAAATAGAAGACTAGGAGATCATGGTCAAAGAAGGGATTTGAGAGTTTTAGATCATAGAGATTGAATTCCTTCGCTGATAGTGAGATTGAGAGTATGATGATCTTATATAGGACTAAGATGGAATAAAGGTTCAGGTCCTAGGAGATAGAAGTCTCGGAGGCAGATAAACTGGGAGTACAGGGTGTTTGAGGAGTTATGACACACACATACACACATATTAATACATATATTTCTTTTCTATGTGTATGTCTATAGATATATGCATATGCATATTTTTATATACTAGGGAAATATTTATATGTATGTGTATTGCACATGTGTGTGTACATATATATAAACCTCAAATAAAAGAATAGATTTTGTGTGGTGAGGAAGGTTGTGAACTTTTTGGACTGTTTAAAGAAGAATGTTTGTTATTTTTCTGCTTGGCTGTTTCATTAGGCTTCTCCAATTTCTCCTGAAACCTACCTTCCTGCCAGATCAAATCCTCTCTGAAACCCACACTTTCTCAGTATTCCCTGCCTCTTGGGCCTCTCCTTTCTTCTGATGGAGAGAGTGGTCTTTGGAGAATTTATTCCACATCCTCTATTTAAGTCAATGCCCAGGGAAGACACTTCATAATGTCCCACTTAGCTACAGGACTTTAGTGTGACCCTCAGTCATTGCGGAGTACTTTCCCACTCTTCTCCCCTCTGCCTTTTTTCTTCTTTTTTATGTTTTGACTTCTGTCTTACACCTTTAGACTACAGACTCCTATCTTTTGCCTTTCTTTGTTATTCTTAGTGCTTAATATAGTGTCTGGCACTTAGTTAATATTTTTCCAACTGACTGACCTTGGGGCTTATAGATAGTCATCTACTTCTGAATAGGGTGGTATAGATAGATGGAGGGAAGAGGAAGTTTGAAGGAATAATGTTCATTAAAAAAACAGTTAATTGCAATTATAACAATGTGTCCACTTTTGGGGAATTTTTACTATTCAAAGAAATAAGTAACCATTTAATTGTAAGTAAAAAAAAAAACCTTTTTAAGAAGAAAAAAGCATCAATAAAACATAAAAATGGATTTAAATAATATTGTCGATACACATGAAAAGTAAATAAATGGCCAAGCTGCTTTTTCTGTTCACACTGATGGGTGGATTAATGGACCCTGCCACTGAGACATTCAACAGTTGAAATCCGACTGCTGCCAGAATTTATCTAAAAACTCTTTTTTGTTGTAAACCTTTACCTAAAACTTGTACTATCTTCCATTTTCTTCTGTTCAAGAGTCTGCTAAATGAGATGAGAGTATAGGCTTGCTGAATCCCAAATTATCACTTCTCATATACAGTTTTTTTTAAAGCAATTACTAGTTAGTGGCAGATCATCCAGGTTGCTGGTCCTCACTTAACACTTAACATGAGTGAAAACTATGGGATCACCAGTTTTAAATTCCAAGAGACCTTAGAAGTCAGTTAGTTCAACCAGGAGGTATGCCATCTCAAACTGAAGTGAGCCAATTGTTAAATTTATAGTGTGAGCACTTGTGCCTTGGTTGGTTGGCTTCGTTCTCGAAGAGGACCAAAATGACATCACCGTGATAAACTCAAGTTTCAATGTGTCCGATTTGTACCTGAGTACAAGTGTCAATTTGTACCTTAGAAATAGGCAAACGCTTTATATTAGGGTGTGTTTTATTATTTTGTTGATAGTATAGCCCAGACTTAAGAAAGTGATGGGGAAAATGTTAATGCAGATTAAACTTAAAAGTGTGTTTTCATGGTGATTTGGTGGGGTTATTTTTAAGCTAGTTATTAAACATTTACCAATACACCGCTGAGACCAATGAGACCTCTCATTTTAGAGGTGAGGAAAGCAGAAGACAGAGAGATGAGATGATTTGTCCTTGGTCATATAGGAAGGAAGGGAGGGGGGGAGGGAGGAAAGATGAAAGGGACAAAGGAAGGGAGAGACAGAAGGAGAGAAGGAGACAGGTATTTAATTAAGTGCCTGTCATGTGTCAGGGCATGTGCTAACTGCTTTACAAATATCATGTTTGATATTCACAACAATCCTGGGAGAAAGGTGATATTTTTAACCCCATTTTATAGTTGAGAAAAATGAGGCATACAGAGATTGTGACTTTCCCAAGGTCATACAGCTGGTAATTGTCTGAGACCAGGTTTAAATAATTCAGGACTTCCTGATTGCTAGTGTATGTCTTTTCCACTGGCCCTCTAGGTGTGCATGTTGAGCATATCCTTCCACCTTTCTCCTGCACTTTGAGGAAAGAATGCATAGAGGGAAGGAGTTTGAGGTTTCCTGGTACAGCATATTCATGGACTCGCAGAAGGTCCAGTTTTTAAAAGGTTAAAACTGGAAAGGAACCTTAGAGACCAGATGTCTCTTATGCCTTCATATTACAAATGTGGCAATGAGGCTCAGGGTTAACTCACCCAAGATTGCATTGCTTAAGTGAGAGTGGACCAGACCTTTCTTCCCACACTGGTAGCATACCTAACTAGGGCTACAGTGTCTACAGCCAAAAAATGTAGAACATCAACTCGTAAAATTTAGGAACAAAATAACATAATGTTACATTTTAACCTAAGGATAGAGTCATTGACCAAAGATGGGTGAGGGGAGAGAACTTCGTGGGGTATCACAACACCAGAAATAGGAAAGTAATTTTCTTGTGGGAAAGCTTTTATTCCTTCACTGTTTGTTTGATATATTTTGTCTCGATACATTTGGAAAGTTATTGTCTTTTAAGGTACTTTATTTTAACTTTTTGTTTTGAATTTTTTCTTCCTTGATGCCTTTTATTTTTCCATCACTTTAATTTCCAAATATATTCTTCCTCATATGTGTATGTGTCTCCACTGAGCCATACCTTGTAACAAAGATTTAAAAAGAAAAGATGAGGAAAAATCAGATTAAAATCAGCTAACACATTGACCCCATTTGATTGGATATGCAGTATTCCATACCCGTAGTCCCCAACTCTGCTAAGAAGGAGGGAAGTGCATTTTTTCCAGCTCTTTTTCAGGGTTAATCTTGATCATTATCCTTATATGGTGCTCAGTGTTTTTTTTTTCAAATTTATATATATATATATATATATATATATATATATATATACATATATATATATTTAAAATTTGCTTTGTTTTCTTGCTTCTGCTTTACTCAGTTGGAATAAGTTATATTAAGTCTATGAATTTTTTGTGTTCATTTTTCTTAAGACACTGCACTTTTCCATCTTCTTTTGTGTGCCACTGTTTGTTTAGCCTTTCCAGTTGAGGGATATCACCTTTATTTCTAGTTCTTTGATAACACAAAAGTGCTGCTATCTGTATGTTAGCGTAAATGTAACCTTTCCATTTGTCTGTGAGTTTTGGGGGCATTCGTCTAGCAGTGGGTCTTTTTAACTCAACTTGATTCAGTAATAATTCTGATGTTCAAGAGACTAAGAAAAATAAAAGTGCTCTTTCTTATATATAAATTGGAAATGGTTTGTATTAACTGAATAACCATTTCAGTGTATGGGAGAATAAATAATCTGCAGTTAAATTCCACTAGGAAATGGGCAGGTGAAATGCGGCACACCATTCTTTGTTTCCCAATTTATGAAAAAATAGGAATGTAAGCCTATCATCCTCAGAATCCATTTGCTCTGAAGTTCCCTCAAGGTTAAGTTACCAAAAATAATGGGTACGTCAGCTGATGTACTAAAGAAAGAAGGTCCCCCTACTGTTCCTCATCTACTGTGACTGAATTTAAGGAGGAAGTCTTAATTCTTAAAATTTCTGCTTTAGCTTTTCGGGAAGATAGCTTTCCTTTCATTATATCTATTTTTGATAGTTTTATCATTTAAACATAGCTTTAGAGACAGTATTATTTAGTGATTAGAAAACTAGCTGTGAAATATTAAAACCAAGGTTCAAATCCCAGCTCTGATACACACTGGCTGTGTGGCCCTGGCTAAGTCATTTAATCACTTGGTACTCTAGGCAGCTTTCAAAGACTCAGTTTCAACAGAGCTAACAACCTACACTGGTAGAGGAAGTTTCTTCAGCTGGGAGTTCCCCACATGATTGAAATCCCACCTCCCTATCCCTGTTCCTTTATAGTTTTATCCATATAAGAATGTTGTTTTCTTATAGATCCATAGTCTGTCAGAGAACTAAAGTACCTTAAAAGGTGAACTAATTAACCCCTTCTTTATATAGTTGTGGAAAATGAGATCTTTTCTAGGACCAGTTTTCTGTGACTTAATGCTGTAGTTACAGACACATATGGAAAATGTTAATAGCCAGAAGGGATGTTAGATGGCAATTGGACCCACTTCCTTATTTTCCAGATGAAAAAATGGAAATTCAAAGAATTATCCAAGGTATCAAGGCTAAGTAAGTGACAACACTAGATTCTAGCCTAAGTCTGGAATCAGCCCTGTGATCTCAAATATAATCTCTTTGCCATACACTTTTCCTCGAGGAAGTTGACTTACCCAAAGTCATATGGTTGATTTCAGGTTGTTTAATGTGGTAGATTTTTATGACTCTTTTTACCTTTCTGAAATAATCATAGCTCAAGATTAATATTCCCTGGGAAGCATAACCTTCTAAAAATGTACCATTGTACAATTTTATGGCTTTTTAAAAAATGCCATGTTTCTCTGGCATCTTTTAATTATAATGTCAGAAAAAATATTCATCAGTTTTTTTCTCTTTTTAACACATTAATATCTCTGAATTTTATAATCTTTGTTTCAGATTATCTAAGGGGGATAAAACCTTATTTTATGCCAGGAAGGAGAACTGACTTCAGAGAAAGAAATTCATACAAAGAAAGATGGTAGGATATGGAGAAGGGAAATAATATATAAAATACCGTATCATATGCCTACCCATATTTATAATCATGGTATATTGATTTAACACCAGCTCTACACAGAAACCATGTAAAATAAAGTGGTGTGATTAAAAAAAAATTCTTCTGAATTTTAAGTGAATATCTGAGCAATCCAGACTGTAGTATTTTGTCACATCTATGTTATATATGTGAGAAAAACATTTATATTATAATGTATTAGAATTATAAAATTAATTGATTTTTAGAGATTTAAAAATATTTGATTTGCTAAACACTTGTGGTCAGCTTAATTGTTCAAGGTACTTCAAATAAATTTTTTCTTAACATATGAAGGTATATTTTCCAATATCTGCAGATCATTCTGATAGATACCAAAAAAGTGTTCCTTTTTGTATTCAGTTGATATAGTGTGAGGTTATTTTATGTGTAATACAATATGACAATAAAATGTCTAGGAAAGCTAAAAAAATACAAGCAGTATTCAAAATCAGGATAGGGAGGGAAGCAATAGAGGACTAGAAAAGAGACCGGGTAAGAAGACAGAAAAGTGATAGGAGAGGTAGGAGTATTACCTCTACTACAAGAAAGTGTAGTGTTTTAGCAGCCTATGGAGCATAGCCTATCCAGAAGATGGACAGAGTTGGGTGTCAAAAGATGCAGAGAAATCAGGAAGGACGAGGACTATGAAAATGTTTTTGGATTAGGTGAAAAGTAATTGACCTATGAGGGGGCAATTTCAGTAGCATTACAGAAAATTAAGGTAGATAGTAAATTAATTTATTGTGCACTATTGGATGTAGAATATTTTTGGAAGAAGTTTATTATAATTAATGTGGGGGTTGAGGGAAGGGAAAGGATATAGAAGGAAATTTGAATCATCAATAAAATTTTATTTTAAAAAATAAATAGGACAGTGACACAAAGTGATTGCATGATACAGCAGGGATTTTTAACTTGTGATTCACAGACCCCAGGGGTCCCATGAATGGATTTTAGGGAGTCCCATGAACTTGAATGTGAAAAAATTCCATCATCTTTATTTGTAATTCTATGCATTTTATACATTTATGAACATTATTTGAGTGTGGGGGGGCTGTTGTACACTTTACCAAACTACCAAAGGGGTCTAGGATATGAAAAAGGTTAAGAGCTCCTTCCTGGTGTAGAACCACTGAGTGAAGGCTGTTCATATTTTTGTTAAAGGATTGAGGAGACCCAAGTATGATTGTAGGGAGACAGGAAAGAACCACTGTAGAGAGAGAGAGAATAAAGATCCATGAGGGAGATGGAATGATTCTTACTCTTACTAAGAAAGATAAAAAATAAAAAGAGCTTTATTTAAACCTTCAAATGAAGAACAATTACTTTATAGAAGTAATATTCTTGAGTTTAAAGAATAAGCGTTAGCTAATATAAGCTATCTTTTTAAAAAATTGCTACTCAGTTCGCATAATTTATAAGAAATATTTCCAAATTGTCATAGCCCTTGACTTTAATACTTTAAGCAGAGCCAAATAAAGCTCTCCTGGGAACACTAAGCAAGCTTGTAGTAATTAATATGTCCTTAAACACTCATGTTATGCTTCTCATGTGGTTGTATATCCAAAAATCTCGCTAATCCTACTTGAGGGAGGATGTCTTTCATCCCTTTGTCATTCACCACAGCACCTATCCGTAGGTTCGTGAGACCAATAGGTATTTTTAATTGGTTGAGTCTTAAAGTAGGAGTATAGAACTTTTATGATACACAGAGGTGAGGACCTATTTGCCACTGGCTTAACTATTTCATTTTTCTCAGTAAGCAACTAGTTTTTGCTCTATTGATTTTTCTTCACTGCTCTTGAAATATATAGCTAGTTGATGACGATCTCCTTAAAGAGTGTTCTCACTCAGTCATGGTGCTCCAGGCCCCTTGAGGACTGGAACTGTCATTTTTTTTTATTATTAATTTTATCCTCATTACTTAGCACAATGTCCAGTAGACACTTAGTAAATGTATATTGGATTGTATTGGTTAGTGGGTCAGGAACAAGGTTGGCAGCTCCCCTCTTATTCTGGATATTATGCTTATATTAATTCAACCTAAGACTATATCAATTCTTTGGGCTAGAACTATAATCTCAGAATTATCAGTCATGATGCATCTAAACGTGAATATATTTCTGTTTCTAAGATTGTTGAATTCTTATGGATCAAATTGTGAAATAGTCTGTTACTTCCCTCAGTACCCTGCATTGTGTCTAGTGTGGTCTTTGAAATCATAACCGCTGTGGTGGGAGGAGAAACTCTCCAGTGAAGTCACCATCTTCTTAGGCAGCAGAACTTCCTAGAAGCACCTATAGTCTCATCACAGAGACTGCCATCCCTCTTGGGATAGATGCTTTCCCTTGCATGAAAAATGCTCACATTTGTGAGCCACACGTTGATCATAGAACAGCTGGACCAAATGCTGTTTTGAGTGCAGCTGTATCCCTTAGGACTTTCTCTGGAAATCTCTGGAAGGTTGACCTGTCATTACCAGATGTACATTTTTTTCCTCATGTATAGAAAAACCCCACACATATGAAAAGATAAATTGGAGTGGTGGTAGTTGCTTTCTGTTTATGTGCCTAGTTTTAATTTTTAAGCCAGTTCAGTGTAGCATTATACAAATAATTCGATTCCATAGTTGTGCATGATATGATTTAACACAAATCTTCCCCTTTTAAAAAATACTGAAATTAAGAAATATAAACTAAAATCTAAATTCCATGTGTATTCCAAAACAGCTTGCTTTTCTAAGTATATAATATATTAAACATGTAAATTTCAAAGCTATCCTGCTTGTCTGTGATTCCTTTTGGAATTCCTTCTGTGGTCTGTGTTTGTCCTTCGTTTTTGAAGAAGACCATGACATCAGAGAAATGATGACATGACTTGCATTGATTTTGTTTTGAGTGAGGGAGGGCTGTGCAGGTCACCAGCCTCACTTTCTCCTTCTGAGCCATCTGGGTCCAGTGACCACATATTCATCAGGATGACTGGAGATGGTCCAGGATGCAATGGGAGACCTTGACCCTTTTAGGTTGGCCTTTTCAGGTACTCACTTAGAGGAAGGTAACACCCATTGAGTGAATAGGCCTCTTTAAGAAGTATTCAGGGAATGGCCCCTTTAATGAACAAAAGAAAAATAACTAAATCAACAGACACTGTTACTAGTGATAATCATTCTAAGCCAGCCATTAAGTGGAGCTTGGAAAGGGACCTATTGTCCATGAGAAGGGAGGCAGGGAGCAAGGAAGGAAGGAAGGAAGGATGGAAGGAAGGAAGGGAGGAAGGGAGGGAGGAAGGAAATATGGAAGGAAGGAAGGATGGAAGGAAGGAAGGAAGGAAGGGAGAAAGGAATGACATCTAGCCAGTAAATCCCAAAGGGGAGAGGGAGATAGAAGGGAGAGGATGAGCTGGGTTCCGTCTGTGGCATACATTTAAAAAATGTCTAAATGACCTCCTTTTTTCCTTCCCTCCATCCCTTTTTCCTTCCTTTCTTCCTTCCTTCTCCTTTTTTCCTCATTTTTTTCTTCCTTCCCTCCTCTCCCTTCTCCTCCTCATCCTTCCCTTTCCCTTGTCCCTTCTACTTCCCTTTCCTTTCCTCTTTTGGCAATCTTATCCCTAGCTTCCCTGGAAATAAAATTTGAGGAGGTTGTGATGAAATAACAAAAGCCTTGTAATAAATATGGATAGTCAAGAAAAAAAATTCCCACATTACCTTTCTTTGATGATGTGATGTGTGTCTCTTTCTACAGCTTAAGTGCATCACCTCGCTAGGTAACATGGTTCATCATTGGTCTTCTGGAAACCTAGTTGGTCATTCCATTGATTAGAGTTCTTAAGTCTTTGGAAGTTGTTTGTCTTTACAATTTTGTTATTTTATAATTTGTGCTGCTGGTTCTGTACTTCTCTCTCTTTCAAGTCTTCTAAAGTTTCTCTGAAAATATTCCCATCATTATTCCTTACAGCATAAATATATTACATTATATTCATATGTCATAATTTGTTCAGTCATTCCCAGATTTATGGACATATCTTTAGCTTTCAGCTCTTTGCTAACAAAAGAAGATTTAACATGTGTTTTGAATTAATTATGTTATGAATATAAGGGGCATCTTTACTGTGCTTTTTATAAGCTATTTTTTACAATGTCATCTTCTCATGGAACATAAAAGATATATAGTGAAAAAATATCAACCAAATATTTGAATTATAAAGTCTAGGGATGCTAATTTAAGGAAATCATATTATACTCAGTCTCTCTCCTATTCTTCTCCCCCCCATTCCAGGCCTCAGTTTCTTCTTGTGTAAAATGATGGGCTTAAACTGCTTCATCTTAAAGTTTTTCTCAGCTCTAAAATTCCATGATTCTATGATTCTTTCCTTTAATTGATCAGAAACGATAGTGCTCTTGTTAGAATTAATATTCATATTAGTAAATCTGCCCTCTGTTATATTTAACTGTTACTGTTTGTTTCTAAGCAATTTTATGAGGATGGAGAGAGCATTTAATTGAAAAAATAGCATTTAATATCCCAAAGTGTAAAAATGGTAGCATTGCTGAGTTCTTCTGGTGTGGACATGACCTAATTCTTGTAAGCAATCTAGTAAATCACAGATTTCCTAAATGAGAAGATTTGACAATGTGAATAATTTAATTCTACCAAGGCAAACTCTAGCTTTGAATGTCTTCTTGGCAGACGGAGGCGCATTAAGCCATGTTTCAATAAACATTCTCTCAGTGTGTGTGAGAAACAATTTGTAGCACACTATATCCGTGTATTGGCTTTATGGCTACTGATTTTAAACAAATTTCAGATTAGCCTTATTGTCTAATCATATGTTTGGGAGGATGGGCTATTTATGAGATTTTAGCTTTCCAGATGCTCAGACAATGTGCTTTAAATACTGTATTCACAAACCATCCCCCAAATGCAGCAGATTAGCTTTTTCAAACCTTTGAATTCGGAACAAATGTTAGAAAAAGGAACACTTGCAGAACTGTGTAGTCTCAATTAGCTCATTAAAATATATTTATAAATGAAATAGACAGAGGAGCAAATGTCTGCACAAAACATTGCTACTTCATTGATTTTTTTTATTATTACAAAAGCGCTTTCTGTGAAATCTGTCAGTCTAGAGGAATATCTGAATCAGTTGTCTTTCTTTTTGTGTTTTGTTTATTTTCACTGATATGCAAACTCAAGTTATAAAAGAAATATTTTAGCAGTAAATATAAACTTCGCTGCATAAAAAAAGCTGCACGTGATCAAGAACAACATCTGGTTCCAAGAATTCATAATTCTAGGGGTTTAGTGGGAAATTTTATCTACTGGAATGGAACAAGGATTCAGTGTTCATCTAAATAGGAGGTTTCTGTCATGATGAAGACATAAGGTAGAAATGGGGCCCCCTGCTCAGGTGATGTTTTTGTAACTGCTTTCTTATGTTTAAGTTTATATGTTGCTGGGGGAAAGGCAGCAAAAGAGCTAGAGATAATATAAAGCTTATTGAACAATGTGATACAGAGAAAGTTTTTGTTAAAAGAAGAAATCCATATTGTAAGTGCTTGCTAATCAATAAGCATCCTCTGGAATGTCATTCGATTACTCTGGAAGCACATGCAGGCATTTAAATAAGAAATCTTGTATAAGAGAGATTTACGCATATGGTACCACTGCATGGCCTCTGGGAAGAGTAGTATCATAAAATTCCTCTGATTTTGTGAATGGCTTTATCTCAGTTCAATTCAATTTCATGAACAGTGAATATTCTTGTTATTACCTGTGTTTTTCCTGGTATCCATTTTCCCAACCAAATTCATAATGTGAGTATAAAGACTGAGGGAACCATCCTATCTTTTTATTTGGCAACCATAGTGCATAAAGCAAGGAAAGGGAGGCACAGAAAAGTGTTGACTCTGGTCATTATTTCAGATTTTGTCTCTGATATTTATAGCCTGTTTACCTTTGGCAAGTCACTTAATCTCCCTGTGCATCACTTTTCCTATCTGTAATTTGAGGGGGTTGAATTAGAGTGATTTTCAGCTATAGACTTCAGAAACGTTTTTTTTTTTTTTCCTGTCCAAGGCCATTAATCTATAGAAATAAATTAAATGATGGTCATCTAAAAGTGATATATTTAATCTGTTTTTAAAATCAGCTACAAGGACATAAAACTTCACAAACCAATTTAGAATTCAATTTACATACAGATTCATATATTTTTACATAATTCATATTATATATATATATCTAAATACATGTCTATAGATAGATAAATAGATAGATAGATAGATAGGTAGATAGGTAGATAGATATAGATAGGTAATGCCTGCTGGCCCTAAGTGTTCCATACTGCTCTATTCTGAATCCTTCTCTCTCTATATATATGCTTGGTGATCTCATCATGGATTTAGTTTTCATCCCTAGGCTACTGATTCTCAGTTCTACTTATCTAGACCTAACCTCTCTCCTGACCTCCAGAATCACATATCCAACTATATTTTGAACACCTTGAACATCTTAACCTATAGACATCTTAAGCTCAATATGTTCAAAACTGAACTTGTTGTCTTTCCCTCCAAATCCTCTCTTCTCTCTAACTTTCCCATTACTGTTACATCCTTCCATTCATCCAGGCTTACTACCTGGGTGTCATCCTTGACTCTTCACTCTTTCTCACCCCACCATGTCCAATCTATTGTCTAATCTTGTTGATTTTACCTTAATCAAATCTATCATATATGCGCTTCTTTTCTCTGCCACTGCCACCATCCTAGTGTAGATCTTTATGACTTCTCACCTAGGCTATTGCAATCAACTTAGTGGTTAGTATTCCTGTCACACAGCACTCCTCCTAGCGGCAAGTGTCTCCTCATTGCAGTCCTCCACTCAGCTGTCGAAGTAATCTTCCTAAAGTCCAAGGTTGACCATGTTAACTCTGACTCAGTCAATTTCAAGATGAAATATACAAATCTCTGCTTGGCATTCAAAACCCTTCATAACCTGCTTTCCACCTTTCCAGTATTTTGCACCTTACTCACCTCTACATCCTCAGTGATTTATTGACACTGAATTCCTTGTTGTTCCTCAGACTAGACCCTCCATCTTTCAATTTTCTGCCTTTTCACTGAGTGCCTCTCATGTCTGAAATTCTATCCCTCTTTGTCTCTTCCTTCTGGCTTCCTTCAAGTCCCAGCTAAAATCCCACCTTCTATAAGAAGCCTTTTCCAATCCCCTTTAATGCTTGTGCCTTGCCTCTCTTTATTTTTAATTAACAACTTATCCTGTATATGTCTCATTTGTATGCCATTCTTTGCATGTTGTCTCTTCCATTAGACTGTCAACTCCTTGAGAGCAGGGACTTTTTTCCCTTTCTTTATATCCCCAGTACTTAGCATAGTACCTGTTACACAGTAGGCATTTAATACATGTTTATTGACCTACTACACAAATAACACAGTTGTAAGATAAATAATTTATCCTAAGGTAATTTTAAATCACTGAGTTTTATAGCAGATTGTTTTAAATAATAGACAGACATAATTCAGGACAAAAAATATTTTCTTCGATCCTCAATTTATATCATGTATTGCCCAAACAAATACGTGCACACACATACACACACACACACACACACACACACACACATGCCATACTTCCATTCCACATTATGGACATTTAAAGAGACATGAACGGCAAAATTGGATCAAGAAGGGGATAAAGAGAGGCAAATGAAAGAAGAAAAGAAAGAGAACAGTAAACAAAATTGGAAGGAAAACACGTGAGAGAGAGAGGGAGAGAGGTGTTTGAGATAAGTGTGTTAGTGGAAAGGTTATACACTAAACAGCGTGTGCTGTTTATTTGGGCATTGGCCCTCAGTGCTATATATCAGTTCTTTTCTCTAGCCTTTTGAAATATTGATTAGAAGATTAATTGTTCATCTCAGAACTTTAACTGTTCTAATCTTTAATATTCATCAATCCTTATCCTCAGACTTCTACAATTATATAGGAAACACTTCATTTATTAATATGGATGTTACATCTAGGTGAATACTGGTACAACTGGTATCCATTATGGCAGAATGCAACTAGAAACAGCAGTTGTAACAGCAAAGACTAGAGCCCTATCACCATATTGACAGGACTGAGTTGAAGGCTTTTCCACCATCAAGATAAACTTTTGTTAAGATAACTTTCCTTTTACTTTTCTGTTAAACCAAAATCACCTAATGTAATTATCTTTTGACATCTATTTTCCACACACTATGTTAAGTCCATAAATTATTGAAAATCCTCTTCGGCCCATTTTATAAACAAATTTAATCTCTACTTTGAAAACTCATTCTTGAAAATTAACTATTTTAAAATTCTGCACTGAATAAGTGTAATTAATAGACTACACTTTTAATTTTAATGGAGAAAAGCTTTATTTGGGAATTCTCATTTTTAGAGAAGAAGAAATTGACCTTGGATATTCCAAGCTTGCCATGTAAGATATTTCTACCTAAGGTCCTTTACCTGAAAGGACCACCTGCAGAGGGGAACACAAAGGTTAGTTTTTTTCTATTTAATTTTTTTTTTTAGTTTATTCAAAGAAGGCTGACACCATGGATGCCAGCTGGAATGTGCTAATATCTCATCATCATTATTTCCAAATATTGGAGTGTTTACAATTTACCCAGCCATCTGAGGCTTACAGAATTTGGAAAAGATAAGAGTCTTGTGCTTAAGTGCCTATCAGCTCTCTGAAAATAACTTCATTCTTATCAAATGAGATGAGATCACACAAAGAGACTGTGCCTGATAGGACGTAGATAGGAGTAATTTGCCCCTGCAAATTAATTTCCTGTGGATGATTTCAGAGAATTGGTTTTTATGCTGATCCCAGATAATAGGAGCCAGGAGGTTCATCATGCATGTACTTTCTAGCCCTAGACAGATTGCTTGGTAGTTCATAAAGTGAAGGTAAAGTCATATTTACCAAAAGCACCTGAATACACGTTCTTTTGTGGATGTGTGAATGTGAATACTACTGAGGTGACCAGAACAAAAATAAATATTGAGTATGAATTCAGCTTTAATATGTCATTTTTGGTGGAAAAATAACAGAATCTGAGAGTTTGAACCTTAGAAATCATAACCTCATATTTGGAGACTATCTCACCTAATTCCATCATTTTAAAAATGAGACAGACTTGAATCCAAGTGACTTGTTTAGGGTCACACAGATTGTAATTACAAAAATCAGAATTCTAACTGAGATCCTTGGCCTCTTTTATTTCCATTGCTGCTATCCAACTAATTTTTGGACAGAATCTCCTCTAAAACATTCCTAACAAATGGTCTTATATCCTCAATGTAAAAACTGCAAGTGATGGGAAACCCATGTCCTCCTTAGATTATATAGACTTGACATTAAAAATAGGAGTAAGGCTTTGGAGTGAGAAAAAGAGAGTTAAAAAGGAATTTTATTTTAAAGTCTCTTTGAATGAACATAGCAATTTTTTTTTTTTTACAAAATGATAATTTGCCATTCTTACCTTTCATAAATGGAAAATTGCAAAAGTTTGTTTTGGAAACTTGGACAAAAACACTATTCAGCTTCATTTGCTACCAATTCAGTTTGATCCTTGCAGGCATTGGCAGAAGGCAGCAAGTACGACAGAGGGCTGTTTCTCTGAAACAGAATGAAAGAACATTTGGGTCCTATTATTTCAATGTAAGAACTTTCCAAACACAGAATTGTCCCACTCTTCCTGTGGCTGATAACTCACTTTAAATTCATAGAAACTGATTAAATAAGAACTTGAGAGCCTCAAGTACTGCATTCCGACTGTGCATATTCTGATTGCACCAAAGTGCATGCAGTGTGTACTGTCCGAGGAATGCATCAGTTTGTGAAGAAAAAAATGTGGGGGCTTTTGAAGTCTAACCTCAGACTTCTCCAATGAAATACTACACGAGCTGAAAAATACAGTAGAAAACATACATGATTTTACTCTATCCAGTTAGGAATGGACTTTCCCTTGAATTTTAGCAAGAGGCTTTTCAACTATAAGTAAGGCACATAGAAATCATTCAAATTATGAACCAAGGGATTGCTTTTCTTTTTTTATCGTATTCTTTCTGATGGCTACAGTTATATTTTGATGTCCTTTATCTGTTTTACAAACCTAATCTTACTCTTCATTTCAGCAGGAGGTTTATGTAAATTGTCAAGGATATGCATTGTAAGGGGAATTTACTAATAATTTAATTATTTTGACGTTGTGTAAACCATGGATCTAGATAATTTAGACCTCTTTTTGATCTCTTATACTGATTTATCTAGCCTCAAGCCCATATTATCAGCTGTATTTATTCATTGCAATAAGTTGACCTTGGGTTAGATGAATTTTGGGCGGCTAGGTGACACAGCGGATAGAGGCTGGGCCTGGAGTCAGGAAGACTCATCAGCATGAGTTCAAATCTGTCCTCAGATAGTTACTAGCTTTGTGACCCTGCATGAGTCACTTAGCCATGTTTGTCTCGGTTCCTCATCTGTCAGATGAGCTCAAGAAGCATCTTTGCCAAGAAAACCCCAAAGGAGGTCATGAAGCATCAGACATGACTAAAAGGACAGAACAATGAAGAGATCAGTTTGCGGTTGCTTCATATAGGAACATTAAGTACATTAAGCAGAAAGTAAATTCCTTTCAGTTTGGTATTTGTATACCCAGTATTGAGCATATCGTATTATAAATAGTAGGCCCATAATAAATGTCTATTGAATTGAAATGAATATGTGGAAATAACTTTCCCTCTTTGAGCCTCAATTTATTAATGACTCCTTTATAAAATGGGTATTATAATATTCACAGTATGACCTCAAAAGTTTGTATAAGGGAAGCACTTTGTAAATTTCAAAGTACTGTATAAATATGAAATGGTATTAGTAGTCATTCGACTAAATTAAAATAAAATATATTAATCTTATGTGTAAGCTTCAACATAGAGAAGCTAATTAACTTACTTGCTCCAGGTTCTGCTGTTTGTCTGTCTCTATGATGGTAGGTGAAATGCTTCAGTTTTCTTGTGCTTATTTTCCATCTAAGGTTCCATCCAAATCTGAGATTCTACACATCCCTGAAACTATGTAAATTACATGCTAATTTCAAACTTCTATATCACATATCTGGATTATTTTCATGATATTTGCTTTTTATATCATTTTTGAGTCCCTTCTCTGTCCCTCTACTTCTGTTTTCTCCTTTTCCCTCTATCCTTTTTCTTTCTTTCTCTCTTCCCTTCTTTTTACTTCTCTCATTTTTATAATCAAAATAAACAATGACTGTTTTGTTACTCCCCATGTCTCATGACTGAAATCCTACTTATCCTTTAATATCTGCCTCAGATTTTTGGTGAATCATTCCCTGAACCTTCTTAGACCAGTTTTTTTTGTCAGCACACTGTATACCTTTTACATTTATATTTCATTTTGTTTTATGGTCATTTGTATATGTGACAACCCTCCCAACAGACTTAGGGAGAATAGGGAGAATGAAGTTTTAATCTCCTCAGTGACAAGCACAGTGCTATTCACACATAGTAGGTGTTTACTAAAGGTTTACTAGTTTGAATCAACAGTACTCATATAGAAGCCCTGGTACTTAGGAGTCCGATACAGCTATTGTATAAAAATGAAATCTTACTTTTTTATTTTTAACTGCATTATTTCATATATTTTTCCAGATTTCTCAGCATTCCTCTTATCTGTTCATTTTAATTGTATGATGGTATTTTATCATATTTATATTCTTTAAGTGCATCAATACATTATTCATCACAATTAATTAATTTAATGTAATTTAAAGGTAAATAGTCACTAAGCAAACTTGGTTGCTTATATTAGTACTAAATGTTAAGTTTCTAATAAAACATTTAAACTTGAAGGTAACATGCTAGTTTTAAAACTAAGGAAACCTGGATTTACGTCCCACCTCTGACACATACCTGGCTGTGTGAACCTGGTCAAGTCACTTAAAGCTCTCAAGGACCCTAAGCAGCTCTCCAAAGAGTTTCTACAACTGTATCTAAGTTGCAGAAAAGGTGCTGCTTAGTGTTAAAGGGGGCTGAGGACTTGAAGGAGTTGAGTTGAGGGAGTTTTCCGTACCTGGGAGTGCCCTGTACAGATGAAATCATAGGTGTAGTCCTTATCCCCTGATTGAAATTTTTTTTTTTTAAAGTGAAAGCTTGTTGGAAATGAAAAAAAAGAGAATTGGTTAATTTTTTTTTTTGCAAGAAATATGCTGCTACATTTTAACCTAATGTCCACTTTGGCATGTTAGGGAAATGAACTAAACCATGGCAGTATTTTCAAAGTAACCAGAATTATCCCAGAATTTTCTTCCAGGTGATTGGAACATTTCCTACCTTCACTAGCAGGATACTTTCTAGTTGTGCACAAACAAAACTGAGAATACCATACTTAGAGTAATATTTTAATACTGTTGATAAAAAATGACAGATATTATGTACCTTGTGTGCAGGCTGGAACATTAGCTGACTATAAACCCACTGATTGCTTTCTTCCTCTAGATTCTGCACATATTGGTATGAGATCTTATTTATAAACAGTTCTGTTTCTCTTCCAGACGGTTCATCATAAGGTCATCCTTTTCACTGTCCAGATTGAAGCATTAAGATAATTATTGTTACTGGTTAATGTGTTTGTCAAATACCAAAGGAATTGAATCTTTTTGTTCCCCAACTTCAAAAGGCATAAAATATGAATCAACTTACAAAATGAGCTGGAAGAACAATTTTACTGTATACAGAGAAAAAAATAGCATGGGGAAGTAAAAAAAAAAAATCACATTACTTTAGAGTTAAAACAATAAGATTCAAATTCTGTCTTTCCTATCCATTTGCTGTGTGACCCAGGGAAAGGTCATACCTTCCTGGGCTTCAGTTTTATCATTTATAAAATGCAGAGTTTAGACTACCTGATCTGTAAGATGCCTTGTAGTTCCGTGATCCTGTGATCTTGCAGTATACATGGAAAAGGTGACCTGATATGAAGTCCTGGGTTTGCATTGGTGTTGGAGGACCTGAGTTTGAGTTATGGCTATGCTAGTCATTACCTCTGTAACTTTGAGCAAGTTCACTTCCCTGGTACTCAAATCAGATTATTCTAGGAAACGGTAACCAGTTCTAGAGCTTCTACTTAATATCAGCATCATTGTTCATTGAAGCAACTAAACTTGATGTTCTGCCAATTATGTTCAAGTATAAGGAATACTTTCAGCCAGATCATTGAAATTATTCCATAAGGAGAATGGATTGCTTTCAATAATGATCCGAGAGGCACAAAATGCTGGTGATATGGACCTCAAATTCATCATAAAATCAGAAAAAAAAATTTAATGGGGGTAGGAGTATCAGATGCACTGAGTTAGTTGTGGAAGCTGGTTACTCTTCAGAGTTCTGATTATAGGTATCATCATTTCAGTAAAGAGGATGGATGATTGCATCACACCGGTAATAACTGTAGGTGGTGAAGTCAAAGTGTTTAAAAGGCTGCTCTGACTGTGAGAGTCTTTCTTGCTGAGGGTTTGATTTTTTAAATAAAAATCATTTGGATTTTATTAATTTCTTCAAAGGAAGAATGTATTTTTGTTAGCCATTTTTGTCTCTCTCTATATGTAGAGATATAGATATTTCAGAGCAAGACCATATCCAAATTTATATCTAATTAGAGCATGAGCACCAAAGGCCTTTTACATAAAAGTATGTCAAACTAACATGAAACATAACATCTGAGCTTATAAGTATTTATTTTCTTTTCAGAGTAACCATTGGTTAAAATGGACTGAAAATTTAATAGCGGTTGCTAACAAATTAATCTGTATTTTTTTTTGTTTGTCTATTTTGTTTGTTCCTCTTCCTCACCTCTGCCTCTTGGATTCCCCAGACCCCATGAGCGCAAATTGCTTGAAGAATGCTTTCACAATTCTGCTATCTTTTAATGTTGCACACCATCACTGTCTATTTTAAAAATGCACCACGTTGTATATCCTATATTTATCTGTGAATATATTTTGCCCTCTTAGTAAGATGTAAATTCCTTGAGAAATGGGACCATCTCACTTTTTGTATTTGTATTCCCCAGTGGTGCCCAGGACATAGTAGTTACTTAAGAAATGGTTGTATGTTGATTGCTTGATATGGAACTTACCTTGTATAATATAACAACAATGCCAATCATTGTATTTCCCTCCGTTGTTCATTATTGTGTGACTAGCAGGCTCCCTTTCACCAGTAAAACCTTAAAGTTAGCAAATTGATTAACCTGATACATGACAAGTCCATTTCTCAATCCTTTGAACACAAACTCTTTGAACCCTGAACTATTGTTCCATATTGTCTGTCTGAATCATGCTATGACTTCCATTGGTTTTTCCATTTGATTTCTTACCTCGTAGCTTCTTCTGTGCTATTTAGAGACATGACAAGATCTCTCTTTTCCTTAAAAATAGCTGACACTTGACCTTACCATTCTGTCAAGCTCCTGTCTTGTGCATATCTCAATATTTTTTCATAATAAAACTCCTAGAAGAAATCTTCTCTATATATTGCTTCCAGTTCCTCTTTCAACTTGTTACATAAGTAAGCACTTCACAAATGCATGTTGATAGATTGTTGATTTCAGCCTGGCTTTCAACCTGCCTGTTCATTTTATATGTATGTATGTGTATTTGTGTGTATGTATATGTACATACATATATTTGTATAAATATGTTGTTGTATGTATGTGTATGTATATTTACTGCATCACAAATCTTGCTCTCTTTCCCTGTGTATGTATATCTATCTTATCTCTCCCTTGAGATATAGTCAAACTTCACCAGCCTGCAGCTTTACATCTCACTTGGGTTTCACATATGCATCTCAGTTTCAGTATATTCAAAATGGAACTCATCTTCCCCCTAATTTGTCCTAATCTTTTAAAGGACACGTGCTGATACTGCTGTCTTTCTGTACACTCAAATCTGTAATGTCAAAGTCATGCTCCATTTTTCCCTCTCACCATTCATATTAATCAGTTGCCATTTTTTTATTCTGTCTTCATAATTTTTTTTACGTTTGTATCTTCTTCACTCATTTGGCTAGCATCTAATTTATAGCTTTTTCACCACCCTCAGGCCTATTATATAGCCTTCTAATTGATTTCTCTGCTTCCCTCTTTTATCCCGTCATCTGCACAGCTGTGATAAATAATCTAAAATGGACTTCCTACCATGCCATTCCTTTACTTAGAAACCTTTAAAGACTCACTATTAACTTCAGACTAAAATACCAACTTGTTAGCTTAGGATGCAAATCTCTTTTCAAGTTGTCTTCTTAGCTTTCCAGCTAATTTCCCATTATTTCATTCATACACTGTTGTTTTTCAGTCATGTCTGACTCTTCATGACCCCATTTGGGATTTTCTTGGCAAAGTTACTGGAGTGACTTGCCATTTCCTTCTCCAGCTCACTTTACAGATGAGGAAATGGAGGCAAATGGGCTTAAATGACTTGCCCAGGGTCACACAACTAGGAAGTGTCTCAGGCAAGATCTGAATTCAGGAAGAGAATTCCTGACTCTAGGCCCAGCCCAGAGGGCAGCTAAGTGGCTGGGACTGAAGTTCAGATCTGGCCTCAGACGCTTATCAGCCTTGTGACTCTGAGCAAGTCACTTCACTGTTTGCCTCAGTTCCTCATCTGTAAACTGAGCTGGAGAAGAAAATGGCAAATCACTCCAGCATCTTTGCCAAGAAATTTCTAATGATGACATGATGTCAGACATACCTGATAAATGATTGAACGCATGCTATCAGTTCCAGCTAAGCTAGCCTATGACTGCTGTACTGCCATGAGTTATTCCTTTATGCATGCAGTGAATATTCTCTTAGCATTCTTAATTTCCTTGTAGGATAAACTTAGGACCTTCCAAATTAGGACCTGGAAAGTAAGCCTTTCCAGATAGCCTCATACCCTCAGCTCCTTCTGCAAATTATCTTGAAATTTGATTATTTTTTTTTGTATTTTGTATCCTTCAGTACAATGTAAAATCCCTTAGAGGAGGGATTGTATTTCATTTTTATTCTGTATTTCTCCAGAATTTAAAATCACCAAACATAGTAGGAACTTTATCACATTTTTTTGTGGTCAACACTTAGAAGCTTAATGAAGGACAGTGATGATAATATCTTGACTGCTGAAAATAGTAGTAGGTTATGACTGAAATAACGAGAGACTGGATTTGATGAGTTAATAGGTTGTTGCTATTCCTAACAGAATGTTGTTTATGTTTTGTCAATTCTTTGTTAATACTATATAGATGTATTAATATGCTTCACATAAAAAGCAGATAGAAAGAAGAGGTAGCAATCATAAAGAGTTTTTATGCCATAAAGGAACAGATTTCATGATACTGTTTTGGGTACAGAAATACAAGCATTCCATTCTAAGTACTATAAATAAAATTAAAATATAGATAATTAAATTTTAGTTGTTACGAAA
The DNA here is from genome assembly GCF_028372415.1 of Notamacropus eugenii. Classification (NCBI taxonomy): domain Eukaryota; kingdom Metazoa; phylum Chordata; class Mammalia; order Diprotodontia; family Macropodidae; genus Notamacropus; species Notamacropus eugenii. Next base: position 46,151,865 of record NC_092878.1, on the reverse strand, counting down.
CTGAGTAAATTTAGCTAAAAAGTTTGTGCTGAAGCATAGGTAAATTTTTTTTAAAGAACTATCATCCTCAGAAGGAAAGATTTGTTTCATTTTCTTCAGTTTGAATTCTCAGAACAAACAATTCTTGTTCAGATTTGTATTTTGTCCAGGCAATTAGATTAAGTATTTTAACCTCCACCAAACTCTTACTCCAGTATCCACTCATGGCATAGATGGCTCTTGTAAGCTATGACTAGAGACCTAATAAGCCTGATCAAGCCACAAAAACTTTGATTTTGATTCTAATTGTAGAACATTATCAAAGCCGGAGCCTGGCCACATTTGGAGAGGTTTATCATGAAAGAGTTCACCTCTAGCTGGTGGCTTTTTTGGTCAGAGTCTCATGAAACTCTCAGATATGATATGAGAGGGGTTGTGATCTTTGCCAGGGAACGGTTTACCCCACACCAATAGGGTTTCTAAGTGTTGAAGAAGAAATCTTTTGACCAAACATTTTGGTTTCCTTTTAAGGAAAGAGGTTTGTTTTGACTGCAGGTTCTTACAAATTAATTCACTGCAGAATAGAGACCTGAATTGATTAAAATCTATTACATGAATATTTAATATGTAATAAATATTTCGAATTGTTAAATGAGAAAGTAAATTAGCATGAAATTAAGTAAGCTGCTAGGGATATTTATCACTCCTGTTCTAGAGAATTGTGTTGTATGGTGTTTGTGTTTGTTGTTGTTTATCATCTGTTCTGCCATCTCAGCTGAGCACATGAATTGTGAAGCAGCCTGGGCTTATTTCCACAGTCTTCAGACCTTACTGTGCATTTACACTTGCTTACAATATGCTTCTCTTTTCTCTTCAAGCATGGTCATCTTTCATTTTCACACCATAGGGTGCCCAGCACAGCTACCAAACACAATGAAGTGAAATCTTCATAGGCAGAGAGGTAAGGGGATGCTGTCAAATACCATTTTTTTGTACTTTAATTTGTTTTCCTCTCTCCATTGTTTATGATAACCTCCTAGGAACTTGAAAATAGCATTTCCTTCCCTGCTGTTTTTGCCATTTTAGAGAGAGGGTTTTTTTTTCCTCAATGGGAGAAAGAAAATCACATATATACAGTTATGTTGTCTTATAACTAAGGGAAACAGCATCATCACCAAGGACAGCGACAACAGTAACATTGCCATTGACCACACAAGGACAAAAAAAAGACCTAAGATGTCTCAACTCTTCATCTCCCAGCGTTGCAGATGGAGTTGTAGGCTTCCTTTAGCTCCCTCCGTTACATGGATGCTTCTTTTGTAGCCTATTAACTATAGAGAAGTATTAAGGAGTATGTGCTAAGGTGAGTGAATGGGAAGACTGTGATTATATATTTTTGAGATGGTATATACATTTTAAAAGTCAAACTTTCATTTTATTTGGCAAATGTTAGGTTTTAGAGTAATTTCATAATGCTTAATTTTTAAAATTAATATATATATTTTGTGTCCTCCCAGAAATTAGCTTAGGAGGCATTTGTTAAACATTTACAAAACACTATAAATCTCTTAAATACTTACTATTAAAAACTTAAGAATTTATTAAACACTTACTCATGTTAATGTACTAAATATTGTGTATATAAATACAAGAAGAAAAGACATTCCTTGTCTTAGAGAAGCTTCCATTTTAAGGAAAGAAAACATTATATAGAAGGGAGGAGAGAAGCTGGGACGGTGATTGGGAGGGAGAAGGATGAAAGTAGTCATGAGGGGACATGGAGGCAAAGTGGGGAGAATCAGAAGCAGAGCCAGGAGAGGAATGAAGAATGACCTGCCTGGTCCCTTTCCCAAAATGGAGGCCTTCCTTGTTACCAAAGTAAGATTCTATAGTCTGATTCTTTTCCAGTTTTTGCTCATTTCCTCAACCATTTACTTGACTTTTGAGCTCGTCAAGGTAGTTCTCTGCTTCCAGTGGATGTGGGGGGATGTACTGTCAGCTGCTCAATCCCCCCACAATCTGTGGGTCTAGAACTCCAGAAATAGCCACTGCAGCTGCCTCTAACCCTGTTGTGGCTGCTTTAGGCTCCTTCATCCCTTCTGCATCCCTGGCACTGGGGCCTGGCCACTCTACTCTGTCACACAGGAAGGCTTTTTCCACTGACTTTCTAATTTGTCCTCGGCATTTTAGAGTCATGAATTCTGGAAACTGCCACAGGTACCAGAGATTCAGTCCCCTCAAGGCCTGCTCAGCTCCCATCTGTGCCATGTAGCCCATGCTGAATTGTGCTCTGCTCCCAGAATGGCACGATAGATGTTTCCCCTCTGTCTTCCAGGCTGTCTTGGACTGGAAGTTTGCTTCACTCTGTCATTCTGTGGGTTCTGCAGCTCCAGAATTTGTTTAGTCATTTTTTAATAGGTATTTGGCTGGGTTTGGGGGGAGAGCAAGTCTCTGCTTCTACTCCATCATCTTGGTTTCCCTTCATTTTCTATAGAATACAGTATAAGTTCCTTACAGTTTGACTCCACCCAACTTTCCCGCCTTCTTTCACGTGGTGTACCACAGTGGTTAGGGTCCTAGACTGGGTGCCAGAAAAACCCATGTTCAGATTCCACCTCTGAGGCTCAGAGAGCTTTCAGAATTCACCCATTGTCACATAGCTAGGTCAGTTTTCATTTCCTCAGCTTGGGCTGCTAACAGCTGTAGTACCAACCTCATTGGGTTGATAATATATGTAAAGTGCTTTGTAAGCTTTAAAGTTTTGCATGTTGGTCACTCTCATTCTTTTAAGTCTTATTCTTGTTTTCTGTATACAACTCAATTGAATATGTATTGATTAGAGCCTATTGTGTGTAATGCAGTGCTGAAAGTTTTAGCATGTCTTGGAAGTTCCTATTTATAGATAGGACTTTTGGCAATGATAGTTACAGATTAGATATTTTACTTTTTGAGGCTACCATATTCTGGCTGTAAAAACTTACGGTCCCTTGAAATATAAAACTGTCAGCTGTGATAAAAAAAAGCATCAATAACCTAATATCTTCAAAGAAAGCCAGTTGGAGAACAGTGTAAACTGAACTTGTGAGGATGGTTTTTGACTTGGCTGAAAGTTTTGAGGAGAGAAAAAATCGCTCAGAAACTTTAAAAGGAATTTATTGCAATTCAGAATTACTGAAATTAAATGAGGAAGTTCACAAGAATTTCTCGTTTAACCCAAAACAAAAGCAAAGAAAACTTTTAGACTATGTAAACATTATCTTTCCTTATTGGCATTATTCCAGGTATAATGCTGTGGAGAGAGCTACCTGGTGATATGGAAACATGAATTTGGAATTAGGACCCTGAGGTTCGAGAAAGGACTCTGTGACACTTACTTTCAGTACCCTTAAGCTCAACACTTAGTTCCTCTTCATCTGTACAACAGGAGATAATACTCTACTTACCATGTGATGAATTGAGAATATCTTTGCAAAGTAAATTATTGTTTTATGGATTCCCCACAAATGGGTTTAAGATAAAATAAAGCTTTTTGTTTAGCCTCTTGAAAATTATTAGTAGAATTTAGCCTTCTGGTAAAAGGCCTCAAGTTCAGGTTCTGTTATCCCACCCCCCCATTGCCTATCCCCCACCTTAATAAGTACACATCAACCTACTCTCTGTACTAACCACATGACTATTTCCCTCCATGGATTAATAATAGTAACTACATGTGTGACTGTGGACTGCTGATGGGCATTTACAATAAACTGAACCCAAAGATTTAGTCAAGGGACTTTTCCATTAGCTGCTTGTATGTCTGTGTGCTTACTTGATCTTATACTCATAGCAAAAGTAGAAATTTAAAATCTTAAATGATAATTTTGCAGTGCAAATCTGTATTATATTAAAAACTAGCAAGATGTGCATTATAAAATATGGCAATTATAACAGCTGTTGAGTTCTTTTAATTTACACAGAAGTAAAAAATGAGTCCTTGGTGTACCCTGTGGGGAGGAGAAATGGGACAGGTAGCATTCATTCAATGGAATTTCTGGCAATACACTCTTACTTATTTATAAGGTATATATTGTCTCTTTCCTTGGAGGAAAGTAAATGCGCGTGAAACTTTTTCCTGGAGTTCTTATCTAGCAGGATCCTACTAATCTCATGTTTAATGCATTCTTATCTCCTTTGGGCTTTTATTTCCCTGAGTTTTATTTTTTGTTTTACATTACAAACACAACTTAGGAACAAAGTACGATAAGACCAATGATTTGTTTAAAAGTTCATAATTTTTAAATTGTTTCCTTGGAGAAAAAGAAGTGTCATTTCCTTTCTTTTCTGCCCTTCGTTAATTTCAGTGTTATTTAATACACCAAGCCAATCCCTAGATAAAGACAGAAACCTTAAAAGAAACTGATAAAGGATTGACTGTCAGTCAGTAAGCATTTATCATGTGTCTGCTGTGTGCCAGGTACAATAGGCTTAATATGTGCTAGATCTTATGTGTAAAAAGACAAAAATGAAATCATCCCTGCCTTCAGAGAGTTTTCATGCTAGAAGGAGGGATAGGTTACTAAAACTTTATATTTTTCATTACATGTAATTAATTATTGTAATACATTTATAATAGTATGTAACCATTTAAAAGTAAGACAATACGTCAGGATTTGTAGGATGTAGTTAATGTATTTGTTAGGGGTAAATTTACATCATATTATATCAATAAATGAAAGAGAAGAACAATGAATTGAATGTGCAACTAAGACCTAAAATTCTAATAATTTAATGATTCAGTGATAAAAAAATCCTGAAAATCAAAGAAGTAAATAAATTTGAAAACAAAAGGACCGCAGAACTGACAAACAAGACTGCAGATCAATAAAATAGGTAAATCATTTTCTAGTTTGAGGGAGAGGAAAAAAATCTATTATTAAGATAAAAAAAGTGAATTCACTAGGAATTCAGGTTAAATAAAGAAAATTGTCAGGTATGACTTCAAAAAATGATTTGGTTTTTAATAAAAAGCATGACCATTTTTACTTTATTTTGTAGTAAAAGGAGTAATCATAGGTGATTATATTTGTAAGTAATTTCTTTTCCTATATACGGTGTTTTTCACACCTTTCCATTTATATTTTTTAGTACTTTATGGAGAAAATATGCTAATATAGGCACAATTTGAAACAGCAGTCTCTCTAAGTGAGAAGTATAAATGGATTAGGGTGAATAGAGAATTTCCATAGTATTTCTGTCAATGGTAATTTGTATCATAGGAGATAATAATCTTGATTTTTTTCCTAAATTGTCACATATAGCTATTAACTATTTTTGCAAGATTATTTATTGTCTTATCTAAGTATAGGTCAACTGAAGTAATTTTTCTTTGATTTGATGAGGAAAAAGTCCTACATATGTTTGTGTATATGCACATTTATTTATGTATCTATATCTGTCTAGCACTATAAATATATAGCTATGTATGCTTCATGATAAGATTTCCTACAGATTCTTTGCCTTGAACTTCACTGATCAGAATCTCAAGAATTAGGGCTATGGAAAAATCTTTTTGCAGAAAACAATTTAATTAATTTAATTCACTTTGTTGTTGTTTTTTCGAAACTTGTATTTGTTTGGTAAGATTTTTCTCCTGTTCAGTTGGTATCTGAATTTTAAAATATACTAAACTCTTTTTTGCCTTATCCATACTGTGAAATGGATATATATGTTCAATAGAATTTGCCCTTAATTATTTTGAATAATGAACTTATAATCTCTTATAGTTTGAAGAGTCATTAGAAGTTATCTAGTCTAATGTCTTCCCTCATTCCCAATCTACAGTACTTTTAATAAACTTTGCTAAAATATAGAATCATAAAATTTCAGAGTGGGAAGGACATCAAAGAGGATCTCTCTGCCTTCTGAGACTTGCCCATTCCACTCCCAGAAAGCTCCAGTTATTGGGAAATGTTCCTCTGACACTTAGTCTAAACTTGCTAGTCAGCAATTTGCATCATTTCTCCTAGTTCTACCCTTATAAGACAAGCAGGAGTCTAATTCCTTTTCTGCATGACATTCCTTCACATATTCCAAAAACAGTTCATATATACTCCTAAAAGATTTCTGTCTGTTTCTAGATCCTTACATTGCATGAATTCAAGTCCCCTCACCATTCTCTTTACCCTTCTATGAATGTTTTTCATTTGCAAGTATTCTCCAGAGCTTAGCTTCTGCTCCTGGTTATCACCAGAATACAAATGACTCCCAAGCATGTAGCTGTAAATTTAGCTTCTTAACATTTCTTTAGTTCCCTCTCAGACATCTGTGACTCAAATATTCTGCCAAAGGTGAAAATTAAGCTTATTAAAAGAGATTATTGTTTTGAACCTCAAGAACTTCTACTCCTTTCCATCTTATCCAATTTTCAAGAACCCTTGCCATTTTTTAATTCTTTTTTTAAATTTAATTAATTTATTTAACTTTTAACATTCATTTTCACAAAATTTTGGGTTCCAAATTTTCTCCCCTTTTGTCCCCTCCCCCCACCCCAAAACACCAAGCATTCTAATTGCCCCTATCACCAATCTGCCCTCTCTTCTATCATCCCTCCCTTCCCTTGTCCCCATCTTCTCTTTTGTCCTGTAGGGCCAGATAACTTTCTATACCCCTTTACTTCTTATTTCCTAGTAGCAAGAACAGTACTTGACAGTTGTTCCTAAAACTTTGAGTTCCAACTTCTCTTCATCCCTCCCTCCCCATCCATTCCCTTTGGAAGGCAAGCAATTCAATATAGGCCATATCTGTGTAGTTTTGTAAATGTGTAAGACTAACTATATTTCCCTCCATCCTATCCTGCCCCCTATTGCTTCTATTCTCTCTTTGATCCTGTCCTTCCCCAAGAATGTTGACTTCAAATTGCTCCCTCCTCCCATTGTCCTCCCTTCCATCCTCCCCCCAACCCTGCTTATCCCCTTATCCCCCACTTTCCTGTATCGTAAGATAGGTTTTCATACCAAAATGAGTGTGCATTTTATTCCTTCCTTTAGTGGAATGTGAAGAGAGTAAACTTCATGTTTTTCTCTCACCTCCCTTCTTTTTCCCTCCACTAAGAAGTCTTTTGCTTGCCTCTTTTATGAGAGATAATTTACCACATTCCATTTCTCCCTTTCTCCTTCCAATACATTTCTCTCTCACCCCTTACTTTCATTTTTTTAAGATATGATCCCATCCTAATAAATTCACTCCGTGCTCTCAGTCTTTGTGTGTGTGTGTGCATGTGTGTGTGTGTAATCCCACCCAGATACTGAAAAGTTTCAAGAGTTACAAATATTGTCTTTCCATGTAGGAATGTAAATAGTTCAACTTTAGTAAGTCCCTTATGACTTCTCTTTGCTGTTTACCTTTTCATGCTTCTCTTCATTCTTGTGTTTGAAAGTCAAATTTTCTTTTCAGCTCTGGTCTTTTCATCAAGAATGCTTGAAACTCCCCAATTTCATTGAAAGACCATTTTTTTCCCCTGAAGTATTATACTCATTTTTGCTGGGTAGGTGATTCTTGGTTTTAGTCCTAGTTCCTTTGACTTCTGGAATATCATATTCCATGCCCTTTGATCCCTAAATGTAGAAGCTGCTAGATCTTGCGTTATCCTGATTGTATTTCCACAGTACTTGAATTGTTTCTTTCTAGCTGCTTGCAATATTTTCTCCTTGACCTGGGAACTCTGGAATTTGGCCACAATGTTCCTAGGAGTTTCTCTTTTTGGATCTCTTTCAGGAGGTGATCAGTGGATTCCTTGAATATTTATTTTGCCCTCTGGTTCTAGAATCTCAGGGCAGTTTTTCTTGATAATTTCATGAAACATGATGTCTAGGCTCTTTTTTTGATCATGGCTTTCAGGTAGTCCCATCATTTTTAAATTGTCTCTCCTGGATCTATTTTCCAGATCAGTTGTTTTTTCAAGGAGATATTTCACATTATCTTCCATTTTTTCATTCTTTTGGTTTTGTTTTGTGATTTCTTGGTTTCTCATAAAGTCATTAGCCTCCATCTGTTCCATTCTAATTTTGAAATAACTATTTTCTTCAATGAGCTTTTGAACTTCCTTTTCCATTTGGCTAATTCTGCTTTTTAAAGCATTCTTCTCCTCATTGGCTTCTTGAACCTCTTTTGCCAATTGAGTTAGCCTATTTTTCAAGGTGTTATTTTCTTCAGCATTTGTTTGGGTCTCCTTTAGCAAGGTGTTGACCTGCTTTTCATGCTTTTCTTTCATCTCTCTCATTTCTCTTCCCAGTTTTTCCTCCACCTCTCTTACTTGATTTTCAAAATCCTTTTTGAGCTCTTCCATGACCTGAGCCCATGGTATATTTATTTTGGATGTGTGGGATATGGAAGCCTTGACTTCTGTGTCTTTCCCTGATGGTAAGCATTGTTCTTCCTCATCAGAAAGGAAGGGAGGAATTACCTGTTCACCAAGAAAATAACCTTCTATAGTCTTATTTTTTTCCCCTTTTCTGGGCATTTTCCCAGCCAGTGACTTGACTTCTGAGTTTTCTTTCCACACCCACCACGCCTCCAGATCCTCCCAGCCAGCACTTGGGGTCTGAAATTCAAATGCTGCTTCTCAGCCTCAGGGCTTTTGGCGGGGGCAGGGCTGCTATTCAGTGTGAGATTAAGTTTAGGTGCTCAGGTAGGGGCAAGGCCGCCACATGGGGCTCAGTTCCCTCAGGGGGTTTATGTGGAGATCTTCAACAATGGATCCAAGCTCCTGCCTGCTCTGGGAGCCCTGGTCTGCTACTGCCTCTGCTGCTGCCTCCTGAGGGGGCCAGAGTTATGGGGACACCGCACTCCCCTCTCAACCAGCCAAAGAGACCCTCTCACCGACCCTTGTCACCTGTGGTGGAGGGACCTGCGTGGCCACTGGAGATTCTGTCCCTGAAGCCCACTCAGATCTGCTCCTCTCAGTGCCGCATGGTCAAGGCAGGGCTGGGCTCCGGGTCAGTGGCGAGAGACCTTTCGCATCAGGTTTTAAGTCTCTCTGGAACAGAAATCTCGTCTACTCTGTTGTTCTTTGGCTTCTGCTGCTCCAGAATTTGTTGGGAGTTCTTCTTTACAGATATATTATGGGCTGTGGGTTTGGAGCTAGCGTATGTGTGTCTTTCTACTCCGCCATCTTGGCTCGTCCCCATCTAATTCTTTTATATTAAACTAGATTCCAGCTTCCAGTGACAGGGAGTCAGATAACACCTAATAAAGCAGCCTATCCCATTTTTGTATCCCTGTAATTGTTCTTTTACTTAGTAAAAACATTTCTTTTGTGCCTTCTTCCTAGTTTTTTTCCCTCTTTGGAGAAAGAAAAGGTTAATATCTTGACCTCATCTCAGTCATTAAAATCTTTGAAGATGTCTATCATGGTTGTCATTCTCTTCAGCTCGATTAATATTATTTATTGTTTACTATGTAAAAAGATAGCATTGTGCTAGTTATCAGAAATATATAGTTAAAAAAATTGTTCCCTGCCTGAAGGGAAAATGTGTCCTTTACTCCTGAAAATAGCAACTCACTCACATAGCACTTTGAAGTTTATAACCTTTTTCTAAGAACAATACTTTAAGTTTGGTAGTATAATTATCAACTGCATTTTACAGTAGAAGCAACTGAGCCCAGGCAAAATTAAGCATGTTGTTTATAGCCACATCCTGTTGGGACTATTGTTTTAAGCACTATACTTTTTTATTAATTTAACACAAGCTTGCCCTCTATAGTTTTTGAAGTCATATCATACAGTAAATATTTTTTAGAGTTAATTTAATTGAATAATACTGTTGACTCCCAATGATGACAGGAGTTTCCCTCAAGCATGCAGCACATTCATTACAGGGTATTCCTGGGAAATTAACAGTTAAGTGTTTTTCACATATACTTCTACTAAGCCAGGTCTCTTTCTGTCTAGTAATTAGGCTTGAAAAAAGATCAGCTATACAAAGTGCAGGGACTGTTAGATTTCATCATGTTAGTTTTGGACCATTATTCTGGCTTGTCAAAACATTTTCAAATCATGGTTCTGTCATCTGGATTTATTAGTTTTTCCTTCTTTGCTTTTTGTTATTTGCATAACTGAGGTCTTGCTTTCTATTACTGATAGGAACTATGAATAGGGCAGAGCTGATTGAGTGCTACAAAGTGCTGCACATGAGTGTCTCTATACCTCTATTGACTTAAATTCCAATGTAGATCCTGGACAGGATAGCAAATAAACAGGGAAATATGGTTTGGGGTTAATAAATAAGATCAGGAATTTGTAGATATTGTAGATGATCTATGCCTATCCAACAAGAGTACGTTTTCAAAATATGAGTCAGAAGGTTCTGGGCATAGTACCAGCAACATCATAAAAAATTAAATCAACTGTATTATAATAGACAAGAAATGACTGGTTAGAAATACAGCAGTTATTTCTGAATTGACTGTTTCTACAGGCAGATCGTTGACTGGTTAGAACAAAGGTGAAATAAAACACCAAGTTAGAAGACAGAATAAAGATGAGAAGAAAGCTCTTCATGTGGTAGAGTAGGCTAATCTAATAAAAAATAGATTTCCTTTTTATTATTATGAACTGTACACCAATAATAAGCATGAACATTTCCACATAAAAAGAATAAGAAAAGAGGACTGCATGTGAAACAATGAATTTCCAGTGAATCATCATTCGTCTACAGGAGTTATGATTAGTCATTGCTTTAATCATAATTCTTGATTCCGTACTGTTAATTCCTTACAAATATATAAATTGTTGTCTTGTTTCTCTTTCATTTAGTGCACATCATTTCGTACAAATTCCTCCAGGTTTATCTAAATCTTTCTCTTTTCATAATTTCTCATATCATAGTAATATTATGTTACCGCCATATGCCATAATTCTTTTTAATTTTTCGCCTGTTCTTTTCAGTTGTTTGCTCTAAAAGTGCTATTATAAAATGAAAAAATACATTTGGGCTCTTTGATAATTTCTTTGATCTTTTTGGGAGTAAACTTAGGAAAGGGGTCAGAAGGTCAAAATAAATAAATTTAGTGTCTTTAGTTTAGTGTCCTTTTGGTCAGAGTTCCAAATTGCTTTGCAGAATGACTGAACCACTTCACAGCTCCACTAACAATGCCTTAGTATGTGCATTTTTTTCTCATTGCTATTATAGCAATTGTCATTTTCCTTTTTTTGTCATCTTTGCCAATTTGATGGGTATGAGATAGAACCTCAAAGTTCTTTTAATTTGTGTTTATCTTATTAACTATTTGGAGCATTTTTTACTTAGTTGTTGATAGCTTGTCTTCTCTTGAGACTTATCTATTCATTTCATTTGTTGGTTGATTTCTTGGGGAATGGCTCATGTTCCTATATATTTGAATTAGTTTTCAAATATTTTGGACCTTTATCAGATAAATTTGCTGCAAAATTTTTTTTCCCATTTAACTCTTTCTTTTTAATTTCTAGTTGCATCATTCTTTATGTAAAACTTTTAAATGTTATATAATCAGAATTACCCATTTCATCCTTCATGCTTCTCTCTGTATTCACTGTCTTGTCAAGAATTCTTCCCTCATATGCAATTTTGAAAGGAACTACTCTAATTCTCTTTTATCTCTAGGTTAAGTATTCATTTGGAGTTTATAATGGTATTTGGTGTGAGATGGTAACCTAAACCTAATTTTTGCAGACTGATTTCTCACTTTCTTTGTATTTTTTGATGAATATTGAGTCCATTACAGTCAATAGCTAAGAAGCAATTTTTAAGTGATTTCTATGTGCTGAGACCCATCATCAGTCAGTTTTGGCTATTGTCTTGCCCCTGGACTTAAGTAATTCTCAAAGACAAAGTGAGGCTGATGACATTATGCATCTCTGCCTCACTTAAATCCAATTCATGCCCATGTCAAGACATCACCCTAACAATGTCATTGGCCCTCTTTGAGAATGGAGGACCAGGAACTACAATAATGTGCAAGGGACTATACTAAGTACTGAGAATGCAAAGAAAGCCAAAAGATAGTCCCTGCTCTTAAGGAGCTCATAGCCCAATGGGGACAACAAGCACACAAATACGAACAGGCCAAACACAGGATAAATAAGAAATAATTAACAGAGGAAATAGAGTAGGTGGGAAAGGCTTCCTGTAGAAATGGAATTTTCATTGGAACTTGAAGTCAGGGAAGCCAAGAGGTGGGTGGAGATAAGGAGACAGAATATTCCAGGCATGAGGGACAGCAATGCCCAGAGCTCAGTGATAAAGTGTCTTATTTGTGGAGTGGTAAGGATACCAGTATCACTGGATTAAAGAGTATGTATTGAGGTGGGAGTGTAATATATAAGAATATTGGAAAGGTGGGAGGTCAGGATAGGTGAGGAAGAGCTTTGAGAGAGGAGGTTTTGAATTTGTTCCTGAAGGCAATAAGGAACTGCTGGAGTTTGAGCATGAAGCAACATGTTCAGAGCAATTTCAGGAAAATCACTTTGGCAACTTCATGTATGATAGACTAATAAAGGGAGAAACTGGTGATAGGCAGTTCCACAGGCAGCCTTATTGCAGTAGTCCAGGTGTGAGGTGATGAGGGCCTATACCAAGGTGATGACAGTATCAGGGGAGAGAAGGGTGACATATTTAAGAGATGTTACAAAAGTGAAACCAACAGGTTTTGACAATAGATTGGATATGAAGAATGAGAGATAGTGAGGAGCTGAGGAAGATACCTGGGTTGTGAGAATGGTGCACTTGATAGTAATGCAGAAATATGGAAGTGGGGAGACATTAAGGGGGGGAAAATAATGGTTTAAGTTTTGGACTTGTTGAGTTTAAGATGCCTACTTGGAAGAGAGAGAGAGAAGGAGAGAGAGAAAGAGAGAGAGAGACAGAGACAGAGGCAGAGAGGTAGAGAGAGCTAGTAGATTACAGTCAAATAAGGACCCCATTTGTTTGTGGGTGATGGCAAGATCAAGGATATGGCTACGTTTATGTGTGGCTAAGGTGGGATGGAGTAACATGTCATAGAAAGTGAGTAGATTGAGGAATCTAGTAGTTTGAATTTTAAAGAGCGTCCGTATGTATGTTGAAGGTCTCTAGTAAGAGATCAGCAGTTGTATAAGAGAGAAAGACTATGAGTCAGATACTGAACTGTTTGAGGGAGGAAGGGGTCTGTGCTGGAGGTCTGTGATCATCAGCTACCAGAATTTTGATTGGGTGGAAGGTGTGGATTGTATAGATCTCAAAGGAGAAGAGGATGCTGAGTGATGGTGCTAAAGGAAGAGTCTGGAAGTGGCAATGGAAGCAATGAGTATTCCAGCTTCATTTCCATTAACCAGTGAGTCAAAGGGAATGAGTGAGAGTGCAGTCAGTATTTAAAAGGTGACCAGGGAGGCTGTGTCATTAAGAGTTGACCAAAGCTTGGTATTTACCAGAATATGGAAGGAGTAGGAGAGGAAAAGATCTAAAATGAAAGAATATTTATTACCCCTGAAACAGGAATTTTAGAGGGCATAGTAGAAATGGTGGGTAGCAGCTTGCTTGGAACTTTGGGGTTGATGGGTTGAGGGGGATGGGAATAAGGAACTGGTCAGCAGAGGATGGGGAATGGGATTTGGAGGATGATCTAGCAGTTCAGAATCACTGTGATATTAGAATAAAGCCAGGTGTGAGTATGTTGATCATTAAGTGGAAGACTGCTCTTCTGGGATTCCAGGAGGCTGGAGATAAGGCAAGAGAATGCCCAGTAGGAGAATGAAAGCTCACAGTCAGATGGAAAGCTCCTGCATCTTCTGTCTTCTTTCTTCCAAAGACTGAAGATCAAGCATGAGATGGAACAGCAGGAGATGAAAGTACCGCTTCTCATCTTTCCTCTTGCTTTTCCTTTAGGGAAAACATAAAGTAAAAGATGGAAGTCAAGCTCACACAGATGTAAGAGATACTCCAGCCTTCTGCTGTCTTCCTTGACCCTTGGCCACCTTTCTTCTTTCTCTTCCCTCAGGGGACATGGTCACAGCAGGAGATGGAAGATGTGGTCAGATGGAAAATCTCACCTTATCTCTCCTCTTTGAACAGGGACTGGAGAGTCACCTAGAGTTGGGAAATCTTGGGTTTATTATTCAAGCATTTTTGGTTGCCTCTGAGGTTTGTGCACCTAATCTGTTTTTCTAATCAACTTTTCTATTTTTTTAACCAATGCCAGTTCCGTTCAGTTTTTGAAATGAAAAACCAGCAAAAGTAGATATATTTGTTACAAAATCTGTTTCATAACTAAGTCAGAAAGGGAAAAGAAATTAATTTAGTTTTGACTTCTTTCTAGTAGACATATATCAAGTTCTAGTGATAACCTCATTTTCTAAGTGTCTTCATACTGTCTGTTAAATTTATTAAATATACTGGTTTGCGTCTTCCATAGGATATCTCTTGCCATTTGGAACACATCTTTTGCCTGTCTTTAGTCTTCCAGAACCTCTCTAATTACCTGTATCTCAAAGATCTTTTATTAAGCCTTTTATTCTTCTGTGTGGAACTTAATTCAGTATAGAAACCTAAATTTATTCAAAGTTGCTAGATGTTTCCTTAACTTCTGGTTTGTTGTGGTATTTGATTCCTGGTCTGGTGTGCTTTCTATTCCTCAAAAGGAGAACTGTTCAGGGAAGAGAAATGATCATTTTAAAGCACCTACTATGTGCCAGAAACTGTGCTAAGTACTCCTTACAAATATTATCTCATTTCACCCTCACAAGAACCCTTCTAGGCAGGTTATTATCCTCTTGTGCAGTTGAGAAAATTGAGAACCTCTTGGTTCTAAATCTTTGGATGTATTATTTTGGATTTGGATTTCAGATGTATTGCTCCCTGAACCTTATTCCCATCTGTAATGTGAGGGGATTGGATCAGAGGACCTCTGAGATCCCATCCCACTTTAAATCTTTGATCTGATGATTATCCTAGCAGACACTTACACAGATGAATTCATAGATCCTTAAAGTATTGAAGTTCAATCCGTATGTTGACAAAATACATGTTGAAGCTAAAACTTGGAAGAATTGCCTTTCCAAACAGCCAGAATTTTGTAAGTGCCTGTTATTTGCTGAACACTGTATTAGCTAGGTTCTGAGGATATAATGATAATCATGTCCTTAAGGAACTTATATTCCATTGAAGGTGGCAACACACATATGTACTATATGTGAAATAAATACAAGCTATGGATGTCTTTCTTTTCTTTTTTGCTACATGGAAGCACAAACAACTTAAAGTTGACAACACTGTGAATTGCAAATGGATAGTTTGGGAACTGATTCAATAAGTACTATAAGGTATGTTTTTGGTCCATCTTAAAGACATAAGGTTGTCTTTGACCAATCGGTAACTCTTCTGTGTGTTAGCTCGTTACCATATTTGCTTCAGAGTCTCAGTGAAATAATAAGAAGATACTCAGTGAGACGGTGGGGGAACTGGAGTAACAGCAGTAGCTCAAAACCCTTAATGATATAAATATGTGGTGGAAAATTACAATAAAGCCCTCACATCTTCCACTTTAATTTTGCCTCAAGGAAATGGCGAAGTGCCCAGCTGGCAATAACTGTTTCCAAATGAACTGCCAAAACAGCTAGGTGCATAAATATGTAGTTTATTGCTTTTTCCTCATTTTGCTATCTATCTATGGGTTTGGGGCCTATCATTTAAAGCTGTGGCAGGTGCCTGCCACCTGGGACTATTTTCATAAGTGCCTTGCTAATATCAACACAACAAGACCTATCGAAGTAGGGGGAAAAATCTGAAACTTTATTATCCTTGTGTACACTTCTATTTAAATACATTTGTAAATAGGCTTAAAATGTTTTCATCCAGAATTCAAAGGCATATGATTTGTGTCTCCGAACAATGAAGGGTTCTTGCAACAAGGATGATGCTTATGGAAATGTATGTTCTAGTAAGCTTTTAAATAAAATTAAAACATTTGAAAAGTTTACAAACGTAGGTTAATGTGCTACTAAAGCAATAGAAGGGTATATTCTACCAGGACTCTAAAATGTTCCTTTCCTACACTAGATTCTCTTGAATTGCAGGCACATCATCACAGATGAATATTTTTTTTCTTCTACGCCTTGCAGTTGAGTCTTAGGAAAATATATTCATTTCATTAGTGATCTTCTCATGTTTTAGTTGGGGAATGAATTTCAATTATAATTCTTAACATTGCCCCAAAACAAGTAGTATAGTACCAATGAGTCCTTACCACACAGTAGAGTCTTAATAAATGCTTGTTGATTGGCTGATTTGGGGTTAAGGAAAGGAATTTTATCATCTTCTTTCCTACCATTCTCCTTTTATTCTATTAAGCCCTTACACTTTGCCAGGCACTGATTTAGGGCCTGGGTGTAGAAGAAGAGGACTGAATCTTTGATTTTGTTGGTACTAGGAATTCCTGATGAGGAAATTCCTTTCATCAATGGAGGTTGACACCTTCCCTACAACTTGCAGTCTTAGAAAAATGCCCAGGACACTTAGAAGTTAAGTGACTTGTACAGGTTCTCAAAGACAGTATGTTTTAGAGACAGAACTTGAATTCAAGTCTTCCCTAATTCAGGGCTCACTCCATTTACTTTGGCATGCTGCCTTTCTTAGGCAATGAAGTTCCAAAGGCTGGAACCAAAATCAATTAGCCCTCCCCTCAAGGAGTCACATTCTCCTGGCAATATGTCATTTAAACAGCTAACTACAAGAAGGTTTGAGGGAGAAAGTGCTAGCAATTAGGAGGATCAGGAAAGATTTCTTGTAGGTGATGGTACCTCAGCTTGGCTTTCAAGGAAGATAGGATTTTAAATCAAAGTGAAAATGAATTCCCAACATGAGAGGCAGCTGGAGTAACTACACAGCTGACATTCCTATCAAATTGGATTACTTCCATCACCCATTCTCATCTTAACCTCTCCCTGCCTTTGCTATCTCCCATATCTGGAATGCAACCTCCCCTACACAACTCCCATCTCTGTTAATGAATTCTCTTCCTTAAGGTCTCATTAGGTGCCACTTATTTCTCTTATTTTCCCTGACCCTACCACATCCCTCTGCCTGAACACAGGTAAAGATGATTTTTTCCATTTCACATTTTTCATAACACTTTTCACAGATCTGTCTTTTGTTGTCCTTTTTATCACAGATATACATATACATGTGTGTATGCATATATGCATATATATATACGTATATACACATACATACACACACCCCTACCCTTCTTCTTAAGCATTCATCCCTTCCTTCTATCAGACTGTAAGCTCTTTCAAAGCAAGGGATATATTGTTTCTTAGTATCACAAATTGCTACCACTGTACCTTTCACAAATCAGTATTTTTACTGAATTCTTATAAACTGCTTGAAGATGAGAGTCTTTGTATTTGCATCTGCAATGCCACATATAATGACATACACATAGTGATTACAAAATATTTGCTTTTCATTTTGGTGATGATGATTAAGAAAAATTGTGTGTGGGGGAGAAAGTAAAATACGGGGAAATATATCTGATTTATAATAATTTATAAAAAAAATCACCAAGATGGCATAAATAACTATCAACCTACAAGCATAACTTTCCCATCTAAAAAAAATCCTTCAAGGTCATTTACATATTTTTCATAGGAGTTTGACTCTTATAAATTAAAGAAACTCTTTTACCTCAATCTCATTTGAAAGAATACACAAATGTGCCCATGTGATTTGTTTGGCAAGATCATAAGCAGAACTCATCTAACATTGAGTCATCTTTCCTTCACCTTTTTGAATAATTTCCCATGCAAAAACTCCATCAGGGATCATTGAATCTCAAGTATTTCCGAGGTCAGTTTCTGTTGTCATGTTTACCTCAACAGACCAAACTGTTTACAGTATTTGTTTAACAAAACAACTGAATCATTTATGGGTTCCACTTGACCTGAAAATATACTCTACCTACTGTTCAGGTGGTTTGCCCTTCCAGCAGCCATACGGAAATGTCACAGACTGTCTGTTAAATCTGCACAGTCAGCTCTCAGTTATCCATTACAGTGACAAAGTGGGTAAATGAGAACAATTGAAATCCATATTTAATCAAAATTTTTATTTTTGCTATTAATTCTCCGTCTCGTATTCTACTAAGCCTTTTGCCAGAACTGATAATAAAGAGCAAGTGTACTGGTTTGAACTTCCTCTCTTTGCTAGACCCTTTTACAATTGCTAATAGGCAATAAAACACTTAAAAGATGGGCAACAGAAGGAAGCTGGAAAAGAGGCCAAGGTATTCCACAAACTGGGCAAACAGTCCAAGGATAATGAGGAATTGGCTCTACGTGAATACACTTCAGCATATTTGGGAGAGGTGAAATATACACATCCTCTTACCACAAGTAGAAGGAACATTGCCAGTCTATTTGACTTCTTGGAATTGGCTGATGGTGATTGATGTTGAGATGTTCTTACTGACCTTGCCAAACTGATCCTCAGTTACTTTCCATAAACATTATGGGTGTTTCCATCGCCAGAAATAACCCTTTCTGAATCATGCTCTTCTCAAACTCTGCTTCCACTTGATACTTTTTTCTTTCTTATCATACTTTTGTTCTTTCATTGCTGTAGACAAGTAATACAGCAGCAAGCAGACTGCCATGAGGCAATATGTGTGGATGTCACTAGGGGAAACATTATCCCTTGGAACACATCTCTCACTGCTGAAAGTATTGCTATTTATCTGGTGTTTTCTGGAGAGGTGAGGATGATTGAATGTGAGTCTTTAAGTCAATGGATTCTTTTTCCCCCCAAAAAGAGTTAAAGCTCTCAGGAGGCATAGCCTACATGGCTAATCATGATGTAACAGTTACTTTCAAGAGAATGCTGGCATCAACGTTCTAAGAAAAGCACACATAAGGCTTAAAGTACTATGTTTTATGGAAGAAATCAATATGTGTCTAAAGTTGTCCAAGCAGACATCTCCTTCTACCCCAGAATCATGGAGCACCTTGAACTTTTCAGGAATGTTAAAATTTCTTAGTGATAGGATAATTTGTCTTTATGTGCCAGTAACCTTAAGGAACCATCCTCAATGGTCATTTCCCTGTGGGGAAGAGGCAATGAGAACACTCCTCCAGGGTGTTCCAGAATACTCAGTCAGCTGTTTTTTGACTGGCATTGATTGGTGTAGAACTGCTTCACAAGGGAAGAGTGTGTAACCTGTTCCTACTTCTGCCAAGAAATTTGTGATTTCTGGATCTCAGGTCCCAACTTGCTCTCCAGACAATAGAGATCAGGGTTAATGTGGAAAAGAGAAAAAAGAAATGGGATAATTCAATTTAAAAAATATTTATTAAATTGTTGCTATAAACACAGTACTATAGGAGATTCCGGGGATGCAAAGACAAATAGAAAAAAAAGTCCTTGCCTGTCCACATGCTTATATTCCACTGGCAATAGAACATGTAAACAAATAAGTAAACATAAAATAATCGGAGCAGGAATCTGCCAAGTCAGGAGATCAAGAAAGGCTTCCTGTTGGACTCAGCACCAGAGTAAAACCTTGAAGGAAGACATGGATTCCATGTGGTGAGGGTGTGAAAAGAGTGCATTGGAGGCACGCAAAGCATGGGAGCTGCAGGTGAAATGGAGAGTTCAAGGAAAATCAGTTCGGCCAGCTGAGATCAAATGGAGTAATATGGGTAAAACATTTAGTAAAGTGCCTGGCACAAAGTAAGTGCTTAATAAATGCTTGTTTCTTCTCTCACCCTGCTCCCCAATTTGGCTTTGTTTGACACATATTGCTTATGAAGTGAAGTCATGTGCAATATATTCGGAAAGGTAGCCAGTGTCAACTTTTAAGAGTCTGCATTTTGTTCTATAGGCAGTAGGGAGCCAAGGAAGATTTTTGAATGGGGGTGATTTGATCAGAACTGTATTTTTGCAGCTGCGTGGAGGATTCACTGACAAGAGGGAGTAGAAGCAGGTAGAACAGTTATGAGGTTGTTTCAATAGTCCAGGTGAGCAGTGGTAAGGGTTTGAGCTAGGGTTAAGGTAAGACAAAATGATTTCTTCCATCTCTAAAACAATGGTTTTTATTATGATCTTACGTTCCTGAGCACCTACTGTGGGCAATGCATAATGGCAGAACTTGGAGAGATACAGATCTACAAATACTCATCTGTACTTGGAGTTTAAGATAAATATTCCAATATAATATTAGAACTCAAGTATGCGGAGACCCAATCCAGCACTTACTAATCAGAGATGAGAAATGGCAGTGTAGCATCAAGCCACAAAGACTGAAAATCTCATGAATTTGGGAGACCAAGGACGGAGTCAGGAAGACTTGAGTCCAAATGCTGCCTCAGACATGTTAGCTGTGTGAATCTTGCCCATTGTTTAATCTTTCCCACCTCAGTTTCCTCATCTAGAAAACTTGAATTTGATGACTCCAATGTCTGCCAGTTTTAAATCTTTGATCTTATTATCCTACAAGTATCTCCAATGGAATCCATTAGACTATGAGCGTCTTGAGACAAAGGATTTTGTCTTACTTTGTATCCCCAGCATCTAGAATAATGCCTGACACAACAAGCACGTAACAAAGGGACTGAGTGATTGATTGATTGATGGATACTGCCCAGAGACTGTTCGTTCTCTTGAGCATAACTCCTACTGGGGGCTGTTGAAAGATGTCAAGCTGTAGTTTATTAAGGAAAAGTGAGAAGACAGGACCAGCCTCATCTGACCCAGTCAGCCCTAAAAACAAACAAACCATTCCCCCCACCCCCAATATGCTGGTGACAAGCTGAGTGCTACAAATTATGCTGAAATTCAAGGACTTATGTTAAGTGGAATGCTTAACTTAATGTCAAAGTAGAGGAATCATCACACTTGGACTCTTAATTTGACAGTCCCTGTGGTGCTTATAGAGGAGCTAAAAAATGACATTAAGGATTACAGAGATGGGAAAAGCAACTGGACAAGACCAAGCATATATAGAGGAGATCTGTTTTAGCTTTGCTACAATTGGGCACTAAGGGATGGATGTACTGTGTATCTGAGAGGGAATAGTAAAGTGTGGGAAAATACGACACCTGATTTGTAATGAAAAAAATCATCAAGATGGTATAAATAACTACCTAGAAAAATAACTTTCTCATCTAAAAAAAATGTTTGAGGGTCATCTGCACCTGAATTGAAGGCATTCTCAAAACGGAGTAGGGAACAAGTAAATGTTATTCAAGAATGGACTAAAACATTAACATATCACAATTAACTGAAAGATGCAGAGGTTATAACATCTCATTTTGCTTATTATTTGTTGGTTATGAAAGAAAGCATCTAATTTGGTAGAAGAAAATATGGCTTTACAGGCTCTTTTAACAGCAGGGTATTTTCCATGCATATATCATCAAGATCATTAAGAATTTCTTGGAACATATAATAGAAGTATTCGGTGCTCCTCAATAAATATGTGAGGGGTGAAACAGGGACAGGTAGATATATATTTTCTATGAGTATTCACCACTGTGTGGAGGAGTTCCAGTGGATCATTTGGGTCAGAGAGGGATTCCCAGTAGATGATGAGATCTTTCAGATGTTCTTATTTGCAGATGACATTGTGTTGATTGTATGAAGACCCAAATACTTCAGAGTCTCTTGGAATAGTCTGTAATTCTTTAAAGAAGTTTAGCATTTTCATCCACAGAGGAAAACCCAAACTGATGCCAGAATGCCTCTTGCTTAGATTTCAACATCCATCTGAAGGACTGCTCTACCAAGTTGGTCCATCAGTGTGTATATCTGGGACAGATAGCAAAAATGGCCAACAAAAGTTGCAAAAAAATAAATGGAGAGTGAACTAAATTGTTTTCAGGGAATTGTGTAGCCTTTCCCTAATCTCAAGCTTCCCAAGAAAGAAAAAGCCCATCTTTTCAACCTAGTACCTTTTCAACCTTTTCAACTTGTAACCTAGTGTTACGTCAGTAAGACCTAGAATACCACTGCCTCAAATAACTGAAAATGAACATAAGAGAGCGATGATAAGACTCATGATAGGTGTAATGGACTGCAACAAAGGAGTAATGAAGAACTCTGAAGAACGGGAATAAAGGATGTCAAGAAGAAATTATATGACAGAAAGAAGATGGCTGTCATGTGGCAAGAGATGACAGATGAATGGCCAGAGGACAGCAGTTCTAGCCTGATGGTAGGAAAAAACATGGGAGGTCTTCAGTGTGCTGGTTGGTATGCATTCGGTGAACATTGGAACAAGGACAGATATCAAGTAGATTGGGTAGGTATTGATAGGTTATGATCTGCATTTTTGTCATAAACTGCTGTCAGAGATTTTCTTCTTTAGTCCTCTGTATATTTTAAAATATTTAATTAATCTTCTTACTCTTTTATTGTTTTCTTTTTGCACTGTATAATCCAGCCACAAAGGTCTATATGTTCATTGTATGCTGTACCCTATCTCCCATTTCTTTGCCTTAACAAATTTAGAAGTCTGGAAAGGTAGAAAGAGGCCAGATTGTGAAAGGTTTTAAATGCCTAATAAGGAACCTTATATTGGCTTCTTTGAGGTAACAGAGAGCCACTGAAGGTTAATAAGCAAGGGGTGTGTGTGTGTGTGTGTGTGTGTGTGTGTGTGTGTGTGTGTGTGTGTGTGTGACAGTGACATAGATCTATACTTTAGGAAAATAACTTTGGCAAATGTGTGGAAGGTTGTTTGGAATGGGGAGAGACTTGAGACAAGGAGACCAATTAGAAGACAATGGTGGTAGCTATATAAATGGAGAGAATGGGCCACATAGAAGAGGTGTTGTGAGGGTAGAAATGAGTTTGGCCACTGGTTAGACAGGTGAGGAATGGGTTTGTGAGGAGCTGAAGATTACCAAGGTTGCCAACCTGAGTGACTGGGAGACAAGTAACTCCCTTGATGGTAATCAGGAGGTTTGGAAAGTGAAAGGAATGGGAGTATTATTTTCTTTCAGGAACAGAGGGGTTTTAGTGTTATAAGATGCACACTCAGTTTCTATACTTCATAACTATATGTGGAAACTCAAAACTATTAATTTCAATTCCAAACAACATTTATTAATCATCTGTTACATGCATAGTCTTCTGTTGGGTGCTGGTTTTACAAAGACAAAACCATAATAATCTTTGCTTTACTGGGAGGGATAAAATAAGTATGCAAATAAGTAAACACAACATAGATACAAAAGAATGTGCCAGTACCACTTCTCCTTCAACCCTGCCCCCTGTCAATAAAATCTCTACATTTAGCAAATAAGTATAGTAAGGAACACAAATTCGCATGGTAGTATCTGCAGATGTATGTCTTATTCTGTACCCATTTCTTCCAAGAGGTGGGAAATACTGCTTCATCAGTTTTCTGGAGTTGTAACTGATCATTGCAATGATCTGAATTCTTAAGTTTTTCAAGTATTTTTTTCTTTACAGCATTGTAGTCATAAGTTGATCTGAGTGGTTGTAAATTTGGTGGGAGAGTCTTCTGTAGTATTCAAACAATATCTGACTCTATAATACAATACTTGAAGAGCCTTCTACCTCCTTTCTATCAGTCCAAGTACATACATCTATAATACTTAAGACTCATGTCCTCTGATGTGCTTTTCCATACTGCCTTCCTTTTGACTTTTTTGCAATTAGTGTACATACTTGTACGTAATTGTGTCCTGTATACGTGTGTGTTTGCCAGTCCGAGTTTTTCTTTCTCAGTTAGAACCTGCTTATAAAACTGCCAGTTGGTAGAGATCTCACCCTAAGAGCAAGAGTTGGAGATCTTTCCTCTTTAGCAGCTATTGAAGCTAAAAGCGGGAGCTCAGGTGGAGTATCTGCTCAGCTGCTGCTATATTTAGCATACAAATTCCCCCTAATTTGGGGGAAGATTTTTTTTTTTTAGGTTTACAGGCTTCAGCATAGAGGCTGGAATAGAATATAAGAAAAATAGATTTAGAAGTTATTATTATAATGAGAATCTTCACCAGCTGTTAGAAGTTTCTAGAGTAGTCTAAACTCAGTTAAATGCATTTACTTCATACCTAGTACAATAGAATTTTTAAGAAGTGAAAATATCAGTAGAATGAAAACCTAAAAACAAGCATCATGGAATAGTTATATGTATTAAGATCAGCTAGACAGTCACTTATTCAAAAAGTTCAATCAGGGAATGACTATCAGCCTCTGAGTCTAGAAACCTGAGTTCAAATCTTGGCTCTTCTAATAATTAAAACTCTCTGTGTAGCCCTGGGCTCCTTATTTTCTCTCTCCTGATCTCAGTTTTCTCATCCACACGATGAAGTAGTTGGAAGAAATCTCCAAGTATATTGATAACAAGCAGGAAAGAGATATAGTAGAGAGGCTGTAGAATAATCGAATCAGTTGGTAGAGGCTGCAGAGGATGTTCGCTTCAAGCCATTCCTTTTGAAAAGTGACAGTACTGGAAAACTATTACATTACAAGGTGATCCATTGCATGTTTGAACTACATGTTTCTTTGCCCTGAACCCAATTCTCCCTCCCAGTAATTTGCATCCATTGTATCTATGTCTTTCCTCTGGGACCATACAAAAAAGGTTGATTCTTCCTTCTATATAACACCCTTCAGACATTAGAAAACATTGTTCATGTTTCTCCTAATTTAACAACATATTCAGCTTAATATTATAGATCTAAAATTCTGTGGGGGAGGGGGAAAGAGAGAGACAGATGATCATAATATTAGATGATCTCCAACTATTCTAAGATTTTCACTAAAATAATCTAAATAAATGGATTAAATATTTAAAAAATATGAGTATACAAAGAACTATATAAATCCCTATTCTCGTAGCGTACCACTGATGAAGTGAGGAGTGTACCAGCTAATGTTGAAATACTTATTCTATTGCTTCTTGGAATTGTATACAAAGCTCTATAATGTTCTGGGTCTTAATTTGAAAGATTCAGTCATCAAAATTTTCAGACACATTGTATTTGCTTGTGCAAATTAGGAGCTACAGACACAGATGCAAGTATATATTGCCATGTGTTGAATTAATGTTTCAGAAAGCTTATGAATATGTATGCATATTTGGTGGAGCTGGTGTTGCGAGTGTCTGAAAGCAGTGGGAAGTGGGTGGAACTGCACATTGCTGTCGCACAATTCTCAAAGAAAAATTATAGGGGCAAGTTTTCCTTTCAGTCATTCATCTTCTGAAAAATAAAATCTTCCAAAAGAGGAATACTGCTAATTGTTCATTTTAATTGTTAAGGCTTCTGTTGGCATTTTAAGAAGAACCTTCAAAGTTGTGGGGGAAAATATTTCTTGGTTTAACTTGATGTACGTCTTTATGGCAGTTTCTTGGAGTCGGTCCTCTATGTAATGTTAAATTAGACAAGAAGGACATTTGGGTGACATTTATTCTCCAGCTACAACAGTTATCACTGAATGAGTGTGTATGTCTCATGTTAATATGTGACCAAATCTGGAACCCCGATTTGAAAAGTGGGAGGGTAGAGCCAAACCAAGAATTTTAGTTTTAAAGTAAAGCTGCTTTTTGAGATACAATGTGCTACAAATTAAAGACCCAGACACACATTTATAGTTAGGATTGGCCTTATACATACATGTAATTTTCTTAATGGCCTCCTAAAACAGAGGAACATTTTAATTAGGTTAAAAATTATATTATTTAGGAGGAGAGTGATGTATTCATTAGCTAATATGGTCTACCACTGCTCATCATGGGGCACCTAGCAAATGAGATAATGAAAAGGTAAGTTTTGATGGGGAGAGAGGGAGGGCAGAGTCAGAAGCATTGCGTGCTGTTTGAGACCCAAAGAGCATATTAATAGGTGGTAGATGGATCTTGCCACAGAAGGGAATGGCCTAAAGTGTTTGTGTGAGAAGTCATTGAAAGGAGGAATGCTGAGGGTGACTTTCATCTATTTCTCTATTTTATCTAGGGTATTTGCTTTCATATTTTCTTCCTTCCTCCCTCCCTCCCTTCCTTCCTTTCTTTCTTTCTTCTTTTCCTCCTTCCTTCCTTCTTTCTTCATTTTATTGTTGCCTTTTGCTTTTGACCCTATGGTATCCTTTAACTCCCTGTGCTACCAATGAACTCTCCCTCGTAACTATGAAAAATACAGTCAAGCAAAATTAATTGATATAGTGACCAGGTATGAGACAGTAAGCCACATTCTGCAGTGCCTAGTCACTGCTGCTGAGAAGTAGAAGATGCATTTTGTCATGTGTTCTCCCGAACAAAGGTTATTCGTTATAATTCATCAGAGTTCAAATGTCTTTGAATGTTGGTATACTTTTCTAATTATTATAGTAGTTGTGTCTCACTCTCTTGATTCTTTGATTTGTATTAGTTCATATGATTTCATATGATTCATATTCATATGATTCATATTTCTCTGAAGTTCTCATATTTCTTTGGTACAGTAATATGCCATTATCTCCGTATACCACATCCCCAGGCAGTCATTATATAATTAATGTGCACTCATTTTGTTTCCAAGTTTTTCCTAGCACAAATAGTGACACAGAGTATTTTAGAATGTATGGGACTTTTCTGTGTTGCGTTGATTTCCTTGGGGTATATAGGAATGACACTAGAGAAGGTCATTGACATTTTCTAAATTCTTTGAGTCTCATAGTCTTGGAGAAAAATCTAAAAACAGCTACTTTAAATACATTTTTTGTGTTTTATCCGCCTCACAATTATAATGGAAATCAGTAGTTCTATATTTTAAAATGTTAAGCTCATTTAAAAGTTTTTCATTCCCCTGCAACCCAAACTCCCTACCTAGGAGGAAAAAAAGCCTATATACTCATAAATACATAAAGGCAATGATTGAAAATCCTGAGAAAGATTTTTATAATTAACCATTCAAACTAACTTCCATAGTTAGGAGCTGGAGAATTTAACTTAGGATAGAAAACTGGAATCACTCAATTCACACAATATATGACAAACATTTTAAATGGCTTCTTTATACATACTTGTGGATTGCTGGTTCACATTTAAGGTTATTTACCTAACAAACTAATTTATGCCAACAGCATATATGATAGAATTCTAATGTGAGGGATTCTTTATTAAAAGAAGTCATTTACTTGTTTTTAAGAGTGCCACAAAAATTGCATGTCACCAGTATCTAAATATCAAAAGATGAAAGAGAATATAGTATTTACGATTGCAGTAGAACTGTACATGCATAGTTGGCCACTGAGAGCATATACAATTCTCTGCATTTTAAAATCTTTGTCAATAA
This sequence comes from Notamacropus eugenii, assembly GCF_028372415.1. Classification (NCBI taxonomy): domain Eukaryota; kingdom Metazoa; phylum Chordata; class Mammalia; order Diprotodontia; family Macropodidae; genus Notamacropus; species Notamacropus eugenii. The sequence goes on along the minus strand of NC_092878.1, from coordinate 46,124,606 downwards.
TATATTTTAAAGTTGTTACCCATATACAATACATATACCCATATACAACTACTCAGATATGTTATAATATTAGTTGATCATAAATTATGCTTGAAACTCATAGAATGCTACTTGTAGTTTAAAACTGTGGGGGAGGAGGAGAAGAAAATATAGACTTTTTTTGAAAGATGAGAATTCTGGAACATTATGTGTTCTGCCATATGGTACAAGCTATTGTTCTTATATTTGGTCTTTGGAAAAATTCCAAATTAATTGTGTTAGGAGCTTTTCCTTAGTTGGTAAATTTCAGCATCATTTCCTTGAGAAAATAGATCAGTGTGAATCTTAATGATATAATATAAATGGCTCCTATTTCTTTCAAGTCTATATATTTGTTATGTATTCTCAGAATTTTTGTTAATCCTACGTGCATTTATTTGTTATCATCGAGGGATTCATTAAAGGATAAGAAAACCTCAATAGCTAGTGAAAAAGTTTCACCTTGTATTTATTTTGTATCTGTTTTTCATATATTATATGAGAATTTGTTCTCTCCCCCAGCAGGATTGTAGTATCTGTTTGAGTTTTCTCTTGATGAGCATGGTACCTGACTAATTTTTATGCAATGACTGAGTAGTACTGTGAAGTTTCTTTAATAAAAAAGAAATCTAAAGTTTTTTTGTATCTGTTTTCTACCTTTCACTGCTAATGTTACGCTTGTTTTGACTTGAAAATAGGATCTGAACTTAGGCTCTTTGTGGATATTTCCATTTTCTGAGATGAATTTGTAAAAGTAATGAATAAAAATGAGAAACAGCCATGATAAATTTAATAAATTTCTTTATTAAAAAATCCCGTTGTATGACTCATATGAAAATGTGTTTAATAAGAATCGATGTGTAGAACCCATGTAAGATTGCATGTCATCTTGAGGAGGGGTGGGAGAGGTAAGGAGAAAAAATTTAAAACATGGAAGTGATTGTTGAAAACTGAAATTAAATAAATTTTTAAAAATCCCACTGTAGTCTGATGATGATATTGATGTTCATGATCGGTAATGGTTTGGTTGTTTTTAAACCCTTTAAATTTTAAAAAAGCATAATAAGTGTATTCTTTTATTTGATGTGCTCTCATTTGGTCCTCACAACAACCCTGTCCTAGAGGCTTGGTAGTGGAGGAAGGACCATTTCTTTTAGTGCTTGCAAATTGTTGTATTCATGGAGACCATGGATAATATCTACCAGCATTACTGCACCTCCCATTTCTTCCACTGTTGATGCAAAGTACATGCAGATAAGGTCAAAAGAAGGGAACAACATTTTAGGGAACACACACTACACACACACACACACACACACACACACACATTTCCATTCCTCCAAACTACCACTAAGAAACTCTCCATGTGCTCCTGTTTTCAGATGGCCATGGCTGAGCCTTTCCAATCCATGATTTTACCAGAATAGTCTTGGAGAACACTGAAACCTGATTTCAGAGTTAGACATTTTAAAAAGTTCTAAATTCATATTTTCTTTTTGTGTCAAAAAGTCATAAATGTCTGCTGCCAACCTACCTGGTAATTTAAAGAAAGTTTCATCGTTTTCCGATGAAGTAGTTCCAGATTAAAACAGCATTTTTACTTTGTACTTTCTTCCTGAAGGCACTTTGAAGGGATAGTCATAATGTTATTCTGAGAGAATGTGGTATTTAGTTACTTGCCTTTCCTATCTCAGTGTGCATTGATCTCAGAAGTGGCGTTTTTTTCTTCAAGGAGAGCTCAGCTCATATCTACCTGGGGGAAAATACATAGATGAGGTGTTTCTGTGCTATAGCTGATGGATGATTTTAAAATAATTTGCTGCTTGTTATTCTGTAGGCTTTTTAAAAAAATGCAGGCAGCATTTTAAAGATGACTACTGTATATGAGGTATGGAATTGTATATCTTTTTAAAGTGCTATTTGATTCTGCTGGAACACCTACCATTTAAATGAGATTATAGTGTTCCTACAGGCAAAAAATAGTCTTTTGTTACTTTCGTATATTTGTGCATATTTTGCTTTTATTTTAACCACAAGAACTTTCCTCAATTTTGGCAGCACTGATAATCAGCAGAATGGCATTTTTTCATGATGTAAGTGTGGAGGCTTTCAAAAAATTCCTATTTGGAGCTGACTTCAGATTGCCTAGTTTTTTTAATGTCTCTTGCAATTTTTATAAATGTTTTGAATATGTTTTATTTTGAATAAGATCACTTGTAATCTGTTGCAAACTAAAAAAAAAAGTTGAACTTTTAAAAGCGATGGCCTCACTTTGGCAACATTTTAATATTGACTATTTTACTAAAATCTTACTAAGTGAGTATAAATTTTCCCCATAGCTTCTTTCTGTTGCATTATTGCTTTTTCCCCCAGTATTGCTATGTACAGTTATTTGTGACTTAGTAGCAGGTTTCCCTATAGATAATCAACCTTTCCTTCCTGCCGGAGTAGTTCAACAATGCCACATTCTGACACTCGTGACACTGTAATGATTTAACTGGCGGCTGCTGTCATTGAGATGGCAAAATGATTTCCTCTCCATTTTTAGCTGATTTGCTTGTAATGTTCCCCAAATTTCAGCATCCTGGTTGAAATTTTCCAGGCTTGAATAATACCGGCTGTTAATCTTTGCTACTTTAAATGCTGCATAAAATTCTTCCTCAGTGAGGACTGTGGCTTTGCTCAAGCCAGAGGTTATAGAACTAATAAGGTTTCTAATATTTGAAGATAATCACAAAAAAACTTAATTTTAAAAACTCAAATGAAACATAGTACAGAACAAATACTAAGAATAATACTAATTACTAATATTAATACTAATTATTACTACTAATTAATTACTAATTAATATTAATACTAATCACTAATATTAACACTAATTAATATTAATACTAATTACTAATATTAATACTAATAGGTTTTGGTTTGTTTTGTTGTTCTCTATTTCACAAGGCATCCAAGATAAAGTGAATAGAGGGCCGGCCTAGGAGCCAGGGAGAACTTGGTTCTAGTAAGGCCTCTGTCTGTCATATACTGTTTGTGTGGCTCTGGACAACTCACTTTATCTCTCGTTGCTCTTGGCAACTTTCTAAGACAAGAGACTGCAGAGAAGATGCCAACCCGCCTGAGCAGAAAATTTCATTATCCAGGAGTTCCTTATATAAATGAAATCATATACCTAAGCTCTACCCTTATCCTCGTGCTCTTAGGAAGGTAGTGTAGAGAGCTACAACTGAAGTCAGGAAGAATGCGCTTCCAGCCTCACTTCTGACACACACTGGTTGTGTTACAGTGGACAAGTTGCTTCACATCTCACAGTTTAGGCAACTGTCTGAGTCTAGTGGTTGCATAGATGGTACTAACCTACATTAGTGGGAGTTTCTTCCCTGAGAATTCCCTATAAAAGCATAATCATGTGTCTAGATCTTATCGTTAGCCTTTAGGGGCAGCTAGGTGGTGCAGTGGATAGAGGAGGAGTCAGGAGGACCTGAGTTCAAATCTCACCTCAGACACTTGACACTCACTAGCTGTGTGACCTTGGGCAAGTCACTTAACCCCAATTGCCTCATCCTGGGTCATCTCCAGTCATCCTGATGAGTATCTGGTCACTGGATTCAGATGGCTCTGGAGGAGAAGTGGGGCTGGTGACTTGCACAGCCCTCCCTCCCTCAAAACAAAGTCAGGTGCAAGTCATGTCATTATTTCTCTGATGGCATGGTCTTCTTCAGCAACAGAGGATGAACACATCTTTAGCCTTTATTAGGGATCTAATTTTCAAAGGAGCTCAACTGCACCTTTCATTTTAATGTATTGAAATAACACTGTATTGGATGATTTAATTATGAGAATAAGATGAAATTATACTTTTGATGTTTTCAAAAGTCATGTGTGTGTATATAAACATTAATTATATCTATGTCAATATATACTGATATTTTTAATTTTAGATTTTGCTTATCCTTTGTTCCCTTGAGAGAATAAGTAAAGTGTGTGATATCGACCATGGTATTAGTGGTTAAAAAATGAGACAAGAAAAGAAAAAAAGAGACTGGTTGTTTAGTCAAGTTCTTTACAGAGCAGGAAATGGATTACCAATACCTTTTATTTTTTTCAAAACAATTGATTTAAAGAGACAGAACTTCATTCCACCTTTGTTCAAATATATGAGTGGGATAAAATACATGTGGAAGATATCTGAAGGACTGCTTAGACTCTGTGCAGAATGAAACTTGAACAGGAAAGAGATGGGGAAGTAAGCATGAAGGAAAGGTAGAAATTCACTTTTAATTATCACTCAGTTATGAGTTTCCTCTTGACCTCTTAGGTTGAATGAAGATTCTTCTAGTAAAGGTAAGTATAGGTAGCATGACTACCACATTCTGTCTTCTAATGGAAATCTTCTCCCAATTTCCTTTTTCTTGGTAATCTTGTCACTTTCCTTGGGTTTATGCAGATGATTTCTCTATCCATGTCTCCATCGCTAATTTCTTCCAAACTCCAGTCCTACACCACCAACTGCCTATTGAATATTTATACTCCATACGCTACTTAACAGATACTCCATAGGCTTCTTAAATTCAGCTTTTCCAGGATAGAACTGACAGTCTTTCCCCTCCACAAATCCTTTCCTCTTCTAATTTACATATTTCTATCAAAGGTACAACCATTCTTTCAGTCACAGAGATTCCCAGCCTTATAGTTATCCTGAACGCTTACCTCTTCTTCAACACCATCCCCCTACCTAATAAATTGCCATGTCTTGTCAATTGCAACTGCATAAAATTCTCCTATTTTACTGCCTTTCAATCAGATTCTTTCATTCAATAAGCATTTATTAAGTGCCTTTTATGGTGATTCAAACTGCAGCCATCCTGGTTCAAGTCATCATTACCCCTCACATGAATTATCACAATCTCGTCTAATTGATCTCCTTGCATCCCTTCTCTCCTGTCTCCAGTCCATCTTTCACAAAGCTGCCAAACTGATATTCCCAGATTAATAGAATTCTAATCATTTTACTCTCCTGCTCAAGAAACATTATTGGTTCCTATTGCCCATAGCATAAAATATAAACTTCTCTTTTTGACATTTAAAACCCTTCAGAATCTACATCCAGTCTGTATTTCCAAGATAATTTCATGATTTTTTATGAGCTCTTTGTTCTAGTCAAATTATCTACTTTCTATTCCTCTTATAGAACATTTCATCTCCTATCTTTGTACAGGCAATTTTCTTCCAAGTCTAGAATAAATTCCCTCCTCACGTCTTCTTCCTAGAATCCCAAGCTTCCTTCTTTCAAAGCTTCTAAAAGGGACGTGTCCTGATTTGCTCAGGTGCTATTGCTGTCTGCTGTCCAAAATCACTTTGATTTTGCTTTGTATACATTTTTTATTTCTTATTTGTTTTCATGTTGTTCCCCACCCCATCCTCCATTCCCCAATGAAATGTAAGCTCCTGGAGAGTAGGGACAGGGTTTTGTTTTTGTTTTTTTAAGATATCTCAAGTGAGTAGCACAGCGCCTGATGCGTATTAGGCATTGAATAAATTCCTGTTGAATGCACGAATCCGATGCAAAGATAGTATAATGCTTGTACTTCCCAACTGTGGGAATACTCAGATGCCTTTGTGTTCAGGAACAACATTGGTATTCTTTAAGAAGTTTGAAAGAGATCTCTCTAGTCTTGAACTAGAAGACAGACCAAAAGGCAGACTAGGAAAGGGAGGGTAATGAGATAATACAGTGGATAGTGTGCCAAGACTGGAGTCACGAAGACATGTCTTCTTGAGTTCAAATCTTGCCTTAGACCTTTAGTAGCTGTGTCACCCTGGGCAAGACACTTAACCCTGTTTGTCTTGGTCTCCTCACCTGTAAAATAAATTAAAGAAGGAAATGACAAACTAACCGCTCCAGTATCTATGCCAAGAAACTCCTAAATGGAGTCATGAAAAGTTGAATATGACTGAAAATGACTGAACAGGAAAAGGGAGTTGGAAAGGTTTTCTTAGTTATTAAAAGTTAATCTGCATGAATTTCTGTGATGTTAAAGCATTAACTGACAGTATTAGCAATGAAACAGAGATTTTTTTCCACATTTAGTAGATCATGGGACCTGGGATCAAGAAGACCTGAGTTTAAATCTGGCCTCAGACACCTATTAACAGTATGACTTTGGGCAAATCACTTAACCTCCATCTCAGTTTATTCATCTGCAAAATGGGTATAATTACAGCACAGGGTTATTGTGAGAATAAAGTGACACAATTGTAAAATGCCTTATGCGATAGCTATTGTTATTGCTAACACGATCGCTATTACTGCTGCTGTTAATAATACTACTGTTTATTCAAAGGGAGAAAGTTTCTGAAATGTACCAAAACAGAATTTAGAGATGACTCCTTTCTCTTCTGCAGCTTCCCAGGCTTTATGTTCCTCATTAGGATTTGCTATACCCTTCTCCTTCATTTCCCTTCAATAACAAGGGCTCTAAGACATCATTACTTTTCAAACTTTACCATTCTTGGTTGTGCTTTATGTCGAGGATCTCATTGCAGTAAGATTTCACCATTAGGTTTATTTCTGAAGTGGATGAAGAAAACTAAACAGAAGAGTGAGGAAGGAGGTTTAAATAGAACACAGAGTTTATGAAACTGGAAAGTTATCTTTGTGTGAAAACATATCGTGACATGTATGCAGGAATGAGTTAGAGAGATGTTCAGCTCAACAGTAATAAGCAGAAAACTTCAACAGAAACCCAAAGAAATGGATTTTTAGAATTGTGGAGAAAGATGATTTTCAGAGACTTTATCTCATATTTTTAAGACCTGGGAGCCCTGCTTTTGTTTTCTCTATAGATAATTATTAAAAAGAAATAAACCTCTCAAAGCCATATAGATAATAACCTCTATTATACAAAGTACAAACAAAGATCTAATTGAATTTATAATAGCACTTTTTACATATAATTGACAGTTTATTGAATAAACTGTAAAATATTCTTTACTGCTGGTAGCAAGGAAACTGAAATACTGCTGAAACGGTAGTTATACGTCTGTCTGTGATAAAACATTGACTTAGCCAAACATACGTTATTAGCAAGCATGCCTTTCATAATAGGCAAATACCTTTCATAATAAGCAAATACTGAGCTCTTAGCTGAAGTTTTCAACCAGCTCCTTGTTTTTATTTGGGGCCCTGAGAGGTATTAAAGCCAAGGAGAGCCAAAAAGATTTAAGTATAAAAAGTTAAATAAATAAAATGGAAAACACTTCACTTCTTATTTATAGGAAGTGATAGCACCGTAACTCATTTTTCCTTGGCTGAATTGAAAAGCAAGTCTTTATGCTTTTGTCAGAGATGGACCTGATACTAGTTCTATATTGGGATGAAATGAGGTACTTGTAAGCTATTGAAAAGTTAACAGAAGGGGATATACTTTGCCACTATTCTTCAAGGATATATAACAAGGATTCCATAATACTTAGCTTCTCTGTACTCTGCCCCTGTCTTCTCCAAATGGAATAAGTCTGATCATCAGGGCAGGGTATGATGATATACATAGTCTTCAGATATCTACCAAGTCAGAGGGGTTCCCTCTCCATATGGGTAGGATGTTCTCTATCCTGTGGTGACTCAAAAGCTGTGTCAAAGGAGACAGGGGCCAGTCATTTCCTGAGGACAGCAGTTTTAGTGTCTTTTAGGGAAAACTGATTTTAGGGGGAAAGGAAAGGAAGGAGATCCTAACACAGCTTTGTTCAAAGATCTATATTTTATTTTTGTTAATGATGGCAATTGTAGTGAAAGCCAAAGGAAAACAGCTTTAGCATAGCACACATTTCTGGGAAAAAAAGTTTCTTTAGATTAGTTTGGCTCCTTAGTGCTTGGTCCTCTTCAGTCGTATCCAATTCTTCATGACCCGTTCAGGTCTTGGCAAAGAAACCAGCGTGACTTGCCATTTCCTTCTGTAGCTTATTTAACAAATGAGGAACCCAAAGCAAACAGGGTTAAGTGATTTCCCCAAGGGTCACACAGCTAATAAGTGTCTGAGTCCATATTTGGACTCAAGGAAAATGAGTCTTCCTGATTCCAAATCCAATGTCCTATCCACTATGGGCACCTAGCATGGATTTAACCATACCAGATAGGGGTTAGAGCTTTCCTTGAAAGCCTGAAACAGAAAGAATCCTAAATCACAGTATACCAAAATCATGCCCATACTGGAGTGCTATGTCCTAAGATCCCATCTTGACTCAAGACCTTTAAAAAGCAAGTAAGAAATTCAGTCTGTCGTGGTTATTTCATCTTATCTTAGCACTACCATTCTCAAACTAAAAAAGCAATTATATAGATCTAGAACTCAGGGGGCTTAAGAGGTCATCTAGTCTGACCCTCTCATTTATATAGATGAAGTACAGAGAGATTTATTAACTTGCCTCAGGTGACACTGGTAGCAAGCATCATAGGCAGGATTTGAGCCTAGGTCTTTTGACTCTAAAGACCATACAATTTTTTTTTCACTATACCACTTTGGAGGAATCCAAAGTTAAATGGACAGACTACTTTCATTCTTTGGTCAGTGACCCCATCCCCAAAAAAGTTTATTCATAGAGGAAGAATATAAAGCATTGCAAAGCAAAGTACACTTAATAGTTCTTGGAAGTAATATCACTATCTCCATGTGAGTGCTTTTAAAGAAGGTATTGGTCATTTAATACTCCAATTTTCTGATCAGATACCCTAATGGAAGAAAGAAATCGAGAGGTATGTCATTGGCAGTATTGTATTGTTTCTGTCATATCCTTGGGATTCTTGGATGGCAAGAATAATAATGATTTTGTCTGAACTATGTTTTTTAAAACTTATTTTTTAACTATTAAGAAAGCTGCTATAGTCACGTGGGAGTGGGAGTTGCAGTGAAATGTTTAAGGTAGCGGTGGGAAACCTGCAGCCTCAAGGCCACATGTGGCCCTCTAGATCCTCAGGTGTGGCCCTTTGAATCTAAACATCACAGAATAAATCCCTTTAATAAAAAGATTGTTCTGTAAAATTTGTACTCAGTCAAAGGGCCACATCCAAGGACCTAGAAGGCCACATGTGACCTTGAGGCTACAGGCTCCCCAACCCTAGGTCACTGGATGAGTGACAGATATATCTGAGCTTTCCTCCCTGCCACTATACGTTACTCAGTCACATGATCACAGAGTTATAGAATCAGAGGACCAGAGCTAGAAGACTAGCTGAAGCCATATATTCCAACAACCAACAGCTCAGCAAACAGACAACCAGGGAGGATAGTGAATCAGCTTCTTGAGATGAGAGGCAAGGGATTAAACATTTATATAGTGCCTACTCTGTGCCAGACTCTAATTATTTTTTACAAATGTTATCCCATTTGACCCTCACAAAAACATTGCAAGGTGGATGCTGTTATTATCCCCATTTTACACTTGAGGAAACTGAGGCAAACCGAAGTTAAGTGACTTGCTCCACATCCCATAGAGTGTCTGAGGCTGGATTTGAACTCAGGTCTAACTGACTCCAAGCGTAGCCCTGTATCCTCTTCATCATTTACCTGTTTAAGATCAAGATCAGCAGGCAGGTTAGTCTGCGTCTGGTTGTAGTTTAGGAAGGGGTTACTAGCAGTCTGTACCCAATAATCTATGCTACTAAGAATACCTTGTGTATATATATGTGCATAGACATAAAGACATAGACAGACATAGACATAGTTATGCATATACATACATAGGAATATACATTCAAGTATGTGTATGTATGTTTGTGTGTGTGTATATATATATATATATATATATATATATATATATATATATATATATATATATATATATATCCCTCATTCAAACGTCACTCTTTTCTGTGTCCCCAGATAAACAGCATTCTCTAGCCCTTGTGTCCTTACTCACAGAATTTCTTACGGGTGCCAAGCCAACCTCTCCCTTACCTGTCTTTGCTTATTGAATTACATCCACTCTTTTGAGCCCAGCTCCAATGTTAACATCCTCCACAAGTTCCCTGATTATAATAATTTTCCCCTTCAAACCTCACAGAGCACTAATCGAATGTACTATTGTGTTTAACGGTTATTGGATTGGCATACCACACTCCACTCCCTAGGGACCATCTCTTGTCTAATCTTAGCTTCCTCATCATAAAGTACAGTACTATGTATACAGCACACACTTATTACATGGATTTTTATCTTGGATATCTCAGTCCTTTCCTTAAAGATTATGTTAGAATCTCTGGAGAGACTTGGCAATAATTCTTCAGTAGTTACGCTAGCCTTCCCAGCAAGCATCATTGCATTTACCTTTGATTCTTTATCTTTCTTTTACCCTTTGTGTCCAATCTATTATCCCTTCAGTACAGATATTTTTGTCTGGATGGCATGCTGGCAGGTTTTCCCTATCCCACTCCAGAACCACCTCTCCCCACCATCCATCCTTCAAACAAGCATACAATATTTTCATCAGGTTTACTTCCCACTCTCCCAATTTAGCAACCTCAGTCAGAGCTTCCCATTATCCCCTGCAGATACTATGCTCACTTTTACCTTTGTGCCTTGCTTTATATGATCTCCTCGTTTGGAATGTCATCTTTCCTTCTAAAATCTTAATAATTCAAGGTCCAAGTTCAAGTTGTGAATCACTGAGGAAATATTTCTGAGGTTCTTTAGCCCACAGTGATTGTACTTTCCTTTTCTACAGTTTTATACTTAATTGTTCTTTAATTTTATATTTACAAGTTTGTATTTGTCTTAGTTTCATCTTCTCAGGTAGATTCAAAGTTCCTCAATGTCTTCTGTGCTCTTTCTATTTCTCATAGCACTTAGCTTGGTATTGGGCAAAATGGTAGATGCTTAATGAAATTTGTTTATTCATTTGGTATCAGAATAGTTAGTTCAAGTTCAAGTTGTTACAGTTAGTTCAAGTCTTGGTTACGTCACTAATATTAGTTGTATGATCTTGGACAAGTCATTTTCTACTTATGGGTCAAAGAGATCAGGTGATTTCTCGATTTTCTCATACTCCTAGAGCTTTGAGATTCTATGAGATTCTGCGATTAATTATTTTGGGATTATTTGTGAAAGACGAGAATCTCCCTTGAAATCTCACTTGCAGATCACTTTATTTAGGTGAGTGGTTTCCCAAGACAGAAATAAATAAAAGGAACTGGACGCTAATGAAATCCTAGAGTAAAACGCCAAACCAAACCGTTATAGAAATGTCTATATGCTGAAATAGTAGTAATATCTGTCTTTAATGTTGTTGACACAGGTGTTAGTTCCTCATAAAAAATTCATCTCAAACAACTAGAAATCCTTCTGTTCCTTTTAAAGTATGTCTATCTACATCCATCTCTATATATTTTGTATATAAATATAGATATATTTTATATAATTCCACTGTCACAATATAGATGAGCATAGCAATATTTTACTGTGTTTAGCGCAAATTAAATAATATGTGGGATTCTTTGGATGTCTCCTAAAGAAATATCCTTATATTTATTTTCAGACTAAAGACTATAAGATGCAGATGATTTGCCCAACAATCTCAGTGAGAATGGTGGAAAGAGTATAGTAGACTGAAGGTGGACTTTAAGTCACAGCTTCAACACTTATTCAGCATTGTGACCAGTTATATAATCACTCTCTGGGTCTCAGTTTCCTTGTCTGCAATGTGAATTCCTAGATGAGATATTTTCCAAGTTCTCTTCCAGCTTTAAAGTTCTATCATCCAAAATATACTTTGACAGTGATTTTACTAGGCACAAAAAGCCATAAATGAGTATTTTGTGAGGACATGGCATTAAAAGTAGAATTTCAATATTATACTTCATAGAAATTCAATTCCACAAATCAGGTCAACAAACATTTGTTAAGATGTTTTGTTCTAGAAATGACCTTTTCTCCCCTGGATCTTGAACAGTCCTTCCTCCTCCCCTTTTTAAAGGAGTGATCCATGCAGAAATTTGTTTTTCTTCACTCTACATTTATGTATCATGGTATTATCTTCTTATCATTCTGATGGGAAGTGGATGATGGATTGTGCTGGGAGGGGAAAAGGAGGAATTTTTACTGTTTGAAAAAAGTAAAGTGTAATTAAAAAATATTAAGCCTCTATCCTTATATCATGTATACATGTATACATATACATATGTACATATATACACACATATATGTGTGTGTATGTTTGTGCCTGTGTGTGCATGCACCCCCTCCCTCATTCTCTTGGTCTTCCACCTCTCAGTCATGAAGTGGGTAGCATTATATTAGCTCTCTGGAATTGTAGTTGTTACTGCACTAATCAGAGGCCCTTAGTCATTCAAAGCTGTTACAATATTGTAACAATATTATACTATTGTTTTCACCATGGAAATCGTTCTCCTGATTGTGCTCACTTCACTCTGCTTTAGTTCGTACAATTTTCCCCAAGTTTCTCTTAAATCATCTCCTTCATCATTTCTTATTTTTTAAACTTTATTTCATTTTCAATTCAATTTTGTTCCACCATTTTCTTCATCATTTCTTGTAGCAGAGAAGGCTCCATCACATCTATCTACTAGAACCAACTGATGACTACCACTTGGCCACCTCAAAAAGAGCTATTTATATTTGTTCACCTTTAGTTAGAATTTTCTTTGCTTAGGACTACTCCCTCTCTTAATCTGCCCTCCCTCTAATTGTCCCTTCCCTCCATCCCCTCTTATTTTCCTGTTGATTGAAATGTATTTCTGTAGTCAACTGTGAATGAGAATTCTTGCCTCATTTGACTAGTTTAAATTAGAATGAGGTAAAGTTTGAACTGCTTCCTCTACTTCTACCTTGTTTGTATAGATTTTTTTCTATTATTTTCTTTAATTATTTCCCTTAATCTTCCTTTCCCTCCCCTCCTGTAGTATTTTTCTTCCCCCTGCCTTTCTATTATTTTGGGGTCATTAATATATACCACTCACAGGCCTTCCATAGACTTCCTCTATGCAAATGATGATAGGACTCAGAAGGGACACATGTATCACTTCCCCACATTAGCATTATCTGTTTGTTTGTTTTTTTATAATTGTTCATTTGTTCCTTTTACCTTTTATGTTTCTCTTATGTTTATGTTTCTCTTAACTCCTGTGTTTGAGCTTCTGAGTTTCTCTGAAGCTCTGGTTTTTTCATGAGGAATGCTTTGAAGTTCTCATTTCATTAGAGATTTTTTTCTGCTATATGATTATACTTTGTTTTGCATATCTCTTGCTTTAGAATGTGATATTCCAAACTATCTGCTCCTTCATAGTGGTAAATGATAAATGGTGTGTGACTTGGATTGTGGCCCTTCAGTATTTGAATTTTTTCTGACTGCTTGCAATATTTTTAATTTGACCTGGAACTTCTGGATTGTTATTATCATGCTCTTGGGAGTTTTCATTCTGGGGAATATTTCAGGAGTCTCTCTATTTCTATTTTATCCTCTGCTTCTGATGGGCAGATTTTTAAAGATTTCTTGAAATATGATATGTAAGCTCATTTTCTGGTCATGGTTTTCAGGTACTCTAGTTAGCGATTCTTAATTTTTTTCTCCTCCATCTATGTACCAAGTCAGTTATTTTTGCTATGAAATACATTGCATTTTCTCTATTTTTTCAGCCTTTCGACTTTGCTTTAATGTTTCTTATTATTTCATGAATTTCTTAATATTTCATGAATTTATTTCACTGCTTTCTACTTGGCTCATTCTAATTTTTAGGGAGTTGGTTGCATAAGCAAGGTTTTGTACCTCTCATTCCAAACTGTTAATTTGATTTTCAGTTCTTTTTTCCATGGCTCACATTTCTATTCCAGTTTTTTCTTCTAGCACTCATTTATAAACCCATTTTTTTAAAACTCTTACTTCATCTCTTGAAGGAATTCTAATGGAATTTGTATCCAAGCCTTATTTTCTTTTCTGGATTTGCATTTTTATGGTAATATATTTTTCTTTGTCTAATTTATTCTTTCAGACTACTTTCTAACTAAGTGATGATCTGCGCTTGTCCTTGCTGCTGCTTTCTTAGGGTTATTGAACATTGTGTTGCTCTAGGTTCAGCTCAGGCTGGAGACTTGTGGTGTCTGATGATTTTCCTGATCTGAGCTATGCAAATTTCTGACATGAGTTTGGATCTGAACAGTAGAAGACCACTTTTAGACTCTGTTGTTATCAGTCATCTGGGTAGTTATGTTGGTTTAGAGTGCCAGAACTGTAGGCTTTTCTTTGATCTAGGACTCCTATCTTGGTTGTAGGTTTCAGATTGGTATAGATGCTATACTTTCTCCACTTACACAGCTCGTGTTTGTTTCTGAACTTCTTTCTTACTCAATATGGAGGCTCTTTACCTAGAATGTCACTCCCACTTGGGTACTTGTCCCTGCTTCTGTATGATTCCATGTGGTTTTGGAACCTTATCTTGATTTTGGATGCAACCTGAACTCCAACTTTGTCCCCAATATCCATAGACCTCTCTGATTTTCAGTGCTGATGTGACCCGGGAAAATGTCTTATTATGATTTTTTTCCTTGTATTTCTCCAAGATTCGACTTGGTGCATTTTGAAGGAGATTTGTTGTTAATGTTGGGGAATTTTTTTGGAGGGTGGGGGATAATGGAGTCTTTTTTTTGAGTGGCATTCATTGTATTTTCCATCTTGCCTCCATCCAATCTTATTTAATCTTTATAACTCCTGCCACCTACCACTTAACTCTCACACAGTAGACTTAATAAATGCTTCTGGAATTGATTGGATTTGATACTCATCTAATGCTTAGGATGCAGGCAGTCACACCTCTTTGGTACTGTTATTTCAAGTTTTTCATTATTCAGTGAAGAATCAATAGAGATGAAGAGTTTATCACTTTTAAGGCTCTTTTTTTAGGGGGGAAGTGAAAGATTATGATTTGATTGATAATGAGGCATCATGGGATAATGCAGGAAACTGTGGGCCAAAGGCCAGATCCAGCCTGACATCTATTTTATATAGCCCTTGGGAAAATAATGGTTTTTACATTTTTTTAAAATAGAGTTTTATTGAATATTTAAAAATGGGGAAAAACATTCATAGCTTTAACCTGTACAGAAATAAGCTACAAGCTAAATTTAGCTCTCAAGCCATAGAAATCTAGGTTTGAATTCCATCACTTACACTCTGGTACCATGAGTGAGTCGTTTGACCCTTCTCAACCTTAGTTTCCTCATTCGTAAAATGGGGATAATAACATCTGTATTATGTAAGTCACAAAGCTGTGAAATAAAATGAGATAAAGTACTCAAATTTTAAAACCCTATAAAAATGAGTCATTTTTATTTCTGATCCATTACTGCTTGTACAGAACTAAAAAATGACCAGTGGATTTAAGCAAAATAATTTTTGGGGGTGACATTTTTTAATGATTACTTTTAAGATTTTGAAACTATCTCCGAAAAATTATAAAATCTTGTCACTTAAGATATCTTAAAACACTAGAAGAAATAAACAACACAAATGAGATACAAAAAAAACCCACCTGGTAAAATAGTTAAATATTGGAAAGCAATGAAAATTCAAACAATGAAAACTCTATGCTAGACTTCTTTATGTGGAGTCTAGTGATTTTTGGATGTTTGTTTTGACTTTCAGAGATCTGTAAGATTCCGGTCATTTCTGTTTAACAAGTATTTATTACCATATACTAGGTGAAAGGGAAACAGAAAGGAAAACAATCTAAAAGATGTTGCTTGCTCAGTTTAGTTAGAATTTCTCAGACTAAATGTCAAAATCAAGGATTAAGGAGCTGGAAAGGGGAAAATATTTGTGAGATGGAAACAAGGTGAGAGGTGTCAGTTATGTGGTTAATATTTAGGTATGAGTGATTTCATCAGCTCTGCTATGTCTGTCCTAGGAAATTGACTGAGACCCAGAGAGGCTGGAGGTGATCGCAGGATCATACAGGTAGTTTCATAGGTTGGATGTGAACCTAGGCATTCCTAATTCTGAGCTCAGTAGATCTTTTTTCAAATCAATAGCTAAAATCAGGGGGTTAATTATATTGGTAGTAGAAGCAGCAGTGACATTTATTAATACTTTAAAGCACTTTACAAGTATATCTTATGTGCAATAAAATAGGGAAATAGTTGTTACTATTATCCCCATTTCATAGATGAGGAAACTTAGGCAAACTGAGGCTAAGAGGCTCAATTTTGGCCAATGTGCCAAGGTTGCATAGCTACTAACTGATGAAGAATTTGAATTCAGGTCTTCCTAACTCCATGTCCAGTGCTTTATCCATTATGCCACGTAGCTACCTATAAAATGTATACAGATATATTCACATATGACATTCATATGGATATTTTTCATCTTATACATTTACATAACATGGCAGAGTAGCTAGAGAGCTACTTTCGAAGTCAGGAAGGCATAGGTTTGAGACCTATCTCTGACATATGCTAGCTGTGTGACCTTGAGCAAGTCATTTTTTTAGGTTCATCTCTAGGACTGTAGGTTACAGAGAAAGTTCTAACATGCCTTAATAAGAGAGAATTTCCTTATCTGGCACTTTCCTATACCAGTGAGATCACAGATACAATGCCTAGGCTATCTGAATTTAATGCTAGTGCCCGTTGCATGTATGTATCCTCCACATACCCAAAAAATGTTAAATAAATTTATAAATTTGAAAGGTGAAAAATGACTATTGAGTACATTTGAGTAGGGAACAAGAAAGAAAGCTTTACATGAAAAATGGTGGAGAATTCTAAATTTAGTCAGATAACGAAGGGCATGTGGAGGAGACTGCTACTTTATACCAACACAAGAGAAATAGATTGCTGTGGACCCTTGTGGAGAAGATTTAGCATTTCAAATTTACTTAGAACCATTGAAATAGACAAATATATGTGCATTGAGCAGCACAGGAGGGGAAAAAATAAGTCTGCAAGATTAGTAAGTAAACAGCATTGAAACAACATCTTTTAGGCAGCAACCATACATACACCCAGTGGTTCATATTGGCATAGATTCAAAGATTAGATTAAGGTCAGACCCTGCCCCCATGAAGCTGACAGTTGAGCAGGGAACCATGACATATACATAAATAATCCTAACAAAACTAATGTGTGAAATTCTGCCTTCCAAAGGTCTCTTATTGGTGCAGTTCATGTTCTCTAGCTTTGTTGTTCAGTGTTTCCTTAGGGCTCTTATCTATTGTCTTTTTGTATTTATTTATTTTTTGTCATTTCCTGACATTGGTACATGCAACTGCAATGTTTCTGGTTTCTCTCTTGTCTGTTAATATTTGGTATGGATCCAATTCAGTGTGTGGCAAGTAAACTGAAGGAATATTGCTCTGGAAGCAAAAACTTCAAAATGTCATCCCCACAATGGCTTAGATATCCATTGTAGTATCCATGTTGCCTTTGACTGCTGCCATATTGAAGTTTCTGCCTCAGTGGATTTTTGTGGTAAAGTGGGTTTGATATAATTTAAGATGCGATCTTTCATGCATTAGGCAAATCACTGGGAGTTGACCATCTGATGAGGAAGAAGTATATCCTGGGGATACTGAAAGGATTTAAGTTGTTGTAGGGGTAGAAGTCCTTCCCCCTTCCCTGGGTCTCAACAGGCATCAGTCAAAGGACAATATTGGTAAGAAAGGAAGTACCTCTGAGTATCAGTAGGAATGATCTCTACATTTTTCACTCTAGGAAAAAGTTCTGCTCATCTCAACCTATTACAATTCTAATGTATAGAATGATTTTATTGAAAAAATGGGCAAATTCTGCAATTTTTATACGTTCAAGCACTCAGGTCAGGAAGGCACCCTACAGTAAATGTTGTTTTATAGCCCTTAAAGAACACATGCTGTGCGGTGAGCAAAGAGAGTAGCAAATATATTTACTTTCTTTCAATCGGCAATAGTTTTAGTTTCTGAAATTAATCCCAGCGTGTCAAAAGTCCAATTCTATTTTCCCTCAGAATGTATTCTTTGTTCCTTTAAAACTTGGTTAAGGAAATTGACTTTTTAAAAAACCTGTTTAAACTGTTACATAACTGAGATGTGTTATTGCAGTTAAACTTTTTCCAATTATATCTTCCAAAAGTATCTGGAAAGGAGGTACTAGGAACATATGCATAACGGTCTGTTAAGGAGAGAACCCCTGCTGACAAGCAAGTAAAAGGAAAACAATCAGAAAATTCACCTCTTGGGCATCTCCATGGCTTCCCCAAATCAAAGGTGCTCTTCCTGCTCAGTAAACATTTAGGGCATTTTAATGATAATTGTGCTTTCTACTCTTGGATCATTCTTTTGGAGTTTTGTATATGTAAAACTGCCAGGAAAACATAGATACCGAAGTGATTTTCACAGGAAAAAGAATGAGATGCATTTCTGGAGGTGATTTCAGCAGCTGCCAGCCTTAAAAGCCAGAAGGCTTTTACTAAACACATGGCATATGATGATACCTTCATGGCAGGTAGAACTATCAACGAGGGGGTAACAGGAAAAGCAAAAGTCTTGACAGTTTCTTATCATGCTTAGCAGATGAGAAAAAAGGCATCAGAACTGTCTATTCCAGCACAAAGTGCAGTCAGGAAACTGTATTTATCAAATTCTCACGGTATACTAAGTATCATTTTCAAGTCTTTAGCAATCACAAAAGAGACAATATGAATGGTTCTTTGAAGGACTTTGCAATCTAATGGGGAACATGGGAAAGTAGCCATAGTTCCACTATTTGGTAGTCTCAGCTTTTGGAGCCTGACCATGCACCAGGAAACAGCAAAAAAGAAATGCTAGTCATTTAAAAAAAAAAAAAGACATCATAGAGTTCACATGCCAGATCTCATATACTGTTCATACATTAGCCACCACTCAGAGCTTATTTATTTATTCTTATTTTATGCACATTTTTAGTGAACTTAATTTTCTCATCACTAAGCTTCCAGAAAATTAGAAAGGGAGAGATAGGGGCTGCTATGATGATGTCAATTCCAGAACAGATTAATAAGTGTATGGTTTATGAGGCAATATGAAGGTCAACAGTAATCAGTAAAAACCACTATGAGTGCATTGAGAAAGAGCTGTGACGGATTAAGCTCATTAACAATTTTGAAGGGTTATTCAACCCTTCAGAAGGTCAGAAAAATGTTATAGATACAGTACACTTAAATTTTAGTGATTCATTTAGTGAAATTTCAGTTAGAGGAGGGGGGCACATGATAGCTATCTTCACATACTTGAAAGGTTCTTATGGGGAAGAGAACTTAGATTCATTCTTCATGGTGCCAAAAGGAAGAATTAGAAGTTATGGGCTGTTGTTGCAAAGAGGTAAATCGAGGCTTAATTATTAAAAAAAAAAAAAAAACAACCTCTTAACTTGTAAGCTACTTTGGAACAGGGAAAGTTTCCCCCCAAAGGAATTCTTCTGGGACTTCCAGGTATATTATAGAGGGGATTCCTTTTTCAAGCATGAGATGTACTGATTGTCTACTAAAGTTCCAGTCATTTCTGAAATTTGAAGATTCTCTGAATTAGTTCAGAACTGGTCAAACTAATGGATGAAAAAGTGTTTCTATTTCCGTGATAGCATGGAAGCCTCTGGTACCTCTCTCTTTACCATTTATATTACTGACTTGGATGGGGATAGAAATGACATGTTTATTTAGCTTACTGATGACCTGAAGTAGATTGAGATGGAAGATGCATTGAAAAACACAATATCCAAAAAAATATAGGCAGACTAGAACAATAGTTTAAAAGGATAATTATAACATTTGATACTTAGGTGAAAAAAAAATCAGTTACATTAGTGCACATCGTATACGTAAAAAAAAAAAAGTTTGGAGTTTTGTACATTGCAATTCCAATATGAATCAACAGTGTCATGGTAGGGCAAAAAATGCTCAATCTGACTTTAGATGGCTTTTATAGAATTAAAGTACTCAGAACAAGAATGGTTATCAGCCACACTATATTTTGATCTCATAAAATCATGTCTGTATTCCAGTCTGGGTGCCCTGTTTTAGGAGCAGCATTGACAGTCCCAGAGGTAGCCATCATGGATAGTGAAGCAATTCAAAGTTATGCCATGTGAAATTGTATCAGTAGAATTGGGGGTCTTGAATTTTGTAAAATGAAAACCTAATGTGGTACATGGTATGGTCACTATGTTGAACTCTTTTGAAGGATTATTGTGTGAAAGAGGGCATCAGATTATTTTACTTTGCCCCACAATCAGTTGGTAAAATTTATGGGCATATAGATTTCAACTTAACATAATTTTAGAAATTAGAGCTATATAAAAATGGAATGAGCTGCTTTTAGGGTTAGGGTTAGGGTTAGTGAATTTTACATTATGTTCAAACAGGGGCTATAGGACCATTTGAGGCTATTATAGAAAGAATTCATATAGTAGATAAGAGGTGGACTGTGACCTTTAGTGTCCCTTCAAGTGTGAAATTCTGAAACTTTAAGATTCCATAGCTATGTGACAGACACACTGATAGTAGTGAATTAGTAGTAATGAGTGGGGGAGTACTAACCTGGGCAGTCTAGAAAGGGAATCAATCTTATGAAGAGAGTGAGGGTGTTTTAGAGTTGGAGGTGGACTCATGGCATTGAAGTGCCCCTTATTGTCACAATTAGAGGAACATTCAAAACTAGAGGAACAAAACAATTTTTTTTCCTAATTTAAATTAAGTGGGAATTTTAGGTTGGCAGTATGAAATGTTTCAAGAATGTGTCCCTTTTTCAAGGAAGAATAAGTGGGTTGTAGAAAATTGCCATTATGCACAAATAAGCAAGAATGATTCATGACCGTTAGTTGGATATAATTGTGGCTATTGAATAAAATGTCTAGACCCTTGTACATCCCTGCAGTCTTTGTATGTGTTTTTTCCTAGTATTTAGCCAGAAAAAAATGATTTATGGTTTTGACCACAAACATTTTTATTGAGAATAAGTGCAAATAAACATTGATTTATAACCTTCCTGTCCCTTAGTGCTTTCATCAGTAGAATGAAGGGATTGGACGAGATCAGTGCTTCCTAAAAGAATTTAGCTGTTGCTAACTTTTTGTCTTGAAATATTCTGATAGAACCCATAAATGCTGATTAATCTGTTATGTCTTGAGGTATAGTATAATGATCCATCCCTGTGCCTACCTCCTTTTCCCCAACACAGATAAAAGGGGAACTAGAAAAGTCTGGAGTAATTTGTCTTGATTATAACAAAAAAATCAGCCATTAAGTTTGTAACTTCCCACTTACTGTTTAGAAGGAAAATGTCACTAATGTCAACATTTTCTCATAGAATTCTCTCACCACTTTCTATCCTAATTCGTTATTGTAACATTATGAATATCAAATTATTGTTTAAATTATCCATTGCAGTTTCATGGCAGTATGATTTAATTAAATTCAAAAAATATTTGTTCAGCATCTACCTACTATGTGGAAAGTCCTAGACTGGAATATTTCTGAGTTCCTTTCAACTCTTATGATTCTGTGACATGTATTTTGCAAATGACTAAAACTTGATTGCCACCTTACAAAGATCACAAAGATACATTGTTTTCCTTTGTTTCTCCTAAGAGGGTTCGTCTAGCATTCTAGTCTATTTCCTCTTTAAAAGGTAAAGTAGAAATTCACTGACATTGAAAATGCCAGGTTTTCACTGGTGCCCTTCACCCCTCCCTTAGTGGAGGGTAATAATATATTCAAAACCTTGTTAAAATGTCTTTTCATTTGAGTTGTGGTTGTGGGTGGCAGTACCTGGTCCTTTTATTAGCTTTCATTCACCTCTGACAAATATTGATTTAGCACGACTGATTTATCTTTCCCGACAATCCATAATGGGGCCTTGGCACTAAAATTTAGAAACTATTGTAATTAAATCTTCTAAAAGGCAAATGTTTTATTTTCTTCTTTAAATGAAAGTCTAATACATTATAAGTATTTAATAAGTCTGCCTGGAGCAGCTAGCTGAAAGACTTGAGCTGTTTTTGTGGAAGAATTTTTTTATGTTTAACTAGGTACAGGTAATAAAAGATCCAAACGACAAAAAAATATTACAGACAATGACAACCTATGAGACCATAATGTTTGTTTGTTTGTTTTCATTATAATTCATATCGAAAAACATTACTATTCCTTTTATCTCCATACCTTTGCAGAAACCATTCTTCCATGCCTGGAATATGTTCTCCTTTCATCTATATCTCTTAGAATCATACTTTTCTATCAAGTCACCTCTTCTCTAAAGTCTTTTCTCATGCCCTCTGGCTACTAGTATCTCCTCAAAATTATCTTGTATTTATTAAAAACAAAAAAAACAAAAAAAAACTTGTTCTCCAGTAGAATGTAAATATGCTCCTTGAGGACATGGACTGTTTCATTTCCCTTTCTGTCTCCCTAATGCCTCGTATGTAAAGTAAAAAATTTGAACTAGCCAATCACTTAGGTCCCACTCAACTCTAGGATTCCGTTCTCTTCTATGAGGTCACTGGTTTTACTATGACATGGTAGATAGGGGGAAACTGAAGTAATGCATAAGCCATTTCTATTCAATTTCATTCATTACCATCTATACTGATTACTAGTTAGTAACTTAGTTGTGTGTTGGGAGCACTGTTACAGTGCTGTTCCCAACACACTATTTAGCTATAATCTGAAATAAAGAAGCCTGTGATGGATGCCATCATGAAAAACCATGGAGCCTTTCCCCTTACTTTCATGCAATAACAAAAATTCTCAACGCAATAGATTCTTATGCATCCCGTTTTTAAAAAAGTAATAGATAATTAGATTCCACAGTTTGCCATTCCATTGATGACAATGACCCCAACAAGAAGGTTAAATAACTTGATGCAGATCTTAAGGTAAGTTAAGGGTGCCACCAATGACCCCTGAGGATTTTTAAAGATTTGAACAAATTACCATGCTGTTGTTTGTTGATGCTTAGCATATATATGTTTAGAGTTTACATTTATAATCAACTTTTTAAAGTTTATGTAGCACACATAATTTTATTGTGCTACATGGTGCTCAGGCAGAAATCATAAATAATTCAAAAGTCAAAGTAATTAATGTTACTTTTACAGAGCCAAAACAAATGTTTCATTTTCTTTTCATTAGGTCTCCAGTATCTGTAATCCATAATCCAGTCTTAATTTTCCATAATGAGTATCAGAGTTTTCCCTAACACTATTTTATTATAAACAATGGGAGAGATCATTAAGGTTATAAATTCTCTAATGCAGGATGAACATCTACACTTTGAATGCCTTCCATGACAGGGAACTCTCTATCTTTTGAAGGAACATTGACCATTGTAGCCAGCTCTTTGGAATTTCAAAGCTCTTTGTATTGACTTGAAAGCTACCCCCATGTTACTTGTATTCGTGGGTTCTACATCTGTTATGTGGAGCTAAACAAAGCACCTCTCTTCCCTCTTCTCCATAATAACCATTCTGATATTTGAAGATAACTCTCATGAAGTACTTTATCTACTCTTAAGCATTATGATAATATTCAATGGCAAAGGCAAAAGTCTTGTATCCTACTCTCTAACACTTCTTTTTTCATGCTATGCCTCCTCTTCTCCAGGTATGGATTCTTTTTGAAGTGGTTGCTTTCTTTTTTTTGATGCCCCTCTCCCCTCAAATAGGATAGCCTTGAGTTTTTGAGTAATTGAGAAAGAGGGGAAGGACTTCTGAATTCCTAGCAGTTGAATTCATTGGAGTAAAGGGATGGGAGATGGGTTTTGACTCCTCATCTTCTGCTGCTGTCCAGTCAACTAAAGTATACTTGCCTTTAAAATTAGTATTTGGCATAATCGTGTTCTGGAGTATTTGTTAAGCTATCCACTGTTTAGAAGACACTGTGCTATGTTTAGGGGTACAAAATGGATCAGACACAACTGGCTTTCAATTTAGAGTTTAATAGGGGGGAAGATATCTACATACACCAAAAAAACAAACAAAATTATACAAAAGAATGTGATATCTGGGAAAAATATTATGATGAATTTGAGGAGGGAGAGGTCATTTTTACCTGATGAAGAAGAAGGGAAGGTGGGGAATGCCTCATAAAGGAGCTGACAAAATAGTTATGAACTGAAGGAAGTGATATATGGAAACAGAGTTTGAGGGGTTTTTTTGAGTGGAGGGAATAGTGGGGAGTATGTGGGAGGATTCCACAGATGGGACAGGATAAAATAGAAGATAAAATGAAAATATTGGGAATTAAAAAGTCAGCTTTCAGATTGTCTGGAATGTAGGGTATGGGAAAGGGTTCAGTATGAGTCTGGAGGCTCTTTACAAATTTCATCTCATCTGATCCTCACAACCGCCTTGGGAGATAGGTGTTGGTATTATTTCCACTTTGCAGTTGAGAAAAATGAGCCAAACAGATTATATGACTTGCCCAGGGTCACATAGCTAATAATGTCTGAGGTTGATTTTTTTTTTACATTTAATTTTTATTTTATTTTTTCATAATTACATGTAAACAAAGTTACATGTAAACATAATAGCATGTAAACAAATTACATGTAAACATGTAAACAAAAATTTTTAACATTCTTTAAAATTTTTTTGAATTCTGAATTCCCTCCCTCTTTGACAAGACAAGCAATTTGATACACATTATACCTGTGCAGTCATGCAAAACACTTCCATCTTAGTCATATTGCAAAAGTATGTTCTAACCAAAAAATCCAAGAATAATAAGGCTTAAAAAGTATGTTTCAGTCTTCTTCAGACTGTATCAGTTCTTTCTCTAGAAGTAGGTATTATTTCCCAACATAAATCCTTCAAAATTGTTTTGGTTTATTGAATTGCTAAAAATAAGTAAATTCTTTACAGTTGAACATCATACGATATTGCTGATAACATGTACAACATTCTCCCAATTTCGCTTATTTCACTTTGCGTGATTTTATGTAAGTCTTCCCAAGTTTTTCTAAAAACACATTGCTTGTGATTTCTTAGACCACAGTATTATTCCTTCACAATAATATACCACACCTTCTTTAGCCATTCCCAACTGATGGGCATCTCCTCAATTTCTAATTCTTTGCCACCACAAAAAGAGCTGCTATAAATATTTTTTGCACATAAAGGTCTTTTTGCTTTTTAAAAATTTCATTGGAATACAGGCCTAGTGGTGATATTACTGTATTAAAGGGTATGCACATTTATATAGCCCCTTGAGTATAGTTTCACATTGTTCTCCAGAACTTTTGGATGAGTTCACCTGAAGCTGGATTTGAACTCAATTCTTTCTGACTCCAGGCCCAGCACTCTATCTACTATACTGCTGGCTGCCTAGTTCCAGTTTCTAGTGTAGCTTGGAAACCCTATTAGTCCTTCTCAAAATTTTCTTCCTTATTTTATTTTACTTGAAATTATTTTCATTAGGTAAAGCCTTTCTTATCACAATTCCAACCAAAGTTCTTAAAAATCTTAACTAGGAGCTTTATCACATGGGTACAAAAGAGTTTTATTCAATTTCTCCACTCTTTAGTATTTTCCTAAGGGCAAGGAATTGGAAAGGAAGGCACCCAATACCTAAAGTTAATCAGCAAACTTAATTATTAAGGACTTTTTATGTAGCATCCCAGAAGGTGGAGAGGAGGCATGGAGGCCAGCTAGTAAAAATACCCAGAATCCAGAGATCAAATGGAGTGCAGGTAACAGGAAGGAGTCTAGTGTCAGTGGATTGCAGAATAGAAGAATGGAATAACATATAAAATAATAATAATGATAATTAATATTTATATGGTGCCTACTATGTACCAGGTACTTTACAAATTTGATCTTCACAACAACCCTGGGAAGCAGGTGCTATTATTATCCCACTTTTATAGTACTGAGACAAACAGAGGTTAAGTGACTTGCCCAAGGTCACAAATCTTCTAAATTTGTCAGAGGTGGCAATCAAACTCAGGACTTCCTGACTCCAGACCCAAGATTCTGTGCTCTGTGTGTGCTTCCTAGCCACTCAGTGCAAACTTCATGGACTTCACAATTCTCTCATTTTCCATCAACCAGACCCAGTTTGTTTTCTTGTCTGTGAGGACAGATAAGCAGAGGTCACCTTAGCAGGTTTCCAGGCCTGCCCATTGGCAATTAAGGGGACAGGCTTTCTAATTTCCTGATACTTAGGAAATAATTTCCACTGTGAATGAATTTATTTGTGGTGCAGTGAAGTAAGTGAAATAGCATGAAGTTTTTATTTCTTTAGCTCAGTTCTGAAATTAAGCTCAGCAGGCTCAAAGAACCATTTCTTCTAACAGAAAAAAAAATTATGTGTGAGTGTGTGTAATATATATATGTGCATGTGTGTGTATATATATATTATACATACATATGTATGTATATATACATGTACACACATATATGTATATATCATTATTACCTTAAAAGCATAGTTTAAGAAATTAACTTGTTCAACCTAGCATGTAAATTAGTTATGGGTTATTCCATTGCAACCTTTCTTGTTATTTTTTTTTTTTAACGTATTTCTGAAACCTAGTAGAAGGTGTTTACCAGTAAGTTTCTCCTTTCAGCTGAGGGAAAGAACTTAGGAAGACTTGATCATAGAAACTGCTGGAAACCGGTGTATGGTTTTTGTTGTTTTTGAAAGAAAAAATGAGAGGAAACACATAATTAGACAGAATAAAATACCTTCCTTCTCACTAAATAAAACAAAAGTTAGAAAAACAGTTCACTACAGACATATGGGAAAGCTGAATGTGAGAGCCAGAGTACTTTGATGAAAATGGTTAGATGAATTTGGGAGTTTGGGAGATCTGAGTGTTTTTTTTTCCTCATCCCTATTCTTTTCATTATTCTCGTAATTTCACTGAGCTTTCATTTCTGTGAATGTTTGGGCTCCTTGGTGCTTTATAAAATCAAACAATAGCATGAAGTTTTTGTATCTGCTTGATTTTTTTTCCGCAAGCCAGAGATTGATTCTTAACCTTTTTCTGTTATGGCCTCCTCATGCTATTTACCCTATAACTCCAAGAAGCTATACCACGTGCATTGGTCATACCCTGGTAAAACCATCATGGCAGATGGACTCAATCAGGTTGAGGGCAACCTACAGGCCTCAGACCTATCAGTGAGTGAAGGAGATATCTGCCCCAAGCATGTGAAGGCTTCCCCCAGTGAGGTGGGTAGATAAGAGTTTGTGCCAATGATCATGAAGACAGCTAAAGTAGATGCTGTGGAGCACTAAGAGCTTGGTCAGAAATAGAAGATGCCAAGGTCATCCTCTGCATTCTGGGCCATCATCAGTCCTTCTGACTTTTATCTTGCCCTTGGACTTAGATGACTCTGGAAGAGGCTGGAGATTGTGAGCAACTGTGCCTCACTTCAATCCACTTCATGTGCAAGTCGAGAGATCACTTGAGATGTCAGTGGTCCTCTTTGAAAAGGAAGAATGAACAACAGCATATATGTATACATATGAACATATATGTAACTATGCATAGAAAGAATACATATGCATACACCTATGAACACATATATATGTGTTTATGTATAATGGCTTTATAAGTAGGAGATAATTGTGAAAACATTTATTTCAACATTTGGGCTATGGATATATTAAGAAAGAGCAATAAGAACATTTTCAGGGTGTCAACATGGTGAGGGTCAACATTTCTTTTCTAGAGCGTTCCTGTAGCTCCCCCTTCCTCACTCATCCCTAACTCCCTGTCCTCTCGGGTATTAGAGGACCAGAAACTGTTGCCCATACTGTAGTATTCACTGGGGGCCAGGCAGTGCTCATCATGAACCACAGTACCCAAGAACAGATGATTTTCTGTGTCTTCTGTTTTTTACTCCATTCGCCCCAGGCACAGATTCCTCTGTTGGAGATTTCTATTACTCTCCTAGTTGAGATGAGGCATAATGGTAAGAGGAATAGATTTAAAATCTAGAGGATCTAGGTCTGATTTCTATCTCCATCATTCTGGTCTTCCTGTTGCTGTCTCATTGCCAGAAAGGATCTCTAAAGCTTAACCTTGGCTTTCAGTTTAAACAGATGGTATAAGTGAACATTTCACAAGCACTCAATGTTTTTTCCTGAAGAGCCCATCATGATACTTGAAATTGAAAGTGGTCCTTGCATTTGCAGTGATGCTGGATCTTATTGAAGCCACAGTTGTTAAGAGGTAGTTGTATACTTCTTAGGAAAGAATCTCAGACCAAGTATTTTGAAACATTCTGATACACACCATCACTGGGTGTTTATCCCATTAAGTAGAATTAAGAGAACTTCCAAAACAGACTTTTGACAAGCAACATCTTTGTTTCTAAATGTTCAGTGTTAAAACATAGCTTAGCAAAACAGTTTGTCAGAGTTAAAATTCAGTCTGTGTCACTTTTGGAAACCTAAACATTGATTCTTTGTCATATGTTTTTGAAATAAAATCATATGCTCTGGAAAATCACCAAAGGTAATAAAAGTGCCAGGACTAAGTGAAAAAAAAAACAAAACATAATTTGATTGTCCATTTTTTTAACCTCATAAGACAACTTTGAACCAAGTGCTCCTTGTAACATCATAGAAAACTACCAGTGGAAATAAGATGATGTCTTTGGAGTAATGGGAAAAAGTCAAAGATTCTTCTGTTGTCCATGGTGTGTGGCAGCAGAAAGAGTCTGGCCCATGAGAGAAAGGAACGATTTCTAAATTCTGATATTCGTAAACGATCAGAATGACAGGTGCTATCATGCAGATATCCAGAGGATAAAGACCCAGAGGCCCATGATCACAAGCCAACAGAAAGCCTAGAAGACCAGAGAATAAAATAGGGTTCATAGGGTCATCTCTTGGTTTGAACAGAGCAAGGAAAACAATCTATGTAGGCTAATAAGGTAATAAGGAGGAATTAATTCTCAGAGGGAAATGATATCACACATCCATCAACTGGGGGAAGGCTAAACAACATAAACAGAATGGAATTTTATCTATGTAAGATATGCTGTAAGAAATGATGAATATGGTAAGAATAGATCTCAGAAGATACTGAGATTAGGCAACATACCTAAGTCACCCTTATCCTAAGGTAGGTGATGTTTCTCATTTCGTGCTTCCCCATCCTTTTCTATTTCCTCCCTAAATAGAGAGTGGACATAAAAGCTTTTAGAAAGGCTGTTAGAAGTGGAGAAAGTGATGCAAATAGTTAAGAAAAAATAAAATGAGCAAGAACTTCTCAGGTTTTTGATTTTGTTGATCATGGCATGAACCTGAACTTGCCTTTTTCTGAAGGTAGATCTTTTTAGTAAGATGTTTTCAACCTAATTTTGGATTATTTTTTTTTCCCTGTTTTTCTTCTTGAATTAAAAAACAAAACAAAACAGTGCCCCACACTTCTGGAATATTTCTCTTCAGTTTTTAATACTTCCTTGAAGAACTGAGAGGTTAAATGAGAGGAGTCAGGAAAATCACATAGCTAGGATATATCAGAGAGGGTGCTTAAGCTTATCTTTTCCTGACTGTGAAGTCAACTCATTAATCACCACTCCAAGTTTTCTCTCTTTTCTAACTTACTGCATTCCATTTCTTTTTGCATTTTTCTTCTGAATGTTTTTTTTCCTCTCCCCTGCTGTCATTTTCTTCTTCTAAGAGATTTTTTCTTCAGTCTGAATTCTTATCCTCAACCTCCCACACTGTCCCTAGTTATGCCTTTAGGTAGAAAATAAATGGCAAGAGGAAATTAATTACAAGGCTCTCTGATCATATTTTCATGCAAATATCAGGGCAGTAGAAAGTGGAAGTTAGGGGGGAAAGCAAGAAAAAGGATGAATTTTTTCTTAATGTACTTGTTTTGCAAAGTTATCTCAAATTTGATGACTCATTATCTTCTGCAAACAGATTCTGATTTATCATCATGGCAATAATCAGAATTATCAACCAACATCTTATTACTGGCCAATAAAGTTTTACTTGTTATCGTAAATGGCTAGTGCCGTCAAAAATCTTCATAGAGAAAATCTATTAGATTGTAAGCTCCTTGAGGACAAGGACTGTCTTTTGCTTGGTACATAATGGATGGTTATTGAGTGTTTATTGAATTGAACTACTGAAAAATCCTATAAAAGAAAAGGATTTTTAAAAGTCTGTAAAGTATATACTCTGGCCCCCCTCTCTCAGAGTCAGTTTGATTTTATCACACCTCAGATTTCCAGGGTGCTCTTGAGTTTCAGAATGTCTTGCTTCTTAGTAGTCACATGCTTAAACATCTAAGAGCTGCTTTCATTTTTAGGGTGCTGTGACTAGTAGTACTCCGGTTCGATCAGATAGCTTTTACAAAGGAATATTTTCCTATAAGATACTGCAAAAACAAACATACACACATTTTCCCCAGTATCACTGGGGCATGCTTTTTCCCTATACCATCACAATGCCTAGATAAGCATAAAAACTTAACTCAGTTTTTACATAGTCCCACTAAATTCACCTCCAAAGATGACATCACTACTGAGCAAGTCTTCATTTCAGATTTCTAGACTTTGGGTCTAGAAAGTCACTCCCAAAGGGTTTTCTTTGCTCCTCAGAGTTGATGCTGCACTGGCAAGATTGTATTCTAACTCTTGAATTCTTCGCTCTCCAATCACTAGAGACTCCACTCCCTGCCTCTAGAATGGAAAAGAGGAAATGAAAAGTCTAGGGAGCCATGTTCATTTCTGATAGCCATACAGTGTTAGAGATTCTTTTCCTTACAGCATGACTCCCAGTGGAAACTGTGAGAGGAAGAATCACTAGGCTTCCCCAGACTTTTAGAGAGTACAGAGGTGACCAAAGATGACTCAGACCCTTTTAAAGATGTCAACCGTCCCAGCCATGTAACCAGGCAAAATAGGCTCCACCCAATCACATGATTAGTAAACCAGAATCTAATTGCATCATGTTAATCCATGCTCCAAGGTCTTTCCAAGCTCTTCCCTTACATTTATATCCTCATTCTCCAGGAAGTTCTCTCCTCAGCATCTTCTGCTTGGAGAGATGCCATCTGAATAAGCTCCTGTGGTGTCTCTCAGACCTTTTCCCCTATTACACTTAAGGTTTTTTTGTACATTTCTTTAAAGTACACTTGAGATAGGGCAATTATTACCGTCCTATTTTGCAGGTAAGGAAATTAAGGTTAAACAAGGTTAAGTGACTCATTGCTATGTCTTAGGGAGTCTTCATATCCCAGTTGGCTAATGTAACGAGAAACAGCTGTCAAGCAGTTGAGCCAAAGTGCATAGCTAAGACTCCAGCACCATGTCAGACGGTCTACCAGCAGAAATGCAGGCAAAGGTTATATCAGAAAAGATTATTTTCTTGGGGTTTTTCTTTCTCTGCCCAGAGGGTTTATAGGAAGCCAGGCCACTATCACCAGCTAAAATATTCTTTTCCTGAACCTCAGCAGCCGTCTGTATGAGTTCAGTTGTTTGCTATCTGAGGAACATCAAAGACAACTGTAGCAAAGAAGCAGGAGACTGCTTTTGACCAAGCATGTCTCTAAGGGAACAGCTGGGGAACTTTAAGAACTTCTCCTTCCTAGAGAGTCTCTCTCCTCTAGGGCCTTCTCTAACTTGGGTTCTTAATACCTGATTCTGCTATATTCTATGTGGAAATTGTACTGGATATTTTTAAAAATGATATCATACATCCATCAGCTGGGGGAAGGCTAAACAACATAAACAGAATGGAATTTTATCTATGTAAGATATGCTGTAAGAAAGGATGACTATGGTAAGAATAGAAAATAATTTTCCAACAGAATATTCTGTAAGAAATCTGGAAATTTACATAGACTGATGCAGACTGAAGGAAGCAGAACCAGAAAAACAGTATCTAAGATTATTATAAGTTAAAAATTGAAAGATGAGCAACAGAAAAATTGAATATGAATGCTAGGAAATTATCATAATAAAACTTGGCTAAAAGCAGAAACATGAGATATTACCATCTTTCTCCTCCCTCTTCTTTGAGGGTGAGGGATGTGGAATCTTGTTTATAGCATCAAACTTTTTTTGATAAGTTGATTAGTTTTGCTGAATGCTTTCGCCCATATTTTATAAAATTGTTTTTACCACAAGGAATGGCTCTTTCTCTGAGAAGGGAGGAATATATTGAGCAATGTGGTTAATACAAAAATTTTACAAATATCAATAAAATTCTTCTTAAATATTATGATAAAGTCATCTCATCAAAATTCCACCTTCAAGTCAGTCTTTACCTAAGTATCCCATAGAGATGAGTAATGATCTCATTAGAAAGAAAGCAAAATAAATATAGCAACCACAAAACAAAATAGAAAAGCATGTTATACATACTCCAATGCAAAGATAAGGAAATTTATTTTTTTCTTGTTGTTTAGTCGTTTTTCGATTGTGTCCTACTCTTGGTGATGCCATTTGAGGTTTTCTTGGCAAAGATCCTGGAGTGGTTTGCCATTTCCTTCTTCAGCTCATTTTATAGATGAGGAAACAAAAACAAAAAAGGGTGAGTGACTTCCCTAAAGTCACTAGCTGGTAAGCATCTAAGGCCAGATTTGAACTCAGGAAGGCTCATCTTCCTGACTCTCTTCCAGGTGCTCTTTCCACTGCACCATCACCATTTTTCTGTCATGAGTGTTGACACTGAATTGTTAATTCAGCCCCTCCTCTGAGCTCCCTTTACTAATGACTTTAATAGACCATTGCTTTCTTGGGTTGCTAGAATGTCCATATGCATTAATGGATGTTTTCCCAATATCCATTTTCCTAGTTACTAAGAGATACATGATTGTTTTCTCACCAATCCCTGGCTGTATAAGTAATTGATTATTGCTTCCATGGGTAGAGTTTGAAATAGGACATTTGAATAAATCTTAACGGGGGTTCTGACCAAGGCAGTCAACCTTCATTTTCTTCCTAGCTGAGCATCTGACTTTCTAGACTTCAACGTCATGCCCCTATAAGGGTACCTTCATCCTCCTCCTTCCCTTTTCATTTCCTTTTTATTTTCTTCCTCCATTGGAATATAAACGCCTTGAGGGAAAGGACTCTGTTTTTTCGCTTATATTTGTAACCCCACTGCTTAGTACAGTCCCTGGTAAACAGCAAGCATTTAGTAAATGCTTTTTGCCTTGTTTCTGCTATCAAAAACAACTTTTAGCATTGAATATGGCTTTCCTCAACATTTGCACTAATAGTTTTGAAGGAATGTAAGCTACTTATTGTTATAATATAAAAATGCATGTTTGCATTGGCATACAGTGCTTCTGAATTCTTCATCTCAATTAAATCATTATTTTTTTTAATGTAGTCTTGGTCTCCCCCTCTCACCCAGGAGAAAAACACAATTGGCAGCTTCTCACCAGCCTGATCTGATCATAGATCAGCACAGGAGTTTTCACCTGATTTAATTCTCATCTGTGCTAGTTTTCACCACCTTAAGCAACCTGGTAACCTCCTGTTCCATAAAACCAACTATATTGATGTTGGATTCAGCATACATACCCATTGTAATTTGGAACCTCCAAGCTTTGGATTCAGTCTCAGCCTCCCCAGTAGCAGAGATTATAGGAACGCACCACCACACCTAGCACATAATTTCTTTTAAAGCAGTCATTTACCCGAGAGGCAGGAGATAAAAAGACTGACCTTGAAGTCAGAAGGATCTGGCTTCATGTCCCAGCTTGGATACTTAATGTCAGAGTGAGCCATCACCAGTCACTTAACCACTCATTGGCAGCCCTCTAACCAGATAGATTGCAGAGCATATGCAAATCTGAATTGGCATAAAGGGTTTCTTCACTTTAGGCAGTTAGGTGGCATAGTGAGTGGAGTGTTACGTGTGTGTGTCTTTGCCCTTCGTTGCCAAAGAAGACCATGCTATCAGAGAAATAATGACATAACTTGCACTTGACTTTTCTTTTCAGTGAGGGAGGGCTTGAGTGCTATTCTACTCAAGAAGACCTGAGTTTGAATCCTGTCTTTAACAGGTACTTTTTCTCATCCTGGGTAAGTCAAATAGACCTCTCTCTGCCTCAGTTTCCTCATCTGTGAAATAAGGATTATGATAGTAAACACCTCCTATGATTGTTGTGAGGATCAAATTAAATGAGATAATATAGGACAAAGTTCTTTGTATACCTTAAAGTGCTAAATAAATGTAATTATACCAATGAAATAGTGTCTGGTCTCATCTCAACCATCTACCACTACCAGTACCACTAGTATTACTTTTATTTCCATAACTGACTTTCTGTATATTGTCCAGTACTGGTTACAAAGTACTTTCATGTATGTTTTCTCATTTCATCCTTACAAGGTAGCAAAGTATAGTAGTCCAGACTTGACTCAGGTTAGGCTGGTAGTTCAAATTCAATATTACAGTAAGGTAAGACCATTCATTGTCAGTGTAACAGATGTTTTACTTAGCTATTTTGGGGAAAAGATATTGAAAGAAGGGAAAGGATATTTATTGAGGATAAAGCATCGTTTCAGTTGAGCAGAGCCTTATTTGTATATAGTTCATGCTGCTGGTCAGCAGACTGAAGCCTGAGGAAGGCAGTCTCTTGTGTCGTTTTTGTACTCATTTGACTATGAAACTATGTCAGCTACCTGAACCTTAGTCCCCTAACTGAATTAAATATCAAGGACAAGTTCAGTAACTTTTATGGGAAGAAAAAAACTAACCTAACCTTCATGGGGTACTCCCTTAGCATACTGCTTCTAACACAGCAGACCAGGCATTAATATCCTGGTTTTTGAGATGCAGGAAAGTCCAGTGACTTAGCTAAGTAGTGAAAGAGGGACTTGCTCAGGTCTTCTGACAGAGTACAGTGTTCTTTCTGTCAGCTGCCTCATATTAATGATATTTTCCTTTGTATGTATGTGCTGATGGTAAGTGAAAATGCTACCTGAACTGTAAGGTCAAAATGGGGGCCTCCAAGAATAGAAGAGAGGTCGTGAGATTTGTTTTGGCATACATTATTTCTGTTCATAGGAATGACAGCTCTAGAGAATTTGACATGGCGTCCAGTAGTACACATTCCTGGACAGCATCATCTTGACTGAATGATGACTTTTTTTGAGCCCTCTGATGGGAAACTCTTATTCTAAACTATTCTGTAATACCCCCCAACAGTTAAAGTTTTGGAGAAAAGAATTGTGTTGGTCTGATGTGCAGCAGTGTTATTTATTTTTTCAAGGACAAAGGACTACTCAAGAAGTTAGTACTAGTCTGATAGAATTCTCATTAAGTTATAGGGAGATTATCATTCTTTGCTCTTCATTTATTTGACATCATTTTCCTTGTTTCCCGAAGCTCATATTTAAATATCTTGTCTTTTAATCATTAAGTCTTTCCCAACAAGATTGTAAATATCTTGAGAATAGGAACCATATCATCCCCAGTAGAAGTTCATTACAAATGGATGAAAAAGTGTGGAAATACTGAGTCCCAATAGCCACTGACTAGTTTACTTATTATCTCCTTGAAGTACTTGGTATTTCTAATAACTAGAGACTGACAAGAACCAAGTTGTGGGGGTTATTTCAGCATTTCAGGATATCTTGCAAAGTCTTTTTAGGCTAAACTAAGATGTATGCTTTGGAGGCATTACAATATTCTAATGCCCTTCATCCAAACTGATTGACTGATTATCAGAGTACTCAAAGAGAGGGTTTTGGGAATCACTTCTAAGAAAAGAGTGGTGCCAGATCCCTCCACCCTTCTTTCCAGGTGCAACAGCCAGATGGGGGAAAGTGCTTACCCCAGGTAGAGGTATCTTCCTGATTACATCAGTCCAAGCTTTAAACAATTTCTTTTATAACTGCACCTTGGCCAGAAGAGGTGAATGTGAGAGGAAACGAAAGGAGACAATTTATTTGAGATTAGTCCACTTTTTAATTTATGCACAAAAGAATCTAACTTGATGTATAAACTTCATAGAAACTGGGACAAGTTAAGTTAGGTGCATGGCACATCCAATTCGTGTACAAGTGAAGGCATCACTGGGTGATCTCATTGGTCCTCCTTGAAAATGAAAGATGAACAGTAATAGAAGCAGTAAAAACAATTAATAATGATTGGGTTGGAAAAATGATTGAAAAAATCATCCTACAGTTAGAGTAGACAAAGTATATTGCATTGTTCATTGAGATAATTTATCTACATATCTAATTACCGTTAAGTGATTATTAATAAATGATTTGAGTCATTTTTACCATCAAGAATAAAGAGCACCTTTAGGAAGATGAGGATTTTCTTTATCATTGTTCTTATTCCCCTAGTTACTATTCTCTCTCTCCTGAAATTTGTATTGATTTTCTATGTACCATTTTGAATTTATCTATATATATGTTTGATCTGTTCCACTCACTCCTACCTTTCCTATAGAATGGAGGCCACTTGAAGCAAGGACTGTATCATTTTTGTTTTTAGGTCTTACACATAATAGGTGAATAATAAGTGTTAATTTATTTGAATTATTTCTATATAATATTATTAGAAATATTTATAATCTAAAGTCTATAAATTTTGGAAGGAAGGCTACAAAAAAAGATTTGTGCTAGAATAATATTGCAAGAACAATTAACTTCTAGATGTAGAACTCTAGATGTTTGCTTGTAGCACCTTCTCTGGCAGCTATTTCTATTCACTGGTTGGGTCCCTCAGAGGAACAACCACTACCCCAGCTTGACGGGTGCTCTGTGGGTCTTCACTTCTTAAACCATATCCCACAAGTCCCCATTGGTGTGCTTACCTTGAGTAGTCTGCCAAGAGATAGAGCTGTCTCAAAGCAAAGCATTTACCAAGATGCTGTAGTAAGAATATAGGCTATAAAATCTTTTTCTCATAAACCTGGGAGTGATATCTCCTACAAATACACATAATAATAATGTGAAGATTGAGTGCACATGTGAAGTACGTTAGTCATGAGGTACATATGTAAGGAGCATATTTGTCCTAGACAAGCTCATACTTTTTGCCCAACAGGGTCTTAGTGCCCTCCCTTTTCTTGTGTTGTCTTCATGCTACTTCTTCTGGATTCAGTGTCTCTGTTGAGAAGTTAGCTGAACTCCTCTACACAACATGATTCTTGATGACTCACTCCATCTTGAATCCATGATTACCTCTCTTCTCCCCTGCCATGGGTCGCTTTCCCCAGAATTTCCTCTGCAGTGTCTCTCTCTCTCTCTCTCTGCTCCCTGCTGAGTACAAAACGCTATGCAGACAGAAGCTCTCTTCAATTCTATCAAGGATCACAATCCATAAAGCTGTCTTGTCTAGACTGACTCCAGAGCTTACAAGCTAGTTTTTTAAAGATGACCTTGGAAATGGCCAACCTTCAGCCAACCAAGGGCAACCTGCCCTCTGATTCCATAAGACAAGACGTTATATGTCTTTGTACTTTGTTCAGCACACCTTCACTTGTGATTGTCTCTGGGACATGTGCCATCTGTGATTTCTTCAATTGGGTGGTGTGGTGCCCAGGAGTCATTTGATCACCACATCCTGCCCACCTTCTGTCCAGCTACATTTACCTCTGATAAATGTATTCAACATATCTTAATAATTATTTTCCAAAATAATGCAATGAATCATTTCATAATCAAGTGTAGGAAGTGACATTCAAAGATAGGGATCTAGATATACTGGACTAAAGGTGTTTTTGATACGTATATATCTGTGTAAGTTTTTACTAAAAGCTAAAAACTGTGGAACAACATGGAACATGGTCTCTTCGGTCCTTTCTACTTCCAAAGTTTATTACACCAGTACTATCATATGACACTTGTTTTGTGATGTCACCAATGTTGGTATTCCCTCCAATTATGCAGATAAGGCAGAGGGAGGGGAGGAAGGGAAGGAGCAAGTATTTATTTAGCACCTGCCAGACCCTATAGTAAGTAAGTGCTTTGCATATATTATCTCATTTATCTTCACAGCAAGCCTAGGAGGCAGGTGCTATTATGATCTCTATTTTACAGTTGGGGAAACTGAGGCAAACAGGGTTAAGTGACTTGCCCAGAGTCATGTAACTAGTGTGAAGGCTAGATTTGATCTCAGATCTTTCTGACTCTAGGCTCTACTCTATTCACTGAACCACCTAGCTGCTTGGATCAAAACCTATCTGTGCTCAAGCATCCTGTACTACACTTGTTCAGCATGGTAAAAGGGGTGTATCTACACAATGTGTGGGGAGCTTCCTTTGTTGTCCCAATATTGTATCAGATTGTCCTTTCATTATCCCTTACCGTAGTACATGGAGTCTTTTTTTTCTCCAGTCATACATTGATGATATCTTGTGTACCACTTCTCCTGTGAAATTCCTCCTTTCTCATGTGTTGTATAGCCTACCCACACCCACCACAGTTGGGAGAGAAGGTATTGTGTCCCTTGTTTCTGTGGATAAGCAACAGTTACTTATCTGGTATGTCTCCATTGTTCCATTAAAGTTTCCAAGAGAGTTAAGTGATAGGATCAGATACTTATCTGATGTGACTATGGAAATTCTCACCGTCACTTGGGATGAGAACTGGGCCTATGGAGGTCAACAGTGACTATATAGGGAAGCAGGGATACTTTGGAGTATCACTTTTGGCCAAAGTCACTGTAAACATTGGACTGTTCTAATTTTCCTGAGATGTAGCCTCTGTAGGGAAAGGAAATCCTGATTTCTATAAATAAAGAATGCTTTTATTTTAGGAGGCAAAGGGGAACAGACTGTCTCCATAAAGGCAGGTCACTGAAGTGTTTTAATCACAGAGCTCTTTATTAAAGAATATATGATTGAAAGGACCTTGAGGGTTCTAACTTCATCAGAATGGCACTCCAGAAAGAAAGCTATCTCCTTTTTAAGGCCACAAATAAAATCTGATCAATTTGTTTTAATTTCAGTAATGTTTGGAAGATTTTAAAGATAAAAATCGATGAACTATTTAGAATCAAAATTCTTTTCAAAGGAAAAGAAGTGAAAGATTTCTTGACTGAAACATGTGTTTGATAATGCACCAGCAATGGTGAATCAGATTTTATAGGGAATAAACTATCTGCAGATTTGTCAATATGGCAGAATCTTTAAAAATGTTTTATAGATGTCTTTCTTTAGTTGGCAATCATATCTCTAAATATGTATTCTTTCTCTTTACCCCATGCCCTTTTTCTTACTACAGATTAAACAGTACATTCTAACAAAGAAAAACAATTAAGCCAAAATATTCAATACAGCATAAAATTCAACAGTCTGTTCCTGGCAGAGTCTCCCCACTTCCTTCCATGAGAAGGGAGGTATGTTAAATTTTCCCTTCTCTTGTATGCCATTTTTTTTTTTTTAGTCATTCTGGCCAAGTTTCAGTGAAACTCTAGAGTTGTATTAATTTTCAAATTTGTCTTCCTATGATGATTTACATTGTTTTCAAATTGTTTCTTAGAGTTTGCAATTCTTTTGAAAAATATCCATATTCTTTTGGTGTTCTCACTTCCTTTCTTCATGCTTATTCCTGGATATGCCTTGTACTCTTCCACTGTCCTCATTTACCTCCCCCTACCTCTAAAAACAGACACACACACACACATACACACATGCATGCACGCACACACAAATGCATGCACGGACTTATTCCATCCGTAAGTTTTTCCTTGTTAATAGTAAAAAATATTTAAGGAAAGGAAGCTATTCCACAACCACAGTTTCCATATTCCTTCCTTCCCACCTGTTCCCCACCCTGCTACCCCAGTCAGTGAAGAAGGAAGGTGCAGCGTTTCTTCTTCTGGGCCCCAAAATTACAGTGTTCATATTGTATTCATTTGGTTTACCTCATTGTCTTTGTATATATTCTTTTCTTGGTTCTGCATACTTTGCTCTCTCTCAGTTTTCCTCACATTTTCATTTTTTGAGAGACATTGAGAAATAACGGATAGACATCTGACCTCAAAGAGTCAAGAGATGCTAGGTTCAAATCCTGCCTCTAAATCCTATTCCCTATTCTGTACTAAACTCTCAGTGTTCCAGGCAACTAAAAGTTACAGACAGGTTGCCCACCTGCATCGGGAGAGGAAGTTCCTATATCTAGTGTTCCTTACATCAATGAAATTATAATTCCGATCCCATTCCATAAACCCATTTCTATTGCTTTCTTAAAATGCGCTACTCATGTATCGCTTAGCCTTCCAAAATCATTAGTGTACCTTCCATGTTTCCAGTTATTTTCTACCACAAACAAAAAATGCTGCTTTGAGTATTTTGGCACATATAGAACCTCTTGTTTTGTGCCTTAGTTTCTTGGGCATATGTCCAGCAATTTGATTTTGATTTGATCAAATTTGATCAATAAAACATATTGATGTTTTTTATGACTTTGGTTGCATCATTCCAAATTCTGTATAGTTGGCTCCCTTCATAGTTTGTTAATTTGTGTGTATCATTGCAACCTCTCTAGTTTTAACTATTCCTGTCTTTCTCTTCATTACTGTAAGTTTGCAGGATGTATGATGAATCTTCACAATTGTTTTGATTTTCATTTTTCTTATTATTAGTGATTGAGAAGACTCTTATATGGTTGTTGCTATTTTGAAATTCCTTAGGGAGCTGTTGACTCACGTCTGTTTGGCCGTTATCTATTGGAGAGTGGTCTTTGGCCATATATATTTATGTTAATTTTCTATTGTC
Organism: Notamacropus eugenii; assembly: GCF_028372415.1. Classification (NCBI taxonomy): domain Eukaryota; kingdom Metazoa; phylum Chordata; class Mammalia; order Diprotodontia; family Macropodidae; genus Notamacropus; species Notamacropus eugenii. Next base: position 46,083,904 of record NC_092878.1, on the reverse strand, counting down.
TTGGATATTAGACTTTTAACAAAGGAATTTGAAGCAAAGATTAATTCTGAATTCATAGGTTTTGTTATCCTCGCTGATTCTGTTTCTGAAGCTCTAATTTTATGTAATTAAAATTTTCTATTGTATATTTTTTGAATATGTCTCATTGGGTTAACAGTTATTCCCTTAGCCAGAGCTGAGAATTTCCCCTTCCATTTTACTCTAATTTTTATATTAAATTTTCTAATGGTATGAGCTTTAATATTTTTCATGTAAGTTTTTTAATATTTATACCATGTAAGTTTTTTGAAACTTACATGTCATTTCAAGAAGAAAATAGAGAAGGAAAACATTCCTGTCTCTGTTAATCTTTGATTGTACCCTTACTTCTCCACCCCCATACATGTATTCATGCAAACATATACCAATTCTGGGACCTCTAGAAAGATCATGCAGTACTCCTCCTCAGTTTTCAAAAGGCACAGCAGTAAATGATGCTATGATATTGGCAGGTTTGACTGTGCTGCATTTAAAAACAAAGTTGTGATACAGTGAATAGGAGCAAATTCTCTAGGATATCATAGGCATCTGTAGAGTCACTGAAGACAACTATGCGTTGAATAGCTATAAAGCACTGCATGGACATAGCCAAAGTGTGCTCTTTGGTGTCAGCTGTGATAAGAACATCTGACCACTTGGTACTGAGCTGAATGACCAATTTATTAAAAATTACTCCTGACTGAATGACAGGTGGCCATATTATGATCTCTGGCAATCTTTGCCTCTCCCTCAAGCTGTGGCATTTTTTCCCCAGAGCTGAATAGCATTTAACAAGGGCCGAAGAATTGCCTTCCTATCTTTGGGAACATCAAAGAGAATCAGAGAAATTGTTTTCATTCTGATCCTGAAAATCTGATACCCTGCCTTCTTATCAGGACAAAGGAGGGGAAAATACACCAGCTCTACTGGGAGTTGGCTTTTGGGAAATGAGATTTTTATCCACGGAACCAAGTGATCATTAGAAGCAGTAATTAAAACAATGGAATTCCACTTTATTAATGCCAACTTCCAGATCCATGAAGTATGCTTGATTTCTAGCACGTTAGGCAGAAAGAAAAGAAAATGCCATTAATGTGGATAAATCTGAGGAAGAAGACTGTAAACAAACAAAAATTAACCGTTTGGTTGCTTTACTAAGTGCAGCTTAATGTTAATAAAGGGATGGAGAAGGGCTTAAAAATGCAGAAATGTCAGTGTATCATTTTACAGAATGAATACCAGAAAAATAAAAGAATTATAAGGGTGAAGTAGAATTCTCAGTTTCCTTTGACAGTCTGTTCCCCAGTGGAATTTCTTGCTTAGAGCCAGCAGTTTATATGTTGGGGTTCTGGCAGCCAGACCCTTGTCTCTGAACCCAGAACAAACTTTTAGGATGCCCTTTCTGATATGGGATTGTGAAGCAGGACTATGACATCCTGAAAGACCTCCTTCTGGCTCAGTGACCTAAGGAAGTCTTTTCTGGCATTTGGGCACTTCTCTTGGTCTCAAAAGTTCAGAGTTCAGGAAAGGAAAGGATAGTTCTGTACCATCTTGAGGGTTCAGATGTGCTTTAAACCATTCTTTATCAAATCTTTAAATCATTTATCATCTCTAAATCAAATCTTTAAATCATTCAAACCACTTAGAAGTCTAGACTGGAGCTACTCTGATTAGTGGCACTAATGATATACCTCAAAATCAATGTCTCTGACAGCTATTATCAATAAGCAGTTCAATTGAAAGTCCTACAGGAAGTAGACCAGATAGCTATTCTCCACAGAGAGGAGGTACATATGTGTTATATATTCCTTAGTATTTTCAGATTCCTCAGTAATTTTTCATCTTGATACTGGTTTCATAGTATTCATACCTTTTCACTGACTTATGAGTGTCTGGTATCACTGCATTAGGGAACCTCTTGCAAGGTTCCATAGTGCCCCTCTCCCATATATTTTTACAGAAATCTGATGTTCCTACAAAAATGAAGTGTATTTATTTAAGGGGGAAAGATATGTCAAATACAGGTATGTTAAATGTTGAGGGTTGTGGTGTGTGTGGTTTAGTAAATATGTTTTGATATTTGATTCTTGTGGAATATTATTCAATATGAAAAAATCTGTGTTTGCAATGGTCCTGTTTTATATATTTGGGAATATTTTGTGAGTTAAATCAGTAATATGTGATTATGTCAACTGCAGTTAGCAACTGGTCTATAATTTTGTAGGTAAATTTTAGAATCTGCTGAAATTCAGAGAGATTAAGTGATTTACCCACTGTTGCATAACTATTAAGTATCAGATTTGAACCGATGTGTTTCCAAAATTCTCCACTACCCTAGATTCCCAGTTATTCTACTAAAAGTAGAGATGGACTCAGGACTGGGTTCTCTCCAATATAGCGTCTTCATACATAATCATCTAGAAAAACCTATGTGTCCTTCCCCTTCTCCCTCAACCTCCTAACTAGCCTTTCTTTTTTAGCAATCATTTGTATCTTATTCTAGAGCTTCAGAGATATGAATATAATCCCATTAATAAAAATATTTTTTATAGAATTGCCTACAAGCTCCTAACTTAAAAATATATTCTTAAATTATTTTTAAAAATTGATTTTTTTGACTGACAGTCATTGAAGAGGCATCCTGGAATATTATATGTAGATTCAGGCTAACTGAGAATTGCTACTGTCATTAAAGTATAGAAATCCTTCAGTACAAAGCTTTATCAATATTACCAATTTCTGGACAATAGTAACACCACATGAATTGGCTTTTCAACAATTATTTCCTAGTTTTCATTTAAGGGAAGAATTGTGTCTCATACTTGAACTGTGAACCTCCAATAATGTGTTTTAATGGCATAATACTTTAATTATTTGGCATCACTTGGGGCACAAGTTTTAGATCAGTGAGTTTTCCAAATAATTGAGCTTGTCCCCCTTTTATATGCCTAAACTTTTTTATTATTTTAGTAAGAGTTTTTAATACATATGTATAAATACATATATGTATATGTATATATGTCTACATGTGTTATATACTACCTTGTCTTATTCCATGGGGGGGTAACCTTTTTAAGGGAAGACTCAGGATCATCATTAGTAGCAGTAGATTGGTGTTTAATCATCCTGGGATATGACATTGTTGCCCTCGGGGATTATGGAAGCGAGTAGGACAGTCTTCCCCTATACTTTTCTGACTCTTCTTTTACGATTATCCACTGTTATTTCTTGGCATGTTTTCTCAATGTTTAGCAGCCTCCTTACTCTTTCTCTAGGAAAAATTGGAGTTTGTCTTGAGAAACCTGCTAACCAACCTGGTGAATTCACTAACCTAAATTCTGCACGTATTTCTAAAGCAAAAGCTTGATCTGAATGCTTGAGATTCTCCCTCCTACAGAGTAAAAATTTGGTTTTTTGACAGGCATTTTTTACCAGTAAGTTGTGTGTGTGTGTGGCGGGGGGGGAACTGCCTTCCTCTTGGTTTTCACTTTATAGTTGAGTTCTAAATGGATAAAGTTTCATAAATTTGACCACTAGATAAGCGTGGTATTATTGAATTTAATCTTAACAAAATTTTGGTAAAGCTGAATTTAGTTAGCATTGCTCATGTTCTTCATTTTTCCTAATATATATATATATATATATATATATATATATGTAAAATCTTCCACTAAAATTGTATGAGGTCAAAACCTTAGGTCTTTGAAGGCTGTCAGCAGAGGAAGAGCCTGCTCAGGTCTGACTAGACTGGCAAGGCTTTGAGCATGTGCCCCATGACTCACCTGAATGCAGAGAACTCATCATCCCCTCAAGGTTGGGTACTAGGTGAAGAATTTTTTCTGCCTCAGTGATTCTGAAGACCAACTTTTAATGCATAGAGTGCTTTCCAGTCTGTATCTGAAGAGGGAGGACCGTCGTTTACAAAATTATGACGCCTTGAAAGTATTAAAGAATTGAAGAAGTCTGTGTGTCCGTTATCTTTAATTCATTAAGATAATGAACAAAACGCAGCATTATTATGAAACACAAAAAAGTCTACAGTGTGCTATAATGACAGTTTTATTCAGAGCGAGACAAATAGTGTGAAGTGTTTTTCATTTCAGTTGCAAATCCACACACCTAATTACTGTTGTGTGAATAATTTGAGAGTGCCTAGGAAGACTTACTAATAGCTATCAGAGTAGTAATCTGTCAAGGTATAATGCAGTATAATATGTTTTTACACAATAATAGTGAGGCTTGCATTAATTATTACCACCTATAATTGGTTGATATGAACATTTATTTTAAAACTTAGAAATAATATACAACAAAATAACCTCTTAAAACATCTCCAAGGAAGTTCTATATGCAGAGGTTGTTGCTTTATAGTTAATGTTTCATTAATTAATTCCTTATTGGTTTTATTTTTAATAGATGACAGATTATTCAAATTGAATAGCCTAAAAAAGATTTTTTTTAATGATTCTCTAAATTAAGTTTTACATTTGTTGCAGAGAAATAGGCATGCAGTTCATTGTGGAAATACTTTGTAATCTTTAAAGGCACACTATTATGTATAAGAATTAAGAGTAGAAATCTAGCTTTATAGGATTAAGGTTGTAGGGATCCAAGTGGTGTCTGTGGTACTCAGGCTTATGTTACATGACAAACAAAGTCTTATTAATGTTATCAATTCTTATCTACCTCTCCAGATTTAAAGATGTACTTTTTTATTTCTGGAAGATAATATTGAGCCACATTTTAGAGAAAAAAGTAATGTCTTTTTTACCCTAGGGCTTCTCAGTTTCAGATGCAAGGGATCTATGAACTTGTGTGAGGAAAAATACATCATGATTTCTCTGTAATTGGGTTTCTTTTATTACCTATGTATTTTATGCATTGAAAAAAAATTACCCTGAAAAGGGGTTCATAGACTTCCCCACGCTGATAAAGGGGGATACATGACACCAAAAAGGTTAATTCTCACTCTAGATTGTTTTCCCCTTTTCATTCTTCTGTCCTCAGTTCTAAGGTTTGAAAATCCTTGAAGATGAGAAAGAAAGGAAGTTTGGAGCTATGTGTTATCACCCAAGTGGAAATTTAGTATGAAAAGGTAGAATTTGCTATAGAAAAATGATAAGCTGAGGTTGGGTTTCTCACTAGATTTGAAGGGAATTGAGGATAATGAAAAGATAGATCGTGAGTATAAAGATTACTTAATGACATCCTTGGATGGTTTATAGGTGATAGAAGCCAGTGAGCCAAGAAATTAAAATAGTTTAAATATTAGATTTACTTTTGGAATACAAAGAATGATGTAGATTTTAGGCATTTCATGGATGGCTATTTTTTGATGATAGACTGAACAGGGAAAGAGAATTCTCTGAAGGTGACTAAGGATTTCTAAGCTTGGGAATGAAGGTGGCTGAGATGGTGGAGGACATGACATTAAAGTATTAAAATACAATATTAAATTGGTAATTAAATAATTAAAGTATTTTAAATACAATAAGTATCTTGAAGGGCAAAATAGTCATTTGGATGGCAGTATTAGAGAAGAAAGAAGAAATATGAAGGCAGCAGCAGTGGAAGTTAGGTAATTACTGTGGAGTTTGGCTCCAGAGCCAAATGTGATCTGAATATACTCTTTATAGCAGAACAAGGAATAGAGCTCCTGTGCTAAGGTGCTAAGTGCATGTTCTTTTTCATGTGCAGCAGGGAGGAAAACAGGTGGTATGCTGGAAAGAGTGAGAAATTAGAAAGGCAGAAGATCTGAGTTTAAATTCTAGCTCTGCTACATTCCAGCTGTGTGACTTTGGATAAAGAGACTTACCCTCTCTTGGCCTCCTTTCTACAAATATAAAATCTGGAAAAGGAGAGGACTTCTAAGATCTACACTATTTGTTGTTCGGTCATGTCTGACTCTTTGTGACCCCATTTTGGGGTTTTCTTGGCAAAGATGCTAGAATGGTTTGCCATGTCCTTCTCCAAATCATTTTACAGATAAGAAAACACTGAGACAAGCAGGATTAAGTGATTTGCTTAGGATCACACAGCTAGCTGAGTGTCTGTGGTCTGATTTGAACTCAGGTCTTCCCTACTTCAGACCTGGTAATACCCATTGTGCTACCTACCTGACCCTAGTTTTAAATAAATGATCCTAAAAATGTCAGTAGATTATTTTAACAATGCTTTCAGATATTACATTCTGAATATAAGATTTCCCTCTGTTTATGTTCACTGTTGTTGTTTGGTTTTTGTACTGGTTCCCTACTCCCAGGAAGGAATTTAAAAAACACAACAAAACAAAAACACCACCAGCTACTCAGTGTTGGATGACAGAGAATGGAAGACGGGATAGGGTAGCACCCTTTGCCAGCAATGCCTCTCCCTGTGATTGACTGGTTCCTCACAAAATCTACATTTTTAAGAAGGAAGTACAGGTTAGTCATGTCTTCATTCCTCTCCAGGCTGCTCTCCTGACCCTCCTGGACTTTTTGCTCACTGCCTCTGTGCCAGGTGGCTTTATATGTCACCCCTTACCCCAGCCTTTCAGCTCACTTTCATGTCTTACTTCCTCCATTAGAATATAGGATCCTTATGGGCAGGCACTATTTTTCTGTCCGTATTTCTATTCCTGGTGTTTACCACAATGCCTGGCACATAACGAATCATCAATAAATGCTTGTTGACGTGACTTGTTTTCTCTCCAACATCATATCTATGTCACAGTCTAGCAAAGAACTTGTTTTATGGGCAATTCTTTCCACATCCAGCAAGCTGTCTATTAACTAGTAATGCCTCTTTTCAGTTACCCTCCCCTTCTCCTTTTAACCTTATCCTTTTTGGGGGAATACTTATAATCTGAATCTTCTACAGTTGGAGCATTCCAAGCTAGAAACTTCTAGTTCTCTGATTGGTTGGTAACTCCCTGCCTGTGTAATGTTGATTAGAGAGTTAAAGATCTTCCCCACTCATTGATGGGCCTACCCATCAAGGGAATCTTGATTAGGGGAGGCCCATACTTTTTGTTAACTTCTAGTGAGGCCCTGGTTCTCTAGGGTTGTGAGGCCCCCTGGCTCTGAAAAGTGTATCTATACTGTGAGGTGTGGTTTTACTTAGGGGCTTACTCATTGTAAGTGTTTGTTTGGCTACAGGACCCTGGGTAGCTGCAGAAGAGCCCCTAGTCTTTGAAAGTCCAGATGTTGGTGCTTCTCTCTCTGGTAATTATGTATGTATGGCCAGACAGTTGGAAGCCCTGTCTGTTCATTTTTGTTTCTCTGTGTGCATTTTCTCTGAAGTTCAGGGTGCTGACTTTTCCCCCTGAACTAAGTGAATGATCTATGTGCTTGATTAAAGTGATTGTTGACCCCTCAAAAGTTGCTTTCATTTTAGAAAAGCAGACCTAAGAACCTGTACAGCAGGCCCTCCTGTGTATGTCGGGGTCTTTGCTGATACAGCTTGTGACATCAGTGATGCAAAACCAATCAGACCCATTGGACCAGGATTCATCCTTCCCTCCTTGTAAAACTTCTGAATGTTACTGATGGAGGAAGGGTCATGACTCCCAGGGTTTCCAAGACCCTTGAGTCATCTGATCTTTCCTAAACACAAACCCAGGAATCCTATGTGATTCTGCAGTCCACTGCTTTCCATGGCCCAGGGACTATCTCACTTGAGGCTCTTTGGAAATATCCATGATCGTGTCCCTCACTTGCCCCTTTCCAATTTGTTCTCAAATAATTCATCCTAATTGCAGTGTTAACGATGTGAGATGGGCTTCCCTATTTTACAGCTGTTAGTCCTGACTCATTTCAGGTGTTCTTAACCTGGAGCCTATGAATGTGTGTATGTATGTTTAAATAGTTTGATAACTAGTTCGATATAACTGATTTCCTTTGTAATCCTATGTACTTTATTTTATGTATCAAAAAGAAAATTTTTCTGGGAAGCTTCTAGATTCCCAAAGGATTTCATGACACACTAAAAAGGTTAACAACTTCAGCTTGAGATGAGATCATTGGGTGCCTTAAGACTTTTTATGTTTTATCCTTTCTTCCCGCTGCCTTGGGTGACTCTAGTTAAGTCACATGAGCTACTTTTTTGGCTTTCCTCTAAACAAGTCAGATTTTTAAAAGGCTCATCTATTTCTGCTGTGAAAAAGTCTCTTAAAGACTCAGCAATAGATTAAGACACAATACCAAAAAGCTTCTCTTGCAAATTTTCTGAATAAGGTAGAGCTATTGTACTAATTAATTAGTTCTATGATGTACAAAATGAAAAGAGCCAACGGTGAGTGGTGTCAACTCTGATGTTGTTACCTAATAATAGAAAAAGAAGAGGTCATTTGTTTTCTGCACCACTGGGGAGAAAAAGAAGGAATGTTGTTTATTTTTGTTTGTTTCTTTTTCTTAAATTTACAATTGGAGGCAGGGGACATTGCACATGGAGAGCAGCCATTGTGTTAAATTCTTTTCATGTACCTCCTTTGATGATGTGAAGTGGCCATGCAAAGCAGCACATGCCACTTCTCCCCTCTCTTTTTGGAAGGGTGAGAGATTATGGGTGTGGAACACAGAATATCATGTTAGACTTTTCCATATGTTAGTTTTACTGAACCCTTTATTTTTTTAATTTGTTATGGGAGAGAGGGAAAATATACTAGAGAATATAGGTGATTCACAATCAAATGAAAATTAACTCAAAAACACATGAACTTAAGAATTCATAAAATCCTGCAATGAATAGTAATCATTTTTGTCTCCTTTATGTTTAATTTTCTTTGAAACTTGTGCTATGGATAGACTTTCACTATTCTTGAAAGCAGGCAAATTAGCCTTATGGGCAAGGACTCAGCTTTTTAAGACTTTTCCTCTTTATAATACAGTACTGGATGTATGGTGAGTTTTCCTCAAATATTAGTTGATAGATTTTGGGTTGGAGAACAATGAGCCCTTTGGGTATCAAATGTGATTTCAGTGGATATTAGACCTAGGTTACAGGTTTAAACTACAGTTATAGTCTTAGAACATTGCCTGAAGCATTCACGGGTTAAATGACCTGCTAGAACGTGTCAGGCAGGGGCAAGACTTGAATAGCATTCTTCCTTACTTGAAATGTTGCTCTCTATGTATTATGCCATGATTCTTTTTGATTTATTGATTAATGTACTCTTTATAAGATTGTGGGATCAAATATTTCAAGGTGGAAGGGACCCAATTAGAAAGGACTAATTGGCTAATTAGTCCATATCCTTCACTTTTCAGATGAGGAAACTGAGGCTCATTAAAGTTACATGACTTGTCCATACTCACACAGTTAGTGTCAGAGGCTGCTCTTGAACTCACGGCTTCCTAAGTTTGAGTCTTTCCCTCTGTTTACCACATTCTGTTGCTTTCTTTCTTCCCCACCCCACCTTGTCATGTGACCTTCACATAACACCTTTTGTTGTCCTTGTGCATTTATGTTTCATTCCCTGCTGCTAGAGTGTAAGCACCAGAAGGCTAGGTGTTTGATCTAGACTTTATAACTTACTAATGCCTGGCATGTTCAGACCACTTAGGATTCATATTTCTTTCATTCATTATGCCTAGCAAATTGCTGAGAAACATTTTTGGTGGTATGATTTACTTTCTGGGCTTTATAACTTTATAACTTACTGTTTCTGATTCTACTTTATGTTTAGGACACTGAGATGTTGGGAAACTCCATCTAACAATTTAGATCATCATCTTCTGCGTAATTTATAGACTTAGTTTCCTAAAGTGCTGATAAGGAAGTGACTTGCCTAGGGTCATACAGTCATTATGTGTCAAAGACACATTTGAATTTAAGCTTTTCTGGACCTGAGGCTGGTTTATTATCCACTATGCCATCTCATCTTACTGTTTTATACGTTGAAGGTGTTTAATAGCTACTAAATTGAGTTAAAAAATGACTTGAAAAACTTGCTGAAAAGTTGTTGGCCTCAACTATGGAAAAGCTCCCTTGGCTACTCATATTTCACATCAATCCGGTTGGATTTCAGCTACTCATTAGAACACACATTTATTCCACTATAGAGCACATTGTCTGGCTAGCCTCAAATTTATGGTGAAATGTAACAGTGAATTGTACTCTGTGGTCCAAAATGCCAAATGATACACACAGAGGCACAAAGGTTTCCAGCACAGGGTAGAATTAAACCGCTTAAGACCGTTGCAAGGGATTGTTGGCCGTATTTTCGCAGTGGCCAGTTTTGTTAGAACCAAACATGGAGAGAGCTTGAAATCACTTATCTCAGATGTTTGAGCTCATAACAACAAAGCCTCTGAAAACACATAACTGATCTTGTAATAAGCTCCAGCTGAGTTTACAAGCTCTGAGCTTTTCTGAAAGCCTGTTTAGCTTAATGAGGGTTTTCAGATTTCAAAGCTCACACACCTTCACATAAAAACAGATGATTATGACCAAATGAGGGAATGTTGTTGTTCCATGTATGTTTTTTCCCCAATATGTTTTCCCTCTTGGTTGTCATGCATTGTTCCTGTACACTTTTCACCTTCTAGACAGCATTTTAAAGTAGAATTTTTGAATGTCTAATGTGTATGGTTTCTATTCAAGCCGCATGTTATGTTATACAAAAAGAAAGACTGAGAGCCTCTTTTTCACTTGTTAACAGTCAAGGACTGATATGCATATAACCATGTTATATATATGCATGTTCTTTCCAATAAAAAAGGTGTTTAATGTGAAAAGAAAAAGAAATGACACCGACCCCTCGTAGATTTCGCTACCATGACAACTGTCCAGTGATTGAGACGGGGCTGTCATGGTGACCTCTGTGGCCTACTCTGCATCATTCTAAAACCTTTTTTATACAGGGTCGATGAAGTGCAAGATGAATCATTTTTAATGAATAGCAAAAAGCTTTGTCTCTAAAACAATGAGATGAACTTGTCAGGCAGTATTAGCTATACATCTCTTTTTTTTTTGCTTTTATGATAGCCTGCCATTTATGAACTGGACATATAACCTTAATCAACATTAATACCACTTTCTTCTTTGCATTCTTCAATTTATTGTTTTAGGAAAGCTCTAATATCACGCACAAGGTCTTTGTATTATTCTGCCTGTTCTTTGGAATGGTTATCTGACTCATCACTGGAAAGGAATTAACTATAATTAGGTTGCAAGAAGTTCATAACCTTAATTAAACAATAAAACATTGATTACATTATACCCCATGGTCTTTAAATGAGGCACAGCTTTGTTATAAGTACGGCTTAAGGATATTAGAGATACTAGACCACAAAAAGAGACCCATAAGATTCAAATGACTTGCGTCATAGAGGAGAGTTTAGAGTTGTTTTTATAGAGCCAATCTAAGGAAAAATGGGAAATTTGGAGAAATGTGTCATTATCTAATTTCAAATTCCTCCTATCGTTCCCTTATTCCTCTCATGGTCTCTTTCTTTACTCCATTTTCCACTTCCTGATGGTTTTTTTTGGAAATTAAATTTGTTTCTTGATGTAAAACTGTATTGGCATTTTGCCACATAATCTAAATTCTCCCTTAATTTCTCCTTCTTGCTTCCTGGGGAGCCATCCCCTGTAAGAAAGGTTTGGGGGTTTTTTGTGTATTTTTTAAGGGAAGAGAGACAAAAATCTACAAAACTGAGTAATACATTGAAAAGACTGACTATATATATGTATATATATGCAATGCTTTAAAAAAGTTTTAAAAAATATTCATTTTTGTTTCTTTTGTGTGATTGTTTATTCCAATTACATTTCTATGGTCATTGTATATTCTTGACTCCACATATTTCACTTTGTTTTCATAAATTTAAATCTTTCCATGCTTCTATTTATTCATTATATTGGTTATATCTTGCAGAATTCCATTACATCCACACAACAAGATTTGTTTGGCTATTCCCCAGTCCATTAATATTTTCTTTGTTTCTAGTTCTTTGCTACCATGAAAAGTGATTCAATAAATATTTGTTATATAGAGAGGCTTTCTTTTTATTAATGGTGATCTTGGGTTATATGACTAGTAATGGAATCTCTGGGTCAAAAGGTATGGTTCAGTGTCTTTACAGGAGTAATTCCAAATTGTGCATCTGTATGTCAGGTGAATTTTTGTGTAAGTAAGGTGGATTTTAATGTGTATTAAGTGAATTTTTGTAACTATTTCTTAGAGTTTAGTTTCCCAGCATCCATAGCCATAACAATCTCTGTTCCCAGGTATTAGATATGAGTTCCCACAGTTATGGTTCAAAACATCTCCTTCACACTTGTGCAGAATCATATAATGATAAATACCATAAGCATCCACTGCAGCTGCGCAGTGAGATACAGGGATGAGGTGATGTAAATAAACTTGGGAGGCTATTGTGGTCAATTTTCCTTCTTTGTCTGCTACTCCATAAAACAGGTAGTCACTGGTCAGGGAATGGGGATCCTTAGGGTTGAATGCATAAATGCTGTTCGTGCCTTGATCAGCCCCCATCAAGTCTTGAGGGGAATCTGTCTTTGCCTCAGCTGGCCCCCACTGAGGCATGAGGAGATTTAGGTCATGCACAAGTGGTGCCTGTCTCAATTGACCACATCAAGACATAGGGGTAGTTGCCCCTGCCTCTCACCAGCCCCTGCAAGAAGAGTCGTTAGGGAATGCTTTAAGAGTTTGCTCTCGTTATCAGCAACCTCTTCTGAGAAAACTAGATTAGAATGAAGTAAGGTTACTAACCCCTTCTTAGTTATCTTTCCTGCCTGACCAAATCAAGAGTGAACCTGTGCTAGCAGCCATCCCGTGTGCTGTGTTTATCTGTCTTACAGCATCTTACATGTTTTCAGCTCTACCAATGCATTAGTGTGCTTAACTTCCCACAACCTTCCAGCATTGATGATCTGTGTCTTTTGTCATCAATGCCAGTTTTCTGGGGTGAGGTAAAATTTATGAGTTTATTTCTCCTTGAATTTCTCTTATTGTTAGTGATTTTATATTCATATTTATTTTGTATTTTAAAATATATATTTTATATTTTTATATGGCTATATTTTATATAGCCTTTTTATATGGTTGTTAATTGTTTGCCATTCTTATTTTAAGAATTGTTCATGTTCTTTGATCACTTCTCTTTGGGGAGTTACTGTTGGTCTTATGTATTTCTGTTAGTATTTGTGTATTTTAAATAATAAACCTGGCCATGTCTCTCTCCTTCAGTAAACTCCAGCAACTTTCAAAGGATCAAATACTAAACCCTCATTTTGTCTTTGAAAGCCTTTTGTAACTTGACTGCTTCCTACTTCTCCAATCTTACATCTGATTCCCCTCCACTTATTGATCAAATGGTACAGGCTTCCTTGATCTTCCTTTCACAAGACATCTCTCAACTCTGGGCCTTTTTCCTGGCTGTCCCACATATCTGGATCTCTTTCCCTCTTCATCTCTACCTCCTTCTAGCTTCCTTCAATCTTAGCTAAAGTCCCATTAAGGTTTTTTCAGATCTCCTTAACATTAGTTCCTTCCCTTTGAGATATGTCCCTCCGGTTTATATCTTGTTTCTTCATAGTTGTTTGCACATTGGCTATCTTATTAGACTTTGATTTCCTTGAGAGCAGATACTGGATATTTTTTTTTACCTTTCTTTGTATCTCCAGTGATTTACACAGTAAGTAGAACATTGTAGGTACTTAACAAATGCTTGTTGACTTCATTTGATACAGAATAATACAAGGAGGTTTGGAAGGAAGGACATCAGCCTTTTGGGGGAGTTAGGAAATATTTCATGCAAAAGATGGTTCTTATGCTATATCTTGAAGGGAATGAGGGATTCTATCTAAGTATGAATCTGAAAAGGAATTGCATTTCAGCCATGTGAATTGGGTAGTTCAAAGGCATGGATATGGGATCACAGAATATAGAAGGAAAACTCATGTACAATGAATCTAAAGAGGTAGGTAGAGGCAAGGGTGTGAAAGCTTCAAAAGCTACATATAGGACTTTATATTTTATCCTAGTAGCAATAGGCTACCATTGGAGCTGTTGACTAAGGGAGTGACAGAAAAATGAGGAGATGATAATGTCCCTCAAATAGTATCTCCTCCTAACGCTTCCTCCTTCTCTCCCCACTCCCAGCTGAACTTACCCTGGCTGTGAAAATTGTTATTAATACCTCTGAATATTCTACCCAGAATTAAAGATCATATGGACCTCATCATCGGACGGAGCTTTGTGCATGGGAAATTTGCCTCAATTTAGCGTATATCTATAAGCAATGGTTTTGCATATTTATCATATTCCAGCAACACTCCAGGCCTTATAAGAAGTTTTCTTCTTGGGAAATTAGACAAACTCCTGCTTGTGGATTTTGCAGGTGATATGCTGGAGGCCATTGGAAAATCTGATGAAGTGAATCTGTAAAACATATGAATAATAGGGTAAGGAAATATGGAGTGGAAAAGAAAAGGAAGTTAAGGATAAGGAATGAGATGACCAAAGGAGAAGGCTGGAAGCAAAGGAGAAACAAAAGATTTTGTGAGTCACACATTTTTCCTCTAGAATTTCAGCTTCAACTCACTGTCATTGTAATTTTTGTAAAATTAAACATGAAATAAAAATAATACTCAAAACAAAACCAGTAACATAAATAAGCCAAGCCTTTCATGGAAAAAAAGGGCAAGAAGAATACATTGTTCTCCAGGGGAGTAGGGGATTAGCGATGTAAGGCTATCCTTACTTTTCCTTTGCACTATATAATGTTTTTATTGGCGAGGTTTCAAAAAAGTGACCTACATTGTTTTTTAGCACCTTGGAGGCACTGACATCATTTCAGCTGCAATGTTTATTTTAAGGAGGCAGAATTTCCTCCGTGAAATTTAGAGGGGGCTTTCTGGTGCCTGTTGCCACAGAGACTTTAAGAACAAGATAACTTTATCACTTTATTACTCTTTCATTTTGGTTCATGCTATAGCATCTTCTGGTTCTAAACACAAGAAGATGGAGGGGGGTGGAAAAGGAAGGAAGGCATATCTCCAGTAATGGACCTTTTGGGGAATGTTTTTTGTTCTGGATCTGTGGTTTTACTATAGAGGACTTCAAACAGCGGTAAATATGAGTGTCCAGGGTCACACATCTAAGAGGTGTCAGGGAGAGGATTTGAACATAGGATTGTGTCATTGACTGTCTGTCCCATAGCTGTCTCTTATTGGATTTCATTTGAAGAAAAATGGTGAAGATGTTCACAGTTTGAACATCCTGGCAGCTAGATGGCAGAGTTGAAAGTGTGATGAACTTGGAGTGAGAAAGACCTCGTTTAGAATCTTATCCCAGATATTTACTAGCTGGGTGACCCTGGACAAATTATTTAATTGCTTTGGGCTTCAACATCTTCATTTGTAAGATGAGAAGGTTGAATTTGAGGACCTCCTAATTTTCCTCTAGCTCTAATCCTATGAGCCCATGATGTTCTTGAGTAGTCATTTTAACAGTCTTACTCTCAAACATCAGCCACCTTCAATGTCTCTGAAAACAAAATGGTTTTACTGTTTCTTCATTTATTCATTCAGTAAGTCCAATTTGTGTACATGGCATCGTGGATATCAGGATATATACTACGTACTCCTTGCAAATTATCTAAATGAGAGGAAATTATTACACATATACATGTATTTATACACACAATTACACAATAATTATGATAGCTGACATAATGCTTAATGTTATGTATATAGCATAATCTCATTTGACCTTTACCTAAACCCTGTCAGATATATATTATAGGCATTGTAATCTCTTTTGTACATGAAGAAACAATAGTTCAGAGGGATTTAAGTGAGTTGTTCATAGTCACAGAGGCAGTAAATGGCAAAAACAGTATATGTACCAGAGTTCCTGACTCCTGAGTTCTGCATTCTTTCCATTAAGTCACAACTGTTGATTGTGATACAAGAGAAAGTGTGATAAATCCAAAGAGAAGTTTTAGGTAAAGTACTATGGGAAATTTAAGAGGGAAAAGTCACTTTTAAATGGGAAATTGTTAGGGAAAGTTTTGTGGTAGAGTCAACACTTGAGTGAGGCATTAAGGGAAGTTACAGATGTCAACTGAAGAAGGTAGGAGGGCGGAAGGTTAGAGGTGCGGTGATGGAAGGTTAGAGGTGCAGCGATGGAAGGTTAGAGGTGCGGCGATGGAAGGTTAGAGGTGCGGTGATGGAAAGTTAGTCTTTTGTGTTTAGAACATAGAGGATATTAAGAAAGGCATAGAATGAGATGAGACTGAAAAATTATGTTGGAACTCCAATTTCAGAGGAACTTGACCTCTGAGATCAGGGTTTTCTATCTTTTTACTAAGCAAGAGGGAATCCCTGAAGCATTAATGAAATATATTTTAAACATCTGGTTAATTTAGATCATATAAAGAGATAAGTTCAGTTCCATAAGCCATAATAATTCACAGGAAGTTTTATTCCTTTGGTTTAGCTTTAATTTTATATGTATGTATATCTCCATATGCATACGTGTGTGTATGTGCACAGTGTGTACCCTAGTGCACACCCTTATCAGTGCATAACAGGATTATTGCAACAATATTTGTCCTCTGTGCTTCCAGTACAGTATAAAAATAATTTTCTAAAGCTTAAGTCTGTCTGGACCTCTTCCTTGCTTCAGAACCTCCAAGTTCTCTCTGTTTCTTCTAGGGGAAAATGCAAACCTTTTTTTTTTTTCTTGGCATTTAAAGACCTTCACAGTCTGGTGCCAGATTACCCTGGGTTGACTTAATATTCTGCATTTTGTGTAATATATGTTTTGGCAAACTGACCTTGTTGTTCCCTGAACTTGACGTTCTGTCCCCTGACTCTGCATTTTCACGGCCTATTTCAGGGCTGTCCCAATTTCTCTCCTCCACCTCCTAGGATCCCCACCCCTATCCAGACTCCTTTCAGAGTTGAGCTCACATGCCACATCCATTGGGAATCCTTTGTTGATGTCCTCTTTCTTTACTTCCCTGTTGTCTTGCACATAGTAGGTCCCTAATCAGGGTGTGATGGCTTGGAGGGACTGAATTATCTGTTCTGATTGGAAATTATTAAAAAAAAAAAATCCTTGACTATTATTCTGTACCCCTCTCTGAGAGGCAGAGTGAACAAAAAACTAGCTTTAGAGTCAAGAGGACCTGAATTCAAATTCCTGAAATACGGTGGCTTTGGGACCCTGACAAATCTCTTAAACTCTCAGATTCCTGAACAAATTCTAAGTCTGTAAGCTGCAGAACAGCTGGAATCTGTGTTGCTAGAGTGATTTCCTCACCATGGTCCGTACATCAATAAAGTCGCAGGTATGAATGTAAAAACCAACAAACCAAAAAACCCACTAAATACTCTCAGTCATAAATAGTAACCCTAGAAACGTCAGCTCTTATCCTTCTGAGAGAAGTTGTATTCTCTTAGATTTATACATACTCCAGCTTTAAAGACTTCAAAAGCAATTCCGCTTGTTTCCCCATCCATTCCTGTTCTTAAGTACCTTACTGCCAGGAAATTCTCTTATATCTAATCTTATATCCTTCAGTGCACTTTAAGGTCATTTCCTCTTGGTCTGTATTCAGTGAAGTAGAGAATTGCTGGGAGCCATTATCTGTACAATATCCTCTTATATACTTGAAGACAAAACTATTATTAAATTTCTAGCTCTGGCTTCTTCACCCCACCAGGGCTAAATAGTTTCAGGCCCTTTAAACTTTTCCCATAAGTCTTATTCACCACTTTAATAATCAAGTTGAGTCAAGTCTACAAACATTTCCAAAGTGCTAAATGTGCCATACTCTGGAGTAATCTCTGGGGATACAAAAAAACCAAAAACAATGAACAAACAAACAAACAAAGAACACGGCAAAAACAAATGCCCCTGCCCTCAGGGGGATCACATTCTAATGGGGTAGACCACATGGAAACAATTATTTACGTGGAAGATATATAGTGTAAAATGGAGGTAATTTCAGAGGGGAAGACACATAGCAGCTGGAAAAACCAGGAAAGGTCTCCTGCAGAATGTGGGATTTGAGATATATGTCAATAGAAGTCGTGGAAGCTAAAGAAAGAAGGAGTAGGAGAGCATTCCAGAAATGGTGGACGGCCAGGGCAAAAACCCAGAGGTGGGAAATGTAGCATCTCGTATGACGAAAAGCAAGGAAATCAGTGTTGCTAGACTGTCACGTGAATGGTGGGTAATAATGTACAGAAATACTGGGAAAGTGGGAAGGAGTCAAGTTATGCAGATCATGATGGAGAGCTAATTTACACTGTGGATAAAGTTCAGGACATGAAGTCAAGAAGACTTGTATTTGAATCATGCCTCAGACTCTTACTAGTTATATAATCCCAGATAAGTAACTGAAGTTCTGTCAGTCTCAGTTTCCTCATCTGTAAAATGGGGCTAATAATAGCCCCCATCTCACAGAATTGTTACAAGAATCAAGTGAGATATAAAGTTCTTTGTAAACCTCACAGTGCTCTGTAAATTCTGGCAGATAGTGGTTAAATGCCAAACAGAAGAATTTATATCCAGTCCTTGAGGCAGTATGGAGTCACCAAATTGAGCAAGGGAATGGCATGGTCAGAACTGTACTTTAGGAAAATAATTTTGTCACCTAAGTGGAGCATGGATTGTAGTAGGGAGGAATTGGAGACAGGGAGACTTAACAGAAGCAGTATTGCAATTGTTTATGTGAGAGGTATGGAAGACCCCTGAACTAAGGAGGTGTGTGCTCGTCCTTTGTTGCCGAAGAAGACCATGCTTCAGAGAAATAACGACATGACTTGCACTTGACTTTGTTTTTTGGGTGGGGGAGGGCTGTGCAGGTCACCAGCCTCACTTCTCCTCCAGAGCCATCTGAATCCAGGGACCAGATATTTCTCAAAATGACTGGAGATGACCCAGGATGAGGCAATTGGGGTTAAGTGACTTGCCCAAGGTCACATAGCTAGGGAGTGTCAAGTGTCTGAGGTGAGATTTGAACTTAGGTCCTCCTGACTCCTGCACTGGGGCTCTATGCACTGCACTACCTAGCTGCCCCTAACTAAGGAGGTACCATGGAAACAAAAGGATACATATAAGAGATGTCATGAAGGAAGAAATGATAAAATTTAGCAGAGAACTAGATATGAGGGGTTAAACAAAGCACCTACTATGTGCAGAACATTATTAGGTAACTTGATTTTTTCTTTAGCTCTCATGGGGTGTTATTGTTTGTTTGATGTTCAGTTGTTTCTATTGTGTCTGACTCTTCCCTATGCCATTTGGGGTTTTCTTGGCAAAGGAACTTGAGCCGTTTGCCATTTTCCTTCTTCTGCTCAATTTATAGATGAGGAACTGAGGCAAGTAAAGTTAAGCAACTTACCCAGGGCTGCATAGCTAGTAGGTGTCTGAGACCAAATTTGAACTCAGGAAGATGATTTTTCCTGATTGCAAGCCCAATATTCTATCCACTGTGCCACCTAGCTGTCCCATGGGGCACTACTTTGTATTTTACTAGAATTTCTTATTTTAAAATACAGAATACATAATGACATAAAGCTTCCTTGTTATTTGTGTTTACAGTTTCCTGAATGCGGTTTCTATGGAATGTATGATAAGATCCTGCTTTTTCGTCATGACCCTACCTCTGAAAACATTCTTCAACTGGTAAAGACAGCCAGCGACATCCAAGAGGGAGATCTCATTGAAGTTGTCTTATCGGGTACAGTTGATGTTCTCTCTTTGGTTATGGTCCGACTTCCTAATGGAGAGTCCCTTGGATTTTATGCTCTGGGAGTTGTTATGCAGCATTCCAGCGACTATTCCTTTTTTAATGAATGAATGAAAAAAAGTGTTTAGCACTTTCTGTGTCCCACCAACACTGGACATAGAAATACAAAAGTGAGACTTGGTCCAGGTGGCTTCCAAAGACCCTACTCATTTAAGAAATTCTATTCTAGTAGTTGGTAAGAATTTGAAGTGTGATTTCTAACACTCCATGAAACAGTATATCAGAGTGACTGTGAGACTCAATCCTAAGGTAAAACTACGGGTTCTGTCTACATGGTGGGCAAAAATAAATAAATTTATTTAATTAAAAAAACATTTTTAAGGAAAAATACATTTGCCATATCAGACATGGATAACAATAGGACCTGTCTGGTCCTATTGTTAAAAGGACCCTAAAAAGTCAACTGGGACCTGGATAACACCTGGAAAATGTCATTATAACATACCAGGTAGACATTTTTAGAACCAGAAGATCTAAACAAGGAGCCACGATATCATTGGCTTATCATGATCAAGAGACAGCAGAAGACCAAAATATAAACTAGGAAGTCAGTGGATTGCCATGGTCTAGAACAAGACCAGCTTACAGGTTATCAGTGAAAGAAGGATGACTTAGACACTGAGGTAGGAAAGTCAGTCAACAAGTTTTTATTAAGCACTTAGTGTGCAGCAGGTACTGTGCATAAGTACCGAAGATAGAAAGAAAGGCAAAAAAATATTTCTTCTCTTAATTTACTTATGTATTACAAAGTATATATAGAGTAAATTGAAGGTCAACTTAAAGGGAAAGGCTTATTAAGGGAGGGGAATGGGAAAGCAGAAGATGGTATCTGAGTCTTGAAGGACGTCACAAATTCTAAGAGGCAGAGATGAAGACAGACGTTATTTCTGTCATACAAGTCTGTTATGGAAAAAATGCAGAGATAAAAGATTGAGTGTCTTGTTCTAGGAACAGCAGTTAGGCTGATATAGCTGACTCATAGAATGTATGGAGAGAGCAAGGTGCAAGAAGACTGAAAAAGTCGGAAATGACCAGATCATGAAGAGTTTTAAATTCAAAATAAAGGACTTTTGATCCTGCAGGATGGCACTTGAGATAATTGAACCTGGGTGTGGATGGGGAAACGATCAGACCAAGGTCAATTTATTTGATAGTATGGAAGTCATACCAAGAACATATCTGTCATCTTTTTATACTGAGTATTCACATTAGATAAGAAATGATTATAAGATCTGGACCTATAGATACAGAGAAAATCCTGAGTCTGTGCAGGGGAAAAATTGAGAAGACACTAGCGCCTGATCTTTGGGCCTTTATTACAACAGTAGGGTCAAGTCATTTGCAGGTAACAATTCCTAAACAGTATTTTCATTAAAAATAGAGGAATCATTTAGACAACTAGGTTTATCCTCCTCCTCAACTTATATT
Organism: Notamacropus eugenii; assembly: GCF_028372415.1. Classification (NCBI taxonomy): domain Eukaryota; kingdom Metazoa; phylum Chordata; class Mammalia; order Diprotodontia; family Macropodidae; genus Notamacropus; species Notamacropus eugenii. Next base: position 46,062,686 of record NC_092878.1, on the reverse strand, counting down.
TTTCCGTATAGCTAATGGGAATTCTTTTTTTTAATAAAATATTATTGCTATCTTATGTATTTATAGCAACCACTTTTCCTGGTGTGTCCTTCTCTACTCCCTCTCCCAGAGTCATCACTTATAAGAAAGAATAGAAACAAAAACAAAAATTCAGCAAAATTAACAGCAAAGTCTTATGTAATATACAATGATCTTTAACCCATGGTTGTCCATTACTTCAAAGGAGTTAAGAAGTGCCTTCTAATATCTCTTCTTTGGGGTCTACCTTGGTTATTTATGGTATCAATGATCATTTGATGTTATTTTATTTGCATTGTTATAGTTTATTCTGCGTTGCCCTTGTTATGCTCACTTTCCTTAGAGTCAATTCTTATAATCCTCTACTTTTTAAAATTCATTACATTTTTTTATAACAATATTATTCCATTATATCCTTGTACTACATTTTGTATACCATTCTCCAAGAAATGGGCATATGCTTTGTTTCCATTTTTTTCACTTCTACAAAATGCACTATTTTAAGTATTTTCATTTTGGGGGGAGGAGGGGAGCTTTCTATTTACTACTGGCCTCTGGCTTATATAGCAAGCAATGGAAATTTGTTTCAAATGGCATGAGATTTTTAGTCACTTTATAGTTGGACCACTTAATACAGTTACCAACAGTATATTCATTTTCTGATATTTCTACAATCTCATTAAAAATAATTTCTAAAGAAAATGGATGACTTTTAAGGATAGTGATTAATCTTAAGCAACTTTAATATCAATTCTTATTAATATTGAGCACTCCAGATTATATTCTTTCAGGGAATTAGTGCCATTTACTACATTTTCTGTGCCTAAAATTTTTTTTCAATTTATTTTTTTAACTTAATAGTATTTTATTGTTTCCAATTACATGTAATGATAGTTTTCAACATTCACTTTTATAAGATTTTTGAGTTCCAAATTTTTCACCCTCTCTCCCTTTCCTCTACCCTCCCCAAGACAGCAGGCAATCTGATACAGGTTAGACATGTACAATCATGGTAAAAATATTTCCACATTAGTCATGTTGTGAAATAAGACTCAGAACAAAAGGGAGAAACCACAAGAAAGAAAAAAAACCTCCCCCCCAAAACAGTGAAAATAGTATGCTTCTATCTGCATTCAGATCCCATAGTTCTTTCTATAGATGTGGTCAGCATTTTCTATTACGAGTCCCTTGGAATTGGCTTGGATCGTTGTATTGCTGAGAAGAGCTAAGTCCATCATAGCTGATCATCGTACAATGTTACTATGTACAATGTTCTTCTGGTTCTCCTCACTTCACTCAGAATCAGTTCTTGTAAGGCTTTCCAGGTTTTTCTGAAATATGCGTGCTCATCATTTCTTCTAGAGTAAAAATATTCTACAACTTATTCAGCCATCCCTCAATTGATGGACATACCCTCAATTTCCAATTCTTTGCCAGCACAAAAAGAGCTGCTATAAATATTTTGGTACATGTGGGTTCTTTTCCCTTTTTTATAATCTCTTTGGTATACAGATCTAGTAGTATTGGTATTGCTGGATCAAAGGCTATGCATAGTTTTATAGCCCTTTTAGGCATACCCCTAAATTGTTCTCCAGAATGGTTGGATCAGTTCACAATTCTACCAACAATGAAAATGCATTTTTTTTATCATGAAAACAATTTTGTTGTTGTCCTATGCATGTTTGTCAAAAATTGTTTTTGAACAAAACATGTCAGCTTCAAAGTCTTCAGTGTATTTTTAGTGCATTTTTTAAAAAAAATTTTTTTCCTCCATATACATTAGGCAATTCCCTTAAATTTACTGAACAGACTTTTTCATCTTTCCTTGGTGCCTTTGACATATATTTATACTTAGCTACCTATAAATTAAAACAAATACTTAGAAACACAGGTTCCCAAATATTTTGTTACGATGGAAAGTGCATTGGTTCTAAAGTCAGAGGTCAAGGTTTCGAATCCAAACCTTTCTTCTGTCTCTGTATCTTTGGGCATATTATTTCTTTGGGCCTCAATTTCCTCATTCAAAGAAGTGGGGGACCTATAAGGGGCCTTACAGTTTTAAAGCTATGGTTCTGGAATCCTGGCTTTTTACCATTTTCTGCTGCAGTCCTGCACAAGTATTCCATCCTTGGGACCTTTGGTCCTAGACTGAGTCTTTTATTCTTACAGTTAGTACCACTAGTCTGTAGTTTGAAGTCACCTTGTCCTCTTCCCTTTTAAGAAAAAAAAGCTCATGGCAACATTTCTTTTTCTCTGTTCCTTCAGTGCCTTTCCAGTTCTCTAAGGAGTTTCATATATCACTGACAAGAGTTCAACAATAACATCTGCCAATTTTGTCACTACTTGAGGATATATTTCATCTTCACTTTGTGATTTGAAATCATAAAGAGCAAGAGAGTTCTGCCTTTTTAATTTCCTCATGGAAAAAATCTCTGGGATTGGAGTCAGATGAAACTAAGTTCAAGTCCTGGCTTTATGTGACGTTAGGCAATCACTTAACTTCTCCGTCCTCTGTTTCCTCATCTGTAAAATTAATTGGACTAGACAACATGACTTCTGAGTTCCCTTCTTGATCTAAACCTATGAGGATGTCTTGAAACTCCCCAGGGTCACCACTATTCCAATTTCAGCTTCTGACCCCTCACTTTTAAGACAGTAAATGATGGTTTGAAGGTCAATTGTTTATATAGCCTGTGTCCTTTAAGCTAATCCTTTAAGTTGGGGGTTCGGATGACAGCTTTTGCCTACTTCAGATTCATTCTCATTCAAGGTACAATCATGCAAAGGCCTGATAAAATTCACAGTTTGTGCCATTTTTTTTCTAATAGAATCTGTCTCCCTGAGACTTTTAACCTGCTAGAAATAGTACATTTAAATATTTGTGGTATCTTTGTGATCTATGTGACAAAGGCTGACCCAGATGTGACTAATTAAACAATGCCTGAAACACACTAGTTCCAGTATTTGGATTCCAACAACCTCTCCATGCTTTAACTGGTAAACTTCTCAAATGAGAGCTATGTACCTGCTGCCTCCACTTGCTATTTATCTGTTCTCTTCTTAAACATTGAAATTATGGTGTCCATCTCCATCACTCTATCGATGCTCCTCTTTTAAACATTGCTGATGGTTTGCTTTTTGTCAAATCAAGTGACCTTTTCTCAATCCACATCCTACTGGGTTTCTTTGTGGCATCTCAGTACTCAGCAGCAGGATTTTTACCATTGGCTTCTGAAATACTGCCCTTTCCTGGTTCTCCTGCCTAATCTGATCTGTCTTTCAAGGATGTACTCAAGTCTTACTTCCTTCACCAAGTTTTTCTTGGCCCAAGGGAAACAAACACCAGACTTAAACCAAGAAGATCTTAGTTTGAGAGCCAACCTTGCTGCGTACTAGCTATGTGGCTCCAGGAAAGTTTCAATATCTCTAAATCAGAGATGTTGCAACCATGCTGACTAGGTTGACTACAAATTTAATCCAAAACTAACTGGTCCCTTACTACTACATGGTGATCATTTTATTCTGCCCTGAGTGACGACTTCACGTTCTCCATAGTGGCCATTCTGAATCTTCTCTTTTTTTCTAAAGCTCTCTGGTCTTCTGTTTTTCCTCCATGCACCCTCTCAAGAAGGGACCTTACCTTCTTTCTGTAGAGAGAAAATAGAGACCAGTTGTTGTGAGGGCCCTTCTCCCTACCATTGAACTCCATGATATAACTCTCCATTCTCTTTTTCATTGTAGACCACTTTACAAGCCTTTCAGATACACATTTAAAGTGATAAACATTAATTATAATTATAGCAGTGTGGCTTAATGGATATAGTACTGGAATTTGAAGTCAAGAAGACCAGGTTAGAACCCTGAAATAGATATTTAGAAGGGAAGTCATTTGACCTCTTTGAGACTTAATTTCTTAGTCTATTAAATGAAGGTACTAATAACACATGTCAGAGAGGGATGGTATGAGGGTCACATGAGATTTTATATATATATATCATATATATGTATATATATATGATATATATATATAAAGGAGGGCTTTTGATAAAATTTAGTGATATAAAATAATAATAATGATTATATTGATATTAATATCAACTAATATATAACATTTACTATGGGCCAGGTACTGTGCTAAGCGCTTTACAGTTATTATCATATTTAATCCTCACAGCAATCCTAGGAGTTAGGTCCTCTTATTATTCTGTTTTCACAGATAAGAAAACCAAGGCAAAAAAACATAAGTTAAGTGACTTTTCCAAGGTTACACATCTAGTCAGTCTCTCAGGTCTAATTTGAACTCAGGTCTTCCTGACTCTAGAAACAGTGTTGTGTCCATTTTAACACCTAGCTGCATCTATTATGTATTACATACAAATATATTAATTATTATTATCACCATTGCTATTTTGTTATTTAACTTTTCATTTGACTGTCTAGGGTTGAAGAACCTGTGGTCTCAAGGCCACATGTGGCCCTCTAGGTCCTCAAGTGCAGCCCTTTGACTGAATCTAAACTCCACAGAACAAATCTCCTTAATAAAATGATTTGTTCCATAAAACCTAGACTCAAAGGCTGCACCCAAGGACCTAGAAGGCCACATGTGGCCTCAAGCCTCAGATTCTCCACCCCTGGACTATGCCATATTGCCCTCAATTATATCATGTTTCTTGAGTCCAGGGATCAAATATTATTCTTTGTTATATCATGCCAAAGTCCTTTGCCTATCAATAAACTTGCAGCATTTATTGACTGACTCTCAAAAAGCTGGTTACCATTTAGTAAAATAGAGGTAATGATGTTAAAAAACACAGAGCATTCCCCCAAATGAACCTTTCCACATCTAATTCTAGTGAAATGCTATTTACTAAGTAAGCATCAGACACTTAGTACCTGTGTTACCCTGAGCAAGTCACTTAACCCTGTTAGTTTCCTCATGTGCAAAATGACCTGGAAAAGGAAATGGCCAACTACTCCAGCATCTTTGCCAAGAAAACCCCAAAACAGAGTCGTGGAGACTCAGATATAGTTGAAACAACTGGACCACAACAAGCGTTGCAGTCTTGACCCTGAGAAGTTATTCCTGCCTTTTAGATAGGACAGATAGAAAATGCTTATAATTTCTGGAGATCCTTTGGCCTTGCAATCAGTTTAGTTATTTAAGTCTTTCCCAGACCCCCAAAGCAAACTTCGGATGCTCTTGCTCATCTTACTGTCCATATCTTTAGTAGGACGTTTTATTTTTTGTGGCTCAGTCGTTTCAGCCGTGCCTGATTCTTTGTGACCATGCTTGGGGTTCTCTTGGCAAAGATACTGGAATTATTTGCCTTTTCTTTCTCCAGCTCATTTTATAAATGAGGAAACTGAGGCAAACAGGGTGAAGGAACTTGCCCAGGGTCCCATAGCTAATAAATGTCTATATCTTTACTATGAGATTTTATTACTTATATGTTGATCACTTTCCTTCATTTCCAAATGTATTTTCTGGTATTATTTGACCAGAGAAGAGGGACTGGTCTCATTTAACATTACGTGTGAGCTAGATCATTAACTCATAGGATTATAGCAATATCTACCTGTCAGCAAATCTGGAAAGATTCACTTTCAGTAATGGCAGATGCTCGCTCTCTCTCTCTCTCTCTCTCTCTCTCTCTCTCTCTTCAGTGGAAATCAGAAGCTCTTATTTCTTATTGAATTCCCTTGACAGAGTTGACATATCTTCAACCTCTTTACTTACTAGTTGGGAAAATAGTAATTCAGAGGCTATTCTGGCCCTTCCAGATTGGTTTTCTATTTTTGTTTTTGCTTTACTTTTCAAAAATTAAAGAAAAATAATGATAGAAGTATGGTGAAAGAGTCATCCAGAAAGCCAGGAAAGAATTGCTCGTACACTTGATAGGTTGGATGTATGAAAAAGTCAAAATGCGCATAAAACTTTTTGCTGTTTGTAGTATTGAAAGGTTAATGCTTTATTGAAGCACTGAAGTGTTAATATTTAAAATAAGGGAAATAGAAATTAAAGCTGCCCCCTCCACTAGGGAGGCCAATACCATTTGGTATAGGGAGGCAGCTAAGTGGCACAATGGATCGAATGCCAGGTCTGAAATCAGTCAGACCCCTCTTCCTGCATTCAGATCTGGCTTCACAGACTTACTGCTTGTGTGACCCTGAGTGAGTCACTTAACCTTGTTTAGCTGAGTTTCCCCATCTCTAGAATGAACTGGTGAAGGAAATGACAAACTGCTCCAGTATCTCTGCCAAGAAAACCCCAAATGGGGTCACAAAGAGCCAGGCACAATTAGAGGAAAATAGGGACTGTGGAACTTACCTGAGATGTAGGTAAGGATAGGGTTGAGATTTTAGATATTCTCCATATACATCAAGTCAGCTGGCAGTGAGGTAAATAAGAGTACAGAGCCTATAGAATCAGGAAGATACGAGTTCAGATCTAACCTTATATATTTACTTTCAGTGTGATCCTGGACAATCACTCAGCCTCTGCTTACCTCAGCTTTCTCATCAGTAAAAATGAGATAATAACCAATACCTACCTTATAGGGCTATTTTAAGGATGAGATGAGATAATACTTTTAAAGCACTCAGCACGATGCCTGGCACATGTAAAGTAGTGCTATATAGATGCTTATTCCCTCTTTCATTCCCAGATATTGAGAGAAATTTTAATAGTATAAAAACAAAGTGCATCAATTAAAAAAGTTGTTATTACTCTGAGTAATAATCTTTGTATCCCCCTTAGCGTCTAGCCCAGTATTTTGCACGTAGGACCACTGAATCATAGATTTAGAGTTGTAAGGGAGTTTAGACACCATTTAATCTAATGGTGTTCCATATGAGGGAAGCCCCGTGAGAAAAATAACTGGTGAAGTATTACATCGCTAGTAAATTGCAGAATTCAGACTCAAACCTAAACTCTTTTGCTCCAAATCTACTGGTTTTTTCACATCTACTATCTTATAGTTGTAGCGGTACTTCTACTACTATTAGTAAAGGTAGTAGTAACAGTAGTATTAGTAGTAACAGTGATAGTATTAGTACTAGTAACAGTAGTAGTAGTAACAGTAGTAGTAGTAGTAGTAGTAGTAGTAGTAGTAGTAGTAGTAAATAGTGATAAAAGGAATAGGAGTGGTAGCAGTTAATATTTATATAGCGCCTTCCTATGTATGGGGCACTGTACAGGAAATTAGTAAGATATATATTATATACACACACACATATATATGTATGTATGTGTATATATATATATATATATATATATCATATTTTAGAATTAATGGAACTAAGGCAAACACAGGTTAAATCACTTGCCCAGTGCCACATAAGTGGTAACAGCTATGATTTCTATAGCGCTTAACTACATGTCAGCCACTGTGCTAGGCTCTTTACAAATATGATCTCATTTGATCCCCACAAAAATTCTGGGAGGTTGATATTGTTATTAGCCCTATTTTACTTATAAAAACACTGAGGCAAACAGAGGTTAAGTGATTTGCCCAGAGCCACACAGATAGTAAATGTTAGGGGCTAGATTTGAATGCAAGTCTTTCTGCCTCCCAGTTTAGTGTTCTATCCACTGCACTTCCCTACTCCTTAATGAATGCTCAGTGAGTATAAGTGAATGAATGAATGAAGTGAACAAATCAGAAAAGTGAAAAAGTGTTATCTTCATTTTGGGTAGCTAAGTAATAATGGTGTGGATAGAGTGCCAAACTTGAAGTAAGAAAGGCTCAAGACTGAATATTTCTTCAAATACTTTCTAGCTGTATGATGCTGGCCATCATTTAGGTTCTTTCATTTTCCTCATTCGCAGAAGGTGGATGGTAATAGCACCTACCTCACAGGGCTGTTGTGAAGATCTTGAGACCCTATTTAGTGCCACAGGAACTTTAGTTATTGTAATTCATAAGTGGCTACCTTTATAGTGTTCCTAAAAGGCCATAACAAATTGATGTTAAGTGCTTTCCAGCACAAATGTAATATTTGTAGCCAAATCAGACTGCCCATTATCCATCAATACTATTCTCTTTTCCGATGAGCCTCATAACTGGTTAATGTCTTAGTGATCTGTTCTTAGACAATGTGACTGCCTGCAAAGAAAGATAACTATTTCTTGAAATAATCTCATTTTTCTCTTGACTCTTATGATCACATGCTAACCAATATATCAGGCAAATAGCAGAATTCCCACAATTGCTCTCTCTAAGTCTGCCATTATTACCCTGACAGAAACACACAATCTTGAGGTGGAAAAGACATCAGAGGCCATCTAGCTCAACCCCAAACTGAACAGGAATCACCCTTGCAGCCTAACTAATGACCAGTTTTGCAGCCTTTGCTTGAAGACGTCCAATGAGAGAGAATCCATTTCTTCCCAAGGCAGCACATTCTACTTTTGGACAGCTTTAATGATTAGGAAGAACTTCCTTACAATACCTTATAAATTTGCCTCTTTATGCACTCCCAAGCAGAATATGTCTGATCATTGTTCTGTGTGGCATCCATTTAAATAATTGAAAATACCTGTACGAGTCCCTTCTCCAGAATAACATCCTCAGTTCCTTCAAATGATCCTTATATGACATGCCTGTCAGGCCCCTGTACACTCTGTAGCTTATCAATGCCATTCTACAAGTGGTCAGAATAAAAGATGCAGAATTCTTGGCTCTCGTGTCTTGGACACTGACTTTCTGAATGCACTCTAAGACAACATTAACTTTTTTTGATTGTTATATCACATGGATAGGGCAGCTAGGTGGCACAGTGCATAGAGTACTGGGCCTGAAGTCAGGAAGACTCATCTTTATGAATTTAAAGGTAACCTCAGACAACTACTAGCTGTGTGACCCTGGGCAAGTCACTTAGCCCTGTTTGCCTTGGTTCAAAATGACAAACCATTCTAGTATCTTTGCCAGGAAAACCCAATTGGAGTTATGAAGATTCAGACACAAATGAGACAACTGAACCACAACAAATCACATGAATATGTCATTTTGAGCTTGTAGTACACCAAAACCTCCAATTCTTTTTAAAGATATAATGCTTACAACTCATGTCTCTCTCATCTTTTACATGTGACATTGATTTTTTAACCTAGGTCTAGGACTTTATTTACATTCATTCCTGTCAGATTTCTCCTTAGATTTGGCCCAGTATCTTCTTTCTTTCTGGATCCTGGCTGTGTCATCTTGTTGGTTAGTCATCACTAGTTTTTTGTCATGTGCATATTTTATATTTTACCCAAGTACCAGATATAAATGTTCCATCTAACCATCATCATTATTCTTTGGGTCTTGCCACTTCAACCAACCAATTCTCAATGCAGCCAATTTTATTACTTTCTAGATCATATTTCTTTATTTTCCATTTGAAGATAACAATGTCCTCTAAAATCTAGATAAATTATGTCTATTAGTATCCCCCTTCTCTTTAAATAATTCTATAAAAGTAAGTTTAGTGACTGTATAAAAAGATATGAAATAAGATTAGTCTGACATGATGTATTTTCAATGAAGCCATTATTTTTATCTTGTTGATTACAACTTCTTTTTTAATTAATCAATAACCATTTAAATACATCCCTATCCATCTAGAATTTTGACTTATAGTTTAAAAACCATTCCTTCTTATTCTGGAGGATATTTCTCATTCTCCAGTCCTGCAGTCCCTCTCCTATTCTCTTCAGTGTTTTGAAGATCAGTTGTAATGGCTCAAGTATAGCATCTGCAAATTCTTTTGGTACAAAGGTTAGAGTTCATCGCAGGTTGATGACTCATACTTGTCTAGGGTAGTAAGGTTCTGTCTTGTTACTTCTTAATGGGAAAGAGCCCTGGATTTGGAGTCATAGGACATAGTTTAATTCCTGGACTCTCCCTCTTAATACCTCTGTGACCTCAGGTGAATCATTTAATTTCTCTATCCTTAGTTTACCTCCTCTGTAAAATAAGAGGGTTGGCCTAGCTGACCTCAGAGTTCCCTTTAAGCTCTAAACCTATGAGAATATTTACCTTTTGGGTTTATATCCTTATTACCCATGTTTGCTTTGTCCTTTCCTTTCCAAATAACTTTCTCCTTGGCAGGGAAAACAGCAGCAAAATAATGGCAGGTCAGCTTTCTACTTCCATTTGTTTTCATCAGCCCATTCCTTTTTCCAGTTTAAGTGACCTAAGTAAATGTGCTTCATCCATAGGAATAGGAATATGGCTGAAACATGTCAAAAGAGCAGCTATTTAAGATGTGCTTAGATCAGGCTCATCCTCTTGCACACTTTGTGAAAAGGGTGAATTAGCTTTGGAAGAAAGGAGAGATAGATAAGACTATCCGATACAATTCTTCTCTGGATAGTTTCTTAGTAGTTGAGTGGTTTCTATAGATTCATACATAGTATTATCAAAAACACCATAAAATACGTTGCTTTTCATATCATCGGATTTGCTCCAACAATGGTTCTTAGACTTAGCATTCTCAAGTTATACCTGTCATCACTCATGGTCCTTTTTATTTTTGTTCTTTGAGGATGGATTTTTCTGTCTAGTTTCTTGATCACTTTCTAGCAGATTGAAATTCCTAGTGATTTGTTCAAAGAATTCAGCAGGGCCACTTTTCAATTGAGCTTTGCTATTATCTGAAAGGAAGGAAGGAAGGAAGGAAGGAAGGAAGGAAGGAAGGAAGGAAGGAAGGAAGGAAGGAAGGAAGGAAGAAAGGAAAGAAGGAAGGAAGGAAGGAAGAAAAGGAAAAGAATAGAAAGGAAGACAAAAGAAAAAAAGAAACAGTGGTATCTGAATTTCTTTCTCAATATTATTTCCCTCATTAAAGCATCACCTTGCCATCAAAATCCTCATGCATATTTTCAGTCAGGTAGGAAACACAGAATGCCTGCCCTTGATGTGCTTACCATGAAAATCTGTAGCTTAATTGTAATTTCCCTGAGAAATTAGGAACTATCAAACATCATATAGTCTTAGCATTTTGACTGAAAATAAAATCATGTACTTGCATTCACATAATAAATTTATATATATATATATGTGTGTGTGTGTGTGTATGTATACATCTATATATATAAATATAATATGTTTTCACTACTAAGATATATTTTCCACTACTGAAATTCAGTGCATGGCACATTGGCAAGAAAACAGGACTACTCACAATTTTCTAGAAAAGTCATAGTATTATAGAGTTGAAAAGTATCTAGCTCCATCATTTTACCAACTGAGAGTAATCTCAAGAGAAATTAGTCATTTGCCCAAGATCAGGTTCTCCATTCCTGAGGGAAATTGTTCAGATTCTCAACATTTCCTAGATATTGTGATCACCTTCCTTTTTTTCTTCTAGGTGGCATAGGAAACTCCTCTTATGTTTTAATAGATCATTGTTATTTCATTGACCTGAAAATGTTATGTGCACATGTAATTTCACTTTAAGCAAGATTTGAGATGAATGCATGTATTCCCTTTTAAATGAGTCTGTACTACCCTGATTTGTAAGAAAGCCATCTGAAATGCACATGGCTTATTATATATAGCTGACCCCAGACCATGCTTTACATGTTAATCAGTCATCCACTCTGGTCATCTCCTTGCCTTTCATCCTTCTGAAGCTCCTCTCAACAACTGGGCTACATAAGACTGTACCCTAGGTTACTTGATTCACTTAGCTTCTGGGGCACATTGTTCTGATTGTCAAGTTAACCACACATGAGTCATTAAAATGCACATGATCCTTTTATAGCTGCCATTCCCTTCCTAGTCATTGCCTTGATATCCTTCCTGCCATTCTTCCCCCGATGATTGTCCTCCCCTCCCCACCAGAAACAGTCAAATAAATGAAAGGGTTAGCCTTAATGATTTTTGAGTTCCCTTCTAGTTCTAAAACTATGAGAATATTTATCATGGGCATCAAACAGGAAAGGGCATGGTAATTGAATCCCCTGTGCTTCTCTTTACTATTCCAAATGAAAAACTCTTTCCCTGCCTGCCACTTCCTTATGTGTTGTAGCACAGCATCTCACATATAGTGGGTGCTTAATAAATGCTAGTTGACTGACTGACTGTTGTCTCCTGCTATATAGAATGTAAGTTCCTTTAGGACAGGAACTTTCTTGTTTTTTCATTTCTTCTTGGCAGTTAGTACAGTACTTGTCACTTGCTAAGCTTTTTTAAAAAAAAGTTCTGTTTTCCCTCAATTACATGTAAAAACAATTTTCAACATTTGTTTCAAAAATTGAGTTCCAAATTCTCTCCTTCCCTCCCCACCCCTTCATTGTAAAGGCAAGCAATTTGATATCTTATACATATGTAATCATGCAAAACATTTCCATATTAATCATGTTGTAAAAGAGAATATAAACCAAAATAAAAACTCAAGAAAAATTTTTTTCACAGTATGACTCCATCAGTTCTTTCTCTGGGAATGGATAGCATTTTTCATGATAAGTCCTTCAGAGTCGTCTTGGATCACTGTATTGTTGAGAATAGTTAAGTCATTCACAGCTGATCATCTTACAATATTGCTGTTGCAATATAGAATGTTCTCTTGGTTTTACTCATTTCACTTTGCATCAGTTCATGTAAGTCTCTCCAGGTTTTTCTGAGAGCATCTAAGTCATCATTTCTTATATCATAATAGTATTCAATCACAATCATATACCACAAATTGTTCAACCATTCCCCAACTGATGGGAATTCCCTCAGTTTCCATTCCTTTTCCACCAGAAAAGAGCTGCTATAAATATTTGGCCATAGTTCCAAATTGCTCTAAATAATAGTTGAATTAGTTCACAGCACCAACAGTGCATTAATGTCTCAATTTTCCCACATCTTCTCCAGCATTTGTAATTCTCCTTTTCTGTCCTGTTACTCAACCTATTAAGTGTGAGGTAGTACCTCAGTATTGTTTTAATTTGCATTTCTTCAATCAGTAGAGATTTAGAGCATTTTATATGACTATAGATAGCTTTAATTACTTCATCAGAAAACTTCATATATTTGATCATTTGTCAATTGGGGAATGTCTCTTATTTTTGTACATTTGGCTCATTTTTCTATATATTTGAGAGATGAAGCCTTTATCAAAGAAGCTTGCTTCAAAAATTTTTTTCACAGTTAAGATTGCTAACTATATATGCCTCTATCCTAATTTCCCCATTTACTATATCCTGTCTCTTTTCATCGTGTCCCTCTTCAAAAGTGTTTTGCTTCTGACTATTTATCCCCCCAATCCCACCTTCCTTTCTATGAGCACTCCCCTTCTCTTACTCTCCTCCCCTCCTACTTTCCTATAGGGTAAGATGGATTTCTATACCCAATGTAATGTGTATTATTCCCTCTTTGAGCCAGTTCTGAAGTTCAAGGGCTCCTTACTGCCTCCCTCATCTTCCTCTCCACTGTAATAGCTCTTTCTTGCCTTCTTTATATGAGATAATTTACCCGATTATACCTCTCCCTTTCTCTTTCTCCCACTCCAGTCCTCTTCCCCCTCCTTAATTTTATAGTTTTAGATATCATCCCATCATATTTAATTCATACCTGTGTCCTCTGTCTATCTCTACATCTATTAAGTTTCCTAATAATGGGAAAGTTCTTATGACTTACAAGTGTCATCTTCCCATGCAGGGATGTAAATAGCTTGACTTTATTAAGTCCCTTATGATTTCCCTTTTTGTTTACCTTTTTATGCTTCTTTTGAATGTCATATTTGAAGTTAAATTTTCTACTCAGCTCTTATCTTTTCATCAAGAATACTGGAAAGTTCTCTATTTCACTGAATATCCATTTTTTTTTCCTCTGGAAGGATTATACTGTTTTGCTGGGTAACTGATTCTCTGTTGTAATCCTGGCTCCTTTGCCCTCTGGAATATCATATTCTAAGATGTTGGTCCTTCAATTTAGAAGCTACCATATTTTGTGCTATCCTGACTGTGGTTCCATGATACTTGAATAATTTCTGGCTCCTTGGAATCCTTTCTCCTTAACCTTGGAGCATCTAAAATTTGACTGTAATAACCTGGGAGCTTTCATTTTGGGATCTCTTTTGGGAGGTGATCTGTGGATTCTTTCCATTTTTATTTTACTCACTAATTTTAGAATGTTAGGGTGGTTTTCCTTGATAACTTCTTGAAAGATAATGTCTTAGATCTTTTTTTAATCATGACTTTCAGGGAGTCCAATAATTTTTAAATCATCTCTCCTGGATCCATTTTCCAGGTCAGTTGTTTTTCTAATAAGATATTGCACATTGTCTTCTGTTTTTTCATTCTTTTGGTTTTGTTATATTGTTTCTTGATGTCTCATAGAGTCATTAGCTTCCACTTGATCAATTCTACTTTTTAAGGAATTATTTTCTTCAGTGAGCTTTTACACCTCCTTTTCCATTTGGCCAATTCTTTTTTTTTATATATTTTTTTATTTATTTTTTATTTTTTTATTATTTTTTAATATTTAACAATCACTGCCATACAATTGAGATTTTATCCCCCCCACACCTACCGCCCACTACCCCCCTCCCTCCCCACGACTGCATACAATTCTGTATAGGTTCTACATATACTTTCCTATTGAGTATATTTTCACTATAGTCATGCTAGGTAGTCAGACTAAAATAAATGAAAGAAATCATATAACAAATCAAAACATGATACACAAACACATACACATACACAAACATGATCTGCTACATTTTGTGAATGACTTCCATATTTCTTTCTCTGAGTGTGGAAGGCATTTTGCCTTGTGAACCACCTTTGGGATTTTTTTTTTTTATAAGAAGTTTTTGCGTTATTACAAAATTCCAAGTCTACCAGAAAAAACTCTCACACACTGTGGTCGTTGCTGTGCACAAAGTTCTCCTGGTTCTGCTCCTTTCACTCAGCATCAGGTCATATAAGTACTTCCAGGCCTCTCTGAAGTCTTCTTGTTCATCATTTCTTATGGCACAGTAGTACTCCATTACATTCATATACCATAATTTATTCAGCCATTCCCCAATTGATGGACATCCCCTTGACTTCCAGTTTTTGGCAACTACATAGAGTGCTGCTATAAATATTTTTGTACATGTGAGACCCTTTCCCATTTTTATGATCTCTTGGGGATATAGTCCTAGTAGCGATATTGCTGGGTCAAAGGGTATGCACATTTTTGTAGCCCTTTGGGCATAGTTCCAAATTGCTCTCCAGAATGGTTGGATGCGCTCGCAGCTCCACCAACAATGAATTAGTGTTCCAACTCTCCCACATCCTCTCCAGCATTTATCATTTTCTTGTTCTGTCATGTTTGCCAATCTTATAGGTGTGATGTGGTACCTCAGAGTTGTTTTGATTTGCATCTCTCTAATCAATAGTGATTTAGAGCATTTTTTCATATGATTATAGATATCTTTAATTTCTTCCTCTGAAAATTGCCTGTTCATATCCTTTGACCATTTATCAATTGGCTTTTTTTTTAATGAGTTCTTCAGTGATTTTTTGTGTGCTTCATTTTCTATTTATCCAATTCTGTTTTTTTAAAATATTGTTCTGCTGATTGAATTTTTGTACTTCTTTTACCATTTGGCCTACTGTGTTTTTTAAGGTGTTATATTCTTCAGAATTTTTTGTGCTTTCTTTACCAAGCTGTTGTCTTTTTTCATGATTTTCTTGCGTACTCTCATTTCTCTTCCCTTTTTTCCTCTACCTTTCTTATTTGAGTTTCAAATACCTTCTTGAGCTCTTTCATGGCCTGAGACCAATTCATATTTTTCTTGGAGGTTTTAGATGTGGGAATTTTGACTTTGCTATCTTCTTCTGAGTATGCGTTTTGATCTTCTTTAGTGTCTTTCTATGATCAGAATTTTTTTTATTGTTTGGTCATTTCCCCCACCTATTTCTTGACTTTTAACTGCTTCCAGGATGGAGGATCCATTGTCCTAAGCTTGAGGATTTTTTTGTGTGTGGAGCTGTTTTCAGAGTTAATTCTGAGGAACTAAGCTTTTGACTCTTCCACATGGGAAGGGAGAAGTGTGTTTACTACTCTCTTGGCCTGTGCTCTGGTTTGTGAGCAACCACAAGCAGTTTTTTCTTCCCTGGAACTGTGATGAGGGTCCCCATTCCACAGTGGCATCAAGCTCTAATGTGCCAAAGCTCCTTCTTGCCCTGAGACTGCCACCCAGGACTGCAACCTGGATCTGAGTATGGACAAAACAACAGAGTCTAGCCCCTCAGTGCTAGCCAAGATACCCTTTAATCTCCTTCTGACCAGTTTGAGTCCTTTACACTCTGTAGGCTGAGAGCTCCCAAAGCAGCAGTCACTGCTTCTACTGATTCAGTTCTCTACTACTCATTAAGGATGCATTGTGCTAGGGAAGACCCTAGTCTGGGACCCCCTGACTTTAGAGATGCGGTGATGCATGTTATGTGCCACATGACATACTGAGTGTTAGGAGATACGTATATGTATTAGATGATATGTTTTACTTAATGGTGTTGCTATGAATGTTATGCTTAACTTTACTGAACAGTGTTTCATTTATTACTGAATAAATAGAGAGTTCATTATACTACATGATTAGACCCTTAAAATTATTCGCAGCAGCAGTCCTCAGGTATGCTGGTGTGACTAAATTAAATTTGGCAACAAGGATGGAATCACAAAGTATATAGTGCCTCTATTTGTTCCAGGATCCATGGCTGTTTAGATTGTAAAGGCAAGGATTTCGAAGGGGTGGAATGTAATGTCAGGCAAAATAGGATTTTTTACTGTTTTTCTAGATTGAGTTTTAGCCAAGCAGGTGCCTTTGATTGAATTGAGTATCTTTGATTGAATCAGAAATCTTTGATTAGAAACTATATATATACATGGTCTTACTTGGAGAGAGAGAAGCAGAGCTGAAAGAGAGAAGCAAACATGAGTGGTCTAGGAGAACTTGCTTGTGGGGAGGCATAACAGAAAGAATGTTTGTGATATCGGTGCTCCCTCTCTTGATCTGTGTTGATTTTCCAGGCAGAAGTCCTGTCTGTTGGTCTGTATTAATTTCTCAGACAGAAGCCCTGACAGTTTGTCTTTATGAGTAAATTGAGCTGAAGAGTGGAGGTTTAGTGTAAGCCCCTTTGAATTGAGATCATAGCGCTGGTAATGTGTATACATATTGTTATAGCCCTGTTAAGCTATGTTTTTCTAGAAGCAGATGCTACAGACAGGAGCCCCTGGACTCTGCTGTCAGGCAGAAGCAGGAAAAGTTTGGAGTGGAACAGTCCCCATGAACAGAAACAGAGAGCTGCCTGCGTGTGAACCCAGGAACGAGCTGGGAGTGGTTGGCCCACAGAGGAGGAGCCCTGGGGTTTGGAAGTCAGCCTCAAGTCAAGATGAGAGATTTACTTGGACACTGTGATGATTAAGGAAATTGTTACAGTGACCTAGGGGTAGACAGTGTGGTATTTTCTGCTATCCCTTAAGGATGTGTTCATGCTAGGGAAGACCCTAGCCCGGGACCTCCTGACTTTGGGGATACAATGATATATGCTGTGCACCATATGACATACTGAGTGTTATGAGATGCGTATACTTATTAGATGATGTGTTTTTCTTAATGGTGTTGCTATGGATGTTATGCTTAACTTTATTGAACAATATTTCGGTTATTGCAGAATAAATAGAGAGTTCATCATACTACATGATTAGACCCTTAAAATTATTCACAGCAGCAGTTCTCAGGTGTGTTACCATGACCAGAGTTATATTCAGTCACTCCCAAGGTCTTTTCCTAATTTACTGGCCTCTGATCTGCATGTGTGCAGCTGCACTGGATAGCACTCCACTCTTGTCTCAGTGTGTCAGACCTTCCCTTCTGACCTTCTTAGTTGTGTTTGGCTGGAAAACTGACTCCATCCTTTTTGTAGGTTCTGCTATGCTAGGGTTTGTTTTAGGGCATTATTTAAAGGTCTTTGGAGGGATTTGAGAGAAAGCTCAGGTGAGTCCCTGACTTCTTTCTGCCCCCTTGGAAACTCTTAAGAAATGATTTCATTCATTTATTTATCCTCCCCACCCACACCCACCCCTTTGTGGCTTTAATAGTCATCTTTTCGAAACAAAATCACATTTTGGCTTCCATTGTCTGGGTATTTGTGACTTTCTAGACTTGTCCTTCAGGAGTGGATGTGCACCATTTTTTCCCCTTGCAGTTGGGCTGAAATGCTTGTCTTTCCCATGATGAATTATGATAATGCCGGACCAATGGTAAATGCACTGTTGGTGCAGGTACTAACAGTGGAAATTTTGAATGCAAAATTATAGGTCAGAGCTATTTTTCCCTAAGTCTTATGGTTTATGTTAGGTATGGCTTTTAGCATTTCCTTTTTATTATTTCTAATAATAATTCTCTTTCCACCCATATCTTCCAAGTAAACCTGTTTGTAATTTATCCCACATTGTTTTTCTTATATGTATAAAAGGGCATACATGATGGAAAACATCTTCATTAGATTTCCTACCTTTTCTCAGTTTTATGCCTTTAGCAAGAGGATTGGGATTGTGGTTGCATCAGATTCTCTTTCTCTTTGTTTCATAGTTCTTTTTGTGTGGAGTAGATTTACCATCTGTTGATGTCTCAGTATTGCTGATATTCAGAAGGGAGACTAAATTCTATAATATGACCCAGATTATTACTGCAAAAATCTCCTTTCTATGCCCTTTCCCTTCCTTCCATCTCTCTCTCTCCTTCCTCTCTCTTTCTTTCACACACACACACACACACACACACACACATTTCTGAAAGAATTGACCTGTCTTTAAAAGTTGCTATGCCTCTCAAAAAAGTGTCTGAATATTGTATTTCTTTCTGGTGTATAGAATATTCTTCCTTGTAGTGGTGTCTTTTCCACATGAATTAAAACTGTAGTATTTAGAAGCTATACATTGGTTTGATCTCCTTTACATTGTAATTCTTAGATTATGCCATTTTAGCATGCCAGTTCTATAGCTTTGAGTCATCTTTTCTATCTTTCTACCAATGTTCCAGCTTCTTTCAAAACTATACTCCTTCTTCATGTTCTGTATTATTTTATTGAAAATTAATTGTTATTCATTTTAAACATTTTTCCTTCTTCACCCCATGGAAGACTTATAGTTTTACAACAAGGGTTTGGTTAATGTCCTCCTTAAAAATGAACATTTGAAATAGGATGCCCAGTAGATAGAGCACTGGACCTGAAGTCAGGAAGATCTGAGTTCAAATCTGGCCTCAGACAAAGCTGCATGACTCTGGGCAAGACACTTAACCTTTGGCTGCCTCTGATCCACAATTTGTAAAATGAGGATAGTAATAGCAGTGATAGCACGTACCTGCCAAGATTGTTGGGAAATAAAATGAGTTAATATTTGTAAAACTCTTCTTAAAATGTTACAGTGCTATATAAAGACGTGATTATTGCTCTCATGATTTTGTCATAAAGATCATAAGATTCATAGATTTACATATCTGGAAGGGGGCTTTATATCCTCCATTCCCATTCAATGCTAAAGTATTTTATATGCACCTGCTATGTGTAAGACACTTGTGCTAAGCACTAGGGTTTCAGCAAAAGTTGGGCATAGGATAGGATCAAGGATAAAGAATTGGGAGGAACCTCAAAGACTACCTATTTCTCTCTACCTCTTTTTAGAGATAAGGAAATTAATGGACTGGAGAGATGAAGCAATTTGCCCAAGATCACACAAGTAGTAAACCACCGAGGCAGGATTTGAATCCAGATCCTCTCATTTCAGAATCAGTCTTCTTTCCACAGTTTTTGACTTCCTTGAATCCTCAGCTCTTAACACGGCACCTACCACATAGTGGTTGCTTAATACATACTACTAACTGACTATACTATGCTACCTCCAGTTCTTGCCCTCAAGAATCTTACATTCTACTGGTTGATGTATATGTAAATAGGTGAGTATATACATGATACTTTGAGGAGGAGGAAACCACTAGCGACAAAGGAGAATGAGAAAGGCTTCCTATGGGAGATGGCACATGAGCTAAGCCTGAAAACAAGCTAGGGATTCTAAAAGAGAAAAGTGGACAAAGAATGTACTTTGATCATGGAAGCACAACCTGTGTCAAAATTAATCTACAGATGAGGAAATGGAGGCCCAAGGAAGGGAAAGGGAGTGGTCAAAGTCAGGTAAGTAGTAGGTAGTAGACCTGTAATTTAACCCAGTTCTGCCACTTCCAGACTCAACATTTTTTTTTTTTTTGCATTCTTCCATGCTGTCTCTCATTTGTCAAAAAAGACAAAGCAGGACAATGTTATTTATGTCAATGAAGGGCTAAATGGCTGAGAAGAATGTTTCTAAGATGTAGCTTCTCATGATCATGAAACAGGCCTAAGTCTTGATTGTTTGTGTTAGCAGTTGAAAATAGCTCATCTGGAGGTTCTCTGTTGGCAGTACCACGTCAGACCACCCGCTGCGTGTGAATTAAACCAAAGCGTAATTTCCACTCGGAATCTTTAGAAAAACACCATCCTTCAATTAGCACCTCTGTCCAAATGATTCTCAGATCTACATATCCAGTCTTAAGCTGTCTCCTAACTTCCAGATTTTTTCTTCAGTTGCCTTTCCAATATCTAAAACTGGATGTCTTGTAGACACATCCAGAACTGAACTCTTTACGTTTCAGCCCAAAACCTCTCCTCTTCCAAGGTTCCACATTACAGTTTAGGGTACTGCCATCACCTTCATAGTCCCCCAGGCTTACAACTTAGATGGCCTCATCAATTCCTCACTCTTTTCTCCTTGTATCCACTCTGTTGCCAAGACGTGTCAAATTTATTTTCATATTATCTCTTGTATATGACTCCTCTCCTTTAACAAGGGTTACCACTCTGGAACAGGTCTTTATCACTTCACATCTGGACTATTGCAGTAGCTTGTAGGTGGTTCTCCCTGCCTCAGGTTTCTCCCCATTCTAGTCAATCCATCACTCACCTGTCAAATGAATCTTCCTATAGCACAAATTTGACTATACTTTCACTCCCCCTCCCCCATCCAGTGGTTACCTAGTGAATCCAGAATCAAATATAAAACACTTCATTTGGCATTCAAAATCCCTTATAACCTGGCCTCCTCCTACTTTTCCAGTCTCTTATGTTACATATTACTCCCCACCATATATACTGTGATCTAGCAACTCTGGTTTCCTTGCTGTTCTTTAAACAAGAAACTCCATCTCTAATTTTGATTATATTAAATTAGAAAGCGTTTTGCACAAACAAAGCCAGTGCAACCAAGATTTAAGGAAAAATAGGAATCGGGGAAATAATTTTTACAAGAAATGTCTCTGATAAAGGCTTCATTTCTCAAATATATAGAGAAGCAAGTCAAATTGATAAGCATACAAGTCATTTGCCAATTGATAAATGGTCAAAGGATATGAACAGGTTAATTTTTTTTGACATGAAGAAATCAAAGCTATCTATAGTCATATGAAAAATGCTCTAACTTACTATTTGTTAGAAAACGATAAATTAAAACAACTCTGAGGTGTACTACCTCAGACTTATCAGATTGGCTAATATGAAAGAAAAGGGAAATGATAAGTGTTGGAGAAGATGTGGGGAAAGTTGGGGTACTCATGCACTGTTGGTGGAGTTGTGAACTGATCCAGACATTCTGGAGAGTAATTTGGAACTATGCCCAAAGGGCAGTCAAACTGTGCATGCCCTTTGATCCAGCAATACCACTAGTAGATCTCTGTATCCTAAAGAGATCGTACAAAGGGAAAAGCACCTACAAAAATATTTGTATCAGTTCTTTTTGTAAGGGTATATCCATCAATTTGGGAATGGCTGAACAAGTTGTAGTATATGAATGCAAAGGAATGCTATTGTGTTATAAGAAATGATGAGCAGGTGAATTTCAGAAAATCCTGGAAAGACTTATATGAACTGATGCTGAGTAAAATGAACAGAACTAGGAGAACGTTGTACACAGCAACAGCAACATATTGCAATAATCAGCTATGAATAACTTAGCTCTTCTCATTAATATGATGATCCAAGACAATTTCAAAAGACTTATCATGGAAAATTCTGTCCTCATCCAGTGAAAGAACTAATGCAGTCTGAATACAGATCAAAGTATATTATTTTCACTTTATTTTTTCATGTTTTTTTTTTCCTTTTGGTCTCTTTCTTCTTTTTACAGCATGAATACTATGGATATACGTTTACATGATTACGCATATGTAACCTATGTCAAATAGTTTACCATTTTAGGGAGGGAGGGAGAAAATTTGGAACACTATTTTTTTTTTTAAAAATGAATGTTTAAAATTATCTTTATACACAATTAGAAAAAATAAAATACAATTAAAAAAAAAAACACTCCATCTCCAGATTCTGGGCATTTTCACTGTCTGTCACCAAGAACTCTCTTTCCTCATCTCTGCCTCTTGGCTTTCCTGGCTTCCTTCAAGTCCTATCTAAAATCTTATGTTCTAGAAGATTTTCCTTATTGTCCTCAGTACTAATTCCTTTCCTTTATCAGTTATCTCCAATATATTATGTTTATGTCTTGTAGTTTGCAGAGTTGATTGCTTATTGTCCCTCCCCCCCTTTTGACCTTTGAGCTCCTTGAGAGCTAGGATTATTTTTTGCCTTCTTCTTGCAGTGCTTAACAGGTGTCTGATACAAAGTAGGTACATAATAAGAGTTTGTGGTGTGTTCTTCCTTCATGGCCCAAGAAGACCATGCCATCAGAGAAATGATGACATGACTTGCACTTGACTTTGTTTTGAGTGAGGGAGGGCTGTGCAGGTCACCAGCCTCACTTCTCCTCCAGAGCCATCTGAATCCAGGGACCAGATATTCATCAGGATGACTGGAGATGACCCAGGATGAGGCAGTTGAGGTTAAGTGACTTGCCCAAGGTCATACAGCTAGTGAGTGTCAAGTGTCTGAGGTGAGATTTGAACTCAGGTCCTCTTGACTTCCTGTACTGGTGCTCTATCCACTGCATCACCTAGCTGTCCTCTCAGATTCTGATAGAGCAAGAAGGAAACCCTAAGCTAGAGGTGCCAGCTAGGGCACCAAAGGTAGCCAGAACCATCAGTGCATTTTAAAACTTTTTTCTATAGAAGACTTTATGAAAAGCTTCTTTTTGTTTTTGTATTCAACGTTTGCTCTTAGGATAATCTAGATGACCACTGGCCATCCAGAGCCTGGCAGATAGCCTAGGCTGGAGTAGGTGACTTCTGAGGCCCTCCTCCCACCTGAGGATTCTGTGGTACCAGGAAGGCATCTCATTGTCAGGGGATGATGCCATGGCCTTGTCACCACAACCTTTCTGGCTTCAGCTTGAGAGGCCATGCGTGAGTTTATTGATAGACTGACTGACTGAAACATGGACACATTAAAGGAAGCAAGAAATGCTCTGGAGGATAATTAGACATTTCTCTGTCCTCTACCTCACTACAATCCCACAATTTTTATCCATTCGTTACAATAGCTTTGTGAGCCAAAGAATCAGTAGGTAACAGTCATAGAAGAGTTGATCCATGGGCTCCGGGAATAAAAAAATCTCTGTCTCCTAATTTAGTTGTTATGGTTTTCAGGAAAGAACATAGAAAAAATACATAAAAACTATATATTTCACCGAAAGCATCTTAGCAGTCCTACAGCAGGTTGTGAACAAAATAACTTCCACACTTGATAAATGAAAGCAGAAATCCGATTCTTTCTCTCATTTATTTCTTGTGTGCTACTTCTCTAAATGAGGCTGATGAGATACGGTGACTGACATTGGTGGAGAACAGAAATAGAAAATAGGAGTATCCAGTGATCGTGACCTCAGAAGGCTCTTATTGGTTCAATTTTATTCCCTTTTAACCCCAAATGTCCCATATTTACTTCCAACAACAAAGGTATGACATTCTGAAGTACTGAAATATAACCACATCATTGCTTCTGTAAAACACCAATAATTTAAGGAACTCTGAAAAATTGAGAATATCACAGGAAGAAGAAATGAGAGATCATCTTACCCATTATCCTTCCTTTGGACATGACCACATATTTGGGATTTGACCATAAAGTGGAAGCACTTTCATTTTTATTTATACAAAAAATAACTGACTGCATATTTTACATTCTGCCTTTGTAGTCCCCTAACTTTCTTTGCAGAGAAGGAAGATAAGTTTCATTATTTATTCTTAGGATATTTTCTTTATTTTGTATCAAACTCTGAGTTTGTTTTTGTATATTGATGTTGTTTTTTATTCATTTATCAATTTATACAGTCTTCGCTTGTTTCTCCAAATTCCTAACCTTTTTCACAGTAATATTCTGTTATATTGATTAACCACAGTATGTTTATTTGATCCCCAGATGATTGGTAGGTCTCCCCTTTTTTCTGTTATTTTTTACTGCAAAAGTGCTATGATTATTTTATTATGGGATGTCCTAAAAATCTTAGTCCTGCTCTAGGCTGTTAAAGCCATGAGTGTTAAGCTATAAAGCTTAAAACTATGCTGAGGCTTTTGGTATGCTCTGCATGTTTTATATTCTCCTCTATTAGATTGTAAACTCCTTAAGGGCAGGGACTATCTTTTGTCTCTTTTTATGTCCCCAGTTCTTAGCACAGTGTCTGGTCCCATAGTAGGCACTGAATAATTGTTGATTGATTGATTATATTGGACCTTTTTTTCTTTTCTTTGGCTTTCTTGTGATACATGCTCAGCTTAATCAAAGGTTATGAACATTTTAGTCACTTTTCTTGCATAATCTTAAATTATTTGCCAGGATTATTTAACCAGTTTACAAGTAAGAATAATAACTCACATTCAGGTAGCACTTTAAGATTTGCAAAATGTGTTTTACACACACCATTCTTGATGAAAACTCCACCACATATTAATGTGCCTGCTTTCCCATAGCCTTTCCAACATTGACTGCTTCACTTTTTTTTCTCATCTTTGCCAGTTATCAGATTATGAGATAAAACGTGACAGTTGTTTTGTTTTGCGAGTTTCCATGTGGTTGTAGATAACTAATAATTCTTCATTTTAAATCTGCATATATCTTTGACTGTTTATCTATTGGGAATGCTTTTTCAAATTATATCTTTATAATTATCTGCACTTATACATATATGCATATAGACATGTCTATATCAGACATATCTGTAATATATAATACAAAAATTTTCCCATTTTTCTTCTTAGTCTATTTGTATTCATTTTATTATGCAAAATTTTTTCATATTATGTAACAAAATGTTCTATGTAATGTGTTTTGCTCTTTTATGTCCCTTATTTTCTTAAGAAATAATTCTAATATTAATCCCTTCTATTCTCCTTTAATTTTATTGTATGAACTTTTATATTCAATATACATGTCTATTTGAAGCATATTGTAGCATATAGTATAACATTCTGGTCTTATCCTAATTTCTTCTAAATTTCTAATTTTCCCAGAAGTTCATGTCAAGTAGAGATTCTTTCCCCTCAAAATATGTTTTAGGGTTCATCAGACTCTAGAGTAAGCTTTCCAGTTGTTTTTATTTCTTGCTTTTCCATTCTGTCCCATTAATCTACTAGTATATACCATGGGATTATAAATCCCTTTAAATACACACGCAAATGACCATGTATATGTATCAAAAATATGTATATCTTTTATTATGCACCTTTTATCATATTATGGAAACAGCTACTTTTTGTACTGAATATGGACCTTTAATAGTAACTAGCACATATTTGTAAATATATTTACATAGTCTTGTAGCATCCTACTTCTATCCGGCATGTTTCTTTGTTTTTCTCTGGGTTTCATGAAAATTTTATTTCATGAAAATTGTTGTGGTCCATAATTTATAACAACACAGCACTGCCAGAAGAATATTGGTAGGAATAGGAAGTCAGTTAAAGAAGTAACAGAAAAGAAAAAAACAGAAAATGTAAAACTGGAGAGGAGGTAGTCGTGTAGTTATGTAGCAAGTATATGGGATAAGAAATAGATGGTCCAAGCTGGTATCCACAGAATGTTCAAAGACTGACAGCAAGACATTGAGAAAATTGAGCTAATCCTTTGTAGAGGATTTATAAAGAAGACATGAGGAAGATTCATACAGAATGAGAAGGCATGACTGGTTTGTAATGTGTACCTTTGGAAGAAATGCTTACACATATGAGATCACAAATCTGTTCTATTGAAGTATATAAAGCATTTTGTATAGAATATGCAATGAGAAAATAGTCACGGGGAATGGGCTGGGGGGGTGTAATATTGGGAGGGGAATAGTATTAAATAGATAGCTAGCCTCAGAATAATGAAGACTTGGATTTAAGTCTTGGTAACCCTGGGCTGTAGGTAACTCACTAAGGTAGTAATTTACCTGAATTGCTCATCTGCATTAACAGTTTTCTCATTGGCAGTTCCCCTATACCAGTGAAATCATGGGTCTAGACCCAAGTAAAGAATGAATAAAACAGAAAGGATAACATATATAAATTAGGTGAGTGTACACAAATGCATACAACAGCAAGTATATGTGTACTTATCTATCACTTATTATTTCATACATATGTTCATCATCTGCTATATCTGTTTTTCTTTTCTTTTCTTTCTTTCTCTTCTCTGTCTCCGTCTGTCTATCTGTCTAATCTATGACAGGAAAGTCCAGAGGAAGAAACAAGTGACTTAAAGATGGCAGTACTGGAGTAAAACTTAAATGTAACTTCAAAATAGGAAATGAAATATAAAAAGAATGTGACAGCAACCACATGAATTGAAGCTTCTAAAAGACCATTTGAAATGTGCATGGACTTTGGCAGGATACAATTGGACTCCATTTGGAAGGATGCCACTTACCTCAATTTGAAGTGCCATGTTTGATAGCTTATATGCCCACTTCCATTCAGTAAATAAGCAATGCTGTAGTCTACTTTGCTCACTCATTTTGTTAGATGGCATGTGGTTTATTTACTTTTGACATGCAGACTGTATGTAATCTTTTAGAACCTGCCAGATTTAGAAATGCAGCTGTTTTAAATCTAAAAAAATAGAAACAGCATTCTTGATTCTGGTATAAAGCAATGAAAAAGGGATCTCATTGAAAAGAAAATCACATACAAAGGATTTTTTTTCTTTATTGCCTCGAAATTGATGTTGATGATAGTGACGATATTGATTCAGGGCATTGGGTGACCATAAATCAACCTTTATTATATATCAGTGGTGATCACTTGAATGCAAGTGGAACAATACTTAGGGCTTCAATAATCTTTTACGTTTTCTTCTTAGAATCATAGAACTTTGGAGTTTTGCTACGATTTCAGATATAATTTAATCTAAAACATACTTTAGGTAAAAGTTCTCTTCAACAATTGTAACAAGCAGCTGTCCAGAATCCACTTGTAAGCCTAGTGACCCATTACAATGACTCATGAGTGAAGTAGCTCAATACATTTTGGAAATCCCCAGTTGTTTAGAGGTTCTTTCTTGTTTGAAGGTTCTTTCTTGTGTTGAGTAGGATCTGCATCACTATAATTTACAACCATCCTACAGACTTTTGTCATCTGAATAAATCTAATAATGTTTTTAAGGAAAATTCTGCAACTATTTGAAGATTATAATCAGGTTTCCCTAAATATCTTTTTTCCATATTAGAAATTTCTAATTTCTTATATAATGTGGAACTAAGTCCTGCTCCTTACACCTACCTCCAAACCCTCAATTCTCTCCAGTTTTTCGGTTCTTTTTCCAAAATTCTCTTTTTGTATGAGAGCACAATTCTCAACATGTGGTCCGACCTTATCAGAGTATCATATAGCTACCCTCTCTCATTGTGGACATCTTACTTTAATTAATATTGCCCAAGACTATATTCACTTTTGATAGCAGCCATATTATAGTATTGAATAATATAGAACTTTCAACCAAAAAAACCTCCCATTTTTTTTTGCTTTTTTGCATTAAATATTATTTAGCCATATACTTATACGAGTGTTTTAAAAATGAATTTTCTTGATATATTTTGTTTTTGCTCACCTAAGTTTTTCCCACGTCTCTATGTCTTCCCCTCCTAGAAAGTCTTCTCATGTAACAAAAGATTATTTATTAAATTTAAAAGAAAAAAAGGAAAAATCAGCAAAACAAATAAATGCATAGAAACAAATCTGTCAGTATATGCATTATTCCATATTTACTTCTTCCACTTTGTCCAGTTTATTTTTTAGCCTGAGTGCAGTGCAGTAAGGTTTTATTTATTTAAGAAAAAAATTTCTACTTACTTTCATCTTATTAGGATCGTTTCATTCTGCCAGCATCTTTTTTGAATATGATGATGTCCTCCTGTGTATCAATTTCTGTTTCAGCAATTTTGACCGTCATCAAACATTTGCTAAGTATACCATATATGCTTTGATCCAAAGGGAATAAATGTGCACTTTAGCAATATAGATGAATTTCACTCTTTTTTTCTCTAGTGAGAAAATGCTACTCTCTCTAAAAATCAAAATTTCTTTACCAAATGTCAATAACATATAGAGGATTCCAATTTTCTGATGATTTTTGCCTTGTACATATCCATGTTTTGAAACTTTCTTTCAAAGTCAGACCTATTATTTTATTTCATGTTGTCATGTGAATAGTCCTCATTAGGTTTGTAAATGGTGGTAGTCTGTTTGGGGGGTTAGGAAGTAATAAGTGTAGGACTCAATAAACCTAGAGGAGACATTAAGGAGCCGGGTCTAGATCCAACATGAGAAGTCTGGAGTTAAAAAAGCCAGTGATATTATATTGAAGACATCAGACCCAAGGATTCACTGTTTAGGGAGTCACCAGATCCATCAGTTCATAGGTGTTGAAAGATTAAGGGGAACTACACAGAAAAAGTTAAGGTAACCAGCACTAGCGAAGGAAAGCATTTCTTTGAAATATGGTGGCTTGCCTTCTGTGTAACATCTGCTTGAGACATGTTGCCATTTATTAATGATGACAATGAGGATGTTGATGATAAAATTTGTATCCAGGTATCCTCTCCTGGTTAACATAGCTTGAGAATATCCTTAGAACAGGTAAAATCATCAAATTTTCCACTAACATCTGATTTATCTGTCATGCTATCAATAGGGAATTTATCTTACACTCCTACATGCGTCTATGAAATAGTAATAACAGGTTTATAATAATGGATCTTTGTCACTGCAAGATCCTGACCAAGGTAATGTGATAGTGACTTTTATATAGCCACTGTAGTCAAGAGTACACAAGTTATTATAAAATTAACGTTTATCATGATGGTTAATGGATCAGTGAGAAGACTTCAGGTGCTTTACCTATTTATACTTAGGACATATTTTATCTGCTTTGGAATCTTTTGCATATAGAAAAAGAAGGCAAAATTTGACCTCTGTGTGAATTTTTAGTTGCTACTGAGACAAAGCTAACTTTGTGCTACTATGCATTTTGTATTTGTAATGATACTTTCAATATGAAAAAATCAGATATTGAATTTCCAACCAATTCTGTAACCGGTTCTATTCTGTAATGACCTGTGCCATGTTTCTTTGTCATTAAGTTTGGAAGTTCATGAGTCCAGAAGTTCATTTTCCTCTTTGAGTTAAATTTAAAAGGTAAATTTCTCTACAAATCACTTTAATTGAAATAAAACTTATCTTTACACAGTATTGCATACCCATGTACAATTAAGGAAGATTTGTTATCCTACTAACAAGCCTTACAGAATCCAAGTAGGCACCAAGAAGTCTGTTTTTTTCTCTTCAACAAACTAGCAGATGGACTCTATCAATCATCCTTTCCTGACAGCAGGATTGAAGGAGGATTTGTTGCTAGCCTCCAAAATACAACCAATCATATTGTTTTTGCTGCCTGTAATACTTCAGACTTTGTAACCAATCATTTTGCTTTCCATCTGTGATATTTCCTGTTCTTTGTTATCTTGTATTTCCCAAAACTCTATGAAGGCTAGTAAGCCCTACCTCTTAGGTTTTTTGACTGACTGAAGAGCCAAGGGAACCAAGTGCAAACTGAATGTGGTTGGAAAATTTTGCCTCAGTTTCCCTTGCTTTCAGTCATGACAAATGGAATAATCTTAATGCTGCCCCTAGGATTTTGACTTTTGGTTAGAAGAATATTAGGTTGTATCTTTTGTTTTACTTGGGGAGGAAAAATGAAGAAAAGAGTTGAATGAGGATTCTGTTTTTCCAAGTGAGAACCAAGAGCCCAGGAAAAATCCCTGATGGGTAAAGCAAAGGTGAGAAGCCAAAATGAAGGAGCAAAGACTGAGATAGCTTGAGGATTGTTTGCATCTTGGTTAAAGAACCTTTAATTTTGTGTATTTCTGGTGATGGGTTCATTTTGTGGTTATGACATAATTATAGCTTTGTTTCTGTGGTGACTCATCTTTTTATAAACACTTCAAAAAAATTCCTTACCAAATATACTAAAGGAGGTAACTTCCTCTGCACTGAGACTTCCCCCTCCATCTTCCAGTTAAGTTTGTGCCCCTTGTTTTGTCAAATCCTTTGATCGTGATAGAATTCAATTCCTTAGTGTGAAAATGTTCAGTATCTGCTTTATGTATTGTAATAGTATTAGGTTGAGATAGAATCCAGTACTCTTAGTAAAACTATTAACTTACCAAGTCTGACTTCACCATCTGAGGTCCAAGGCATCTTCATCTCCATAGACTGTCTTTTTACTTCTTTTGTTTTTTTTTTTTTTATCCCCGTGTTTAGCACAGTGCCTGGTACATAATAGGCACTTAAGGGATGTTGATTTGTTGATTGTCATTTTGTTGGGAGCGGGAAATGAGGGAAGGGTGGAAGTAACGGTAGAAGCTTTTTCTGTGTCCGAAATTTACAATTCCTTGGCTTTTCATCATCAGTCTCATCTAATGGGATTAGCTGTGCTTCAAAGGACTTTGCCTTATCAAATATATCCTCTCAAAGTTGTTTAAATATGTGGCCCACAACACTTCTGAGTGCTGCCAGAAACAGATTAAAATGTCATCAAATCATATTGAACAAAATAAATTAAAATACAACAGAATATAGATAATGTTAATATATAGTTTTCTTCCTCAACATACTTCCCACAGGTATCCTTATGTATAGTTTAAAGGCCCTCTTTTCTATTCAAGTTTAACAGCACTGCTAAAGTTCAATGATGCACAGTCAAATTGATGCATATGTTCCATTGGATGTAGTTATCTACCCGATTTCTAGATAGACACACACCTAATTTTAAAGGAATTTAAATATGTTATGATCTGGAGGAGTATACAAGTATACAATGCAACAGTCTAGCATTTCCAGCTCTTACCTGATAACTTTAAAACAACAACAACAAAAATTCTGAAATATATTCAGATAGCAGTCTTTTCACAAGAGGGGCTGACTTTAAAGCTAGTGTTTTGTGTGGTATTTTTTGAAATCATTTGTGAGTATCTTATTTGTAGTCTATCAAACTTGACAGTGTTTCTTTATGGAGTCTCAAAACTGTAAAAAGCTTTCCTCATAAATAACACAGTTACATTTGTTATTCCTCAGATCTCCTCGTTTACAAATGGCATCTTGGTAAAGTTCGCCTGCATCACTTAAGCTTAGCAAATTCGAAAGATTTTCCATGTTATCTCATAACAAAGATAATAGTAATTAGGAACCTCTGTGTATTCAAGATGTCATTTTTCAGTTGCTCCAAAGCCTAATTTTGTACTTTCAAATATCCTAGTCTTTGATGCTATGAGAAAACATGTTAGTGTTTTTTAATATCTACACTTTGACAGATCCCATATGACTGCTGATAACAGTTTTTGAAAAATTTGAAATATAATGTATAATCAGCAAAACACATTTCAGTAAAGTTTATTTGAGCATCCCTTGTTTTCTTATGCATTTTGACCTCTAGTTACTTTAGAGAAGCATAATGCATCTTTGAACGCTGCTCAGTAAATTTGAATAGGCACTTATTCTCAGGTGCTCTGTCTTTTCTGGCATGTAAAATTACAGGGTTCTTATATAATATCAAAAAAAGTAGAAAGCTGTGGGAGTTTTACAATTTTGTTATGTCAAATAGGGAATGCATTAAAACTTACTGTTTTTAAAGTTAAAAATACATTTGCTGTGGGAAATCGCTAACATAATCATGTCAAAAGAAATGAAAAAAAAAACCCTCTCTGAAGTATGACTACCTAAAATTTCTTTTGGTCCAATTTGTGGAACAGAAATGTATGTTAAAACATTGTTCCCTTCTTCCTACAATGTAGCTTGTATTTGTTCATGTTGACACTTGGTAAAACTGTATTGTTCTAGGTGACTACATATTAAAAATGGGCACATAGAATTTGTATGACTGAGTTCAATTTTTTAAAAGTACTTAACATGAAGCTAAATGTCCAAGCAAAGTGGTATAATAGAAAGAGTGCTGAATTGACACGTTGAATTTTGGTTCTAACACTATTACCTGTGACCTGGAACAAGTTTCTCAGCTTCTCTGAGCTTCAGAGGAAGATGGAATACATGATTTCTCAGTTCTCTTCCACTGCTAAATCTGATCTTATGATCCCAGGTGGTTTTGGTTTTTTGGTAGTACTTATGATTTTGAATGAATTCTTCATCCAGATATATATGGTATGTAATCTTTGGGCCCAGAGTGGATCCACATTCATTACTATCTGATGTCATCCTTTGATCTAGATATGGATAAAATAAAGTATAATTATTCTATAAAGACTATGGGTAGACGTCTGGGTCCTGTGACTAACAAGATGTAAGGTTAGCTATTTTCTCCTGTCTTCATGACCTCTTAGACTTTTCTCAAAGACCAATTATGCACAATAATAAGGCAATTTCATCTCTTTACATGATAGCAAGAACTGTAATCAAGTAAAAATTCAATAAAGTAACAGTAGAGGAGGCTAACACTCTTACGTAGCACCCTCTTCCATACCACAAGGCTCCAGAAGCAGACAAGTGTGCACACAAGCTTGCAGTAGAATTGAACTCCACCACATCTACTTATAGTGGAAGAAAATTAAAGAGGAGGAGGAGCTGAAGGAGAAGGAAGAAGGAAAAAAAAGGAGGAGAATAAGCTGCTACTTGCCCAAGCTGGGAAAGCAGCACAGCAGTGCTGTGTTGCAATAGACCTCAGATGAGGAATGGAGGCACAAAAACCAGTTCAGATTAAATAATATGATCACTGTACAAGCAGAACATATTGATCTTGAAGGCAGGCTATATAAAAATATTTTTAGAATTATGAATCTCCCAGAAGAACATAGCAAGCAAAAAAACCTTAACATAATAATGCAAAAAAAAAAAAATACAAGAAACTTGCCTAGAATTTCTCGACATAGAAAATTGAGTCCCAATTGAAAGCATCCACAGATTACTTCCTAGAAAACAACAACAGAAACCCTGTGTTGTAAGCTAACAAGACACATAATGGTTACATTTGGAATTCCAAATTCTGGAATGGTCAGGAGAATGAATTTTAACTATAAAGGAAAGGGAATTTAAATAACAAGACTATTCTGAACATACCAGAAACCACAGGAGATTTTGGAATAATTCTTTCCTAAGAGCAAAGGGATTGAGGATGACCCAAGATGACTTACCCTACAAACCTGAGCCTAAGCATGAATTAAAAAAAAAGAACCTTCCATTGAAAAAAGCCATTGAAATCATTCCTAGAAAGAAAACCAGAAGTGATGAAATTATTTACTTTTTAAACATCTCATACAAGGTTATAAGAAAGGCAAACATATGCAACAACCTAGAGCAACAACAGCAAAAATGACAAGAAAGAAAGTATTAAGAGATGTCCTTCTCTCAAGGGTGAAGGCAGAAGTCAAATAGAAGTGATGGAGGAGGAACAGACTTGAAACATAAAGGAGTAAACTATACAACACCCTGCCTTCTGGTGAATCAGTGCTTTTTGTTGAGTTTTCCTTTTGGCTTGTTTGGGTTTTGAGGTTGTTTTTTGTTTGTTTTTGAAGCTAAATTGTAGAATGGGAAGAAAATAGAGGGAAATATGTGATATAGCGTATTCTAATGAAATACCAACAATGATGGTTAAAATAATTCCTGCAGTTTTTCAAAGAGAGCCTATAGGACAATAGGTGAAGAAGTAAAGAGAGGAATTAAAATGGGGTGAGGGGGAAGGGAAATAACATTTCCTTTGTGGCTAATGAATAGTGGATACTAATGAATATTACCCATGAAAGAAAAAAAGAAAGGTAAGTGGTGAACTTCTATGTATTTGCAGAGATTTGGTGCTTAGAAAGATCACTCATCCTACCTGAGGAGAAGAGCTATCAGAGCTCTGGGGGTGGGAGGTGGGAGCTGGTAAGAGATTGACACCCAAATGAGTGGGAAGGAATAGATCATTGGAGAATATTTCAAGGCAGATTGTATATGTGGGAAATTACCATGGGGAATGAAAAGGTTCATAAGTTGACAAAAGAGGAATAGTCAGTGTTGGAGGGCTTATGGCCAAATGGGCACTGTAGTGCATTATGGATGGAGCTATGAATCAGTATGACAGTTTTGTTAAGCAATTTGGAAACATGCAAATAAAGTGACTAAAGTATTCATATCCCTTGACCCAGCTATTCCATTATGAGGATTATACCCCAAGGGAGTCATTGATAAGAAAAAGTCCCCCTATATCAAAATATTTATAGCAGTATGTTTTGTGGTAGCAAAGAATTGGAATCCTCCATTGATTGGTGAATGGCTAAACAAATTGTGTTAATTAATATAATCGAATAGTATGATGCACTAAGAAATAGTGAACATGATGAATACAGAGAAGTATAGTAAAATCTACGTGAACTAATGAAGAGTGAAGTAAGCAGCACCAAGTAAACAATATACAAAATTACTAAATGGAAATGGAAAGAACAGCTCCAAAAAAAATAAAAGTAAATGTTGCAGAAATCCAAAGAATAAGCATAGCTTAAAAAAAGAAGATATAAAAAAGACCTTCCCACTTCGTTCCTTTGAAGAGTTAGGAATCCCACAAGTGTGCATTGTGCATATTTTCAGACTTTTTATATATTCTTGATCATTTGTGCTGATTTTTCACTTTTTGTTTTGTCTTTAAAAATACTATTGTCATATGAATGGATCTCTGGAAGAGGAAGAATGCTAGGGAATATTATAGTAATGTAAAAAATAAAATCAATAAAATTTATTTTTAAAAACAAAGAATGGTTAGGTGGGCTAAGTCTAATATTTCACCCTGTCCATCCAAGTCACTAAACCTGGGCCATTCCTTTTAGTATCTTCAGTGTTTACAGACTTTAATTTTATGAGGATAGATTTTATTTTTTGAAACAGACAAAAGGCAATTTTAGGCTTGATCTCTAACAATGAGAAGTATGCAAATCTAGAATGAAGTGCTTCAGGAGGTAGTAGGTTCCCCTCACTAGAGGTCTTCAAGAAAAGGCTAGATGACTACTTTTCAGTTGGATCGTAGAGGGAATTCCCATTCAGTAACAAAGGAAGACGGGACTTGATGACCATAGAAGTTCTGAACAATTCAGAATCTATGGTCTGTGTGATCTGTGCAGATAGTAGAACAAGGAAATAGGCAAAGCAGAGTTCACTCAAGTGGGACTGCTTGGCCTGCCTGGAGTTAGAAAAACATGAAATCAAGCCTTAGACACTTACTAGTTGTATGGCTCTGGGCAAGTCATTTAACCTCTGCTTATCTCAGTTTTCTCGTCTGTAAAATGGGGATAATAATAGCACCTACCTCAAAGTGCTGTTGTAAAAATCAAATGAGATAATGTTTGGAAAGTGCATAACACAATGCCTGTCATATAGAAAACACTGCATAAATGTTATCTCCTATTATAACAATAACAGCAGTTATTGTTATGATTTTGTCTTATTTCCCATAGACTAAATGCTACCTTCGTTAAACATATGTCACCTAAAATGACAGGGTGAGCAGTTTTCATTGGGGGAAGATAGTGTATGTGCAGAAGGAATAAGGTGAAAAGAAGTCTGGGAACATGTGTGGCAGGGCTTTGGACACCCAATAGAAATTTTATATTTCATCCTGTGATACAGAGTCAGTTTAAAAAAAATAAAAGTGGTTTTTACTGGAGACTCACCCACCTGACTATAGGGACCTCATCTGAATTAGGGAGGAATCACCAAAAGAGTTCCTAGATAAGACCAGAAAGAACTATAGTGAGGACTATTCTCTTTAGTTCTCAGAAGAAGATAGTAGAAAATAAAAGAAAGATATTTATGCTGTCAGATGTTTGTGTGATAGTGTACCCAAGTTAAGAACTGTAGACGAGGGAGAGTTCTTCTCTAAAAGAGAATTAGATGATTGGTAAGCCAAGCAGTGGTCCCAGGTACCAACATGTATCTTCTGATTATAGGATTATCAGAATGGCAGAATAGGAAAATGGAGCAGTGAATTTCAGTTTTAGCCAAAGATTTATTAGCTTTTAGACAATATGGATAAAAATATCTAAGATTTTATAGTGCTTTAAGGTCTACAAAGCACTTTATACATGTTAATATTTATATACCGAAGGTCGGCTGGATGAAAACACTGGATTTAAAGCTAGTTAAAAAGGATTTCCTAAAATGTTGATTAAACATCAATGTCAACTAGAAAATAGGTCTATATGTGCTGAAGTGCTCTATATTTGACTTTTTGCTGTTCCACATTTTTATCTAAGACGAAGACAAAAAATTCCTCATCGGATTTTCACGTGATGCGTAGCTAGAAAGAATAGCTAGTGTATTGTGTGACACTATCAAGCTTCAAAGCCACAAAGGTCTGAAAATATTAAAATGAAATTTCTATGTGTTTTAATGGATGCATAGTCTTATCAGTGTGAGTATTGCCTCTACTAGTTGAGATTCGTGCCTTACCCTGTACATCTCTTTCCCATATCCTCCCATAACTCCTACATGGTGGTTGGTTACCAGTGTATCAATCATTTTGACTCTCTCTTGATCATTCCTACATGACAGATAAGCCTTTTTAAAAAAATTCTACGTGTTTTTATGGATGTCTTTTACGCCATTCAGTAAGACATAGTTTCAAATCCTACCTACCAATTATTCAACAACGGTCAAATAATCTCTGAGAGCTTTAATTTCATAATCTAAGAGATTAATAATATTTGTTCTGATTACTTCACAGTTTTGTTGTAAATAAGTCACTTTGTAAAAATTTAAATGGGGCCCTACAGAGATAAATTATCATCCTCATACTCGTCATTATTGACTATATGATTCAGTGTGTTTATATTCTCTACATCTCTTTCCATTTTGCCCTTTGAGTTACCTGAAATTTTGATTTTGATATGTAGTAGCCATATAGTGTCTTCTACAATACTTTAGTAAATATTAAACTGCAAATGCAATATCAATATTCACTCCAACTATGTAGATCATACCCTTTGTTGACTTAATAATAACCTTTGAGGATTGCTGTGGACAAAATATTAATTATGGTCTTCACTCTTTTAAATAGTTCTCCATTGGCAAAAATATATTGTATAACCAACTCGGGAGGAATTTTCATTTTAAAATAATGGACTTTGGTGATAAGGAACAGTTTACAGTAATTGAAATTTCCCTATGACTGTTGAGAGCACTACTGTCCTCCTAGTTACCCAGGTTTACAACTTAGGTGTCATCCCCAACTCCTCATAGCTGTGAGAACAGCATCATATTCCATCATTTTCCAAATCTTGTTGATTTCACCAATATAACCTGTCTCACAGTCACCCCATTTTATCTTTTGATGCTATTACTACCCAGGCACAGGGTCTTACTTTAGTAGCCTGCTAGTTAGTCTACTGGAGGAGGGGGGAAGGCTTACTCCAGTCTACCCTCCACTCAAGCTATCAAAGTGATCTTCCCAGATCACAGTTCTAACCATTTCATGCTTCCTACTCAATAAATTCCAGTGGCTCCCTATCACTTACATGAACAAATATGAAACTTCTCTTTGGTTTCCAAAACCTTCAACACCCCTTCAGCCCCCCTCACCCGCCACACACATCCGGGTTTCTTTCACCTGACTCCTTCCTCATATATACTTGCTCTACCAGTATATATTGATCAACCCCTTTCTTCCTGATCCACTCATCAACACTTGCCTCCTTATTTTTCCTTGAACAAGATATTCCCATCTCAATTTCACTGGCTGTCTCCCTACCTACAGCACTCTCCCTCATCTATGCTTTTTGATTCACTTGGATTTCTATAAGTCCTAGTTAAAATCTCATTTTCACTGGAAGTCTTTCTAGATCCCCTTAATTCTAGTTCTCTCCTTCAGTTGGTTATTTCAAATATATCCTGTATATAGTTTACTTGTGTATAGCTGTTTGCATTTTGTTCCCAGGACTTAGCTTCTTTATTGATCAGCACTAGATTGGGTCTACACTTCCAACCTTGGTGAATTAGGTAGACCTAATCTCAAAAACAAAGTAATAGGGGTTCCTTATATAGGATCCATGAACGTTTAAAAAAATTTTTTTATAAATATGTTTCAGCATATTTGGTTTCCTTGGTAATTCTATGTATCCTGTTTTATTCTTTTAAAAACATGATTCATAGTAAGGGTCCATAAGCTTCACCAGACTGACATTAAAAAGTTTGAGTACTCCATTAAGTCATTCACATACAATTCATAACCTTGCATCTTTCATACAAGGTAATTTAAATCTTTGTATTTATACCTTAGTTAATTTTGTCCCAAAGTATGCAAATTTCAAATGAAAACTATTTCTTCATATGCATATTTTTGCAATTTTTAATCAAACCTATGATTGCTTTTTCAAAATAAGTTATTCCTTTAGAGCACTGATTCAGGAGGACCAGAGTTCAAATCCAGCCTCAGACACTTGACATTTACTAGCTGTGTGGCCCTGGGCAAGTCACTGAAATCTGAGTGCCTCATCAAATGTGTGCGTGTGTGTGTGTGTGTGTGTGTGTGTGTCTGTGTGTGTGTGTATTCCTTTCAGGTGTCACAGTATTCAGGTATGAAAAAAGAAATATTTTTTTTGCCTCTACCCAAAGATACTTTGTGAGCTCTAAACCACCTCACATGAAAGGGGCCATACTTTTTTTTTTTATTTTTTTTATTTTTTAATGTTTAACAATCACTACCACACAATTGAGATTTTATCCCCCCCACACCTACCGCCCACTACCCCCCTCCCTCCCCACGACTGCATACAATTCTGTATAGATTCTACATATACTTTCCTATTGAGTATATTTTCACTATAGTCATGCTATGTAGTCAGACTAAAATAAATGAAAGAAATCATATAACAAATCAGAACATGATACACAAACACATACACATACACAAACATGATCTGCTATATTTTGTGAGTGACTTCCATATTTCTTTCTCTGAGTGTGGAAGGCATTTTGCCTTGAGAACCACCTTTGGGATTTTTTTTTTTATAAGAAGTTTTTGCGTTATTACAAAAATTCAAGTCTACCAGAAAAAACTCTCACACACTGTGGTCATTGCTGTGCACAAAGTTCTCCTGGTTCTGCTCCTTTCACTCAGCATTAGGTCATATAAGTCCTTCCAGGCCTCTCTGAAGTCTTCTTGTTCATCATTTCTTATGGCACAATAGTACTCCATTACATTCATATACCATAATTTATTGAGCCATTCCCCAATTGATGGACATCCCCTTGACTTCCAGTTTTTGGCAACTACATAGAGTGCTGCTATAAATATTTTTGTACATGTGGGACCCTTTCCCATTTTTATGATCTCTTGGGGATATAGTCCTAGTAGCGATATTGCTGGGTCAAAGGGTATGCACATTTTTGTAGCCCTTTGGGCATAGTTCCAAATTGCTCTCCAGAATGGTTGGATGCGCTCACAGCTCCACCAACAATGAATTAGTGTTCCAATTCTCCCACATCCTCTCCAGCATTTATCATTTTCTTGTTCTGTCATGTTTGCCAATCTTATAGGTGTGATGTGGTACCTCAGAGTTGTTTTGATTTGCATCTCTCTAATCAATAGTGATTTAGATCATTTTTTCATATGATTATAGATAGCTTTAATTTCTTCCTCTGAAAATTGCCTGTTCATATCCTTTGACCATTTATCAATTGGGGAATGACTTGTATGATTATACATTTGGGTCTGTTCTCTATATATTCTAGAAATGAGGCCTTTATCCCCGAGCTTAGCTGTAAAAATTCTTTCCCAATTTACTACATCCCTCTGGATTTTGGTTGCATTAGGTTTGGTTGTGCAAAAACTTCTCAGTTTAATGTAATCAAAGTTATCCATTTTCCATTTCATAATGCTTTCTATCTCTCCTTTAGTAAAGAATTCTTCCCTTCTCCATAGATCTGATAAATACACTATTCCTTGCTTCTCCAGTTTATTCATGGTATCAATCTTTATACCTAAATCATGTACCCATTTGGACTTTATTCTTGTGTACGGTGTCAGGTATGGGTCTATGCCTAATTTCTGCCACACTGTTATCCAGTTTTCCCAGCAATTTTTGTCAAACAATGAGTTCTTATCCCAGAAGCTGGGGTCCTTGGGTTTATCAAACAGAAGGTTGCTATATTCCTTGCCTACTGCATCTTGAGTGCCAAGTCTATTCCACTTGTCTACCTCTCTGTTTCTTAGCCAATACCAAGTGGTTTTGATAATTGCTGCTTCAAAGTACAGTTTGAGGTCTGGTAGTGCTAGGCCACCTTCCCAAGCATTTCTTTTCATTAGTTGAAAGGGGCCATACTTTAAAGGGATTTTAAAGGGATTAAGAAAAAAACTAGGTGGAGGCAGATTTCCATTCAATATAAAGAAGTCTTTTCTATTGATTAAGTGATCCAAAATATGGAATGAGTTCCTGTGCAATGTAATGTAATGAGTTGTCATTTACCAGGATACCTTAGCAGAGACTGAGTAATTATCAGACAGGTATTTCATATGATGTCTTTTCATGGCATAATTAAGAAATTGTGTTCCAAGATTTCTCCTAACTGGTAGATTCTACCTTGCAGGAAATAACAAATTTAAAGTTATTTGAACTCATTAAAGAAAATCAATATTTTAAAAGAAAGTGTTAATATTATTAGCAAACTAATATAAAGGACACATAGGTAGCACATTAACACCACCCTCTCCTTGTTAATGCAAAAAAATTTTGGAAAGTAGTGATTTTTCTAAAATTCCTGTTGGGGCTTCCCTAGGACTTTTCTCAGTGATAGCAGGGGTTCTTTTCATTGCTATTATACTGAACCAACTGGATATCTCCCATAGGCTATCTTTTCAAAACAGGATTTTTGCTTTGCCCTGGGATACATCGCTATCACCCTGAAGAGGTGTTAGGGAGAGGTGTGGGAAATTCAAGGTTCCAAACTCTGGGTTTTTGGAGGAGTTGTTTTCT
The DNA here is from genome assembly GCF_028372415.1 of Notamacropus eugenii. Taxonomy (NCBI): domain Eukaryota; kingdom Metazoa; phylum Chordata; class Mammalia; order Diprotodontia; family Macropodidae; genus Notamacropus; species Notamacropus eugenii. The sequence goes on along the minus strand of NC_092878.1, from coordinate 46,021,248 downwards.
AAGTGTTGATAATAAATGTGACAGTAAGAGTTACAACGTCTTTATAGAGTTCATCTAATTAGTAAGGGCACCAGATCTGTACTGTATGTTTAGCTAAAATGCTTTCCAGGCATTTTCATCAAGCAAATGACAGATGTTTCTCATTTACAATGAAGAAATTATGCAAAAACAAAGAATTAGCAAGTAATAGAGGATTTCAAAATATATCTTGCAAATGTATTGCTGAGCAGTCATTCTAGAAATGAAAAGGGCAGACTTTTTTTCTTTATTTTATTCAGAACTTAACAAAAACCAGATGAAATGAGCATTTCCATATATAAAATAAAGCAATAAAAGAGGATTGTAAATGAAAATGTGAACCTGTATTATGTATAACTTTTCTTTCTCAAATATAATAAATTGAATATGTAACTTTTAAACTTTGAACTTATTTGTCTGTGTTTTCCCATGGCCTTCCTTTTTCTTTCTTTTTTTCCTGTGTATTTAAAAAACTGCTTCAATGACCTTCTTGCCTTTCTATTCTTTTCATTTTATAATCTTAACTATGTCTATTTTCATTCCTCCAGTTGAAAAACAAGAAAAACAAAACCCTTGTAACAGTTATGCAGAACCATGTATGAGAAATGGAGGAAGAGTCTACCCCTCCTTGTTTAACCTTCATCCACAATTTTGATATTTCAAAATCTCATATCAAATTACAACTTAATTATCGTAGATTGAATCAATATTAGCAAATATAGAGAAACCTACTCTAATTAATTGTCAAAGCTTTATGCTAGATACAATCCCACATGTGTAAAAAATCTGTTATTTTTAGGTCTCCAAAAGGACTTGATTACAGTTACGAATTTAGGGTTTGTGAGGGGGTAGAGACTTGGGGAAACATCACAAGAATGGCTTCAGGATTTATAAGGGAAGATGGCAGAGCAGGACAGCATCCAGACTTGGGAACATGAGTTAAAAAATATACCAGTTGGCTCATGAAGCCCTTCTCTTAGAGAGACGGATCATAAAGGTTCATCAAATTGCATTTAATATAAACTTTTCATTAAAAAAAATTACTGACCCATCCTTTTGACCATGCTAGAGTCACAGCTGTATTTTCAAGTTTGTCCTTCTTGTAACTATAAAAACAATGGCAAAAACAGAGATGCTGGGTTTCCTTTGTGATTAAAACCTTGATAAGATAGCTGAGGATTTACTTTGGTCCTAAAATATGAAATAATGCCAAAGTATTCAAATATTCTTAAATTTTAGAGCACAGATTCTTTATCGGGGTAAACTTATCATGAGCTGTTTTTTTTTTTTTGTTTTAAATAAGCATTTTGAAAACATTTGTGCAAGTGCTTATCACCTCAAACTTGAGCTATTACAATCACCTTCTTGTGGGTCTCCCTGCCTCAAGACTCTCCTCATTTCAATCCATCCTTTACTTAACTCTCAGATTGATCTTCCTAAAACTCAGGTCTGTGCCCCCAAACCCCATCCCATCTCACCCCCCAGACACTATTCATTTAACTTCAATGGCTCCCGGTTATCTCCAGGAAGATATATAGCATCCTCCTTGGGGCATTCAAATCCCGTCATAACCTGCCCCCTTCAGACTTACCTGATTTTCTTATGTGACTCCCCTCTACATGCCCTGTGGTACAGTCATACTGGTCTTCTTCATGTTCCTCTATACTTGACTCTGGGTATTTTCACTGGCTTAGAATTCTCTTCCCTCCTCTTTTCTGCCTCCTGCTTCTCCTTGGCTTCATTTAAAGTTCCAGCTCAAAGCCTACCTTTTGCAAGAAACCTGCCCTGGTTACCTAAATCCTAGTACCTTCCTGCAGGCTATCATGATTAGCACTTTAAGGTTTGAAAACCACTTTAGAAATGTTCTCTTGTTTGATCCTCACAATAACCCTGAAAAGGGGAGGCGCTATTTTAATCTCCATTTTACAAGAGAAATTGGAAGCTAAGAGAGGTTGTATGACTTGCCTGGGGTCACACAACTAATAAGTGTCTGAGGCAGGATTCAATCTCAGTTCACCCTCCTTACAAGTCTAGCACTCTATCCATTGTGCACCCTAACTGTCTAAACTATGTAAGCATTTTAATGTTGTCACCCCCGTTAGGTTGTGATCTCCTTGAGAACAGGGACCATCTGTTGCCTTGCTTTGTATTCTCAGTGCTTAGCACAGTTCCTGGTCCATCATAAGGGCTTAATAAATGCTGTGTTTGTCTTGACTTTACTGCCATACTTCTATAAAGGGCAGTTTATACTGATTACCTCCCACTTCCTTACCACTTATTCTTTAGTTCAGTGAAAACAAGTTCCTTTTCCCATTCTCCACAGAAACTGCTCACTACAAACTTTACCAATGACCTAATTGCATAATCCACTTGCCTCTTTGTTCAGTCTCCATCCTTTGATAATATTGAAAATTGTTTATCATTACTTTCTTCATGAGAGTCTCTCGTGTTTGAGAATCTATACCAGTATTTTCTCCAAGTTTTCTGAGTTTTCTGACAGTATTTTCCCCTATTCTTCTTTCAATTTCTTTCAATGAGAGTGAAGTTCGTCCAAGGGTTTGTGGCCCTTGGCCCTTAGCCGTCTTAGTTACTCTGTTGGAAATCAAAATCATGTGCAAATTCTAACATCTTTGTCTCTAGCTCATCTTCCCTGAAATTACTAGACTTCCAGATTTCTTCTGGATGCCTACATGCAGACAGTCTACCAATGCTCCAAATTTAACATGTCTAAAAATAACTCATCTTCAGATGAAACCATCCCTGCCGCCTAACTTTTCTGTATCCACTGATAGCACCATCCCAGTAACTCAACCTTTGCATCGTCTTTGACAATTTCCCCACCTCCCTCTACATCAGATTCTGTTATCAAAGCCTCATCTGTTTTGCTACAGTCCTAATGTAAGGTCCTTGTTACGTACCTCTGAGGTGGAATATAGTAATATGTTCCCCCCCACCTCCAAATCTTTTAGTAGATCCTTTTGCCTTCAAAGACTTCCTTCTTCTACCTACTGAAGTTCATCTCTTCTATCAAGTACTGTCTCAGATTCTAGCTCCTCCATGAAGTCTTCCCCCAAATCCTATGTTAAAAGTGACCCTTCCCTTCTAGAAATTCCTGCTACCCTTCTGTTTGACCTCTTCACTGCGCTAATCACATTTCAATGATCATTATAGATATTTGTGTACTGGAACTATATGGTCCCAACAATAGATAAATGTTTAGATTTTTTTTCTCATAAAACACTGTACAGAAGAGAAAATAGGCACATAGGGTAAGCACAATAGAAATGTCGGGTATTATTATGCCTGCCAGGTGAATTATTTATGTGACCAACTACTTTTCCAAAAGAGAAAAAGATGGTCTTGATCCTCAAGGTGCTGGCGATCTGGTTGGGCTGATAATACTCACACGCATGAAAAGTCAGCCAAATCTATAAATGTTAGAAAACAATACAAGAAAAGATCTACAGGCAGTTGCAACAATGGCTATTCAATTGCTATTTGTACAATGGCATTTTCTTCTCCCTTTGATGAAAGCATGAGAAGGGAATGGACAGAACAAGCTTCTTCAAATGATGTTCTATAGCTGATCACAACTTTATCATCATACAGTTTACTAAAAATTGTGAAAAATGGAAAAATTTCAATCTGCTTATTGTTTGTTGTCTATGAAAAAGCCCTGGATTTGGTAGAGCAAAATGTTCTCTTAAAGGCTGTCTTCTAATTAGCTATCTCCCTTAAGAATATGTCAAAATTATACAAGAATTTTCAAAAGCTGTAACAATAGAAGTAACTTTGGAGACCCTATTATTTTTAATATTAGGGGTCATAAACAGAAACATCATGGAACAAAACACTGGCTTTGAAGTCAGGGGATCTGGTTTCAAATGCTGTTTGGGATACATACTACCAGTGTGATCCTAAACCTCAGTTTTCTCATATATAAAATTAAATGGGTTGAATTAGATAGCCTCTGAGATTCTTTCCACCTCTGCATCTGTGATCCTGGGATCATACTCACCAAAAGTGTTTGCCATTAACATGGAAGAGAAAAAATAAAGCTTGGAAATGACTGGGAAATGATATGACAGAGTAAGGTAAAAGCTTATCTATTAAGACCAGGGACCTAAAGACAAAATCAAAGAGATGAAAAATATTTTAGTATTACTGTTCAACTTTAATCCCTCGGAAAATTTTCTGCCTTTATTGACAAAAAATCTCAAATCTTTATATGGATTGTTAGCAGTTAAGGCATTTTCCATAATCATTAAGTCTGACTGCATTAGCTCCTCCCAGATTCCAACTTTTCCTCCTTCCCTTTCTACACATTCTTATTTCTTTCGCTGTCAGTTTGATCATACTATTTAGAACTTGATAGAACTTAGAGAACATCTAGTTCAACTTTTTTATTTTATAGATATGAAAACAGATGAAGCAATTTGTCTAAGGTTACATTCATAGTAAGAAGCAGAGTCTGTCAGAATTTGAACTCAGGTCTGACTCATGAGTCAAGCCTTTTTTTTTCTTTTACCATACAGCTTGCATATTATTCAATCAAATTTATTTAATGCTTCTTCATTTAATTTGATAATCAGTGAATATCTGTTAAGCACTTACTATGTGCCAGCTAGATGACATAGTTATAGGGTACTGGACCTGGAGTCAGAAAGACTCATCTTCCTGAGTTCAAATCTGGCCTCAGAAACTTTCTGTGTGATCCTGGGCAAGTCACTTAACCCTTTTCCTCATCTGTCACATGAACTGGAGAAGGAAATGACAAAACATCCCACTATCTTTGCCAGGAAAACCCAACTGAGGTAAAGAAGACTTGGATATAACTGAAAAAGGACTGAACAAGCCAATGTGACAGACTCTGGGCTAAGTGGGGAGGATACAGATAAGGGAAAATGATTCTCCCCCTGCTTGAGAGGACAGGGGAGGAGGCAGGTAGGGTTTGATGTTCATGGTGTCAAAACCAAGTAAAGCAGCTTGTGGAAAATGAATAAATGGCTGAAAACTTCCGAGCCTTCTATCTAGGGAGGCTTTAGGAAGATTTTTTTTTTTTGCTCTGCCAGATTAGAGAGGAGAGAGAACTGAGGGTATTAAGGAAATGTTAAATACCAAAGTGAAAGCCATCTTCATTATGATGAAATCTCTGGGGATGAACTTATATTGGGGGAATCATCATGTCTGGAAAGTTAAAACCAGAGCAATTGAATTTATCAAACATTTATAAATTCCTTACCATGTGCAGATCTCTCCTTTCTTCACCGCTGTCCAGCAATTCTTCTATCTTAAATCTCTGGTTCTCAGCTGATCATGAGCAGTAAATACCCTCTAAGCTGTTCTCCTCCAATCCCATTTCTTCTCTGCGTTCTTGCTCAGTTTCCTTGTCTATTTTCCAATCCTATCTCTGCTTATTTTGTCCTTGGCTAAATTTTGCTTTGGTGATTATTTTGCTTTGATCTATCTCTAACTCTATTTTTAGTTTGCCCCTGTTTGGTAAACTATCAGTTGTCTTATTCCTATTGCACGCTTGGTCCCCAAGAGCTGACTGCCACTGGACAGCTCCATAAACAAATTTTTCATAAAAAAAAAAATACATGACTCTCATTAGGCCAATTAATTTTTTTAAAAATATGTCCAAATAAATAAGTTAATTTTTTTTTGTCTATTGTGTACTGAAAGATGTGCTATACACTGTTGACATAAGGATTTTAAATAAGACGTGGTTTCTTCCCTCAAGAAACTTGAAGTCTAGTTTAGAACTTGAACAAACTATGGATAAAACAAGACTGTATGCATAAGTTAGTGCCAAATTATGCAGTAAAGACTTCAGGGAACAGGAATGGTGCTTCTTCCGGGAAAAGAGAAATCCTGGTAGTACAGTGGAAAGAACAAGTTGGAGTCCCTAGAAAATGAGGGGGAGGGGCTACCCTTAATTATCCTTACTGCCTCTTTCAGTTCTTTCATTCTCTTATTCTAAGTAAAGGTTTTGGGATCAGGGAAATCTTTCTGGAGATCATGAGGACTGAGCTGGCCTTTGAAAGATGGGGGTAGGGTTTGCATAAGGAATGAGGAAACCAGAAGGCATTCCAGGCAAGAAAACCAGAGTGAGTGAAGACTAGGGAGGAGAAATGGATGTGGCATATATGTCACTAAAAGATGTCTATATCCATATCTACATATAGATAGATATAGATATATTGAATAGTTGTAGAAAACAGATCTGTTGGGTGAGGTGAAATAGCAGACAGAGAGGACATAAAAAAGAGAAAGAGAAGTTTATATTTAATTTGTAATGGGATAGGAAACCACCAAAGTATTTTGAACTAAAGAGCAGTAGAATCAAAGGGTTATTTAAGTCAGATTAATAAGACAGTGGAATGAATTTAGAATTTATTTTCAAAATATTTTAAAATTTTATGGGAACATTTTTAAAAATTATTCAGTGATCTTCATTCACCCTTTCAAACATCAGAGAACACAAGCAGGTTTTTCCCCTATTCCAGGCTCTGAGTTGAAAAAAAAAATCTTTCCACTGGGTATCAAAATTCTGGAGTAAAAAACCTCCACATGAAATTTGTATTCTCCCTTGTTCTCCTATGCCTCAGTGCATGGTACCAGAAATTCACTTGTAACCAATAAATGAACTCCTCATGATCAAATAAAGTATCTAACTGACTATGTATTTAGCCAAACCCTAGAGGGACAAGAGCACATTTAATTGCATGTCTGAATCATTAAATTCTTAAATTACAAAGACATGCAATTGTTTTATTCAGTGTTGCCAGTTGTGAATATTGACCTATCTTCTAGGTCAGTTTTCATGACCATTCTCTTTTTCATCTGCTATCTTAAGGTACAAAATAGAATTTGATGCCTAAAATGTAGTTGATGGTATAATTGGGAATTACATCAACACTCAACAATTTTCAAAGCATAACTGCTCATTTTCTCAGCATCCTGTTAGCAATATCAAGTCTTAAATGAGCCTTCTAAAAGCATTTCACCATTAAATAATATGTGATTCCCTGAATGCAAATAGTGCCACATTGCACAGTTAAATCAAAATAGCAGAATACAAAATCTTATCATCCAAGGGCACAATGAACAAGTATGTTCATTGGAACAAGTATGACAAGGAAAGCCTTTCTTGGAGAAACAATGGAACCTTACTTAAAAATAAAACTGATTAAAGATATTCATGATAAGTTATTTGGGAGTAGTGAAAAGAAAAATGTATCATGAATTAAAATTCCTGGGTTTTAGTTCTACCGGTTGCTTCCTAGCCAACTGAATGTGATCAAGTCATTTAATCTTTCTGAAATAAAATAGAATATGTGTAAAATAATAATGATAGCAAGGAGAGCGAGAACAATACTGCATTCAAGCTTCCTACGTACTAAATCTACCTGATCTTAAACTTAAATGTAGTCTATATTCCAGTTCCTTGTACTTTGTACCAAATCTCCAGTTGTGTAGAAATAACCTCAATGCTCTTGTTCGCAGTAGAGTAGGATCATGGAACTTAATCGGGAGTTAAAAAGTTGATAGGAGGGAAAATCAAATGAATAATGGATCCCATAAACCCCTATGTTTTACTGCTAAATGAAGGGCTACCTGAGGATAGAAGAAGAAAGTGAGAGGTACATACTTATCTGTGTTAGCTTCCTCTTCAACTGCAAAAAAAGTCTTTTGAAATTTTGGGGTTTGAAGCCTTTGCCTCCAAAATGATGAGACCAAAGAACTTGGGTCCTATCCCAAGGTGGTGGGGATAAGTTGAAAGTTCTACACAGAGAAAGCAGAAAAAGGGGGACAGTAGTTTGAAAGGAAAGGACAGAGATTTGTGCTTCCAGCTCTGAGCAGTGTGTCAAGCCTATGGTAGAGTTGATATGGTGAAGGTGGAAGGGATGTGTTTAAGTGCAGAAGGAAGAGGAAAAGAAAAAGGATAAGCAAGTGCCATCCATTGGCTACTCTCCTGTATGGGGCCCATAAAAGAAAGAAATGAATTGTAGAGACATGTCTTCCCACAAAGTGCATCTTCCAAGTGCCTCCAACTTAGCTATAACATAGTTCTTATGCATTATCTAGGTGGGATATTCCTGTAGGGATGCCATCAGTGAATATAATGTATATTATATGTATATATAACGTACTATAATATAATGTATATAATGAATATAATCCATAAATAAGAATTTCAAAATAATTGCTATCAAGAGTCTTCACTTCTTCAAATGTGAAATATTTACTTACAAAAATAATTGTTTTGTTTCTAACATGTCAAGCACTTCTAAAAATGCTAATTTTATTCCATTATGTTTGTGTGCACACAAAATGTAGCTTTTTTCCTTTCTTCCTCCCTCTCTGCTTCCTAACCGCCCTCATTTTTGCTCCTTTCTTCTGTCTTTCCTTCTTTCTCCCTTTCTCTGTCTCTTTCTTCCTTCTTTCTTTCCACAAAGATGTCACATTCATGAGGTGGCCTTTATTTGGGGAAAACTTTATTTGAACATTCCTTGTACAATCCATCTCACAGGACTGTGAATAAAATCCTTTATCAACTTTAATGTTCTATGAACTGATAAAGATGATGATGATGACCTTATGGTCATTTCCCACATCCAACGAATAGCCTCTTACTAAGGTCACTATATATTTACTGTAATACCTTCTGTAATTTGTTCATATAATTGAGTAGCTAGAAGAATGCCACCTAACATAGTGTCTATCTATGCCACTTTGAATAAATCAATGTTTACTAGTATATAATATTGGTGAATATATAAACAGTAGTATGTTTAGCAATTATGCATCTCCTATGAAAGGATAAGCAATTAGAATGGAATGACCTTAATTTCACATAGCATGTCTTTTTTTTTGTTTGTTTGTTTTTTTACTTTTATTTTTTTTATTTTTTAATGTTTAACAATCACTGCCATACAATTACGATTTTATCCCCCCACCTACCCCCCACTACCCCCCTCCCTCCCCACTACTGCATACAATTCTGTATAGATTCTACATATACTTTCCTATTGAGTATATTTTCACTATAGTCATGCTATGTAGTCAGACTAAGATAAATGAAAGAAATCGTATAACAAATCAGAACATGATACACAAACACATACACATACACAAACATGATCTGCTACATTATCACATAGCATGTCTTCAGAAATATTTTTATCATTAACTTAATAATCGTCAACAAATATGAGCATGAATCAATATGGAAAGAGGAAGAATAAATGAAAACAAATTTTTGTAGTATACAGTTTTTAAAAGTGTATATTAAATTTCACACAGTTCTAATGAAATTATCCTTTTAAAATTCCTTCCTATATTTCCTTTTTCTTTTCTTCTGTGTATTTTTAATGTTTTATTGATATTCTTTTCCCTTTCATCTCTGGCACTACCCAGTAACACACTCTATCACATCCTGTTCTCTGAAATAGAAACTCTCCCTGCATAAGCCACATCTGAAAATTTATATTGCATTATCTAATCTACCAGTCTTCTGAAGTCATGTCTGTTCACTACTTTGATCAGATGCTGTAGTGTTTCAGAATTGATTTTCTTCCCATCATTGTAGTCAAAATCTGAATTTTTTTCTTGGTTCTCATTCTACTCATCAATTTACATATTTTCCCATGTTTATTGGAAATCATTAGTTATAGCACAGCAATTACATTATAGTCATATTTCATCATTTACTTAGCCATTTCCCCATTGATGGGTATCATGACTTATTCATTTATGTGTCTCCAAAAATATCTAACCAATTATCTTAAACATTTAATAAATCCAGCATTTAATAAATGCTTGATATTTTTTTCAGTCAAAGTAACTAATGAGACTCCTAGCCCATTATGTTTTTCCCACATTAGAACAGGCTAAATGCTCTCTCCAGAAGTCAATTTGTGGTAAATATTAACTGACCACAGTCAGGAAGAGCTGGTTAGACTTATTTCACCATATCTGTTAACAATGATAGAGCATCAACTTATCCACCATACCCTTTGCTCAGTTGACCAAAATTCACATTCATATTTGCTAGGGATTGTTTTTACCTACTCTTCAAACAAGGCTTATTGAATTCATTATCTTAAAACTGCCTTCCCCAAATTTGATAGTTTTGCCACAGTCATCTCCAAATTTGTATATTTCTTTTTTCTTCCCCTAATACCTAATAAAGTCTTGTCATTTTCATGCTTCTTTTAACTATATTTCTTAAAACAATCTTCTCACTTCCTATTGTCACCACTTTAGTTCAGGATCCTGTAATCTCATACCTGGTTCAGTTCAATATAATTAGAATGTATGAGTACCTTATATGCTGATAAAAATGACAAAAAAATCATAACCCCTCACCATCAAAGAGCCCACATGCTCTTTTAGTGAGAGAATAAAATATGGACGGACACAAATAACAGTAATATAGAGATGGAAAGGTAGATTGGATCCATGGTTATTTTTTTGTTACTGTTCAATTGTTTCAGTCGTGTTTGATGTTTCATGACCACGTGTGGTGTATTTTTGGCAAAGTGGTTTGCCATTTTCTTCTCCAACTCGTTTTACAGATGAGAAACAAATTAAGTGATTTGCCCATTGTCACACAGGTAGTAAGTGTCTGAAGCCAGATTTGAACTCAGGAAGATAGTTTTCCTGACTCTAGGTCCAGCACATTATCCATTGTACCACCTAGCTGCCTCTGTTACAATTATACAGAGCCTTAAGTGTCAAACTGAGTATGTATTTTATTCTGTATTTAATGATAAGGTACTGAAAGTCTTAAATTTAGGGAGTGATATGACAGTTATTTCATTAGGAAGATAATCTCAACATTTATGTTATCAAAGATTGAAGAGTGGAAAGGTGAGCCAAAGTGACCAGTTAGAAAGCTATTATAGTAATTCAGGTGATAAAGGCTCAATGCAAGGAAAATAAAAAAAAGAGGGGACAGATATGAAAGTTATTAGAAAGGTAGAATCAACAAGACTTGGCAATTGATTTTTTTGGACTGGTAGAGTAGTAAGCAAAATCAAAAAAAATTTCCAGCCTCAGTACTTGGAAAGATGATGGTTCCTCATCAGAGACAGAGAAGTTAGGAAGATTATTACAATAGCTTCCTAACTAATCTTTCTTTATCTACCCATATCAGTGCATTATATATACTGCTGCCAGAAACATTTGGATCATTTCACACTTAGTAAATACACCATGTATCCTTTCCTCTTACTGAATCAAGTCCAAATATATTATATGGAAGTCTGGGTCAGTTGAACCTACTTTGCCCATCCATTGTGCTCTCCCTCTACTTTTCCCTAACAAACATTCCCTTCTAGTCACACTGTTCTCTTTTTTACTTTCTTATTCCTTCTCCAGGTCATACACCCTGTTCTTTTCTACCTTTGTGCCTTTTTGCTTTTCTTTCTCATCTAAAAGATCTTTCCTTTTCCTCTCCACCAATCCAGTTTTTATTCTTTAAGATTAAACTCAACCATTCCCTTCCCCTCCCCATCCCAAGACTTTTTGAGTCTTTCCCATAATTTGTTTTCTGTTCTACTTTTTGTTTGTATATTCTTATCTCTGAAACTATATTATTGACTTCTGGAGTACTTATGTTTTCTGCTTCTATTTTGTTTCTCCTCAGTACTTTATAAATACTTGCTGACTTAACTCATCTCTCTTGATTATGTTGAGGGATTATTTAGAAATTTTGCAGATTTCCTCTAGACTTAAACTCTGAAAAACCATAAATAAATTAAAAGTATTTATGAGCAAAGATTTTCAATTGAAGGCAAAAAATTAGAATACACACCATGACTTAAAATTTTGTAAGCTCTACTTATTTGTCCCTAGAGTTTTATTCTGATGCCTCATTATGCCATATGTGTGACCTAAGTGTCTCAAAGCCTGTGCCCATGGAGTATAATTTTCAGCAGTTTCTACCTTGCTGGAAAGTCTTCAGATGTACCCACAGCAGACCTAATCTGCTTTCTAAGAACCAACCTGGACTAAGCATGGAGAGGCTCATCACCAGTGCACTACCTTATTGTTGAGTTGTTTTAGTTGTATCTAACTCTCCCTGACCCCATTTTGGAGTGTTCTTGGCAAAGATACTAGAGTGCTTTGCCAGTTCCTTCTTCAGTTCATTTTACAGATAAGGAACTGAGGCAAACAGGGTTAAATGACAGTCAGATTTGAACTCATAAAGATTAGTCTTCCTGGCTCCAGGCCTGTGCTTTCTCCACTGTGCCACCTTGCTGCCAATAGACTATCTAGTTGATAAATTCTTTGGCCATGGGTCTCCAAAAAAATCCTTCAAACAATTCTTCCTTATCTCTCTGTGCAGATGAATTTTGAGTAAATTTACTGCCATGTGAATTTTCAGCAATTTCTTACTACAAATGTGAGGCAGATTAAGAGTAAAATTGTAAGACAAATATATTTTGGTGGAGCAGGACAGTCAATCCTATGAGATGGCAGCCAAGAAGGCTAATTTATTGTATCACACCGTGAAAGACATAATGTCCAGTATGATCGTCTTTTCCCTGGTTATAAAACTCATGGTTCTCATTGTTAGTCTAGTGAAGTCTGTGAACCTCTTCAAAGAATGTTGTTAAATGTATAAAATACAATACATAGGATTACAAAGGAAAATAATTGTAATAATATATAATTATCAAAATATTTTCCTAAAAAAGTTCATGGATCATAGGTTAAAAATTCTGATTTAGAGTATTGTGATCAATTCTTAGCATCACATTTTTCAAAAGACATGAACAGTCTGGGACATGTTGAGCCATCATAATGATGAAAAAAATTGGTAACCAGGTCACATTGGGTTGAAGTACCTGGAGACTGTTAATCTAGAGAATAGCCACTGGGTGAAAGGACATGATAATTACCTTTAAGGAATTTTTGGGTTGTCATATAGAAGAATTATTGGATTTGTAATGTTTGTCCTCAAAGGGTAGAATTGGGAGAAAAAGTTTTAACTTATAGAGAGTAAGGTCTTGATTCAGTGTGAGGAAAACCTTTCTGAGATTAGGAACTATATTTGAAGTTAATGGTACTCACTTTTGAAGTAAAGACTGGATGGCCGCTAACCAGGCACATTGTAGAGGAGATTCAGTTTTTCTGTTCAGATAAATATTAGGATACATGACATTATGGAACTTTCTAACTCTGATATTCAGTGATTTATTGAGTTTGTGATGGCGTTAGGATGAATAACAGTTATGCCGAAGCTACAGTAGATATATTTATTTTGGTCATTGTGTCACCTTTTGGAATTACTCTGTTTTAATTCAATAGTCCAAATATTATACTTATAGCATTATTAAGGAAGATGAACTAAAGAAACCTAACTTTTTGTGATTTAATATTCTCTCATCTTAAATTTTTATTTTTAGATTTATATTATGTGAGGAAATGAGATAGTAAATAAAAACTAAAATGAAGGAAAATATATGTATTATACTTCTATTTGGATATGTGACACAAAATTGTTTCAGGGTTTACCAAGTTTTCTCTATCATTTAGATCCAGAAAAATTCCAAAACTAAAATAGTGCAATACACTTATCCAAGTATTGAATTTCTGGGTAGGTTTCTCATTAGTTAACTGCTCTAAATTATAACAGAAAGTGCTAAAGCTTGTAGTATATACACTTTAGTACTTTTTCATGGCAAAGAGGTGACTATGTATTCCTAGAGGCTACGTAAATAAAACACAAGTTCTGGCAGGTCTTATCAACCTGCAAAAGTTTGAATATGGAGAGGAGGTGGATTTTGATTGTCATCGGAGAACCAGAATAAATGAAGAAAGGTTCCTTACTAGTGGGTTAGACATCAAGTAAAGATTTCTTTCTTTATTTCTTGCCATATTACATCCTGAAGACTGTTCTTTGGCCCAACCAATAAGGAGGATATAATCTGTATCATTACAGGAAGTATCCATGCTGATGAAATCATGATTTATTTTGGGATTTTTGAAGAACTTCAGTGCTCATATGCCTGTTGAATTAGGAGATGCCAGATACGATGAATACCTAATGACATCACCCAAGATTAAATTAAATATACTTTAACAGAGAGTAAGCAATTGGTTACAAATGAAGTGGTCATTTTAAAATCAGCTGTACTTGTCAATCAGGTATTAGTTAGAACAAAGATAAAAATAGATAATAAATTCCAGCCTTCTAGTTTCCTAAAGGAGAAGTGGACAAAAGTAAGATTTTGGTTTTATGAACTGTTCTTAGTAAACATCAACTGATGATAAAAGTTACCACAAGGAGTCTAAAAGAGCCAAGAAATACCTCAGTCCGGAGAAAATTTAATCTCCTTGCCTAGTAGAGTGATACAGCATCCAAAGGTGACATCGTTTTAGGGTATAGGTTTATTTACAAACCATTGCAGAGCAGTATAATGAGCAGTAATCACTTTACAAAACAGTAAGAAGTTTTTTGAGAAGAAAATGAGCATGCAGAAATCATGGGTATCAGTTCCAGCTAAACCAGATCATCTTAAGATAATTTTTAGATGAAACTAGAAAGAGGATGATAAACAAATACGCAGTGAAGACAACCTATTGGAAAGTCTATAGTGATCTATTCTTAGTGGTGACAACAAAGGAACTACTCCATTTGGACATGGCCACCTATGACCTGATAAAATGGTTAAGTACAGATGGTATCTCTGCTAAAAGTGGCCAAGTGTCAAGGCATTTGGGGATCTATTTTTAAGAGGAGAAGATTCCAAAGAAATGTAGAAAAATAAAAATCAATGGTTATGTCTTTTAACCAAAAGAGAAAATTGAGAAGCAATCAACAACTAATTATCTATATGACTACATTTTGATCTCTATAAAATTTTTGTTAAAATGCTTTGAGGATATCCAATAGAGAGATCAATAAAAAAGAACAAATAAATGAATAAATAAGCAAATGAATGAATAATGAGAGGAGACAGGTGATTCTGCAAATAATTTTGTAAATAATCAAAGCAATTCAAGCATTTATTAACCTACTATGTGTCGGGAAATGTGCTCAGTGTGCTGGTGACCCAAAGGTCAATCCCTGCCAATGAGGTGCTAACTCTCTCCTTCAAAGAGTGGGAGATGTAATATGCACTGAGATATGTAGATAAAAATATATACAAAATAAACAACAAAGTATTGGAGAGGGGCACCAACAACTATGGGAATTAGGCAAGACATGTTATACAAGGTGGTACTTAAGCTGAACCTTGAAGGAACAAGATGGTCTAAGAGGTGGAGTTGATGACAGAGATCATTCCAGGCATGAGCAGGGGTGAACAGTGGTATGAAGGGGAGCAGCAGCCTCTGAAAAGCACAAGAAGGAATGCCATGTATTGGGCACAA
Source organism: Notamacropus eugenii (assembly GCF_028372415.1). Taxonomy (NCBI): domain Eukaryota; kingdom Metazoa; phylum Chordata; class Mammalia; order Diprotodontia; family Macropodidae; genus Notamacropus; species Notamacropus eugenii. Next base: position 46,005,840 of record NC_092878.1, on the reverse strand, counting down.
GCAGGTAGGCTAGTTTGACAAGGATATGTATATGGGGAAGGGGTAGGTAATCAAGTAATCAGCCTGGAAAGATAGATTAGCAGGTACCAGATAGTGCAGGCTTTAAATGTAAAACAGATTTTGTATTTTATCCCTGAGGAAATGGGGAAATTCTAAAGCTGCTAGAACAAAGAAATAATATGGACAGACCTCTGTACAGTACATCTTTATGGTCGTATGACTGACAGCTATAGAGATTATAAGATTTTACTATATTGTTATTTGTTTTTCAAAAGAATTTGGTCTTTTAAAAAATGCTACCTTAAATACTGTTACTCAGATAGAATGTCTTCTACACACATGTTGAAATAATATAATTCTATAACAGATATGATTGTGAAGATTACTTTGTTTGATTGCTTGTCTAACATTAATACAAATAAGAAATAAAAAAGACATATTGCTTATTTAACATGTTCACCAATGTAAAGGATGGCATTTGGGAAAGCTTAAACAAAAAGATTCTCTGTTAGAATTTGAGGTGCTCCACATGTTTCTATCAGCAGATGATGCAAAGCTCATGTTACAAATTACACAAAGCTATGAAATGACAATAACTAAAATTTGCCATTAAAATAAGTTTATCATAAATACTTGAAAAACAAAAAGGAAGATTATTCTGATTGCAATATGAAACTGAAAGGATAGCCCTTGAATTTATTAGTTGATATTAATTATCTTTCTCTTACTCTTCACCTGATTATCTATCTATTTATCTGTCTGTCTATCCTTCTCTACATTTGCAACCGTGGCTGTAGATATTTTGGCTAAGTGCTTCAGATGAACAATAAGGCAACTTCAGAAATGAATATGAACAGAAAATAAATAATAAATTGCTTTAAGAAAATTATGTAGTGATCTCTGTGATTTTAAGCTGCTCATTACCATAGGAGCCCAAATACTCTTCAAGTGATATTATATACATACAAATCATGGAAAACCACTATCTCAGAAGCATCAAAATTGTAGCTGATGCAAAGAGTAGTGGGGGAAAAACATGATGGTAAATGATAAACAATTCTTTATCCTGTTCTCTTTTTGTATCTGTCATTCAGTGGTAAAAATGGGGGAGATGATGTCCCCTTACACTGCTTACAAGGATTCAAAAACACTTTAATGATGTTGCTCTAAGCAAGACTAAAAACTGCCAGACACAATCATAAAAACACAATTGAAAAAAATATGAGAACAGTTTGATATGCTTATGTGATCTTAATAATAAATCCTAGAGATAGTGAATCAAATGAACCTGAAGTCTCCAAATATAAATTAGATCTCCATAAAAAATCAATTTGACATTTTTTCAACTGGATTATATATTCACTTTTTAAATATCACACCTAGAGTAAATAAAAGAGAGGTATTTAACAACACATTAAGAATTGGTCCAATAGGGCTCAAAGCATTTTGCCTGCTGAACTTTGTATAAGATATACTGCTATGCATGTGGACCAAGACCTTTGAAGGGGAAAGAAAATCCATAGCTGCTCATGAAATAATGATTGTATTAATGTTAACCTTAACTTTTGAGAGATGACATTATGCTTGATCACTTCAGGATTCTTTAACACCTACTTAAAATAAAGAGAAAAAACTTCCAATTAATGATAATAAAGAAATCTCTAAGGAATGCCATTATTACTGGACATGGAACTACAGATCATTTCAGTATATCTGACTAAATGTTAAGGTCATTATGCAGAATAATAATAACTCTCATTGATATATTGCTTTACAACTTGCAAAACATTTTATAACTATTTCATTTTATCCTCACAATAACTCTGGAAGTTAGGTATAATTATTATCCCCATTTTATAGATGATAAAACTGAAGTAGATCAAGAAGTGACTTGCTCAGAATCAGACAGGTTTCAGATTCAAGACTTCTAGATTGCAAGTCATGTGTTCTGTCTACTATACAACCTAATTTCATATTCAGAATCTTAAAAGGTATATGATACCTTGCCCCAATAGCTAAATGGTCAAGGGATGTGAAAGGCAGTTTTCAGAAGAAGAAACCAAAGCTATCTAAAGTCATATGAAAAGATGCCCTAGGTGCAGAGCCAAGATGGTGGAGTGGAAAGATGAACATACTCTAGCTCTTCCCTCACAGTCCATGGAGTGGAGAAGATTTCCAGCCTAGGGTGACATGGAAGGTCGACAAGAAAGGTCTTTCACACTGGATGCAGAGCAGAGCATAGCCCAGCCCTGGCTGCATGGCACCAGGAGGAGCAGGACCACAGCAAGCCTTGGGGGCGGAATCCCCAGCAGCAGCCAAGGTTCACAGATCCCTCAACCCACAGGCGACAAAGAGACTTCAAAAGTCAGTGAGTGGACTTTTTCACCTCAGTGACAAGAGAGCAGGGTACTCCCCTAGTCTCAGCCCCAGGCAGTGGCAGCAGGAGGCAGCAGTGCTGCATGTGGTTGGCTGAGGCAGGCAGCAGCCAGTTTCCATCATTGGAGCCTCAGCCTAAAGCCCCTGGGGGAACTGAGCAGCTGATCTGAATCTCAGACCTGAGCATGGTCCTAGGGTGTGGCAGAGCTGGAGGCCCCTGAGGAGTAAATTCCTCTATCTTGATTATGCCACCTTGGAGAAACTGAGAGCTTACAGGTCCCCAGAGTATACTCTACTCTTGACAAGGGACCCAAAAGACAAGTGACTGGTTTGGAAAATGCCTAAACAGGGAAAAAAATAAGACCATAGAAAGTTACTTTCTTGGTGAACAGGTATTTTCTCCCATCCTTTCAGTTGAGGAAGAACAATGCTTACCATCAGGAGAAGAAATGAAAGCCAAGGCTTCTGCTCAGGCCATGGAAGGGCTCAGAAAGGATTTTGAAAATCAAGTAAGAGAGGTGGAGGAAAAATTGGGAAGAGAAATGAGAGCAATGCAAGAAAATCATGAAAAGCAAGTCAACATCTTGCTAAAGGACATCCAAAAATATGCTGAAGAAAATAACACCTTTAAAAATAGGCTAACTCAATTGGCAAAAGAGTTTCAGAAAGCCATTGAGGAGAAGAATGCTTTAAAAAGCAGAATTACTCAAATGGAAAAGGAGGTTCAAAAGCTCACTGAAGAAAAGCGTTTTTTAAAAATTAGAATGGAACAGATGGAGGCTAATGACTTTATGAGAGACCAAGAAATTACAAAGCAAAACCAAAAAAAATGAAAAAATGGTAGATAATGTGAAATATCTCATTGGAAAAACAACTGGCCTGGAAAACAGATCCAGGAGAGACAATTTAAAAATTATGAGACTATCTGAAAGCCATGACCAGAAAACGAGCCTAGACATCATTTTCATGAAATTATCAAGGAAAACTGCCCTGATATTCTAGAACCAGAGGGCAAAATAAATATTGAAAGAATCTACTGATAACCTCCTGAAAGAGATCCAAAATGAGAAACTCCTAAGATCATTGTAGCCAAATTCCAGAGTTACCAGGTTGAGGAGAAAATATTGCAAGCAGCTTGAAAGAAACAATTCAATTATTGTGGAAATACAATCAGGATAACACAAGATCTAGCATCTTCTACATTAAGGGATTGCCAAAAGTCAAGGGAACTAGGATTAAAATCAAGAATCATCTACCCAGCAAAACTGAGTATAATACAGGGGAAAAAAAGGTCATTCAATGAAATAGAGAAATTTCAAGCATTCTTGATGAAAAGACCAATCTGAAAAGAAAATTTGACTTCCAAGAACAAGAATGAAGAGAAGCATGAAAAGGTAAACAAGAAAGAGAAATCACAAGGAACTTACTAAAGTTGAACTGTTTACATTCCTACATGGAAAGATAATATTGTAACTCTTACAACTTTTCTCAGTATCTAAGTAGTTGGAGAGATTATGCACATACATACCAACCCACCCCCCCCCCCCCCCACACACACACAGAGGCAGAGAGAGAGAACACAGTTGAATAGAAAGGGATCATATCTAAAAAAATAAAATTAAGGGGTGAGAGAGGAGTATATTGGGAAGAGAAAGGGAGAAATGAAATAGGGCAAATTATCTCTCATAAAAGAGGCAAGAAAAAGCTTTTTCAATGGAGGGATAAAGGGCAGAGGTGAGAGGGAAAAAGTGAAGCTTACTCTTCACATTTGGCTCAAGGAGGGAATAACATGCACACTCAATTTTCTATGAAAACCTGTCTTACACTACAGGAAAGTAGGGGAGAAGGGAATAAGTAGGGTGGGGGGGATGGTGGAAGAGAGGGCAAATGGGAGAAGGGAGCAATTAGAAGTAAACCCTCTTGGGGAGGAACAAGGTCAAAAGAGAGAATAGAAGAAATGGTGGGGAGGATAGAATGGAGGGAAATGTAGTTAGTCTTACACAACTTGATTTATGGAAGTCATTTGCAAAACTACGCATATATAGCCTATATTGAATTGCTTGCCTTCTCAATGGGGATGGGTGGGGAGGGAGGAAGGGAGAGATGTTGGAACTAAGAGTTTTAGGAACAAATGTTAAGAATTGTTTTTGCATATAACTGGGAAATAAGAAATACAGGTAATGGGGTATAGAAATTTATTTTGCCCTACAGGACAAAAGAGAAGGTGGGGATAAGGGAAGGGAAGTGTGTTAGAAGGGAGGGCAGATTGGTGGAAGGGGTAATCAGAATGCAAGGTGTTTTTGGGTGGTGGGAGGAGAGAGATGGGGAGAAAATTTGGAACTCAAAATTTTGTGGAAATGAACGTTAAAAACTTAAAATAAATTTTAAAAGGATGCTCTAAATCACTATTGATTAGAGATATGCAAATTAAAACCACTCTAGTGTACCACCTCTCACCTATCACATTGGCTAAGAGAAGAGAAAAGGTAAATGACAAATATTGCACAAGATGTGGAAAAATTTAGAGCAATTTGGAACTATGCCCAACGGGCTATAAAACTTTTCATACTCTTTGACCCAGCAATACCAATACTAGGTCTGTACCCTACAGAGATCAAAGAAAAAGGAAAAGGACCTATATGTACAAAAAAATTTTATAGCAGCCCTATTTGTGGTGACAAAGAATTGGAAATCAAGGGGATGCCCATCAACTGGATAACAGCTGAACAAGTTATGGTATAGAATGTGATGGAATACTATTGTGCTATAAAAAAATAGTGAGCAGAGCACTTTCAGAAAAAACCTGAGAAAGTTTACATGAACTGATGCAAAATGAAATGAGCAGAACCAGGAGAACATTGTACACAGCAAAGCAATATTGTAGGATGATCAACTGTAAATGACTTAACTATTCTCAGCAGTACAGTGATCCAAGATGATTCCAAAGGACTCATAATGACAAATGCTATCCACCTTGAGAGAAAGAACTGGTGGAGTCTGAATGAAGATCAAAACATCCTCTTTTTACTTTCTTTATAATTCTTGGTTTGTTTTTTCTTTTGCAACATGACTAATATGGAAGTATATTTTGCATGTGTAATTTGTACATGTATAATCTATTTCAGATTGCTTACCTTCTCAAGGAAGGGGGAAGTGAAGGAGGGAGAGAATTTATAACTCAAAATTTTTTTTAAAAAGAATGTTAAAAATTTTATCTGCATGTAATTGAGAAAAATATAATTAAAATTAAATGAAAGTTATATGATACCTTAACAGAAGTCTCCTTGCTTCAATAATTCCTACAGTATTCCATATTTTTTTTTTGGTCAGGAATTTGTAATTTTGTCAGTGTAGGTATTCCAGCTACTAGCCTATCACAACACTTTTGCAGCTTACAGATAGCCTCCAGAAGTTGTTGTGACCAAAAAATGAATCACCTTGATCCCAAACTGAGAATGAGTCCTTCTGAATTTGATTAGATTCATCCTTGGAGAAACAAATAATTTCCATACCAAGAACTCTTTCAGGTTGGTATGACTCCTTTCCAAGTAAAACTTAACTTTAGAAGTAGGTGTATTAGAATATGAAAAAATTGGATTATAAGAGGGGAAAGAAGACAGGTTGAATTTTAGAATAATAAGAATTACTTTATGTAGTCAGAAAATAGTGTATATATGTGTGTTAGGCATATGTGTGTGTGTGTGCATGTCTATACATATAGAACTAAATAGTGTGAAATGCTATCTAAAAATGCAAATTACCACCAAAAATAACATCTCTTAAGTATTTTTAAATTTTTTAAATAATACTTCCTTTAGGTTTTTATTTTGTTGGGAATCACCATAGAATTTTTCTAAAACATATAAAAAATAAAAATGTTTTCTGGCTCTATTTATATTCTTATCTCTTCACTCTTCTTTATTCTGCATATCCACTCATTGAATAAGTCTTGTCATTTCTCTCTTGTTCGTCTCTTGTATCTTTTAGCTTCTCTAGTCTTCCAGGGTCACTGTGTTAGTTCAGAGTCTCATGACCTTTCGTTTCAAACATTGAAATAGCTTCTTATTGAGCTCTCTGCTTCAAGCTTCCACTCTCCTTAATCCATCTTTCTCATAGCTGCCAAAGTGATTTTCCTTAAATGTAGGTTTAAATCACAATTGATTTATATCTAGAAAGGACCTTAAAATCTATACACGCACATGTACATATTGTCTCTTTCCAATAGAATGTCAGCTCCTTGAGGGCAGGGACTATTTCATTTGGGGGGGGAGGGGTTTGCATTCCCAGAAGCTAGCACTGGGCCTGTCACATAGTAGGTGCTTAATAAATACATGTTGATTATTTAACTCTTTGCATGTCCTGCGAATGGAAGGTAAAGAATGAATGGATAAGTGAAATGAAAGTAAGATTTGCGAGCCCAAATACTACATGATGTAGAACAGTGTTGTCAAACTCAAATGGACTTGTATGAGTTACATATTGACTTAGTTTTAAAATGGAATACTGTCTTTGGTTTATTATATTTTCATTTATTTTGTTAAATATTATCCAGTAACATTTTGATCTGGTTCCAGCCATACTTGAGAATAGGTCCTAGTATTTGACACCTCTGATATAGAAGACCATTTATGCCCAACAGGCTAGAAATTAATGGGATGTCAGCACTGCCATCTTTCTTATAGCAGCATCCCAGTCAGCCAGAAATTTTCAATACAATGCCTCTTGTCTGTGGTCTTTTGTAAGTGGTCTTAAAGGAAACTTGTGTGCTGTGTTCTCCATATAAATTAGGTCATTATCCTCTTAAAGTCATGATGTTTCCTCTACATGAGCCAGCTTTCCAGAAAGCAGACCTGACCTTTCTTACCTAACTATTTAGGGGGCCTGGGGAGCCTGCCCTCATTAACTAGAATTTGGCTGACATTTTTACTTGATTTCCTTATTTTTTTCGTCTGTATTGGACACATGGGGCAACCATTCATGTTTTTTTCTTGACCTGAGATGCTCTCCAATCTGTCTCCAGCTGTGGCACTTGTCATTCAGCCCCATCAGGACATGGTGTCTCTTCTTTCCCCATTGCAAATCCTAAATGCTAATTAATGCATCTTAGAATAGGGACTAGCAGCTACCCCATGGGCTTAGTTCCATGTAATTATCTAGCATAAACCTGAAAGGTAGAAAGAAAATCAGTTTCCTTGAAGGTCTCATTCCTAGAAAGGTGACTGAGGAAACACATTAATGAAATTCCCCATCGACCCAGATTCTTAGTCTTTGGGGCTAGATATCATATTGATAAGTGATCTTAGTTTGGCTTTTGTTTTTCTTGATATTTTCCTGAACTGATCATAAATGGTGTTAGAAAGAAAATCTCTTGAAAGCATTCTAGTAACTGTAGAATCCTGCCCCAATATACCACGCCCCCCCCCCCCCCAAAGCTGTTTCCCCTATATACTTTGTCAAAGAAATACCTTTGATAGAGTTTTGAGAAATTTTGCTTTTAAGATGTGGTTCCTGGCACATCTTAGTGTACATGTTGAATCTCAACCTAAAAAGCAAACGACAGTTGCTTAAATAGTTGTTGAATTTGAGACCAAAACTATTAATAGATTTTTTTAAAAGTTGTTAAGGTTAAAAAAAAAAAAAGATTGGTGGGTAGATTACAGTGTGGTGAAAAAAGAACAAGACTAATTGGAGACATGGCTTTTGCAGGTATGCCTCTATCTAACGGTGTGACCATGGGCAAATCAATTAACCTTTCTAGGTTTTGGTTCCCTCTTCTGCAAAGTGAAGGCATTTGTACTAATGTATCTAAGAATTCTCATAACCACAATGACCTGTGCCCTTCAATGAATCAACCAGTAGAATGGATGATTATAGAAAGAATTTATGGTGACCTTTAGACTGAAAATTAGATTGTAGCCCTCAGATGGTAGAATATTATAATGAAAAGTGTGCTAGATTGGGCATCTGAAGACAAGGAGTAAAATTCTAGCTGTTGTTTAGTACCTCTGTGGTTATGGGCTAGTCATTTCACCAATCAGGGCTTCAATTTCCCCATCAGTAAAATGAGAAATTTGAATCATATAATCCCCCTGTTCCTTTCCAGATTTAAAACCATGATCCTGTGGTGATTTTTATGATAATGTAGCTCTGTGGCTATCTTTTATTTTTTGCAAAGTCATGTGATTTCATTGATATAATGAACTCTGGGTCCAAAAGCTCCATTAGCTTTGTTTGGGATCTCCTCTGCCAGTTACAGCTTTAAAGAGCCAACTAGAACACTGAGAGTTTGAGACTTGCCTATTGTCATACAGCTAGTATGTGGAAGTAGTCTTTAAACCCAAGGTCTTCCTGACTCTAGTACCAGCTCTCTGTTTTACCATGCTTCCTTTCTATCTGTGATACTCATTAAGTATCAAAATTAAAACCTTCTTAATTTAGCTTTCACTGGGCTCACCAAATGCATACCTTTAAATCATATGCTAGTGACCTATTGCAGATCAGGAGGAATTTTTCCTCTAAAAATTTACTACAGCATCACATCTGACTCATACTTTTAAATATTAAGTGCATGAAATCTTTCACTTTTTCTCTCTTCCCCAACCTCCCATTCAATGAATGTTCTTTTTACACTGTCTGTAAAGTCCACATGGTTCAGAAGAGTTAATATAAGAGCCATCATTTATATCTTACTCATAAACTCCATCTTAGACGTATCTATCAGTATGGACTTCCTGTTCATTATTTTCTCCAGCTCTTCAATTATTGAATATCAAATAGATGCATAGGTTTACTCATGAATTTTTGTTGAATTGCAATAGAATTACATATGAAAATGAGTGGTATTGGAAATAGACATTGCAATCTACGTTTGAAGCATGGCGTCAGTCTGAGTGTATAATTCAAAAAGAATGTTTGGGGAGGGTGGGGATATCCCAGCAAATACAAAATCTAAAATTCTGATTTCTACGTATGTCTAAGATAGGCAAGAGAGATCTTTCTCAGAGGCTGGTAGATTGTGGTAGAATGTTAATAACTGATCCTTATTTCCCTAAATTATGCTTTGTAAGTAAATTGTTTCCTAGCACCTGTTGGTTTGTCCACTTCAACTCACTGAATGATGATTTTCCTTCTGTTAGTCACATTGCTTTGGTGGCCAGGTAGGTGATGTGGTTATTCACACACTGCTTCTTTTTTCTCCTTAATCTCCTAATCTCCTTGATCTTTTTTTCTCCTTAAAGCAATACAAGATGCTTCTTATCAAAAACAGTCTATCCCAAGCAAACAACGTTCCTCGCATTGACATGTCCAAGAGACAAGAGAAGGCTTTATGTTGGAATGACAGAGGAGGCCTTTGTGGAGTTGTAGAGTTGATGATAGAGTGCTGGGCCTAGAGTCAGGAAGACCTGAATTAAAATCCAGCCTCAGACATTTACTAGCTGTGTGACCTTAGGAAAGTCACGTAACCGTGTTTACCTCATTTTCCTCATCTGTGAAATGAGTTGGAGAAGGAAATAGCAAAGTATTCCAGTATCTTTACCAAGAGAACCCCAAATGGAGTCACAAGGAGTTGGACACATCTGAAATAGCAACAGGACAGAGTGATACATAATTTTTAAACTATTTTTTTAATTTTATTTTTGTTTGTGTTTTCTTTTGCAACATGGCTAATATGGAGATTTTTTTTCATAACTTCACAAATATAATCAGTATCAAATTGTCTTCTCAAAGAGGGTAGAGGAGCAGGAGGAAGAGAGAGAACTCAAAATTTTTAAAAATGAGTGCTAAAAATTTTTACATGTAATTGAGAAATATTTAACAAAACAAAAATATTTAAAACAGAAACAAAAAAGAAAGAAAAGGCAATACACACTTTAAACTCAGTTAACATTTTCATCTATTTGAGTTTCCAGTTCATGGAAAATTCATGATTCTTTCCACAAAATAATTAATTTAAATAAGAGTAAACTTTGTGGGGGTGGGAGGTCAGGGGCAGGGAAGGAGTAAGAAAAATTTCTTCATCCTTGTTTTCCTCAACAATACAGAACCAATAGCAGGTTTACAATTGAATAAAATTTTATTTTCCATTATCTTACTTTGATTTCTCATTTTAGAGTGAAGATGACACCAACTTCTCAAGTTTTACCAGTAAAGTCTACCAAAGTGCTGCGAATTTGTAAAAGCTCCTTTCAAGTGTGGGCTTGGTGGCAGATTGTGGTCTTAAGACCAGCCTAACTAAGCGAGACACAAAAGAATGAATTCTTCCCCTTCTCTTCCTCCACTCACTTTTCTTCCTAATTTCCCATTTCTACTGTGCTCTTCCATCCTTCTTAGTCACCCAGGTTTGCAGGCTCTGAGTATTCCTTGACCCTTGACTTTCCCTCATGCCTCACATCCAGTCAGTTGAAAAGTTCTGTTGATTATTCCTTTACAGTATCTTTCACACCATTCCATAATCACCTCTCCTAGCCATCACCCTGGTTCTGGCTTTCATCAATTTCTGCCTGGACAATTGCAGACTTCCCCTTTCAGAATCCATTGTCCAGCTGACAATTAGATACTCCTAAAACACAAATCTGACTATGCCATTTCTCTGTTCAAGAAGTTTCAGTGGCTCCCTGTTGCCTCTAGAATAAAATATAAACTGCTCTGTCTAGCGTTTGAAACCACAATCTGTTTCCAATCTATATTTCAAGACTTATTTCTCATTGCACCCTTATAGTACTTAGTGTTCCAGCCATACTGGCAGTTTGCAGTTCTCCGAACAAGACATCCTGGGTCCTGTGTTTGTTTCTTGTCATAGCCTGCCCCACATACTTGAAATTCACTGCTTCTGATTTTTGCCTCACTGCATCATTGCCTTCCTTCAAGGCTTAGCTCTGTCACCTCCTGTGCAAAGGCTTTTCTGATTTCCTGAGTTGTTGGTCCCATCTTCTACCCAGCAATATTATTTTGTGTTTATTTATTTATGAACTTGTTATCCCTTCACCCTCTAGTTGACTGTAAACTCAATGAGATCAGAGACATTTTATTTTTGTCTTTGCATCCTCATCAGCTAGCACAGTGCCTTGCATATTGTAGATGCTTAATAAATGTGTGGTGAATAAATGAATGAATGAATGAACTGAATGGCCACAACAACTCAAGAGCATAGGATCATAGTTCTAGAGTTGGAAGGAATTTTCAAGGTCATGTGATCCAGTCCCCTGATTTTACCGATATGAAATGGAGATTGAATAAAGTTAAGTGACTTGGCTGACACTGGCACATCTTTCAAGGGATGGAGGCCTTTTGTTCTACGTCACTGAACTTTGTATCCACACCAGCTAAAACTCCCAAATCTTGAAGTACTGAAATGTGGCAGCCTTAATTTTCTGATTTTTTTCATTGCATTTACTTACAATTCAATATGAAAATAATGTAAAAATTTAAGAGTAATAGAAAGGTTAGTAGGTCTTTATAATTAAAGGAATTGTTAAATTTATTAAACATAATGGAAATTAATATTTGGGTTGTCATTCTCACTATGCAAATGTTAAATATTTGAAAATTTAGTTTAGCAAAAACCTGCATTACTTGCTAAAGATACATCAAACTTATTTTTACGCACGTTCACTTAACTATGTACTTTTCAATGCCTCTTGTTTTCCAATACTATTATCTCCTTCATTTTTATTTTAAAAATTGGTTTGGTGCTTTTTGATACAAAATTAGTTTTTTACCCAAAGTTGTCTAGTAACGTGACTCTTCTCTTTGTGAATAGACACTAGGGGTCATATATGGTTCATTCTTCTAAGAGAGCATATAGGAGAACCTCCTCTTTGTGCTTACAAGTCTGGTAGAACTCCATACTGATAGCAGAAAATACTACTTAAACTTCTGTTAGAGTGTTAACATTTCCCCTTCTCCAACTCTAGACATGAGGAGAGTTGCCTTTGGTACTTTAACACAAGCCTGACTCAGAGAATTTTGTAATATATTAGTTTTTATTTTCTTGTTTGGAAATATCAGTCATTCAATGAATATGCATTGGGTTGATTGATTGTGTATTCTGATTCCCTATAAGAACACTAAGTGGAAGTGTTCTGACAATGGAATCCATTCATACATGTTCTGATCTGTTGTTGGGAGGCAGGAGGGTAGTTTGTCATTGAGTTGGCAAAGCACAGCGCACAGCGAGCCCAACTCAAAGCCAGGGACATTTAGGGCCATGATGTAATAAAGTTCATTACTTATTCCATTAATTGTTGTTTCACATCTACCATGCTGTAATAATCTAAATTGATAATGTCTGTGAGCACTGCAATGTCCTGAAATGCCTTTTGAGTCATTCAAGAAAGTTAAATTGTAATGGGCGTAGTTTTAGAATTAAGGATATTTTGCTTTTTCTAATATTTGAAAAATTGGTCAATTGTGTAAAGTGTATAGTTGGTAATTCTGTGCCAAGTACTCTGTCTGCTATTTACCAGCAGAACATTGAGCAAACATTCACTTTTTAAAATTGCTAATTTGTTCCGATAAACATTTAAGCTATTTATCCTTGGAAGCTTGATTCTGGAGTCAGAAGAGCTAAGTCCAAAGCTTAAGTCGAAGCTTACTGTTGGTACTTACTACCTTGGTCAAATCACTTAAACTCCCTACTCATTTTTCTTCTCATTTGGAATAGGAGGATGTCAGACTAGATCATTAACCTCTAAAATCTCTTCCACCTTCAATCTATGTTCTTATAAATTTCACCTTTATTTGAACATCATTTTATTCACATCATATTAACCCCACTTAGATCGTGCACAACAAATATTCCCAACCTCTTCTTTCCCAAGTCTTCAATCACTCTTATCCTTTCCTTCTGCTGCAAGTTGACCTTGCCTCCCACCTTACTGAGAGAGTCAGGGTGTCAGGTGTGAACTCCTCCACATTCTCCTTCTCAACTCAAAATTTCCGTGCCTTCTATACTTTCCTGTCTTCTGCTATTCTTAGAATATTGAATGGACCTCATCTTTGCCAAGAGAAACTCTTGCATCTGTGCCTTTGACCTCATTCCCCGCCTTTCTTTTCCTCTGGGATTTTGTTCAGTCATCACTCTTCTTCCATCTCATTTTGAGTCACTCCTCTCTCTCTCTCTCTTTTTTTCAAATGTATTTATTTGTTTTCAATTTTCAACACTCACTTCCATAAATTTTAAATTTCTTCCCCCTCTTCCTCCTCAAGATCACATGCAATCTGATATGGGCTCTACACATACATTCCTATTAAACACATTTTCATGTTAGTCATATTGCATAGAAGAATTAAAACAAAGGGGAGAAAGCATGAGTACAATTAAGCAACACCAAACATAGCAAAAGAGTCAATAGTCTGCTTCATTCTGCATTCCCACCACGTAGTTCCTTCTCTGGATGTGGATGGCATTTTGCATCATGAGTCCTTTGGAAATGCTTTAGGTCTTTGCACACTCCTCTCTCTTTCCCTCTTCCCCTCTGCCTGCAAACTTTCTCAGCTCTACATTATGCTTTAAAATAAACAATTAAAAAAAGTTTCCATTTAATCATGACCATGCAATCCCTTTGAAAGAAATTATTAACAGCCAATTTGGGGGGAGATCCAGAGGTTCCCCCTTTTTCTAAAGTCCTGATTTTAAAAAGTCAATCTCTTGTAGGACATTACTAATAATGAGATTAGACTTTCTTGGTCAGACCCCACACAGGTGGAGATGTCATTGCACTCTACTCAGGTTTGGGTGGGGATAAACTCTTTGAATAGATTGCCCAACGCTAGGGGTAACTTCAGAAGGAAATGATTTAATCAGAGTTCAAGTCCAGACCCTATTAAGGAGAATTCATTCTCATTAATTGTTAAACAATCAGAACTCATTGCCACTCTAAGGAACATCTCTTTGCCAACGGGCATATAAGTCAGGAGCCTGCCACCATGATTATCTCTGGTCTAAGAGAGAGATGGCCAAATGACCCTGCTTTTATTAGCAAACACACTGGCATTATGAATAAAATGATTACATTACCCAGAAATTATGTCTCTCAGACCTTTTTAAATGCCACAGCTTCAAGCTATCATCCTGTCTCTTATCTTGTCAAACTTCTACAAAGTCCTCATTCGTTTCTTCACAATTTACTTGTTTCTCAACCTATTGCAGTTTGAATTTCTTTCTTAGCATTCTGCCAAAACTGCTCTCTTCAGGGTCATCAGTACTGTTCACAATTGTCAAATTAAATAACCTTTTCTTAGCCACTATTCTCATGGAATTTCTGCTGCATTTGACACTGTTAATTGCCTGCCTTTTTCTCTATGCTCTTCTTTTCTTTAGCTTCCATGACACACTCTTCTTAACTCATTGAGGACTTCTTTGTCTCTTTCTCTGTTTTTTGTTTCTCCTAATCCCTAGTCTTGATCTTTCTCATAGGCTCTGTCCTTAATTGTTGGTGTTTCTTGTATCTCTTACACTTTCTTCTTAGTTGCCTCTTTAATTCTGACCCCTTGTTTCATGTCTCCCCTCTGAGGATGACAAATCTATATCTCTAGCCCATTGCTCTCCTTAGAATTCTAGCCTTACAATTCCAACTGTGCCTGTTGAACGCGTCTCAATGGAAATTCATACTAAAAACACTCATACTCAAAACTATGTTTTGGGTTAGGTGGCTGGGTTCAAATTTGAACTCTCTTGGCTAATACTTGACTGACACTGCTTAAGTCAGTTAATCTTTCTGAACCTCAGATTCCTTGTCTTGTTAAACGGAGAAGTTGAAAATGATCTCTTGAGAACCCTTCCAGTCCTCAATCTATAATCCTAAAAGTGTGTCCCTGTTTCACATCCCGTCAACTTTCTCATCTTTGTTGATAATGCCATAATTCTCTCAATTCTGCAGGCCTAAAACTTCAAAATGTTTCTGACTCTTCCTTCCCCCATCCCATATCCACTCAATTTATTAGTTTTATCAGTTCCATTACTGTAGTGTCTCATATATGCATACTCTCCTTTTGCGTACTTTAATTCATATGCTCATTATATATCACCTGAACTTTTGTATTAGTGTCAGATTTTCTATTTCTATTTCTTCCTATTTCTCCCTTTTTCCAATCCAGGAGATACTAAATCTCACTTTACAAATAGACAAAAATGTTCACTTCATTCCTAGAAGTTAGGACTTTTGTTAACCTGGCTCAAAATTACATTTCTTCGTTTTGTACTAGATGTATTCCTACATTCTCTGCTCTAAACTCAATTCCTAATTAATTAAATTCTCTATCCTGGACTTGCCCTTTGGTATTTTTCTGTATTTGCATTGACTCTTCCTTCATGACTAGAATGGACTCTCTGTCTATTTCTGCCTCTCGAAATCTTTGTTTTCTTTAAAGGCCCAGCTCATGTGCTGTATACTCAAGAAATTTTTCCTTGTACTCTCACATGGAAGTGATCCCTTCCTCCGAGCATTTCTCATGCCATGCTATTTGACCTCTCCTACGCCTTTCATCTATTTTAATGTATATTTTAATTGTTTATGTCCTTCTTTTCCCTCATATTTACCAGAACATATGCTTCTTGAGAGCAGACCTTGAGTCATTTTCCATCTTTGTATCCTTAGTATATAGCATGGTGTCTTGCCTATAGTAAAAATTAAATAATGTTTACAGAATTGAATTTAAACCAGATTACTTTATTACCAAAAGATATTTATTTCTTAACTAGCCAGACAAGAGAATATACTATGTATATGGTATAATTCATTCTAGAGAATTGTACATGCTTGTCCTCTAAGTTAGGTCAGTATTTTCATAATTTTAAATGAAATCATTTTAATTATGACGATATATATGTAAAAAGTATCATATCAACATTTTTTTGTTCTGGTGGGAAGAGAATAGACTGGACTGTGATTCAGCATTGAGGGGCACTCTTGTTGAGAAACTTCTATCAGTGCAGATTTTCACCTTTTCTGAAATGTTTAAACTTAGAGAGTAGGTCAAGACTCTTGAGAGGTTAACCGACTTGTCCAGCATATCAATGTCCTATAGGTCATATGAATCAGAAGTGAGGCATAATAGATAATTTTCAATCTGGTTGACTCTATAGGCAACTCTGTTTATAGTCTTCCCAGCCTTCTCTTTCAAATATTATTTAAATAGATAGTATCCACAACAAGGTCACAGGAAACACCATCTATGATGAAACAAAGAAAAATGTACATCCAGTGTAAAGTAAATTTCTTGAAGAATCAATTTCCCCACATATCTGCTAATGAATAGCTTACAGATTTTCTGTGAGGCAAAAATGAGATTTATATATTGAGAGAGAGACATATATAATATATAATTTATATGTATGTATATGAATACATACGTATTTATTCATGTATATATGAACTACATAGGTATATGTATATGTAAAGAGAGAGAAAGAAAGAGAGGTCTTTACAAGCTATAAGACACTAATATCATTATTCATCTTAGATTCAGCCCATTTCTTCAGTATGTCAAAATGTTTTTACATCCTGATTCTGTCATCCAGCATAATAACTATCCCTTCCAGTTTTGTGTCCTCTCAAGCATGTCACCCAACGTCTTGAGCCCACTAGAAAGAATGTTGGATTTGGAATCAGAGAACTTCAAATCCCAACCCTCCTACTTCCTACTTGTTTAACCTTGGACAAGTCTCTTAACTTGTCTGACCCTCAGTTTCCTTACATGTAAAATGAAAGGGTTAGACTTTAAGACCCTTCTGTCTTTACATCTTTGATGATCTTGTGATGATGATCTTAATATTTAATAAAATGTATTAAATTGTCTCCAAAAACAACATGATCGGAAGAACAAAAATCTTTGGGGAGGGTAGGGAAATTATACTACTTTAATGTTTATGCAACTTTTCCAAACATTAGAAATAATGAATTAAACATATTAACCCTCTCACAAAATGTCTTTATCCTCAACTCTTAGGACAGAGGATTGCATTTAGAAGGGAATACATAGATATTTGTTGTTTTTATTATTGAATTTTCTAATTTCTACTAGTCATTTTAAACAAAGAAGATTGTATGATCATCAGAAAGTTAATCAAGTATTACAGGTATTTTAGCCAGAAAAAGGAAGGGCTAATTTACTTTGCATTGGTAAGCTCAATCTAGAATATTTTATTTAGCCCTCAGCATCACTTTTGAAGAATGCTAACAAATGAAAGCCATTCAGTAGTAAGTAACCAATACGGAGAAGAATCTGGAAATCATATCTTTAATGGAATAGTTGAAGGAACTGGGTAGTAAGAGGGATAAGTAAGAGAAAACATGGCTATCTTCAAATGGGTGGTGGATTGTCTTGGGAAGAAAATAGTCAGTTGATTCTGCTAGAGGTCAGAGCTAAGGGAAAGGGAAGGGACCAAATCTTCATTAAGCACCTGCTTATGCCAGGTACTGTGCTTGGAGCTGGAATGCAAGCAGAATGCAAATGAGCATCTGTCCAGGATCTCATAAAGTATTTTCATGAATTGTGTAAGATGTTGGATGTCTGTTGAATTTCTTCAACTTTTAAAAATGATTTTACATGTAAAATAGTTTAAACATCAACCCTAAATCATAGTGACCAAAATCACAGAATTGCGCAGTTGGAAGGCTCCTTAGTAGCGATTTAGTCCAATCTATGCTTGAAAAAGTTGACTCTCCGCAATGTACCTCATGTATATTCATCTAGCCTTTGCTTAAAGACCTCCATTGATAGGATTACCCAGGACCTCCCCAGGTAGCTATTCCACTTTGGGAGAGATCTAATCGCTAGAAAATTTTTGGTTTTATTTTCTTCTAACATCAGGCCTACCTTTGCCTCTTTTCAACTTCTACCTAGTGGTCCTTGCTCTGGTATCTTTGGTGAAACAGAATATGTAGTAGGCTGTGGTGTAAAAGATGCTATCTCTAGTCAAAGGACCTGAATTCAAATCCCATCTGTGTGTGACTTTGAGTAAACCCTCCATGATCCTGGACCTCAGTTTCTAAATCTGTAAAATAAGGAGGTTGGGCTAGATATCCTCTGAGGTTCCTCCTGTTCTAGATCTATGATCTAAAACCCAATGTCTAATTTGTGGAGGCAGGTATAATATTCCTGCAAAGTCTTGTCTTGACCACATGCGCATTCCTTGGTCCCCAGAAGCAATGCACCATTCAAAATGTCCTAAAAACTGGAGAGACAAGTAATCTCCTTACTATTAAATATAGAAGTTTGATCTCTAAAGATTCTTTATTTTGTTTTTAGAGTTTCATTTTTTTATAACAAGAACCAAACAGTTTATTCTATTTTATGCAACAATTTATAATGAACTTTAAAGGAACTGCTGAGGGTTTTGGCTCAATTACGTTTCAAACACTCAATGACCAAGTAAAGCATGTCATTTTCCCTTCTCATGCACTCTGGAGCATAACAATGGATTGTGAATAGAGCAAATCAAAAAGACACAAATATAAGTGTAAAGGACCCATTATATTTGTATGCCTCTTATATGACTTTAATTTAAATGGGATTGACTGATGATAAAAGAGTGGCAGAAAACACATTGTTGCTGCCTTCCAGACTCCAGGACATTTTCATATGCCTATTCTTATCAGTCCATTTTGGCTCCAGCACTTAAATGAACTTGAATTACAGTGTTCACTTTGTTTTCTGATCCTAAGTGATTATCTCTGAAGTGCAATTTTGTGATTAGTTGAGACAGCATGCATAAACTCAGCTAATGTTGATTTCCCCCAGGGTACAGAACAGGTAAATTCATAATGAATGGATGTTGTGTTTTGATTTCAAGTGAACATAAAAACCTTACCATAGTCTGTAGGTTTTATTTTTAAAATGTATTTAATTATTCTAAAATTAACAGAAGAATATTAAAATTGAACTTTAGAAATACGGCATTTAAACATAAGTCAAGGGTGCTAGCTGCTTGTGAATGTTAATTCTCTTGCAAAAGGAAAAACAAACTTATTTGCCACATTTTTTTTTGGCACTATAATTCTTCAGGGTTTAATTGCTCATGTCTTTCCCAAGTAATCTGAGGAAATATCTAAAGTAATGTTGTCACAGTGGATTTGGAAAACACCAGTGGGTATTCAGCTGGCATTTTTATAACAGCTGTCCTCAAAGAAACTAGAAGTACTTTTCCAATACAACATTTAAAGACAGACAACACATTTTATTACCACTAGCTACATGTGACAAAAAGACATAAGCTTGCCTCACAGCACACATAAAACTAAATCACATACAATAATGAAAAATTTATATTTGTAGCCAACTACGCATGCCAAAAAAATCCATGTAGTATTATTGAACCCAACATGTTTTCCTTTCTCCTCTAGAATTAAAGTATGCCCTGGCCTACAAGATGGAATGGTGTGAAGGCTTTCCATGAGCAGAGATATTAAGGGTCCAGTTTGAGGAAGTACAGTGGGAAAGAGTATGAAACTGAGAATCAGAGGACTGGGCTCAAATCTCATTATTGCTACTTAGTCACTGTGTCCTTGGGCAAGATATTTAGTTTATTCATCAGTCCCCAATTTCCCTATCTGTAGCATAACAGACTTAGACCATGTGACCTTGAAAGTTCCCTGTAGCTCTGATTCGATGATCATATGATAAGTAACCTATTGCATACTCAGAATTTTGAATATGCTTTTTATGGAGTGTCAAGATGGAACTGGTTAATTCACCACATTTGGTCTAAAAAGGTCAATAGCTACAATTGTAAATGCTATTTTTTTAAATCTATCACTTCTTCTGAAACCATTCATATCCCTTCTCCCTAGTGTCTTCTTCCTTTCCATAGTTATTCATTGAAGCACTAATAGATGAACTAAGATACTGGTGTATTTATTGAAGGCAAGTATTTGAGATACTACAGTACCCCTTCTAGATGATAGTTCATATTTTCTTTAACAAAAAGAATCAATACTCCCACATGCTCTGTTGTTTCTTTCCCTAACGATTTATTTCTGGTAATGCCTCTTATGACGCCATTATGTCTTAGGATTTACTTTCTGCTTTAACTACATCTTTACTACTAGGCATAGATCAGAGCACATATGAAGGTTGAATAAATAATATCATAGAGCTAGAACTTCAAGAGATATAAAAGGTCATCTAGAAGGACTCTTTCATTTTATAGTTGAGGAAAGTGAGGTGCTTGTTGATTGATTGCCCTTCTGTTGTTTCCCTTCTTTGGCACACACTCTGGGCAATCACAATTTTGGAATATCATTTCCCTAGCACATGATTTGATTTGATTCATGGTTGAATAGAAATTCACTGGGAAAGTTTGGAAGCCCTTGAGTGTCAGGGGAATGGAGTAAGAAAGCAAGGCATGATGGAACTCAGGGCTAGTCAGATACTTTCTCCATTCATAGAGACTGGGCTGATCAAGTAATTTTGAAAATGTGATTAAGTAGCACAAAATCATGAGACAAATCTGTAGTCTTGATAAACACAATCCATTGGTTTGAAGAACAGGATACTTTTATTTGACTATAACTGACCAAATTAGAGTATAATTCCATTTTAAAGATGAATAACAGTGAACCAGCTGAACTCTTTCTCCACCACCCCCATATACTCCCAATATTTTTACCTTATGGCATCTAAGGAAATAACCAAGCCCTAATCTAGAAGGGAAATACCAATTATGGACATTCTTTGAATATGCTAGTACATCAAGGAATTGTAATTTCTTCAGTAGTGTCACTCCTTGTGTGGGAATTTCATTCATCCTTTGCAATCCCTCCACAACATAGCCTCTTAAAGAGTTGCCTGAGACTGAAAGGAACTAAGTGATTTTGTATCAGAAGTATCACTTGGACCCAAATCTGGTGTACTGTCTACTATATACATCACATATCTCTGAATATGACATTTAGTAATCACATATGGTTCAAAAAACCTGAGTTCTATCCAAGAACTACAGAATAATTGCATATATATATATATAATTTCTATAGAATAATTGCATAAGCATGTCATTTTCCTGGTTTTCATGAGTTATGTGAAGGGCTTGGATGGGATAATTGTTAAAATCTTTCTTAGCATTAAAATTCTATCACCTGCTTGATCTGCACCTATTTAACCTGTAATCTGTGAACATTTTATTTAAAAAAATGATAACTATTTCAATATAATTGACTTCCTTTGTAATCTTATGTAGTTTATTGATTGGAAATCATAGTTCTGATAAAGAGGTTCTAGGCTTCAGCAGACTGTGAAAGGTCTCTATGACACAATAAAGGTTAAGAACTCCTATTTTAAATGGACTGCTCCTTTCGATTTTTCAGGGCCTTGTCCTGTACTATGTGCTGCTGTACTTTCTGAAAGAGGCAGGTGGAATATTTAGCACAGATTCACTCTGGATCTGGTCAGACAGCAAAGACACTAAAAACGGGTTAATAAACTTTATTCTAGTTTAGTTTTCTCAGAAGAGGATTGCTGATAAGGGAAGCACTCAAATCACCTTTCTTGCAGGAGCCAGTGAGAAGGGGTCACAACTACCCCTATGTCTCTGTGGGGGCAATTGAGACAGGCACAACTTGTGCTTTCCCTAAATACCCTCAAGACTCAATGGGGGCCAGTTGAGGCAAACATAGATTCCTTGATGGGGGCTGATCAAGGCACACACAGCATTTGTGCATTCAACCCTATGGTTGGTTCCACATTCACTGACCAATGTCCACCTGCTTTATAGGACAAAAGACAAAGAAGGCATATTGCCAGCAGTAGCCTCACAAGTTGGCATCACCTCATCCCTGCATCTCACTGTGTAGCCTCAGTGGTTGTTTATATTATTTGTCATTATATAATGCTGTGCAAGCTTGGTAGAGATGTTTTGAACCATAAATGTGTAAACTCATATCTGGGAACAAGAGATTGGTATGCATATGAATCCTGGAAAACTGAACTCTAAAAAATAATAACAAAAATTCACCTCATGCACTAAAGTCCACCTTACACTAAAATTTACCTTACATGTACTCTATTAATTAAATTTAATACTTACTTATATTTTGTTTATAAATACTTTGCAGCCGCCAACATGCCACTTAGCTTAAAAGAAGTTACTTTTAAAGAAAGGATTTACATCCACAGGGATTCTCCCAAAAAACTCAGGAATGCTTCTATAGGATCTCCACAGAGAATGGATTAGGTAGAACCCTTCCTGAAGGACCTTTATTTTTTTCTCTCTCTTCAGATGACTGACTGCTTCCAAAAAAGTATTTTTTTTCAAAATCATTTTGCTCTACCTTGGCAACTTCAACAAGTTGGCTCTGCTTTCAGCCAGATGCAGTTTATTTTATCAGGCATGATTTGAGGGTTTCGGTGTCTAGTTTCTCACAAAGCAAGAAACAGCAACACCTTCCTTATGCTCAATTTTCATTAGAAAGTGCTGCTTTTAAATCACCACCGCATTTAATATAAAATTGGATTCACTGTTTTGGCAAAACTAAGTTTTGGACCTAATCCACCTGTAAGGGCCGATGCCATCGTTGTGTAGTGGAATCTCCCTCCCCCGTTATCCAAGATTTTGGCCAAAAGATGTTATTGGCTCACCACAAATTCTATGAGTGACATTTATGTGAGTGTGTGTATGTGAAAATCCAGATATTTCGGTATAAATATTTTATTATCTGCTATGAAGGGGAAGGGAATAAATTGACTACATGAGTTTAGGAAAGCACAGATGATATTCAGGTGTGTTTCAAAGAGCAGTCTGTATGTGTGCATATGTGTGTGTGTGTGTATGTGTGTGTGTTTCATTTTATTCTCCCCTTCCTTAAAAAGGGAAGCATTTGTTTGTATCGTAATTATTCATCAGGGTTTGGTTTTCAGAATATGAAGATTATCTCATCTTTGGAAATCATTTGCAAATTCTTAGCAAGGTCTCTTTGGGTAGACTAAAGTGCACATTAATGATAATTTTGCAACATGGAATAACAATGAATGTAGCAGTGAGGCCATAAAAGGGAAACAAGTTCTGGTTTTAAAGAAATGGCTTTTTAAAACTCTTCATAGGCCTATTAAACACACACATGCAAAGACACACTCCACAACTCATACCTCATTTAATACCATTGTTTCCCTTTCACTATGGAGGGATTCACACAGTGTTTTATGTAAATCTCACTAGCCATGCTGTGACAAGCTAACATTTTCCAATAATTCTGACTTCCTTAGCAGACTGCCAGAAATTCCCTACCCTTTTCTTCTCCCTTTTTATGATCACAATTTTGGCCTCCATCTTTTTTTTTAACTAATATATACTTTTGCCAACAATCAGTCAGTTAACAAAATACCTTTACTAGGCTCTCAATAATACAAAGATAGAAATGGAACAATCCCTGCCTTCAGGGAGCTTATAATCTTATCAGAGGAAACAACATGTAAACATAGAAGTATTTACAAAATTTTTGCAAAATAAATACAAAGTCTTTAGAAGGTGATAATTGAACTGAGCTTTGAAGACAGCTAGAGATTCTAAGAGGCAGAATTGAGAAAGGAATACATTCTAGGAATGGAAGACAAGCTGTATAACATATATGAAGGACACTCAATGTAAACTGAATATTTTCCAGTCCTTTGGGAACAGAAAATTGTCTAGTAGTAGAATATGGCAATTCAAATAGTCTGATCTTCCTGTTCATAGATTTTTCCAAATTTCTTTTCCTGCATTTACTGTTTATATTTTGGCTGTATCCCACTTCATTCACATCTCAGTCCATGAAAGAATATGGGCAGGGAAAAGAGGTGAAACTCTTTCAGTATATTCCTAATTAATGGTCCTTAAGCAAAGGTTGAGTCTAGTAGTTAAGATGAAGCTTGTATTATTGGAAGATCTCAGTTAACCATTAGCAAGATGGCTGTACAATGGCAATTGTATTCATTCACTTTATTTTTCAATATTTTTACTATTTTTTTTTTGCAGCTTCTGCCACCTTTGAAGATTTTCAGATCCGTCCTCATGCCCTATTTGTTCATTCCTATCGGGCTCCAGCTTTCTGTGACCACTGCGGAGAAATGTTATGGGGGCTTGTCCGTCAAGGGCTTAAATGTGAAGGTAGGTTATTTCTCTTATTAAATCAATACTGAGGTATATTTCAGTTGCCTTTTTCTTTCCTACCTCTTACTAACTCTTTTCCTATGCATATAGCTTCCCTTTTTTTAATAAAATAATGGACTTCTGGACTTAAAAGTGCAGAACAAAGTGCCACTAACTTTAAAATGCAGGCAGAGACATACATTTTTTGACATGGCTAATGTGGGAATAATGTGTGACCCTGGACAAGTCACTTAACCCTGTTTGCCTCAGTTTTCTCATCTGTAAAATGAGCTGGAGAAGGACATGGCAAACCACTCCAGTATCTTTGATGAGAAAAACCCAGATGAGGTCACAAAAAGTCAGACACAACTTGAATAACAAGAATGTGGGAATTTGTTTTTACTGAGCTCTGTCGATATATATTAAAGGATTTGGTCGTGGTGTTTGTTTCATTTTTTTTCTTGATTGAAAGGGTAGGTATGATTAGTAGGTAGGAGAAATTAATAAAAAGTTATTATTAATTAAATAATTTTTAAAAGTGAAAAAAATTTTCAAGCTTATGGGCTATAATCCAGACTTTGATTAGGAAAAATGGGCAGTTTATCTAAGCTATATTTAACATCTAATAGGACAAAAGCATGATTTTGTGATGAAAAATTAGAGAATATAAATTAAAATCTTATGAACTCAATCACAAATTATGTGAAATAAGTGATTACAGCAAGATAATATATTGCATGTTAAATCATTTAAATTTTTAGACAATTTTATTTGATAAATGTATTTCTATATATTGTTTTAAAAATAGTAATAGGTCTCCCCTAGAATGATTTTAAAAGAATCCTACTTCCCCATCATAACAAGGGCAAAAGAATTGGTCAGTATGTTTTTCTTATCCATAATTTATTGTTTTCTCAATAAATGTTGGAATGGAATATTTTATTTAGAGGTAGAACTTTCTGAATATTCCCTTTAATTTTCCTTCATAATTTTGTAATGGGAAAAATAATACTCTTTATGCTATAAAAGAAGTTTAATCCTTTATTTCTTTTTCAAGTCAAAATTTTTACCATCTTTGATATGTTGGTTTTTCAGGACATAAGACCCTTTTATTCCTTGTTTTGATTCTTACACAGAAATTCCTACTCACCAGACCAAAGGAGGTCTTCAAAGACTGTATCTTTCTTTGTTCAGTAATTCCTCTTTTTTTTGGGGGGGGGGGGGGAATTTTTGTTTATACTAAATTAATATCAATCCCTCTCTGAGGGCTCTTATTTTCAAATTAAGTTTCAAGAGATAGTTACATATTAATGAGAATTGAGAATTTGCTTAAATATTTTCCCTTTCCTTTTTTTTTTGAGAAATAAAGCCCTTACAAATCTTTAAATTGAAGAATTTAATTAGTAAATGAATGACATGGAGTTAAAAATGAACTAAATTCTTTACCAGATCATGAAGGGTGTCATCTATATACTGATGCCACTTACCAGTGAAATCATGTAAATTCAGATTCCAAGAAATTTACAAACAAGGAAGCCTAAATACTTAGGTGTGTAGGTACTGACTATAAGTACACTGTAATCTCTTTATGTGTAATATCCAGGCAAAAGAAAATGGCTTAGTGACCCAGCTTCAAATACAGCTTATTGATTTGGTCAGTTAATATTTTGTGATATATTCATTGTAACCAAACTTCTAGTATGGTCTACAACCAAAATAATTCTCTAATTATAAACACAAAGGGAAGACCTTTTTATAATCTAGACTAATTAGGGATAGCCCTAACAGTCACAGGATTGAATTGGAGCAGATTGCCTGAGACCTTCACATAAGACCATGAATAACCAGAATGGTAATCCCTGATTCCTTGTGCTCTGGTTCTCAAGTTCTGACCGCATACCTGTTTTTGTAGGGGGCAGTTTCACTGCCAAAAATCTATAACAGTGATGTGACAGAATTTGACAACTGAATTACATCTATATGTATATATACATATATATCACACACATTTATACATGTGTATGTATATATGTATACACACACACAAAGGGTGTCATCTATATATTGCTACCACTAATCAGTGAAGTCATGTAAATTCAAATTTCAAGAAATTTACAAAGTAGGAAGCCTAAATATTTAGCATACACACACACACACACACACACACACACACATACAGAATAAAGAGAAAGAATATGAGTACCGTATGATATCTATACATACATCTGTCACCTGGGGGGGGGGGAAGAAAGAGGGAGAGAGAGAAAGAGAGAGAATATACAGCCCATGAAGGAAATTGTTTTGTTTAAATATAGATATTTGTTATAAGAAACTTGTTTTTCTTCTCCCCCCCCCCCCATCCCCAGGGGTAGAAAGAGAAAAAAGATAGATTTCTATTATTTTTTTAAATAGAGAGATGTTATGGGGGGTGGGGGAGGAGATTACAGATTTGAAGTGATATGTACATTTTCAGATGAAGTTACTGTACTACTTTTTAACTTTTTTTGTTACAAGAGATGAAGTTGAGTAATCTGTAAATGTTTATACTGTTAAAATACATCAATAAAACTTTTAACATAAAGAAAAAGTATGAAAATCAGATTTATATTTCAGAATTAACTACAAGAAAAATTCAAGAAGTAGTGTTTAAAATCAATTTATTCCATATGTCTTTTTATGTGGTGTTGGATAACATTTACTAGGCAGGGTAATCATTCTACTTTTTCCAGGATGTGGCCTGAACTACCATAAAAGATGTGCATTTAAAATCCCCAACAACTGCAGTGGTGTGAGGAGGAGGCGGCTATCCAATGTTTCTTTAACAGGGCTCTCTACTGTCCGGACAACATCTTCAGAACTCTCACCTAGCACCCAAGATGAGGCTCTCTTGGTATGGTTTTCCATTTTTGTATTTCTATTTTCAAATTCAGTTAATGAGATAGGCTTAAAACATACAGTTGCAGTGTTAAGTCCAATAGGATAATATGTTTGAAATGTGAAGAGCTTTGAGATCCTAACATAGGCAACTGTAAATATACAGTTTACATTTGGATTAATGACTTTTCATCTAGATTGAGTGGTGAACAATTTAGAAAATCTTTACCTCTTAACCTTAATAGAATAGGTGAAAAAGTGCTGGATCAATTGCTAACCAAAAGACTGGAGTAGTACAGACTCATTTTTTAACAATCGTTAAGTGTAGTTTGTCCAAATGTAGAAACCAGATGTTTAAAAAAAAGCCATTGTTTTCTAAAGTATATTAGATTAATTAGTGGCATAAATGAACAATTATTCCTGGAGAAAATTAGAAATATGTTTTATAAAAATATGTATTGGTTGTATTGCTAAAATTACTGGTCTGCATTTCAGACGTTTTCCATTATGTCTCATAGTAAACAGATTTCCTCAGAAAAACTATAGTCCCAGGATTTTAGGTTTTTTCCTTTTTTTTAACCAGGAAAAGTAAACATAGTATCTGAATGTACAAAACAAAGAAGTTGACCCAGATTTACACTTATACATAAAATATATATATATTTTTTGGCAAAGAAAATATCTTTGTTTTATGGTATTAACCCAGAGTATTGACTCATTTGTAGTCATATAGAAAGAAATTCAGCCAAGGAATCTGAAGTAACCTGGAATGCAATATATCAAGTATCCACCAGATTGTAGTCTACTCAGCCTTTTCCTCTGTGACTCTGCACTGTGTAACAACTTTCTAGAGACTAAAAATCTGAATGACCCCAACGATGTTCTTCACCCTTAACAAGGTCACTCAGTAGCTGATATTTACTCCTTTTTCTTAAATTTCTACTTAATCTAGGATATGGAATATTCATATTAAAATATAAAGTATATTCTTCACATTTTTGGCCTGTTGAGCTCACCCATTGAGATTTTTCATTCTTTCAGATCTATTCCCTGGGTACCCATAATGTCACACCATAGCTTGAATGAGACATTTAAAATGCAAAAGAAATTATAAGATCTCCCTAATCATGATTATTCCTTACCAGATCTTTGATAAGTGTGAAACCAAGCCTGATTACTGACAGATCATAAAGAATAATGGGAGAAAGGCCACTCATTCTCCTCCCTCCCCAATCTCAGGTTTATGCATTAAAGAAAAGTAATGAAGATGAGATTCCCCCTTGCTCGTTAGTCTGATGTCTCCCAGGCTTCATAGTAGCTACCAGTCCTGAACTGACTCTGGATTATACAGGTCATGGAGCGGGATCCATTCCTCCCTAAATGTAAAGAAGACAGGGCAACACAAACAGCATTTATTTAATGCTTTCAGGCAGCTCTATGCTGTCTGACAGTCATCATCAAGATAATGTAAAAGATACTCAATCCTTTTTCTATGCAATAATCTCAGAATTTGCTTTCCCAGCCTCCTTCATTAAATCATGTTCTCAGGTCTTAATGATCTTCACAAAGATAAAAAGATGGAGATGTAGATAATTAAAACATAAGTTTTAATAATGAATGAATGGTGAGTTTTAGCCTTGACTTTTCAGCATAGTTGTCATATATACGTTAAAAGAAAATAGCACCACACTTTGATCAAGAGAAAGACTGTTAAGAGGAAGAGAGTTGGTATAATACTTGATTTAAGCAGAAGGGATTAGTCAATTT
Organism: Notamacropus eugenii; assembly: GCF_028372415.1. Taxonomy (NCBI): domain Eukaryota; kingdom Metazoa; phylum Chordata; class Mammalia; order Diprotodontia; family Macropodidae; genus Notamacropus; species Notamacropus eugenii. Next base: position 45,976,760 of record NC_092878.1, on the reverse strand, counting down.
TGAGAAAATTAATTAAACATTGCTAAGGAGCTTTATTGTTTAACAGATATTTGTTATTACTTCACCCAGTCTTAATTATGAGAAGCTACATGCATCTTTTTAAAAAAAATGTATACCAAATACAGTATATTAGAGTAAATAGATATTTTTCCTCCATTATTGCAAAGCTTTCTCTCTTGTTTTTGGCAGACAAAGGGGTTTTGGGGAAGAGGCGGTCTTCATTATGTTTGTAATTCCTCATCAAATAAACCCAGGAGAAGCATTATATTCCACCACAGACTTGAGGTTTTCAAAATAAACACTGAATGCAATCAAATACTACACATTTCTTATTTGATGAAACCCATGCCAAAATGATATATATGTAACATAGCAGTTTGGGTGGATCTGTCTATATGTAAAAGCATATTGTTCTCGTGTTTTCTTTTTTGAAAATAAATGGGACGTATGTAAATTTTAATATGATCTTTAAAATTTGACGGATATAAGCTAGTGGCTTAGTTATGTTAAAGTTGCTATGCTCCAAGTCAATTTGGATAAAAGTTTAATTTGGATAAAAGCAAATGATAGAATAGATGTAAAAATAATTTTTGTCATCTTCACAATTAAATGTTCTACTCATTGAGATTGCCATTGTTGTAAGTGACATGGAGCACAAGAAATGGGCAGTTATTTACTATTGCTTCTAATTACTATCACCAAGAAGCTTACTGTTAATAGGAAGACAATCAAAGGCATATACTCAATAAAGTAGTAAAAACCTCTTATTTAAGTATATAAATAATAAATAAATGGTAAATCCTTGTTTTCATTTAATCCCCCCAAAAATATTTATATAAATAAAATATGTATTTTAATAATTTTCTATTGTGTAACATAACTACTTGCAATGCTCATGAATACAATTCATTATTTTTCTATGATGTTTTTCAGTAGAGTGCCATTTCCGTGTAATGAAAAACTCCCTAAAATTGCCTTCAGAGCTATACGTGGCACTTTAAGGTTTACTAAGGTCTTTTCATGTTACATCATTTGTCACAAATACCCTAGGAGTTAATGCTCCTATCTTCATTTTACACATGAGGAAACTGAGATTTAAAGAAATTAAATAATTTGCCCAAGGTGACACAGCTAGCAGGCATCTGGACAAGATTTAAATTCAAATCACCCTGACTCCCAAGTGTGGCACGGACCCTAATATATATGTATCTAACCTGCTGTGAAAGTACCTTTTATATTGACTTCAATTTTATTTTTGAAGTAACTTTTAGTATGATGTAGTAAAATATTGACATCCAAATGACTTTTCCTTGTTTAGACGCTTTGTCCCCCACAGTGAGAGTGCTTAGGTGAGTTAGATAGTCCTAAACTTTCTTTCCTTTGCAACTTTCTACTTAACCCTCATAAACTCTACCCAACTGTGAGAGGAGAAAAGACATCCCACACCCAAGCAAAGCATGCATTTTCTCCCTTTTGGGCCGATTCCAGGGTTCAGTAGCTGTTGTTCTGAAAAGGATATATTTAATATTTCTGCCTTAATTCACTGGATTCTGGGGGTTTTTATATCCTAGTCCATGCTCAGTTTTTGCATAGTGCAATGTACCATTGAGAATAAGGTTATTCCTTTCTACCCCCATTCAGTTTTCTATAGAGGTCTATCATATATAACTTTTCTAAGGTTTAATTCACTTCCTTAACTTCTTTCTTGTTTATTTTGGGGTTAGGTTTGTCCAGTTCTGAGAGAGAGAAGTCGAGGTTTTCCTCTAGTACAGTTTTGCTTTCTGTTTCTTCCCTTAACTCCTTCTCTAAGAATTTGGGTGGTATCCCACTTGTTCCTGCCCCTCCCAGTGTGATTTATCTATTTATTTTTTTTCTTTTCTATTAAAGGGACCATCCCACTGACTACTTTTAAAGAGACCTATTCACTGAATGGGCATTACCTCACTTTAAGTGAGTACCTGAAAAGGCCTTAGCTTAAATGGCCAAGGTCTCCCATGGCATCGGGCCATCTTCAGTCATTCTGATGAATATCTGGTCACTGGATCCAGATGCCTCAGGGGGAAAAAGTGAGGCTGGTGACCTTGCACAGCCCTCCCTCACTCAAAACAAAGTCAAGTGCAAGTCAAGTCATTATTTCTCTGATGTCATAGTCCACTGTGAAAACAAAGGACGAACACAACAAAACAACAAAAAGCTATTAGGGCTCACTATCATAATTACATTTGAATACAGGCATATATACCTGTCAAAACTCTGACAGTCCTTCTTTACACAGTATTGAGTCTAGTCTGCTGCACATTCTCATTCTGTCTGACTAGCATGGGTTATGGGAGTGGCTGTGATTCTTCTTACAGGGGATGGAGCTGTCTCTTTCCTTTGGAAAGACAAGGGAGTGATCTTGTACCCTTCCATACTCAGTCTCCCAACTCCTTGAATAGAATATTCTTTCTCCTAATCTCCATTTCCTGGTTTCCCTGGCATCTATCTTAATCCTGACTAAAATCCCACCTTCTACGTGAAACTTTTAGCAATCTCTCTTAATTCTAGTACCTTCTCTTTGCTTATACTTTTATACTTATTTGTATTTATTTTTCTATTCATCTAACATTTCTAATATTTCTATTTATATCTCCCACGTAGCCTTTCTTTATATTCCAGTGCTGAGCAGAGTGCCTGACACACAGTAGGAGCTTAATAATTGTTTATTGATCGTCTGACTGACATATCACTTCAGTTCTCAGTGCTTCCAGGCAGTTCTCTGCTACCACAGATTGCAGAGAAGTTATTGATGTGTGTTGGTAAGAGAAATTTATCACCTAGCGCTCTCTACCCTGATGAAATCCCAAGTTAAAACAGCAACCCCAATGATCTCGCTGTTGTTAGGGTAAAGTTAGATAATGCACATAGAGATTTTGTAACCATGCAGTGCTATATAAATGTGAAATACGCACAGGAATCAAATCTACAGAATAAGTACTCCACTTGACTTTAACAGTGTATTTCAATTATAATCCTTTTCTGTAAAGATCTGCCATTCTCTTGATACTCTTTATAAGCATTTTGAAACTGTGGAGTTTGTCAGATCTGCAAATGTGACACTTAGAAAGAACATTCATTTGAATCAATTTCATGGTAGCCATGTGTGTTTTCTTTTGAAAACGAAACCTTTTAATAGTGGCTTCTGCCCAGGCTGATACAACATAGCTGGGATGTGGGCAGTTGGACATCTTGTTCCTTTCTATCTGCAGGTGAGTAACAACTCTGAAATTTTGTATAACTCCGATGAACTTTGTGTTTCTTTTCTCATCGGAAGGATCAGTTAAAGAAAACCTAACTTTTATTATTTCTTCCCCATTTTGTGGCTTTGGTGGATGCCATTTTGTTTTTATACTACCTACATTTCCCTCCTCCTCACCTTGCCAGAGTGCCATCCTTTATAACATAAAAAAAAGAATAAAAACATTTCAGTAAAATAAGCAATATATTGAATAAAACTGACATTATATGCAGACTTCTATACACATAACCTCCCACCTTTGCAAAGAAAAACTAAATTAGGGTAAAACAATTTCTTATTATTTCATTTTTTCATTAGCAAAGTAGAAAGCTGAGCATGGAGTGGGAAAGAAAAATACTCAAATCCTGTTATCTGATATTTAGTAGTTTTAATAACCATAGGCAAGGCACTTAGCTTCTGTCATCCTCAGTTTCCTCATGTGTATAATGAATATATTAGTAGCTACAGTATCAACCTCAGGGCAGTTGTTATGAAATTCAGATAAAATAATGTATTAAAAGTACTTTTAAGACAATATACAGGGGATTCCAAAGTCTTGGCATAGTTATAATCTTTTGAATCCATTAGCAACATATACATTTATGTGAAATTAATAAATATATGCATCTTCTTCTTTTCTCTAATAACATTCTTTTCTTTCTTCACATTTTCTTTTTTTAATCTGCTCCTTTGCCCTGCTTTTCTTGTGTCTCAGTCTCCTGTCAGCCCAGGCTTTGAGGTATGTACTAACTCTCCCTTGCTTCTTTTGGAGAATGTGTTTCTGTGTCTTTTTCAAGCTAAAACTTAACTCTTCATTTAAGTTTTCATATGTATATTATCTTAATGAGAATAATAAGTTCGGACCTTACCAATTAAAACCAACAATAAACATTTATAAATTTCTATTATGTTTAAGGATTCTGTGCTAGGAGGTACCTTGCATATGAAACTTTTACTCTACCTTCCAGCTGTAGTGCCATCCCTCCCAAACTACCTTGGATCTCACTACTTTTAATATATTTTATTTATCCTTTTATATGTATTCTTTATATAATTGTGTATTACTTATCTCTTCTATTAGATTGTAAGGTTCTCTGAAGTCACTGTATTTTGATCCCCAGCACCTCCCATATATCTAATGTCTGATACCCAAGTAGATACTGAATAAATGCTTGTTGATTGATGAAACAATCCCTTCCCCCAAGGAACTTTTACTGAGTGGTGGGAAGGAAAGGTGACATGTATGCAGATAAAGAAGTATAGACTAGGTTATTGTGTTTGTCCTTCATTCTCAAAGAGGACTGTGGCATCAAGATGATGACATGACTTACAGCTGACTTTGATTTGAGTGAGAGAGGGCTGAAGTGTAGACTAACTATGAAGTTGTTGGAGGTGTGACTTTAGTGCTAGCATTCTCCTAGTTAAAACTTGTTGTTAGGACAAAATGAGGAGTTCACAAGTCATTAAACATTTAACTAAGGGAAGTTTACTTTGCCTTAATAGCAAGAATATGCAATAAGGATAGAGAGAGTGGCATTAAACTTCTTTGGGGTGTCTTCTCCATCTGAAAACCACTCTGTTCATCAGAATTTGGTGAAGTAGTCTTAAGCACCCACCAAGTCTGAGAAGCCCAGACTCCACTTGGTTGGAATTTTCAATGCCCTTAGTTGACATGCTGTATAAGGGAAGCTGGGAACTGTCAATTTTATCCCATCACAGTTGTACAAAGACATTTCAAGAGTCAGTGAAAACACATAAACGGAGATTAGGAAAGGGTTTCTGTAGGAAGGAATCTCTGAATTGTCCTGTGTAGGAAGCTAGGTTTTCTAAGAAGAGGTGAAGAAGGCAGTACATGGCAGATATGGGGAATCATGTGCAAAGGAGAGATGGATTCTTGTATATGAGGAACAGCTAGCAGGGAAAATTGACAAGAACAGAGTGTGTAAAAGGGGGTAGTTAGATGAAATGATTGAAAAGTAGGTGGGAACTAAACAAGAGTATGCTGGACCCAGCTCAAACCTGCTTTCCAAAGTCAGTTGTTAAATGTAGTGTGAGCATTCACATTTCAGAAGTCATAGTAGCTATCAATTGGGATTAATTTATTATTTGATTGGTTGTCTACACTTAAGAAAGTGTTAATGCAGACTAAAGTTAAAAGTGTGAATACATGTGTTCCTCTTCTCCCACTGGGTTGGCAGCATGCCTCTCTGTAAACACTGCTTGAGTTCCACAGGAGTGCAGTAGAAAGAATGCTCAGGGGACCAAGTCATCATCAGACTGGAGACCTGGTAGCTATAGACTAGTGAGGGAGAGGGAGATGGAGAGGGAGGGACAGAGGGGGAAGAGAGAGAGAGAGAGAGAGAGAGAGAGAGAGAGAGAGAGAGAGAGAGAGAGAGAGAGAGAGAGAGAGAGGGAGAGAGAGAGAGGGAGAGAGAGAGAAGACAGAAGAGAGACAGAGAGAGAGAAAAAGAGAGAGAGAGATAGAGAGAGAGACAGAGAGAGGAGAGAGAGAGGGGGGGGGAGAGAGAGAGAAGACAGAAGAGAGACAGAGAGAGAGAAAGAGAGAGAGAGAGAGAGAGAAAGAGAGAGAGAGAGAGAAAGAGGGAGAGAGAGACAGAGAAGGCTAGAGAGATGCCTGTCATTTACACAGTGCTTTAAGGTTTACACAATGCTTTCTATCCATTATCTTACTTGAACCTCACAACATTTCTCAAACTGAGGAAAAGAATCTAATTGCTTTCCTGCTGAACTCCAAAAAGTGCACAAAATTTCATTTCAAAGGTTTGAGAAAAAATGAATAGTCTTATCTGAAATAATTAAATTAGGCCCACTATATCAAATTCTGCCCTCAGTTTATAGATAGTCCTAGGGAAATGAGCATACTTTCTGCACATATATCCAGAGAACTTATTGTGAAGTGCTGAAGAGAACATGGGGACAGGACGTACTGCTGTAGCTGTATTTCACTTGTTTTACAGGAAAGAGACTTCTAGTTGTGATTTCACACAACATAGTTTTGTTAGCTAAGGAAAGAAGGGAGAAGGAAGAGAAGAGAAAAAGATGTTAGGAAGAGAGAATGAAAGAGAGAGAGAGAAAGGAAGGAAGAGAGAAGACAGAGAGAGACAGAAGAAAGAAAAAAAGATTCACTGTAGGTAGAAATATCAAAATCTCAATCAGAGAGGAAATCATGTTTGGAAATTATCCAAAACAGACACACAAAAGATTTCCTTTCTGAAGCTTTTAATTAAATAAAATGGAAAAAATGCTATTTGGCCTTTTTCCTTTACATAACTTAAGCCTCTAACAGCTTGGAATGCCTTTAAAGAATTTTGATAGCACGCTAAAGACAATGACGAACACAATACCCTTCTTTGTGGTGAATTGAAATAGCCAGACCAGTTGTTTTCTTACATTTCTATCTCTGGTCATATGAGGTTTGACATAGTATAATTTTTCCTTATGGTGATACAATCTTCAAATATCATTATGACTGTTCATTCTAAGACAGTGGTTAAAGTATTCACCCAATAAACCTAATTAAAAGGACAAGCAAATCCTGTTCTTTTCTAAATCTCATTAAAGAATCAGGTATTTGTAACACTTGAGGTCTAAAGGAAGATGTGTGTGTGTGTGTGTGTGTGTGTGTGTGTGTGTGTGTGTGTCAGTAGTAATAACCAAGTTCCTAATTACCCTAACATGAAATTATATCTTTATAAAGTCATCTGTATACTAGAGGTTTCCTCCTTCAAAAACTTGAGTTGATAGCCCAATAAATTTTATTTATTTTTTCTTAATTTAAAAAAATGCATTTTCATACCATTTAGCCATTGAAGGCATTGAATCCAATTTTTCACAACACCAGAAGACAGTGTGGGACAGTGTCAAGACAGCTTTTTAATTCCAGTTCCTGACTAGTTCAGGTACCCTAGGAAGGTCATTGACCTCTTTGTGCCTTGCTTCCTCAACTGTCAAATGAAAAGGTAGATTCAAAGGTTTCTAGGGTCCCTTCCAAATTTAAATCTGTGATCCAATGACAGTGAACTTGGCCTTGGATGAGAACTTGAAAGTGAACTTGAACTGAATGGGAAGTAAAGTAGTTTGGATTGTACTTAGGAATTTAGGACATTGCTTTCAGTGACACAAAACCCCATATTTTAGGGCTAATATTTTTCAATGATGTTATAACTTGAACATCATGGAATTCCATATTCTCCAAAGAAGCAAAATCTCAGGTCACCCAAAGGCCAATATAGAAAAGTATGTTGGACACAAGTAGGCAACAATCAATTGCCAAAAATAATTTACATTCTAGAAATGGCATGAAAAAAATCATCCAGGACATATGTGAGTAGATCAGGAGATGGATTATTCACATAACAAAAGCATGGAATACTTCCTGTGATGTTTTAAGATGTCATAGAATATACAAAAAGACATAGAAAAAAAAATTATAGGTGGTCCAAAGTGCAATGATGAGTACATGCTGACTGCAGCATGTTTCCAAGGCTAGTTTATATGTGAGGTAGAGTAAAAGTCATTATTATGGGCATGTATGACCAGAAAAGAGATGGCACTCATGCACTACGTTTAAAGCATAACAAAGCATAGAGTCATGATTTAAGGCTAGAAGGACCTAAAAAAAAAAAAAAGCAAGGGTAACCCACTGGTGCTTCTTGGGGTACTTAATGAAATGTTAAAAGCCCAAAGAAATGTTGGGGTGGAATTGGAGGGAGGAGGAGGAAGGGTTGATAATGAGGAATAATTCAAGAAAAGATAGGAAGGGAAAGTCCCAACCATTTTCTTGGGGAGACTGATTGCTATACTTGGGAGTATGAATTTTATTTGTTTTTAATGAGGATCCATCTAAAAAATAACTCTATGATGTGCCTGTTCTGTGCAGAGCATTTTTATCTGCTGGGAGAATTACAAGGTTTAGATAAGACATCACACTGGACTGTATGGTCTTGCCAGGAGAATAAGATCATTTCAGTCTCTCCATATACTTCTGACAATAGATGACCATTTTACAGATATCCTTTATTTACCAAGTGCATGATGCCAAATAATTACATTCACATTGCTGGAACCCTAAGTGATCTATAGGATAGGAGATAGAGCCTGGACCTCTTATTTCACTATTATAGGGAATTCCCTGGTAAGCAAATACCCTCTACTAATTTAGGTCAAGATCTCTGCTACTTATCATCTTAGTAGCCTAGAGCATTGAGATGATAAGTGACTTGTTCAAGGTCATAGAGCCATTGATATATTATAGACAGGACTTAATATCTAGATCTTCTTGATCCAAAACTGGTTTTCTGTCCACTGTACCATAATACTTCAAATAATCTATAAGTAAATTTTACAGAAAATAATATGTAAGCAAATAAGAAGGATAAAATATTCTGTGAGATTTGAGGGCAGAATTGTGATTATTAAATAAGGGGTCAAGAAGATATTAAAAGGAGCTGATATTTGTTTTAAGCTTTTAAATATAGGTAAGAAGTCAACAAGTTCTTTTGTGAATGAGGAGATTAGCTCATTCCAGGTATAGGGAATAACACGAACAAAGAGAAAGAGAAAGGAAAGCATAGGGTATATATTAAAGGATGCTGAGTAGTTCCTGCTACTTCCCTAAATTTATACCAATACTTAGCACAGTACTTTGCACATAGTAGGCTCATAATAAATGTTGATTGATTCATTCTATTCCATGAGATACATATATATCATGGCCTCCATTCTGGCTAGTAACCTCCTAGATTTACAAATTTCATATGTAATGAGAAACTGGGTGAAAGAGAATAATAGGGATATCTCAAGTGAGTTAAGTACTTTTGAGTTTTCTATGTATGTGACATACATAGAAAACTCAAAAGTACTTAACCTTACTGACTTGGGGTAAAGAAATCTCATTCTCGTAAAGGAGGGTATTGATTTCCTGTCATCGTGAAAGTGTGATTGGGAGGTTCAGAGCCATGATTTTTGACAAGACTTGAGGCTGCCTTGTCTGATGCCAGTCTCCACTTCCCCACTAATAATCTTACCAATTGAAGCCAGTTCCCAGTGCCTTTCCTCCTCCATTGGTAAAAATGAACTTGTAAGACTGCTAACAAAGGCTCCCACTTTCATAGGGTCATATATGGGCTGGGAAAACCCTTAGAATCCATCTGGCCCAGTCCACTTATTTTAAATTTGAAAAAAACTAAGAATCAAATTGTTAAAGTTGCTTATCCTATGCTGGACAGTTAATCAGGGGCAGATCTGGCTCTCAGATACAAGTTCACTGACTCTAAATGCTCTTTCCTTCATACAACGATTCCTAGGAAAACAGAGAAACTATTTTTTGGACTAATACCACATGAGAATTCCAAAGGAGGCACACACAAACTCAGCATGGCATAGGGAGCAGAGAATTGGTGTAGGAGTCACAAAAACCTGGATTTGATTTTCTCTTAGATATTTACTATGTTTGTGAACCTGGGCAAATCACTTAATCTCTCTTGCCCTTAATTTCTTCATTTGTAAAATGAGAGGATTGGAAGTAATCACCTCTAAATCCCTTTCATCTCCAAATCTAGGATCCTGTGAACTCAAATACAAAATGAGAAAAAGATAGGATCTTATAATGTTTCAAGGAGAGAATTTCCCGAGTTACATGGTCCTGCTTAAGTTTCTTTTCTATTTGATAAAATGAAATTTCATGTCTTAATAACTGATCTATGTGGTCAGAATCAGATCATCATTATTAGTTGCATTTTTCTGACATTTATTTATAGAGGCTCATGCTAATTGCTTTCTATGAAGACAGAAATACTGAGAACACATCCCAGTGCTATTTTCTCAGTTTCCACTATATGTGGTCTCTGTAGATCATTCTTCTTTTTTTTTTTTAAATAGAGGCAGTTGGGATTGTGACTGCTCAGGGTCACAAAGGTAGTAAGTGTCTGAGATTATATGTGAACTATGGTCCTCTTGATTTCAGGGCCACTGCTCTATTTATTGCACCACCTAGCTGCCCTTGGGCTGATCATTCTTGCTTTCAGGTTACCTGTATGTCTGTTTCTTTTCTGCCAAACTTTCAGGTGACAGAACAGGGTAATATTTTCCTATGGTCAGCCAGGATGCGTTTGCATCCTTGATAATATGTATATATCAAATAATATGAAATATGTGAAATGCTTCCCAAACCTGTAAGTGCTACATAAATGTGAGTTCTAACTGAGGCAGCTAGGTGGTAAAGTGATTAGACCGTTGGACCTGCATGACAGAAAGAACTCAGTTTAAATCAAGCATCAGGCACTCAACTAGCTGTGTGACCCTGGGGTACTCAGTTAAGCTCTTTCTACCTCAGTTTCCTTATATGTAAAATGGGGATTATAATAGCATCTATCTCACAGGGTAGAAGTGAGGGTGAAATGAGATGATATTTGTACAAACCTTAAAATGCTTTATTAACGTTAGTTATTGTTATTGCCATCATATCATATCATTCAAACTCTACTGCAGACGGTGCAAGTGCAGTGGGCTGGCCATATTGTTTAAATGCCAAAAGTATGCTTTCCAGAAAGACTATTTAAAGAGACTCACTCACATGGTGGTCAGAAAAAACAATACAAAGACATTCTCAAGGTATCTCTTAAGAACTTTGGAAATGATTGTGTTAGATGGCAGGCACTGGCATAGGATCACCCATCAGAGAAGGTGCTATGTGCTCTATAAGCAAAGAATCTAAGTAGCACGAAAGAAATGTGAGATGTGCAAATTTAGAGAATCCACCCCAAATATTCATACGAATTATTTGTGCCTGACCTGCGGTTGCACATGCTGAGCTCATATTGATCTGATCAGCCACAGTCAGATGCACTGCAATTTGACTTTAACATAGCAATGTCTTTTTGGTCCTCTTTAAGAACAAAGGACAATAACCATATCATAACTGATATAGAGATTTACTTATTTTATTATTAAACAAGTCATTGGATACGTTCCTCAGTTTAAACTCCAGGATCCATTGTTTTTCTTTTAAAATTCTTTCATGTTGATTTTATATTTAGCTACCACCCAGATGCATTTTTTTATGGACATAAAGATTATCCCACTGCAAAAATCCAACAGAAGGGTATTGATCCAATATAGAATCTAAATGCTTGCTGAGTACCCGACAACACTTTGAAAATAGTTTGTTTACCTTGAAACTTATGATTAATGGGGGTTAGGGGGATAGGGGAAAAGAATAAGGGGGATACAATAGAAAGTGTTTCATGGCATTCCTTTTCCACATGGCTCAGTATCCATAAAGATGACTTTATAACCTTTCAGTGACCAGTACGCTATTAGAAATATGTGATTTTTCTAAATTTCAGAGATTTCTAGAAATATTATCCAGGTTTTTCTACAAAATTAATGCAAATTCATATAAATATTCAATACTGAGTCTTAAATATTTTATAGATTCAGTGGCTAATGTAAATATGTAATCACCATAAAATTAGTTTTCAGGAATGCATTGTTTGTCCAAGCCTGTGATTTTATTGCTGCAGAAAACCTCCAATGAGAGGATCCTTCTGCCAGTGCATATTGACCTACAACTTAAAGTCTTAAAGAGTGGCCTGGAAAATGGAGAGGTTTCAGTAATTTGTCCAGAATCACATACCCTGTATATGTTAGAAGCAGAATTCAAACCCACGTCTTCCTGATTCTTCCAATTTCTTCCTAAATTCTCTACCACTATGTCAAGAATGCCTCACATTCAAAAATTCATTAAAATAGTTCTCCATAGTAAGTTCACACAAAGTTATATGTGGTTCTTGTAGCAGTAAGCACCCCAACATACACAGGGGAGCCTACTATCACAGGTTCTTAGATCTGCACTCATAAAAGGAAAACAACTTTCAAGGGATTAACAATCACTTTAATCAAACACATGGATCATTCCTTTAGCCAAGTACATATATCATTCAGTTAGTTCAGGGAGTCAGCACTCTGAATTTCAAAGAAAATACAGAGAAATCAAAAGATCAACAGACATGGCTGCCTCTGCCTGAAATCAACAGACCCCAATTGTCAGACCATCCTTATCAGAGAGGGAAGCACAACATCTGGACTGTCAAAGCCAGGGGACTTCTTAGCAGCTTCTCATCTGGCACTCAAACCTTCTTACCAGAAAGTAAACCCCAAAGTAAAACCTCACCCTCAGAGTATTTATACTTTTTGTAGAGCCAGAGGGCATTGCAACCCTTGAGAACCAGTGTCTCATTAACAAAAGGTGTGGGCCTTCCTACAAATCTTCCCTAATCAAACTCCCTTTAATGGGCAGGCCCATGAATGGATGGGGAAGATCTTTGATCACATTAACAATACACATACATATACTGTTTCTAGTTACAGAAACTCTTGATTTTATACTTTACTCCTAGTAAAGACTCTTGTTTGATAAAGGCGCCATTCAATCAGGCTCTTGATTATACTAAAACAAAAACAGCCAAAGATCCTATTTTGATTGCCGTCACAGTTCTAAGTCTATGCATGTTACTAAGGCATATACTGTTAATACTACCTTAGAGGTAGGCATTCCTCTTTAGATCACTCTTAAAAGCAAGGATTGGACCCATAATTCTTTTCATTTTACCATTGGTTTTTCCTTTACTAGTTGGAAGGCATTCTGCATTCAACAGTTATTTACTCCTATATGTACTGTAGGGAGGAAGTCACTTAATAACATATATCAAGTATTCTAGCAGGATGCTTTATGGAATTTAATTTTTTTTTTAAATCAGAAGTAACAAAGAATTTTTTTGAGGTGTTATTTAATAGGACTTTCAATATTTGTACTGTGAGGCTAATTGTTATCTGCAAAGTCATGCTAGTTCAAGTTATTGTTCATTTGTACACTATAATGATATTTGCCCATTCATTTTTGGCTATTCTCAACGTCCTGACAATCTCAAAGAATTTTCTACAAAAAGGAACTGTTCACACCAACAAAGCTCCATGTGTCTGATCACTGTAGTTTGCTGCTTTGAAATTTTTTTAATGTTCTTAATTTTAAATAGCATGAATTTTCTAAACTGCAGATAATATTTAGTTCAACTCCCTGTTGTGGGGAGACGTGTTTTATAAATAATAAAATGCTGCAAACTGCTATTATTTTCCCTATTTTTTTTTAGTGAGTCATGTTTAATTAAGACAAGTGTTGTACTAAAAGGAAATCTAAGCTTGGCTGCATGCTTTCTTAGAAAATCTCCCAAGAAATGACTCACTTGATTACTGTTTTAATTGAACAAAAACTTCCAAAGACAAATGAAACTGTAATTGGACTGCACTAATTGTTCGAAGCTTGATATGCTTATTACCCTAACATAGCTTTCTAATCTCCAGCACGGATTCTTTGTTCCCCTGCCACATACACACACCCTTTAAACTTTTAACAAATCAAAATTCTTTGATCAGTTAGTGAAAACATGACACTGTCATGCCCAATTAATATTTTCCAAGATATTTTCCAGTGTAGTAAAAGTGAATCCAAAGGACAGGTCTAAATTGTTTCACTTGTACTCCAAAGTTCCAAGAAGTCTGGTGATACTTCTCAGTTTAAGAATTTTTTTCTCCCATTTAAACATGTACTCTGGGACTTTCATATTTCATGAGTTATAACACATATAGGTGATATGTGTTCTAGGCCAGTGTGTCAAACTCATGTAGAAACAGATGTTCTAGGCCAGTGGTGTCAAACTCAAATAGAAACAGATCTCTGTGTGCCACATATTCACTTAGAAAACCACAAGTTAACATTTTTTATGTAGCATTATATTTTTTTGTTTTTGAATTGTATTTTAATCTGCCCTCAAAAGTGTTGTGAGCCACACACAGTCAGGAGGTTCATGTTTGATATTTCTGGTATAGATTAGTATTGGAGCTTATGGATTTATATATGGACAATGTCTTTTAGTGAATAGGTTAGTACATCTGATATCAGGAAGATGCGTTCAAATCCCACCTTACCACTGGTACTTACAAACTAGTAATTCACAAACTCTCTGAGCCTTAGGCACTGTGTATGATTATACCTTTCCAAGTCCCTGGTTATCACCATTTTATTCTGTTATTTATTTGAATTAAATTTATACCAATGCAATCACAGGTCCAGTTCAATACAAATTTGTCATTTGTGTTAATGGCTGAAGTATTCACAATTTTGAAAATTTAAAATTAAAATTAAATAAGCTATCATGTCTCTAATTTGCTGGTGTGATGGTATGGTGCAGTGGTCAGTAGCCCTCTCAATAGAGGGAGATAAAAATTCATTCAGAATCATCTTTTTCCTCTCCTGTATTCTAAGAGTGAAAGAATCTTCATTACCAATGGTGAAAATGGTGTTACTTCATCAGTTGCTATCTCATTGTTGAGTTGATGTCTGGTTTTACTGAATATTTTCTGCAATATCACAAGTAAATTATTAATTCATAGGATCATAGATTTAGAACTAAAAGAAACCCTAGAGGTCCTTGAGTCCAACACCTTCATTTTATGGATAAAGGAAGCAAGGTACAGAGAAGTTAATTGACTTGCTCAAGGTAATGTCTCCTAGTGAGTAAATGTCTGAAGTAGGATTTGAACCCAAGTTCTCCCAATTCCACATTCAGTGCTCCAGCCGTTTGACTATGTTTCACCTCAGTGACAAAAAGCTGACTTGTGAAGATTGTCCTAGTCAAAAGTCTTCCACTATGGCCAGGCAGTGTTTCTTCTATTGCAGTACTAGCCTAGCTAAATTCTGAGAGCCCAGTCACCACATTGGCGCCATGACCGTACTCTGGAGAGAGCAGTGAAAGAGGAAAAGGACATATATGTATAAAAATATTTATAAGCTTTCTTTTTGTTATGGCAAAGAACTAGAAATAAGAGCATTGCCATCAGTTGGGGAATAGTTGAACAAACTTTCATATATTGATGTAATGGAATATTATTTGTTGTGTTGTAAGAAATGATAAATGGGACAATTTCAGAGAACCCTGGGATGCCTTAAATAAACTAATGCTGAAGTGAGAAGAATCAAGAGAACAATTTTATATGATAAGAGCAACATTGTGAAAACAAATAACTTTGGATAACTTTAAAACTATTACTGGGGCAGTGCCCAGTTGGGATTCCACAGGACTAATAATAAAATATGCTACCTTTCTCCTGACTGTAAGATTATGAATGCAGAATGATATATCGATTGTTTTGGATATGGCCAGTGAGGGAATTTGCTTTGCTTGTCGCTTCCTATTTGTTGTAAAGATTATATATGTGTGTGTCTGTGTGTGTTGTTGTTATGTTTTTTAATGAGTTTGGGGCAAGTATAGTGGGAAAGAGAGAAAATAGATTTTTGTTCATTGGAAAAAAATATTTTATTAAATTGGGGGTGATTTTTTTCATCCACAGCAACTTTTGAAAGCCATCTATCAATTCATAAAGAATTCATCCATCTGTTTCAGAGAAGTGAATATCCATCCTAATGAAATTCTTTTTAAAACCCTAATAAAATTATTTTTGAAGTATTATAGTAAAAATTGTATACTGAAATAATACCCAGAAAATATAGATAAATATATAATAATATAATTCAAACCTTTTCCCCTTTTTTCCTATTCATACATATAACACAATAAAGCCTTTTTAATGTAGCTTGTGGGGTTCCTTTTCAAACTTTGGTGAAACTCATGGGAAATTCTCAGTGGTGAATCCATTATCTAGCTTGTTCTGCCCCTACATAGCCAGAAAACTGGAACCTCAAGAGTTAACACAATACTAACTTTTCATTTTCTTACTGATCCATGAAAGGAAAACATTACAATAACAAAACATTTTATCATCACAGAAATGAAGATCAAAGAAGAAAATCACAGCATATGTTTCCTGAGTAAAAACAATTGGACAATCTCATCCCTCCTTTCATTTGGGGAGCGAACTCTTTTCAGAATCCTGGCTCATGTAGGAAAAGCAAGGATTCTCTCAGAAGTAGAATAAGAGATTGAAGCTTTTAGTGTGAAGTGCCTCATCTTCCTTGATCAAAGGCTGCTTTTGCCAGTATCACAGAAGGCACCCAGACCTTATGCCGATATTGAAGCATATATAAAGTAAACCCTTTGTCATCATTCCTTGGTGGCATTATTGACATATCTTAGTAAGCCTGTATGCTAACAGAACTGACATTTCTACTCAGGACTCAGTATCCCTAGCATGTTCAGTAGCATGTGCTTTAAATGCTCTGCCTATACTTGTGAATGGAATGATGTCATTCTAAACTTCCTGATTCTTGCCCTGTCTGCTGGTTCTTTGAATAACTTGCTCTTGAAGCAAAATTAATTTGAATGATTGCTAGGGAGGCTATAAACTGAGAAATGCCTCTGCAACACCTTGGATACAGAGGAAACTTTTTTTTTCCTTCAACTTTTAAAAACATGTTTATTTAAAGTTTTTAGTTCTAAATTCTATTTTCCCATTCTTCCTCCTCTTAACCCTCCCCGAGACATCAAGCAATCAGATATAGGTTATACCTATGTAACTATTTAAAACATTTCCACATTAATCATTTTGTGCAAGAAGACTTGGACAAAAGAAGAAAAACAGAATGAAAGGGAGAGAAAAATAGCCTGCTTCAGTCTGTATTCAAGCACTATCAATTCTTTCTCTAGAGGCAGATAGTTGGCTTCATCATCAGTCCTTTGAGATTGTTTTGGATCATTGTATTGCTAAGATCAGCTAAGTCATTTGCAGTTCTTTATCAAACAATATTGCTCTTACTGTGTACAATATTCTCCTGGTTCTGTTTACTTTGTCCTACGTCAGTTCATGTAAGTCTTTCCAGCTTTTTCGGCTCATCATTTCTTATAGCACAATAATATTCCATTACAATTGTGTATCACAGCTTCTTTAGCCATTCCCCAAATGATGGGCATCCCTTTGACTTCCACTTCTTACCCACCATGAAAAGAACTGCTATAAATATTTTTGTACAATTAGGTCCTTTCTCCTTTTTTGGATGTCTTTGGGATATGGACCTAAAAGTGTTATTACTGGATCGAATAGTGTGCACAGTTTTATAGCTCTTGGGGTATAGCAGAAGAAGTCTTCTGATTATTGAAAAGGTAGACTTGTGGGTACCAATTAAAGCATCCATTCACGTCTAAGATGTTATTAATGTTCTCCTTTTCCTCTCGAAGAAGCAGAGAGTCTCCACTCTTTAGGAAAGCAATTGAAGTCAATAATATCTTCCATTTTACATCCTGGTCATAGGTTTTACACTTCTTATGTGTATCAGGGAGCTACTTCAAAGCCAAGAGCTCATACTTATGGATGGAGTGGGTCTCACGTATCAATAAGTCCCATACTAGAAAATCCAATCGATTACTAGTGATCATCTCTCTTGGTACAAAGCTATCTCCTGGACAACTAGGCTGTGGTCAGTGTGTAACACAAAGAGATTGTTCATCTCTAGTTAACATTTCTACCTAGGCCAAGGCTGTTGCATTAAGGGCAGCGAATTTCATCTGGAAGACAGTTGAATACTCTTCCAATGTGTCAGTACCTTCTAATATCTCCAAATATAGTTTGTCTTTTTATAGATAAAGTAAATATTTCTTACTTTTTATTGATGGATTTGCATAAAAATGTCAGTTTCTACTCCCTTCATTGTTTCAAGAATTCAGAATCTAAAGTCAAATGTCTTTAGCCTTTCAAAATTGTCATATCATTTTGAGGTCAAACTCTATACACTTTGTTTTTTTAAGTTAAAATTTCTTTTACAAACAGTACTATTTATTCCTCAAAATGCTCCAGGGAATAACCAATTAGAAAGCTTCTTTCTAGGAGTATTTTACTTTTTTCTCTAATTAAATTATAAATATCCCTTTTTTTATTATTCCACAGGTAGCCATAGGCTGATACTGGGGCATTTCATTAAATCTGTGTCTACCCATGTAAAGTGAATTGAAAAACTACAGAATTTAGAGAGAGAAAAAGACATACACACACACATATACACACACACACATACATGCATACATGCACTCATGAGTGCACATCCACACACACAAAATACTGAAATCTCCAAATAGCCAAAGTGTGTCTTGCAGTCAAAACTACTTTTTGGCTTTACGTTATTCTCTGTTATTTATGTGACCCTTGGGAAGTCACTGAACCTCTCTAAACCTCAGTTTCCTCATTTATAAAAATCTGGACAAAAACAGCACTTATCTTACAGGGTTGTTGTAAGAATCAAATTAGGACATGTACCTAAAGCCCTTTGAAAACCTGGAAGCCCTACATAAATATAAGCTATTACATGGTCATTATCATTAGTATTACTTAATTTGCATATGTGGAAAGATGCAGCATAGCATGTTGGATAAGAGGGAAAGAAAATTGACTTTGGAATCATGATGGCCTAGATTTAAGCCCCTCTTCTGACACATACTGACTGCATGACGCTGAGTGAGTCATTGGATGTTCCACTACCTCAGGTGACTCTTGAAGATTATCAATTGTAGAACAGTTATGGAGGCCCATTGGTAGAGAGGGTTTCCTCAGTGGGAATTTTCTTATACCATCGAAGCCAGACATCTGGAAAAGAGAGCTAGAGACACAGAGACAAAAAGAGACAGAGACACAGAGAAAGCTTGACTTTTCCAGTGCTGAACAGTTATCTATAAAAACCTTGATGACAAACATTTCCATAACATAGTATATTTATACCTCCCTAAAAAAAAATCATGCCTTTATTTCACACTCCGGCAGCACATGACCCTGTCGTTTATTCACTCTCAGATGGAGAGAAAAAATCCCTTTCTACAAGGTTTTGTTTTCTTTGTTTAAGGAGCAGCTTAAAGGAGCACAGAAGTCAGAAATGGCCACCTTGTTAAGGATAGGTATGCCTTGAATCTGCAAATATTCTAGAGAATCCATCCCCCTTGATTCTTTCCTTAAGTAGTAGAGGTTATTTCTTATTTGCATTAAAGAAATGAAGTGATCATTGTCCGGTAATGTCCCTGCACTCAGGGTATATGGATCATTCTCTCTTTTGTAATGGATTATGTACAATAATATGCCCAAAGCTTTCAAAAATTGCTACAAACTTTAAGAAATAATCTATTTCCTGTAAGCCACAGTGTACATCACAGCAGAGCAGGGAGTATACCTTTTTCTTGTCCCACAGCAACCTTTCTCACTGGTATGAAAAGGTGTTGATTAGCTTTTATTTATGCTACATATTTACGATGTCCAACTGAGGAATCACAACTCATTTATTTGGCAGCCTTGGCAGGCAGTTCAAGGAGCACTAAAATGAGAATACGGCATAGTGGCAAAGAATAATCTACAACTCATCAAGCCTCAGATCTTGTGCTCAGTGATTTACAGGGTGTGGAGACAAGAATGTTTCTATAGGAACTTGTTCTCTCAAGGGTCTCCAGACATGTCTATTACTAGCGGAGGTCCAAATGCTTGGAAAATTCCTGGCTTCCCATAGGAGAGGTTTGTCTCTTCATATAAGCACTGTTGAAAGGAAATTATTATTTCATTTTAGTTCACCAAATGGACTCATAGGCTGAGCATCCAAAGCTTTGTTTGTGTGTAAGTGAGTGAGATAATCATTTCCATTTCAGGATGGACTAGGGTTAGATTACACTAAAGGAGGCTAGGTAGCACAGTGGATAGAATACCAGACCTGGAGTCAGAAAGACTCCACTCATTGAATTCAAATCCATCCTCAGACACTATTTGTGTGACCATGGACAAGTCACTTAACCCTGCCTTCCTCAGTTTCCCCATCTGTAAAATGAACTGGAGAAGGAAATGGCCAACCACTTCAGTATCTTTGCCAAAAAAACAAACAAACAAACCCAAAAGGGGTCATGAAGTGAAAAATGACTGTACAGCAACAAGACTATATTAAAGTATTTTCATCTGGAATAATTGAGAGCTGCCTTACAACATTTTTTACTAGTAACTAACACTGTTTATGTTTGTAGGATCGTAGATTTAGAGGTGGAAGGAATCTTAGAAGTTTTTAGTCCCACCCTGTTAAAACTGAGCCACAGTAGATCATAGGAACATTGATTGCTGCAAGGGACTTCAGAAGTCATCTAGTCTGACCCACTGATTTTAAAGGTAGGGAAACTGAGGCCCAATGACTTGCCCAAAGTCACACAGGTTACAGACATGACATAATTGGCCTTTGATCCCATGTCCTCTTACTCCAAATGCAGCAATCTGTCCACTGTTCTTTGCTACTTTACTCTTTGTCAAGTTATATTTAGGCTGAATCAAAGTGCACTTTTTCAGAAATGATTTGACTGAAGTGATGATTTCACTTCACCCGAACATTCCATGTAATTTGCAGTTCTGCAGTACAGTGGATAGAGGTCTGACCTACAGTCTGGAAGACTTGAGTTCAAATGTGGCCACTAGACACTTACTGGTTGTGTAACTCTGGACAAGTCAGCTATCCCTCTTTATCTTAGTTACCTCATCTGTAAATGAGAGAAGAAAGTTACAAAACACTCCAGTATCTTTACCAAGAAATCCCCAAATAGGAGTAATGAAGAATTAGGTATGATAGAAATAGCTAAAAAACAAAGAATTTTGACAGGAATGAAAATATCAATCCCCAGGACGTGAAGTCCCCAGTCCATTACAATGGGAGTGTTTAAGGAAAGAGAAAAGGAGCCATCAGATTCAAATGGCCTTTTAAGTCACCAAACACTCTTAGACCAGATGTCCCTTTCTATGACAGACTAGGATGCCTTAAAGTTACAGAGAATGCTTCAACAGCAAATAATGTTAGTGAAATCCCTTTTTGATCTAGTGAAATCAATTGCTTCAGAAATCTCCCTAGAGCTTATGGCTTTGATTGTGTCAAAGTGCCTGGTTACTTATTCCTTCTAAACACATGTTCATTCTCTACTTCATCTCTCATGATCTTGAAAGGTATGCAGTTGCCCCCAATTTTCAGCCCTAATATGGTCCTGCAAAATGAGGATTGTAGAAGTATGAATTTGACAAATCATGTTTTGTACAAAATTATGTTTATCTTGTCCATCAGTTTGTCTATAAACCAGACAAAAACACGTCGGTAGAATCTTCTTTTAAAGTTTTTCCACAAAAGAATCAAATAACTTTCAGTGCTTCTCTTTTCTACATTATTTTTAATGGATATACTAATTCAGACAACTCCATTTTGACCTGTTAAGCAGGGTATACCTTGTTGGGAAATTCTTACAGGGTCCTGTTAAATGTTTAAACACATGCTGGCAGTTGGAGTTTCCATAATGTAATCTAAGCAATCATTTCCTGGGGAGCTTCCAAAGGTGCTGAGTCATGGATCTGGCTTGCTACCAGGAAAATTTTTTTTTTTTTTTAAAGAATTCCTATTCTCAGAAAAGCAGGACAAGTCACCTCCACAAGTAGATGTTCAATGAATACAGTTCTAACATTGACACAGTGTAGAAACTGACAAGAAAGTGACCAGATAAATCCTGAAAGCTCAAAATCGTAGACTACCCCTTCCTGTCCTGCCAGATTAGTGCCAATGAGTAGGGTGCTGGACCTAGAGCCAGAAAGATCTGAATTCATATTCTGCTGTGGATATTTACCAGCTATGTGTCCTTTGGCAACTTAACCTGTCTATTTCTTAAGCCTGTCTATTTCTCCAAGGTTACTATGAGGATAAAATGAGATAATATTTATAAAGTAATTTGCAAACCTTAAAATATTACAGAAATGATAGCTACTTATTTTATTAATCATTGTCATTATTATTATTTTCCCCTTCCTCCAAATTAAGCTGTGAGATGTGAGATCTTTCTCATAAAGCAATATCCTTCTGATATCTGTACTAGAAAACAAACGCCTTTCTTTTTGTCAAGTGACGACCAAGGAAATCATTAGCTTTCAATTCTGCCTGAGTCATGTTTTATAACTCTTTCAATCCCCAGAAATGTTCTAAACTGGCATTTTGATCCAAACTCTAAAATATTATAACCTTCTCAAGGAAAAAAAGACAATTTACAGCACTGACAGTTCATATGAGAATTAAACTCTTATCATTATCTCTTCGTTTTATACCTACCATTACTGTAGGGAAGGAGCTTTTAAATCTCTAAGTTTGGAGCCAGTTTTCACTCTGAACATAATAATGAAGCAGCTTGCTCTTTTTCCATTCCAAACTATTTCAGTCTTTTCATGTGCTTCTTCCAGTTAAAAACAAAACAAAACGAACAACAAAAAATCAACAGCAATCCACCACCATTTTGTAGATTGTCCAGGTTGCCCAAATGCATCCTGCCAAATTGGAACATTTTGTGTCCAATTCTGCGTCCAATGTGACTAGTTGAAATGAATGCAAATATTGTAAAACTTCATTCATTTGGACTAGCGATTGGGGGAATTCTATCCCAAGTAAGATAAATTTTAAGAAACAATTTTGTTATAATGATACATTTTAGAATGATGGTCTAAGATACAAATGGGGATCAGTCAATCAAATGTGATAAATTCAGGAAGCATTTCAGTTTATGTTAGAAATCTCTAACTTACCTCTGTACATATAATGTTATATCTGATACCATTCCTTTGAATTCATTGTTGTTGTTCATCCTTCATTCAGGAAAGTCATCAGTGACATCACGAGGGTGATGTTTTGACTTCTGTGTGAATTGATTTTAAGTGAGGTAGAGTTGTGCAAAGTTGTCAGCCACACTCTCTCCTTAAGACAAAAGTCAAGATCACTTGTAACTTCCTCTTTAATTTATTAAGCATGTATTAAACATCTCAGTGCAAGGAAAGAGACAGTATGGCTTAAAGGATAGAAAGAAGCCATGTAGATCTGGATTCAAATACCACCTCTTACATATACTGACTGTGCGACTTTAGGCAAGTCACTGAACATCATTATAATCTAGACAACTCTTTAAAAAAGATTCTCATTTGAACAGAAGATGCCAGTCTGTACTGTTTGAGGAAGTTCTCCCCAGGGAGCTCCCTAAAGCAATGAAATCACAATTCTAATCCCCCTCCCTAAGTACAAGGCACTGAGAATACAAAGAGGAGGAGGAAAAGAAGAAGGAAAACTTTATCATTTTAAAGTTTGCAAAGTCCTTTACAAATTTTCTTTTCATTTTATCTTCATAACCTTGGGAGGTGAGGACTGTAATTCTCTCTATTTTGCAGATGAGGAACTGAAAAGAATGTTAAAAATTATAAACTATCTCTCTCCTCAGTGAGCTTATATTCTCCTGGGACATGCTAAGAAATGAACAGATAAGTAAGTGTAAGATAATTTGAGAAGGAGCAGACTGGCTAAAACTACAAACGTAAGGAAAGGCTTCATATGGGTCACACCTGAGGCAATCTCAAAGGATGCTGAGAATTCTGGGGCTGAGGTAAAGAAGGAATGCATTCTATTTTTCTTTTTTCATTAAATTTATTTATTTAACTTTTAACATTCATTATCACAAAATTTTGGGTTACAAATTTTCTCCCCTTTTATCCCCTCCCCCCCCCCAAACACCAAGCATTCTAATTGCCCCTATGACCAATCTGCTCTCTCTTCTATCATCCCTCTCTGCCCTTGTCTCCGTCTTCTCTTTTGTCCTGTAGGGCCAGATAGCTTTCTATACCCCTTTACCTATATTTCTTGTTTCCTAGTGGCAAGAACATGACTCGACAGTTGATCCTAACACTTTGAGTTCCAACTTCTTTACCTCCCTCCCTCTCCACCCCTTCCCTTTGGAAGGCAAGCAATTCAATATAGGCCCAATCTGTGTAGTTTTGCAAATGACTTCCATAATAGTTGTGTTGTATAAGACTAACTATATTTCCCTCCATCCTATCCTGTCCCCCATTACTTCTATTCTCTTTTGATCCTATCCCTCCCCATGAGTGTCGACCTCAAATTGCACCCTCCTCCCCATGCCCTCCCATCTCTCATCCCCCCCACCCTGCTTATCCCCTTATCCCCCACTTTCCTGTATTGTAAGATAGGTTTTCATACCAAAATGAGTGTGCATTTTATTCTTTCCTTTAGTGGAATGTGATGAGAGTAGACTTCATGTTTTTCTCTCACCTCCCCTCTTTATCCCTCCACTAATGAGTCTTTTGCTTGCCTCTTTTATGAGAGATAATTTGCCCCATTCAATTTCTCCCTTTCTCCTCCCAATATATTTCTCTCTCACTGCTTGATTTAATTTTTTTAAGATATGATCCCATCCTCTTCAATTCACTCTGTGCACTCTGTCTCTATGTATGTGTGCATGTGTGCGTGTGTGTGTGTAATCCCACCCAGTACCCAGATACTGAAAAGTTTCAAGAGTTACAAATATTGTCTTTCCATGTAGGAATGTAAACAGTTCAACTTTAGTAAGTCCCTTATGACTTCTCTTTGCTGTTCACCTTTTCATGCTTCTCTTCATTCTTGTGTTTGAAAGGCAAATTTTCTTTTTAGCTCTGGTCTTTTCATCAAGAATGCTTGAAAATCCTCTATTTCATTGAAAGACCAATTTTTCCCCTGAAGTATTATACTCAATTTTGCTGGGTAGGTGATTCTTGGTTTTAGTCCTAGTTCCTTTGATTTCTGGAATATCCTATTCCATGCCCTTCGATCCCTTAATGTAGAGGCTGCTAGATCTTGTGTTATCCTGATTGTATTTCCACAATACTTGAATTGTTTCTTTCTAGCTGCTTGCAATATTTTCTCCTTGACCTGGGAACTCTGGAATTTGGCCACAGTGTTCCTAGGAGTTTCTCTTTTTGGCTCTCTTTCAGGCGGTGTTCTGTGGATTCCTTGAATATTTATTTTGCCCTCTGGTTCTAGAATCTCAGGGCAGTTTTCCTTGATAATTTCATGAAAGATGATGTCTAGGCTCTTTTTTTGATCATGGCTTTCAGGTAGTCCCATAATTTTTAAATTGTTTCTCCTGGATCTATTTTCCAGATCAGTTGTTTTTTCAAGGAGATATTTCACATTATCTTCCATTTTTCCATTCTTTTGGTTTTGTTTTGTGATTTCTTGCTTTCTCATAAAGTCATTAGCCTCCATCTGTGCCATTCTAATTTTGAAAGAACTATTTTCTTCAGTGAGCTTTTGAATCTCCTTTTCCATCTGGCTAATTCTGCTTTTGAAAGCATTCTTCTCCTCATTGGCTTCTTGAACCTCTTTTGCCAATTGAGTTAGCCTATTTTTCAAGGTGTTATTTTCTTCAACATTTTTTTGGGTCTCCTTTAGCAGGGAGCTGATCTGCTGTTCATGCTTTGACTTCATGTCTTTCATTTCTCTTCCCAGCTTTTCCTCCACCTCTCTAACTTGATTTTCAAAATTCTTTTTGAGCTCTTCCATGGCCTGAGCCCATTGAGTGGGCTGGGACACAGAAGCCTTGACTTCTGTGTCTTTGCCTGATGGTAAGCATTGTTCTTCCTCATCAGAAAGGAAGGGAGGAAATGCCTGTTCCCCAAGAAAGTAACCTTCTATAGTCTTATTTCTTTTCCCTTTTCTGGGCATTTTCCCAGCCAGTGACTTGACCTCTGAATATTCTCCTCACACCCACCTCGCCTCCTGATCCTCCCAGCCAGCGTTTGGGGTCTGAGATTCAAATGCTGCTTCCAGCCTCAGGGCTTTTGGCGGGGGCAGGGCTGCTATTCAGTGTGAGATTAAGTTCAGGTGGTCAGGTGGGGCAGGGCCGCCTCTCAGGCTCAGTTCCCTCAGGGGGTTTATGCACAGACCTTCAACAATGGATCCAGGCTCCTGCCTGCTTGGAGAGCCCTGGTCTGCCGCCACCTCTCAGCTTCTGCCTCCCGAGGGGGCCCGAGCCATGGGGGCACCCCACTCCCCTCTCGACCCGCCAAAAAGACTCTCCCACCGACCCCAGTCACCTGTGGGTGGAGGGACTCATGCGGCTGCTGGAGATCCTGTCCCTGAAGCCCGCTTGGATCTGTTCCTCTTGGTGCTGCGGCCGCGGCAGGTCTGGGCTGGGCTCCGTGTCTGCAGCGCAACGGACCCTTTGCAAGAGAAATCTTATCCGCTCCACTGTTCTATGGCCTCACTGCTCCAGAATTCGCTGTGAGTTACTTTATACAGATGTTGTATGGGTTGTGGGTTTGGAGCTATGTGTATGTGCGTCTTTCTACTCCGCCATCTTCAGGAATGCATTCTATTGACCTTAAGCATTTCTGACCACTTTCTTCACCCTTTTTCAGGAAGTCAAGCAAAACTAGGCCAAAGTCTAGTGTATATAACCAACAGTTCTTTCATTTGGTGGCTATATGTAAAAAAAAAGTAGAGATTTTGAAAGCTTGACTTTTTCATATTTGGGGCAAGGATAGTACTTGGATGATTAAATGGATTACTAGGCTAGAGTTATAGGATGACTTAGGTTCCCACATCTGCCACTTAGTAGTTATGTGAATTTGAGTAAGTCAGTTTAACCTTTATGTGCCTCAACAATTCAATAGGACGTATTTTACTAAGTTATAGACTGGTTGCGATCTGAAAAGGCAGATGAAATTTCTGCCATGGAGGTACCACCCTGGAGATGGAAGGGGACAAAAATGAGATTCTTATATTCACATTTTAAAAAAAATTAAACAAGTTCCTTGCAGAAATATTATGATTCAAGATTTATTGAATATAAAACATTTTTATATATCTTAAAAGCACTATAGAAGTGTCATCTCTTATTATAAAGTATAACAATGACCTGCCAGTGAAACAGAAAATGTATTATAGTAGAAGCAATTATCTTGCACAGTGGATAGTCTGTCAAACATGGAATCAGAAAGACCTGAGTTCAAATCCAGTCTCTAACACATATTAGCCATGTGACCCTAAAGTCATTTAACCTTTCTCAGCCTGTAAAATTATATATAAATATATGTATATGTAATTATAAAAATGACATCTTCAAGGATATTGGGACAAAAATGAGATTTGTACAGTACTTTGATCTATTATTAGTACCATTAATAATAACCATAATAAAGTTCTAGAAAATTCCATCTTTGGAATTATCACCAAAATACAGCAGATACCCCATTTCACAAATCATCACAAATAAGGAGGAGATGATAACACTATATTTTGCCCTGGTCAGACCACATCTTGAACACTCTGTTCACTTCTTTGTATTACATTTTTGTAAGGACATTTCTAAGTGGAAGTTTGAGCAAAATGGTGAAGAACTTCATGTCATGTGAAGATAGTTTGAAGGGACTGTATTGGAGAGAAAAGCACTATTTAGACTAGACACAGGGGTTCTTAAACTGGGGTCCTTGAACTTTTTTTAAAAAAAAGTATTTTTTAATCCAATTTTATTTTCAGATTTGAATTCTCTTCTTTCTGTTCCCCCTCCCCCATTGACAGAGAAAACATAAAAACCAAAAATTATTATAAATGTATATTATAAATATATATTATATATAAATATAAATTATATTTGTGCACATAAATAAGAGGGAGACAGGCAAAGATTCAAGCAAAACAGATTCCCACTTTAGCTATCTCCAAAAAGGAAAACAATTGTTTCAGTCTGCACTCGAGTTCATCACTTGTCTATCTGGAGATAAATGGAGTGTTTTATCATGAGTCCTCTAGAATCATGGCTAGTCATTGTGTTGATCATTGACTAAGTCTTTCTGGTTCTCTGTTTTTACAGTATTGGTGTTGTGGTATAAATTGTTCTCCTGGTTCTGATCACATTCATGCAAGTCTCCCCAAATTTCTTTGGGACCATCCTTTTCATCATTTCTTATAGCACAGTAGTATTCTATCTCATTCATATAGGAATATCTAGTGAGGTTTGACTTCACATCTGTGAAAGGGGAAGGCAAAGAAAAGTTGGCTTTTGATAATGGGTAACTGTAAGAATGATCTTCCCTCTGACAGAAGTGGGGAAATCAAGAAGAACTGGTATTAGAGAATTATGTATCATCATCTATTTAGTTCTTTAAGCTATATAGTTATGTAGAAAAAGAGACACTACTTCTATTGTGGTTCAGTACCAGAGTGTCTCCAGTTATCCTGATACATGAAATTCTCATGAAATATCTGAAGTAAAATTTTGATTCATTTTCATTTTAAATATTAATTTATGACATAAAGCACAGGAAAAGGGGGGAGGCATTGTGAAAACAGAGGGACATTTTGTAATAATTTATAATAAATAGATATAATAGATAGATTTTTTTGGCTAATTAAATTAAGCACCTTTTACCACTTTTTGTGTAGGTATGTTTAAGTATGTAACCAATGAACCAAAATAGTATCAGCTAGGGTTAAACAAATAGGTAGTGGAGTGTTCCACTCCAATCTAGATTTCCTGGGTTTTAGCCCTGACTCTTATGTACAACTGACAGTTATCTGTATAACCATAAGTAAGTAACTTAATTTTTTTTACCCTAGTTTTCTCATCTTTTCAATGAGCACAATACTCACTGGCCAGCCTATGTTCAGAGTTGTTATGAATATCAAATGTATTTGAACTCATAAGGAACAATTGTCAAGAAAGGAGGAGATGCTGAGAGAGTGTGATGTCTTAGAAACCAGAGAGTAGAGGGTGTACAGATTGAAGTGGTGGTTATTAGTGATCAGTGCTGTGGATAGGTCAATTGGATTGTGATCAGAGACAGAAAAGAACAACAACATTGGATTTGATAATTAAAAGAGCACTGGATATCTATGTGAACCTATAGGATTATAAATTATGAGCTGGAAGAGGTATTAGAAGTTCATTTTACAGATGAGAAGATAGAGACAGTGATTTATTTACCTATGGTCAGAAAGCTACTATGTGAGGTAGGATTTGAATTCAGATCTTCCTGATTCCAAGTCCAGCACTCAATTTACTATGTAAGCTAGCTGCCTCCTGTAGTTTCAGCAGTTTTGAAGGCAAATGCTAGATCATCAAGAGCAAGCAAAGGAGTAGAGATAACACATTTTTTTCCAGAAAAAGTGGTGATGAAAATGAAGAGATAGATGGAATACTATTTTAAAAGGGTCAAAAAGTAAAGATTTTTATTTTCTTAGGATTCAGAAGACTAATTAGGCTTGAGTGCAGATAGGAAAGAATCAGTAGAGGGAGAGATTAAAGTTGCCAGAGGACACATAAGTAGATGAGAAAAAAATGTGGAAAGATTAAAATGTCTAAATAGTAATCATTTCTGAGAAAGGAGGGAAGGAGGAGAGAATTGATGGTAAGATCAGAGAACAGATACTGATAAATTTGGAGTTATAGAAGATGGAAGTTTAGAGATTCATGTTAGATGACTTCAGACTTCTTGCTGAGGACAATTATGAATGTGGAGGTGGATTGGAGGCTTCAGAAAATTTCAGTTCAATTCAACAAACTATTAAATTATAACTATATACAGTACGATGTTCTAGGAACTAGAGCTCTAAGATAAAAGCAAACCTGTTACTGTCCTCAAGGAGCTTACTTATTATTATACTTAATTACATATATTATGATATGTGAAATATATTATAATAATTACTACATATGTATGTATTATCACATATTAAGAAATAGAACACATCATCAGATAAGTGGGGGGGGGGAGAGCACTAACAACAGGGGCAGTCAGAAAAGGCTTTGTGTGGAAGATGGCACCTGAATTGAGCCTTAAAGGAAGTGAAGGATTTCAAGGTGAGGTTAAGGGTAGGAAGAGGATTAGACCAGTAACTGTGGGAAATGAGACAGGAATCAGTGAATAATGGGGAAGATTCCTGGCAGCCTGAGAAAACTCAGCTGAAGTTGTGCAAAAGAAATTTCTTTTCAATGTAATAAGTACCATATTCTTTCTCCACTGACATTCCACATCATGGAATCAGGGGTTGATATTACACAGCATTGAGGATTACCAAACTGAAAAGAATGAAGGGTCAAGGGCACAACAGATTCTAAGGTGGGGGATTTTTAGTGGTCACTGAAATTACTGATCATGGAATCCCAAGTGGGATGAGAGGCTAGAGCTACCAGATTAGAGGAATTCAAAAGGGTGATTAGAGAAGAGGGGTGGAGAGACCAGAAGTCGTAGTGATTGGAAACAGCAGATTTAGTAAGAGTGAGGGAGTGGGAAGGATGGAAGAAGAAGACTGTAATCACACAGTGATATTTCAGAATTCCCTGTCTTGGAGGGAATGCCATTCCATGTCATGGTAATGTCTAAATTGTGACTATGCTGGTATGTGGAAGAGACATGGAGGTTGTTGCAGATGAGGAGTTTAAGGATTTGTTGGGTCAGGATGGCACTAAGACTCCACCTTTATAGTTGGAGTCATCTCCAGTGATGAAGAGCACAGTCTCATTCATGATCTTGAAAGAAATGATTATTTCACTCGTACATTATTAATCAGTTAGTATCAGGAGGAGAAGAGAATCCAGGCTTTTTTTTTTTCTATTTATTTCCTCATTTTAAAGTCCAGCCTCTCAGAGACATTTCTGACCTTGCCCCCAAATTTACCCCACAGGGACCATCTTTTCTAGATGGAATTCTTAACCCACCATTGTTCATTATTCACTAACTGGGTGGAGGATAGGTCCTTTTGTTTAGATTGCACAAAGAAGGAGTGGTCTGACTTGAGATGAGTCTCTCTTTGTCCATATGATCAGAATCAGGTACCCAACCCCTCATTAGAAAAGGCCTCTTTCTCATTGTAATATTTCTTCTCTCCTTACTTGTTGATTTCCTCTTATTGAGAACACCCACTCTTCCAAGAGTTTGTAGCACCAAGGCAATATTCACAGCACCTAGGGGTGGCCATGAATATGCCAGCGCAGTTCTGAATTGCAAAATACAACAGACTCTCCACGTGGAAGACAGAACCAAAACATTTATTCAGACACCAGAAAGTCGAATCCCAACACCAGAGAGCCAAATACATCATAGCAACAAAGAAATCCATCATAGTAACCAAGAAGTCTACACATATTATCAGGTCTTCTCACAGACAAATGCTCACAATCCTAGCTGCCTGCTTCCTCTGTCTTTCCTAGCTCTGACTAGTCTGACCAACTTCCTCTTAGCTTCACTCTACCTCCACCTCTTCCTATTCCATATGACTTGACTTGTATGACTCAGGCTTCTATGTGACTTAAACAGGTCACATGGGTCTATTAATGGATGGGAAAGATCTTTCCATTAAGAAGCAAAATTACATTAACAATAAGCAAAAATGTATTATCAATACTGTGCTGCGAAGTCTTCATTTTTCATCTTTGTTTTATGAGAGAAAGTCAAATAACCATCATTTTATTAATTATCTGCTGGCTATAATTAATAAAATCAATTGTTAATTACCAGAAACTATGTCTTTCAAACTTTTCATATGTCACAATCTCTGTGCTCTTCCTGTTTGGGGTCTTCTATAAGACCACCACATGGGAGCCACCTAGTGTTCTGGAGTGTTCTAAATGTCAATATTTAGAGGGTACAGCCAGATCCTTTGGGCCATCCACTCATGTCACATAACCTGTCCCCCTCTTCCATTCCTAATGCTCTCTGATGCTAGCCTTTGTATTTAATGTTGTAAAGCAGTTTTTGGTTGGTAATGTGTTGCAGCCTACTCAATCCCCCTCAACGTGCCACCATTGTCCTTTGGGTGATCCATCAAAGATTGTAGTATCCCATCACTTGCAGCCATGAGAGGGCTTGTCAACATGAAGTTTCCTAGAATGCTGCTGGTGGGGTGGGGAGGATAGGTTATAACACTGAACAATATGTATGAATGACTGAGGAAGGTGGGAGAGTGATCTGGAAGTCCATAGAGGATATTAGTGGTCAAGCAGATAGGTTAGTATAAGAAAAGAATGACCATTACAACAGGGAAGTTTATGAAAGGAATAGGACAAAAAAAAATGTCCTAGAAACAGCAGGGGAGCACCAACATTACATTGGTTCATTCCTTTGATGGGAGGGTATGATGAAAGGAACAGTTTTGTGATGTCTACTGTCTTCACAGAAAAGCCAGGTTTCTATCCAAATTAGGAGTTGGAAAAGGAATTTAAGGAAAAGATCTAGGATGAAGGAGGATTTGTGTAAAATAGAGGCAGAGCATTCCAAAGGTCTTGGGAAATGGGCATAAGTAATGGAGAGATAAGGGAGAAATGGATTCGGAAAGGAGTAACCTCATATTTGCAAGAAAAAACAGAGGCAACTTGTTGTAATGGAGTCAGGAAAATCCTGGACTTGATCTCACAAAATTCACTAGGATTTATTTATCTGTTAAGTGTTAGTTACAATTTGGTGTAGGGCATTTCCGTACCAAGAGTTCCCTAGACTGAGGAAATCATAGGCTAATAATTCAAGTTTTCATAAATTTATACAAAACATACCCAGAAGTAATTCTCAAATCTCTTTTGAGGTTTTTTTGGCTATTTATCATTTTAATAATGAGCAAATTGAAATGCAATAATTTACTCAGTGGTACAGAGAGTGTCAGACTGAGTGGCATCAGAGTAAGACTATAAGCACAACCTAACAATTCAATTTCCTTATTTCTGTCATGCTTAATTTGTTTTCTCTCTGACATGTAAGCCTTTAAAAGGGATTTTTAACTATTTCTAACTCATATTTTAAATTCCTAGGATTTTGAAACAAAATGTCCTTTTCTTCAGACCTCTTATTATAAGTCTAGAAAATTGTTTCTTAGTTAATTCTTTTACTGTAAGAAATAAAGTAGGAAAAAAAAAGTTGAAGCTAAAAGTAAAGAGACTTTTACATTACATTCACAAGCATTGTGACCTTCTGGGATCTTTTATTGTTTACTTCTCTAATTATTTATAGCAAAAGTCACCATCAGAATCCTTTCTTGGCCGAGAGAAGAGATCCAATTCTCAGTCATATATTGGACGACCAATTGAGCTTGACAAGATCTTGCTGTCCAAGGTTAAAGTACCTCACACATTTGTCATCCACTCCTACACACGGCCAACAGTATGCCAGTACTGCAAGAAGCTTCTCAAAGGGCTTTTCAGACAGGGCCTACAGTGTAAAGGTAAGGAAGCCATTATTTTTGGACTGATTTCTCAAGGTAAATAAGATTCAAAAATCTGAGTTTGTTTGTCAATTAAACTCTGAGTACTTCAGCTGTCCATCAGTCTGAAATTAGTCAATAAGCATCGGGTGCTTACTATTTGCCAGGCATGGCAAAATGCATGTTTTTTTTGTTACACAGAGTCTTCTCCAGTGCGTGAGTCTATTTATTTCTGTCATTCTGATCAGATTGTAGGTTCAACTGTCACAAGCGCTGTGCACCCAAAGTACCAAACAACTGCCTGGGTGAAGTCGCCATTAATGGAGGTAGGTGGAAGGGATCCATTCTTCTTGGGCTCTGCAAGTGAATAAATGTTGTGTCTCCAGTTCTTCCCTGCTAGGTAAAGAGAATCATTTACTGAGTGATCTTTCTCCTCCCACATCTAAATTCTCTGATCTCCATAATGTGAAGTATTGCTTGGGCTTGGCATTTCCAACTCAACTGAGCACATGCCAGGAAAGTATTCATTTCAGTGCATTAAGTTTCAACAAAAAAGGCCACAAGTCCTCGAATATTAGAGAATACAGTGCAGCTATTGATGTTTTAATGGTGGTCTTAAATGCTAATTTACTAATGAGCTTTCACATCTCTCCTGGATCAGAACCCTGTTCAGTCTGATCGGTAATGTAAGGGCCAGGATTGCCTACACACTACAGTTATTGATCTGCCCCTTCCCTCACCCAGTTGTTTCTCCCACAGAGATAATACACTCGATAGTCTTCCCAAGAGAAAAGTGGATATGCTATTAACCACAGACAAATAATCATCATGCTTTTCCCACACCTCCATGGGGTTAGCTCAATTTGAATGGAACACATGAACATGTTAACAAATTTTATAAATGTGTGTATGTATATGTATATGTATATTCTCTCAGAGATTCTTAATTTAGGGATTGTGAATGTATTTTTTAAAATTATTTTTATATCTTATTTTAATATGTGGTTTCCTTTGTAATCCTATGTATTTTATTTTATTCATTTAAAAACATTATTCTGAGGAGTCTGTCGGTTTCACTCAACTGCCAAAGGAAGTACTGATACAAAAAAAGTGAAGAATGCTTGCTCAGACTTCATCAGAACAAAATGAGGTTTTCTTTTTTTGGGGTGAATTTATTTATTTACTTTTACTTTTCAACATTCACTTTTGAGTTCTAAATTTTTTCCCCTTTCCTCTCCTCCCCCCCCCAAGATGATGTGCAATCTCATATAGGCTATATATGTACATTCATATTGAACATATTTTCACATCAGTCATGTTGTAAAGAAGAATGGGAGAAACCAATAAAATGGGATTTTCAGGGGGTCCATTAAAAAAAATCATCCTTTTGAACTTCCTTTTAGAACTTAGAATATGGCTTAAAAAAATATGAAGGAAGATAGCATGGTAGAGTAACAAGTACTCTACCTCAAGTCATAGGATTTTGATTCAAATCCCACCTCTGACATTTCCTGACTGAATGATCTTGGTCAAGTCCCTTAACTTCCTTGACCCTTAGGTTTCTGTCTTTATAGGAGGGAGTTGGTCTAAATGACTTCTGATTTCTATTCCAGCTTTAAATCCTTGATCATCTGTTCATTTGTGATCAAATACAGATCACTCACTCTCAAGAAGAAGAAAAAAAACCCTAAATTTTCTTTCCAGAAATTCCCATACCGTGCAGTTAGTCCTCCGGATAGGACTTCCCACCAACAAGTTTGCTAAAACAGTAAAGTATTTTGTGACCATGGGTAGGTTTTGATTCTGTGTTCTAGCTCATAAGAGTAACAAAATAATGTCCAAAACATGATAGGGGAAATGGGTTCAGTGTTTTAAAGATTATAAGAATTCCTTGAGGTATAGGGAAAGATATGGTTCCTTTACTTGGAAGGTCTCCATTACTTGGAGACTCCAAGACCTCCTTAACTTGGAGACAAATTTATTTTACCTGGAAGGAAAAGGTGGGAGTAGTTCTCCAAGAAAACATTCCAGTGTTGCCTTTTGGCATTTAGTTCTCTGAATTAACTGCCAAAATTGAGAGGCTGGCAATTTTCCCACTTCCTATGGTGTGATGTTGACTCCGTGTCAAGCATAGTGAATATCAGCGTAGGTTTGACAGCTACAACTGTGGGAGAACAGAGCAATTTCAGAGATGCTGTTAGTTGCTTTGAAAATGTTATTTCCCAAACTGAAAAATCTGGTAAACTCTCAGTTTACCTACTTTTTTGTAGCATGGCAGACTGGTGTTCTGAATCAATCAATTTCTAATTTTAAAATAAATACTTTACATTACTATCTAATGATAATGTATTATTTTCATCAACCATTAGATATATGGGACTAGTTATTTTACATTTTGAATATGTCAGAAATTTAAAGGTAGTTTCTTAAATGATCTCTTTCTTCTTAGAAATAGCTATTAAAAAGTATCAGCAGCATCAAATAATGAATCTGATTGTCCTTCCCACTGGGTAACATGGTATACAAAAATACTCCGGGATCCGCTGTGTACTTCTGCTTGTCAGAATAGACAAAGGAGAATTGGATCTAGTGTTGTGTTAAGTGACCTCCTGTCCTTTTTTGTCTGCTGTCACCGTTACAAATGGCACATTTTCCCTATTCTTCCTATGGCCCACCATATCAGTAAGCCAAGGCAACTCAAGCATGTGCTATTGGAAAAACAAACAAATAGACATTAAGTTCTCCCATAGACAGAGATTCCCAGGAAAATAAGTAAAGGAGAATAGGGAACTACTTATAAATATCTTTTAGAATTACTAATTGAGTTTCATTTGGCATGCTCAATTTTATTTTAGCCCCTGGCCCCATGGGTCAATGTTTATTTTCATGGTTGACTTAATCCAATTTTACAGATTTGCTTAGCCCTGGGGCAGAGTCTGATGTGGTCATGGAAGAAGGAAGTGATGACAATGATAGTGAAAGAAATAGTGGCCTCATGGATGACATGGAGGAATCAATGGTCCAGGATTCTGAGACATCCATGACAGGATGTCACAGTGATAATGGGGATGTACAGGACCTGGATCAAGACCATGATGATTCAAACCGAATGATCAGGTAAGAAGCTCTCAGACTCCTTCCTAACAGAGTACTGTTTCAGAGTAAAACAGTAGAATCAGAAGTTTTATAAACTCTTCTCTCGAAGCTATTTTAAAGTTATTAATAGATCTGGAATTGTGTAAAGGGCCAACAATGGAGTCAGAAAGAGCCTTTGATATATATTAGCTACAGAGCTTGGGCAAGTTACTTAACTTTTAGTAACCTAGGCAACTGAAGACTAAATTATAGGAGAAATGGTAATCTACATCAGTGAAATGAGTTTTCACGCTGAGAGTTCCTCGTAAGTCTGAAACCCAGGTCTTCCTCTTTCCTCAAGTTTTGTTTTTTACATGTACCGAGTTGGTTCAGTGGATAGAGTGCCAAGCCTGGAGTCAAGAAGACTGAAGATGAAATCTGGCCTCAGACACTCACTAGCCATGAGACCCTGGGCAAGTCACTTAACCTCTATTTCCCTCAGTTTACTCATCTGTAAAATGGGGATGATAATAATAGCAGTTGCTTCCCAAAGTTGCTGTGAATATCAAATGAAATAAGAATTATGAAGTGCTAAGCACAGTGCCTGTCACATTAGAAGCATTATATAAAAGTTAGTTAGCTATTAAAATAATTTACCCTGTTGACATATTTGTGAAATAGTTGTATACTGTGATTGGGAAATCTAGTCTGGATTCTTTTTTCCCAATAATGTCTTTGAATTCAGTTAAAATATCAAATACTTATTAAGCCCTCCTGGGTTCAGAGCATTGTGCTAAGTTCTGGGAGAGACTGGGAGAGATCTGATCAGTAAGATGTGGTCCTTTTCTTTGTGGGACTGAAACATCTGTTTGAGGGATTAGACAACAACTCTGTTATACTAAAAAGTTCCAACATCAGTCTGACAGTTAGAAAACAACTTTTCATAGATTGTGGAATGCTCTGTGCCCATTTGCTTCCAAAAGTTTCCTCAAAATTTATTAGCTACAAGATTACCTAACATCTATTGAAAACTCTCTCTCTAGAGACACAAACGTATGGTATCTGCTTTTTCAATATTCTTACAAGATCTGTATTATCAATGAATACTGTTACAAATATGAGCAGTACCACTGTGTTATTTTATCTATCACTATAATTTCATATTTGTAAACAACGATTCCAAAGGATTGACTAGTTATCTTCCCTGATGAAAATACTAATATTTTATGTATCCCAACAATTTTCTTCTATTGTAGAAAGCAGTTGTTTTATTCACTTGTTGTACAAGTCTTCTCAGAATCAGATGTACAAGAAGAATAGCAGGATAAGAGCTTATCCCAACATCATTTCTATCTACTCAAATCAATGTAAAAATAATATCAAAAAGAATTGTAATAGTAGTAGCGACTTAGTGTTTACAAAAACTTTCCCCTTAACCACTTTGTGAGGTCGTAGTATAAGGATTGTTATCTGCATTTTACAGATGAAGAAAGTTTAAGTGATTTGCCTACATATAATCTGTTTATTATAAAAATTTTGTTCCTCTTTGCTAATTGAACAAATTCATTCATTGCCAAATTCAATTAAAATCAGCAGCATTTATGAGCCCACTGTATGTGTTTGATTCCAGGGAATACAAAGACAAAACAAAATCTTTGCCTTTAAGGCCCTATTCAATTGAAAATTAAATATGTGTACAGATAAAGAATGCAAAGTAATTTCAGGAAAAAAGAGAAATAGCTACTGGAATCAAGAAAAGACTTGTTTATAAGAGCACCTGAGAGGAGCCTGGAAATCAGGGATTTAAGAGACAAAGGGGGAGAGGGTGTGTGTGTGTGTGTGTGTGTGTGTGTGTGTGTGTGTGTGTGTGTGTGTGTGTGTGTGTGTGTGTGCGTGTGTGTGAGAGAGAGAGAGAGAGAGAAGAAGAAAGGGAGAAAGAGAGAGAGAGAGAGGAAGAGAGAGAGAAAAAGAGAGAGAGAGAAAGAGGGGGGGAAGGGGCAAAGAATTGAAGGATTCCTATATAAAATTACATTAATAAAATTCTTAGAACCCACCAACAATTGCCAAAAAATCCATTAACACAACTTGTCTGGTTATTTTTACGTACTAGGAGAGATCTGTCCCCTGGCCATCTGTCGCTTAAATGCATGCATGCCTTTAGTAACTATGGCCTCTGGGAAAGACAAACTAAAAGAATCAAAACAAATCTATCACAAGGACTGGAAAAACAACTCAGAAATTCAAACTTGAGTCTCCTGACATTTAGTCCCATAGGACACTGGTCAATCAGTGTCTTTAAGGATCAGTTACCTCATTTGGAAATGAGGGATTTAGACTAAGTCATCTCTAAGGTCTTTCTAGCTTTACTATTCTGTGATCTGGAACCTATCAACAGGGAGTCTGTTGCATCATTCTCATATATAAAGGACATCACATTTCTAGTAGGAGGCATTCATTTCAAAATAGATCCACATTCCAGTTAACAAGCTTAGATAGTGTAAAATATAAACAGATTAGATATATCCTGAAATAGCTCATAAAGATGTTAATATCTCTGCATAGAGGGATAGGGTTTAGACATTTGATTTCATTGATACTGAGAGATCCAGGGTACAGGAACTCCTACTGGCAGGCTGGCACCTTTTCTGAAATTTATATTCTTAGAGAGTTTCCTGGAGCAGTGAGAGATGATTAAGAAACTTCACCAAGGCTACACAGATAGGATTTGTCAAAGATGGGACATGAACTCAGGTCTTCAGACAGAGCTACATACTTATGTATGTATCTAAATATTGTGCCCCTGCCCCAAGACAGTAATATGGTAAGCCCACAATTCAAGTATTTGTTAATTGTTCATTAGTTTTAATATGCAGATATGAAGTCAGTCCGAGCCTTCAGTGTGATCTACCTGGTCAATTTCAACCACCTAGTTTTGCTTTAGTGGGAACTATAGTTTCTACTATGTTAGTAGTTCATTTCTGAAAAAGATACATATGTATTTATATTTGTGTATTCATAAATGTATATATGTATATCTTTGAGTAAGAAATGTGTCTGTATGTGAAAACATGTCTTCCCTAAAATATTTTTACTTTTCTCCAAGCCCATCAACCAGTAACAATATTCCTCTCATGAGAGTGGTTCAGTCTGTCAAACATACAAAAAGAAAAAGCAGCACAGTGATGAAGGAAGGATGGATGGTTCACTACACAAGTAAAGACACACTGGTAAGAATCCCAGTGAGCAGAGCCTTCTCTTTTCAACCTGGTCCTAATTATCTAAGTTGCAACTGTATAAATGATGCTTGATGCTCAACGTCTTAGCCACAGGAAGTGAACCTCGACCTACCTGTCAGGAGAGAATTAGTTTAAACACGTAGCTAATGTGTAGGTGTCAGA
The DNA here is from genome assembly GCF_028372415.1 of Notamacropus eugenii. Classification (NCBI taxonomy): domain Eukaryota; kingdom Metazoa; phylum Chordata; class Mammalia; order Diprotodontia; family Macropodidae; genus Notamacropus; species Notamacropus eugenii. The sequence continues at coordinate 45,937,006 of NC_092878.1, read as the reverse complement.
TACAGTCGAAAAAGCAATTGTATTAGGAAAAAAATGTGGAAAGAAGTTACCAGAAAACAAGATCATTTATTCTCTTGCTTAAGATGTTCTGCAAAACAGCTCTAACTTTTGCCTGTCAATTTTCTGGCAGTCATAAAAGCCACTGTATGTGCTTAAGGTACACTCCTACATGTTCCAGGATTTTAAATGAAACATGACATATTAGAAAGGATAAGAATGTAGTTAAACCCACCTGTGCACTTCCTGAATCTTTAATGTGTTATTTTGCTGTTTGACCAGATCTATAGAGTAACAGTCCTCTATGTAATTGTTTTATTGATCAGAGGAACAGTTACCACCCACCTATTCTTAGATACTTCAGTTTATTTCATAACTTTGATTTTCTTGCATTCCTAACAGAATATGAGTGATAATTAGATTAACTTCTCAAAGAGCAGTTAATAAGTGACCATTTATTGATCAGTCAATTGTTCAGTAACATACTGTCGGGTGACAGTTCGTCAATTGCTCAGTAACATACTGTTGGGTGACAGTTCGTCAATTGCTCAGTAACGTACTGTTGGGTGACAGTTCAAATCTGCCATTTGACCAAAGTAGAAAACTCCTAGTGGGGGGAGGGGGAGAGAAATCTAGCGTATAGCAGTTAGAACTCCAACCCAGATCTCCCTAACTCCCAGACTATGTTGCTTTCTTTCCACTAGTAAACACTGTCTCTCAATCTACTGTTAATATTTTCCAAAAATAAACTTAAATAATCTGATCATCTGTGGAAAGAGACTTAAGAAATGTCAATCCCAATTGAAAATCTCAGGATTAATCATATTACAATATTATTCATTATATTTGATATTCTCTTCCTTCTTGTCCTTAAGAGTTTTAAAAAAGTTAACACATTTAGCCAATTAAGGTTTGAACATAAATTGGACTTTTTCTTTTTAATGCTCTTTAGACTAAGAGCTAGTATATCACAGGGCATAGTAGGCGGACCTTACCCAGGTGAGGAAAATCTTGGTTTAAATTTTGCCTCTCACATACTAGCTATGTGGCCCTGGGTAAGCACTTACCCTTTCAAGACCTTAAGCTACACTAGACTACTCTAATTTACAGAAGAGTTTTTGAGGTGTATCACTTCAGAGTTTTCCATAAAATGAGAAGAGTTCCAGATGCAAAAATGGCCATTAGAACCACTTTTAATTCTGCTCTAAATCTGATTCTATATTACCATCAATTCTGCTCAGAATTATTTTTCTACCTTGAAAACTCCTGGCTTATTGGTGTGTATCATAACGCACCAAGTAATCTCAAGGAGAGGTTGCAGCATGAAGATCTAAATCGATTTAGATCAGTCGATTGTGGAAAATGCCAAATGTGGCAGAAACTAAAAAAACATCATAGAAAATGAACATGACTCTTTCTGAAAGGGGAGGAAACAACCAATTACTAATTTGGATTTTAGGATCAGCTGTTTATGTGTGGTCAGGTCATCTGCTGGTTACAACAAAGGGCAAAATCAGTCTCAAAATGGCAGGAGTGGGGGGATGTATGAGAGGAGAAAATATCTCATTGTAATAGTACCAGTATGATTTATTTAAGGAGACTGTTGACTATCAAATGTAGAAATGAAGAAAAAAATATTGACACTGATTTTCACCATTTCTTAGAGAATTTTAACTTAAGTAAAAATAAGCTTCACAATGTAAAGACCAAAAAGAAACCTAAACTACTGCTGTCAGCATCTGAGCACCTAGCAAAGAGGAGAGGCATGGAAGCCAAGGACAACTGGTCTGTAACATGATCTCATTTATACATGGAAGGATGACAAGATGATGGAAAAAACAGTAAAAAAGTAATGGAGGGGAAAACAAGCCTATAGAAAGCTAGCTGAAATATCAAAGCTGTATCTTCTCATATGAAATATGCTTCACATCAATAATAATAGGAGAAATGTAAATTAAAATTGCTCAACTTTCACCTCATACCCAGAAAATTAATGATAGCCAAAAAAAAGGGAACTAGCAGTGCTGGAGGGACTTTGAAAAGGCACAAGAGTATAGCATTGGTAAGTTGTGAATTGATCTCTTCTAGAATGGAATGGAATTATTCTGGAAAAAAAAACTTAAGAATTATGCAATAAAAATAACTATTAATAGCTTTTTAGTCAGAAAGCCTATTTCTTCATCCAGGTCCTAGAACCCAAGGAGTTCATAGACAGGGGAAAACAAGATTCTGTAAACAGCAAAGGATTTATGGCAGACTTGTTCATTGTATGCTTCAGTCATTTTTCAATTGTGCCCAACTTGTCATGACCCCATTTGGAGTTTTCTTGCAAAGATACTGGAGTGGTTTACCTTTTCCTTCTCTAGCTCATTTTACAGATCAGGAAACTGAGGCAAACAGAGTTGAGTGACTTGCCCAGGATGACACAGCTAGGAAGTGTCAGAGGTCAGAGTTGGACTCAAAGAGATGTCTTTCTGACTCCAGGACTGCACCACTTAGCTATTTATAGCAGCACTTTTATGTAGTAGTAAGTACTAGAAACAAAGTGAGTACCAATTGATTAGTGACTGGGCTGTCCCAACTCTGGTATTTGAGTGTAATAGATTATTCCTACTATGCAATAAGAAATAAGAATTATAAGAAATTCAGAAAAACAAGGTGAGATTTGTATGAACTGATACAATGGAATTGCCATTAATTTGAAGAATATATACAGCATTACTACAATCATCCAAATGAAGTATACACTAATAGGAGGCCAAAATATGTTATTTTTTTACTCCACAATATTCATCCTACATTGTGGATCGTCAGGACAAAATATTGCTTATGTGATCAAGTACAGTCAATTTCCTTGTTTTTCCTTAACTCTTTTTGTTATGGGTTGGTTTATTTTGATATTATTTTCTGGTTCCAAGAAAGAGTTAATTCTCAGGAGTTGGGGGATGTAGAAAGAAGTAACTTTGATAATAAAACAAAAGAAATCATAAATCTATTTCTTTAAAGGGAAATGACCTAGAGATGGGGAGAAGCTGTTTCATCCCAAGTACTAATAAGTGAAAGTGGAAAGATGATGAGAAACACACTTGAAATGGAACACATTTTCTGACATTTCTATAAGAATGAATTTTCATTTTTAATCACAGTGGAACCGCTGAATTTGGACTTAGTACATGCTATACCATACGGCATTAGAAAGTAAAAAGAATACTTAAAAAGGTGAAACTAGGAAGAACTCTTAGACCTAACCAAATATATACAGGGAAATCTACACTGAATGTGACAATTTTAAAGACATATATGTTCAAGATATCTCAAAGAGAGGAATATCCAAAAGAATGGAAAATATTGTTGACGTGTTTAAATACCTGAAAATATTCAAGAGACCTCAGAAACTACTAACCTATATGCCTGCATCCTCATAGCTATAAAAATCCTCTAAGTGTTCAGTATACCTTTGAAAAGAACAGACAAGCTTCTGTGAATTATTTTCTGTAACAGGCCATGTCTAGGCAGTCACACAGCTTACTGAAGGTACTGACAATAGAAGATCCTACTGTATATGTTGATTTCCCAAAAACCTTTGAATCAGTAGAGAAAATTTCAGACTTAAAAGTTGTCTTCAGCAAGTCATCTCTCCATACTTATATATTCAAATATTCAGGTCTTGATAGATGTAATCCACAGAGACAACTTTGCCCAAATGGACAGTCAACCAGCAAATATTGTCTAATGAGACATAATAATTAGCATCAAGTAGGGCATAAAACAGGGATATATATGCTCATCAAAGTCTGCAACAAGTGTCGTGGATGAAGTCCTGTGTGAAACACGAATGGCAAGTCGACTACTTCTCTATTGATTATGAAGTTAGCCAGATATTATTATGTCATTATGTCATAATGTTATTGGCATCAAACCCCAGTTCTCTACAAGGTCTCCTCAGTGAGATCTGTGGCCACTCCAAAAAAAAATGCCTAACCGTGTACATTTGAAAAGCCAAGTGGATGAGGAATACACATTTTCTAGATTTTGATAAGCACTATATCCATGTGTGTGAGTGTGTGTGTGTGTGTGGGGGGCAGTTATTAAATAGGCACAATTGGTACAGTGAATTAGGTCCAGAATTGAAAGAGATTATGCTTTAGAATTTGTATCATGCTTTCCATGATTGGAATCTTTATAACTCATACAGCCACCATTCTAGTTCAGCCTCTCATCTCCCCTTGCCTGGACTATTTTTTAACCCTGTTTAATATTTTATTTTTTCCCAATTGCATGTAAAAATTTAGCATTCTTTTTCATTCTTTCCAACTTTTGAGTTCCCATTTCTCTCCCTCCTTACCCCCTTATTAAGAAGGCAAACAATGTGACACAGGTTATACATGTGTAGTCATGCAAAACACATTTCCACGTAAGTTATTCCATGAAAGAAAACACAAAAAAACTCCAAGAAAAGTAAAGAAAGTAAAGGAAAAGTGTCTTTGGTCTGCATTCTACCAGTTCTTTCTCTAGAGATGGACAGCACCATTCATCATAAGTCCTACAGAATTGTCTTAGATCACTGTGTTGCTGAGATTAGTTAAGATATTCATAGCAAATCAGTGTTGCTGTTATGGTGTACAATGTTCTCCTGGTTCTGTTCACTTCACTCCTCAGTTCATGTAAGTCTTTCCAGGTTTTCCCGAAGCCTGCCTGCTCATCATTTCTTATGGAACAATAATATTCCATTACATTCATATACAATTTGTTCAGCTGTTCTCCAATTGATGGACATCTCCTCAATTTCCAGTTCTTTGCCACCACTAAAAGAGCTGCTATAACTATTTTTGTACACATAGGTTCTTTTCCTTTTTTGTTTGTTTGGTTTTTTTTTGGAATACAGATGTAATAGTGATATTGCTTGGTCTATGGGTATGTGTGGTTTTATGGCCCTTTTGGCATATCTCCAAACTGCTCTCCAGAATAGTTGAATCTGTATACAACTTTACCAACAGTACATTAGTGTTTTAATTTTCCCACATCCCTGCCAACATTTATCATTTTCTTTTCTGTCATATTAACCAGTCTGACAGATGTGAGCTAGTTGCTCAGAGTTGTTTTAATTTGCATTTCTCTCATCAATAATGATTTAGAGCATTTTATATAACTATAGATAGTTTGGATTACTTTGTCTGAAAACTTTGACCTTTGACCATTTGTCAATTGAGGAATGACCCTTATTTCTATAAATTTGACTCAATTTTCTGTGTGTTTGAGAAATGAAGTCTTTATCAGAGAAACTCACTAAAAGTTTTTTTTCATAGCAGCTATGCATTTCCCTCCATCCTATTATATCCCTGTTTATTCTACTCTCTCCTTTTCCCATGTTCATTCTCAAAAATGTTTTGCTTCTGACTTTTACCTCCCCAAAATGCCCTCCCTTCTATCAGCTCCCCTTCCCCCTTCTTTTATATTTATTCCTTCCTTCTTTTCTCTATGTTAAGATAGATTTTGTCAACCAGATTGGAACCCCTCTCTAACCTGTGGGTGGCCAGAGCCAAACAAAGGAGGCCAGAGACAGAAGAGTCAAAAATCAAACAGAAGTTTAATTTCAAAATATAAAGTATATTGCAAATGGAAGTCCTCCTGAGAAGGAGGGCCTATGGTTTGTGACAGGGGTTAGGTTTTTAAACTTGAAAACTACTAAAAGGCAGGACCCAACATAATCATTGTTAGGTCTTGAATAAACAGTTCCTACAATTTGCATTTGTTGGGATAATACAGGCATTCCTGGGTCCTGTAGATACAGTCTCTAAATTATTAGAATTGTTGAGCCTTGTGATCTTTCAGTGGAGTACAGAACCAGAGTTAGTATGATGGGAACAGAATGCAGCACCTAGTTCAATTCACTTAGCAGTTACAGGTACAGGTATTGTTCAGAGTATAAGGAGATAGGATTGATCACTTTCTGCTGCTGGATGTCATCTACATCTCCAGCTCTCAGGCCAGGATCTCCTGGAAAATAGAGAAATCTTAAGTCCCAGTTCTGGTGTTGTGCTGTGGCTGAGATCATCCAGAAAACAGGGTGTCTCCTAATGTCTTGACAATTTTTACACCCAACTGAGTGTGTATATTATTCATTCTTTGAAGCAGTTCTGATAAGACTAAGGTTTGTATGCTCACCCTTACCTCCCCCATTTTCCCCTCTACTATAAAGTCTCTTTCAGACTTCTTTTATGTCAGATAATTTATCCCATTCTAAATCTCCCTTTCTCCTTCTCCTAAAGTATTCTTCTTTCTCATCTCTTATTTTTTTTAGATTATCATACCATCACATTCAACTCATACCTCTACTTTCTATCTATGTATACTCCTAACTATCCAAATAATGAGAAAGTTTTTGAATTAATAAATATACTTTTCCCGCGTAGTAATATAATAAGTTTAACTTTATCAAATCCTTAATGATTTCTCTTTCCTGTTTACCTTTTAATGCTTTTTTTTGCATCTTGTATTTGAAAGTCAGATTTTATATTCAGCTCTGGTCTTTCCATCAAGAACAATTGAAACTCCTCTATTTCATTGAATGTCCATTTTGCCCCTGAAAGAATGTACTCAGTTTTGCTGGGTAGGTGATTCTTGGTTGTAATCCTTGGTTGTATCATATTCCAAGCCCTCTGATCCTTTAATGTAGAAGCTGCTAAATCCTGTGTTATCCTGACTCTGTCTCCATGATATTTGAATTGTTTCTTTCTGGCTGCTTGCAGTATTTTCTCCTTGATCTGGGAGGTCTGGGATTTGGCTATAATATTCCCGGGAGTTCTCATTTTGAGATAGCTTTCAGGAGGTGATTGGTGGATTCTTTCAATTTCTGTTTTATCCTCTGGTTCTAGAATATCAGGACAGTTTTCCTTGATAATTTCTTGAAAGATGATGTCTAGACTTTTTTTGATTGTGACTTTCAGGTAGTCCAATAATTTTAAAATTATCTCCCTTGGATGGATTTTCCATGTCAGTTGTTTTTCCAATAGGATATTTCTCATTTTCTTTTATTTTTTCATTCTTTATATTTTGTTTGATTGTTTCTTGCTGTATCATAAAGTCATTAGCTTCCACTTGCCCAATTCTCACTTTTAAGGAATTATTTTCTTCAGTGAGCTTTTGTACCTCCTTTTCCACTGGCCAATTTTACTTTTTAAGGAATTCTTCTCTTCGGTGAATCTTTTGTATATATTTTTCTACTTATCCCAATTCTTCTTTTCAATACATTCTTCTCTTCATTGGATTTTTGTGCCTCTTTACCATTTGGCCAATTCTACTTTCTAAGGCACTATTTTCTTCAGTATGTTTTGTGTCTCCTTTACCAAGCTGTTGATTCTTTTTTTCATGATTTTCTTGCCTCACTCTCATGTATCTTCCCAATTTTTCCTCTACCTCTCTTACTTGATTTTTAAAATCTTTTTTGAGTTCTTCCATATCCTGAGACCAATTCATATTTTTCTTTGAGACTTTGGATGCAGGAATTTTGACTTTGTGGTCTTCTTTTGGGTGTGTGCTTTGATCTTCCTGGTCACCATAGTAACTTTTTATGGTCATAATTTTTTTTTTCTGTTTGATCATTTCCCAGTACATTTCTTCACTTTTAACACTATGCTAAAATGGGACTCTGTTTCCCAAGTGGAGGGACACTGTCCCCAGCTTCAAGTTTTTCATGCAACTGTTTTCAGAGGTAATTCTGGGAACCTGTACATTTCTGACTTTTCCAAGTTGGAAAGGAGAAATATATTTACTATTCTCTTATATTGTGCACTGGTTTATGAGGGACCACAAGCACTCCTTTCAAACCTTGAACTGTAACTTGGGTCCCTGTTCCCTGTGGCTCAAGCTCTGCTATGCTAGTCCTTCTCACATTGGGACTGAGACTTAGTACTGTGACCCAGATCCAAGTATGGACAATGCAACAGAGTCCTCCCCCTGATGCTAGCAAAGGAACCCCTATAAATCTCCTTGGGATCCATTGACCAATCCCTTTTACCATCTGTGGAATGAGACATCTGGAAACCACCACTGTTGCCACTGATTCAGTTACCCTAAGCCCTGCTCCTGATTTGCACTGGCACAGCCTGTGCTGGACTATGCTTCTCTCTGGTAATACATACCTTTCCTGACAACTCTCTAAGTTGTCTTAGCCTGGAAATTTGTTTCACTCCATCTTTTTTGGATTCTGTCACTATAGAATTTATTTAGTGTTAGGTATTTGGAAGAGTTTGGAGGAGAGCGCAGGCAAGTGTCTGCCTTCATTGCACCCTCTTGGCCATGCCTTCTTGCCTGGACTAGGATTATAAATCCTTCCTAATTGGTCTATCTTCCTCAAGTCTCTCCCTATTTTAGTCCTTCTTCCACCCAGATGTCAAAGTGATTTCCCAAATCACTGGTCTGACTGTGTCACTCCCTTACACAATAAACTCTAGTGGCTTAATTTAAGCTTTATTTCATTCTTTTTTATTTTTTGTTAGGAAAATAAAAAATGTCTAGTCAAAGGATAGTTAATGCCTGATGACTGTTATAAGTTGTGATTTATTCTGAACATTACTTATTTACAAAAACCAAATGAATGGCATTAAAGCCAAAAGAGTATTTAATATATTTATCACCAGAAAAGGAGGTGGAACTGTCATGTAGTACGAATAAGAGATAATAAATGGATATCCCAAGGGTTGTAATGATATTTATGAAAGATTAGAATGTATAAAAGAATTACCAGCATTTTAAGCATATCCTCTACAGAGCATGGGAGGATCACAGAATCAGATATTTTGAGTTTCATAGTATATTTAAGACAGCTAGTCCAACCCCCTCATTTGACTTCTCCATGGTCACACAAGCATAGAGTCATATAGAAAGGATTTGATTTCAGGTACTCTGATTCAAAAGCTTGAGCTCTTTCCACTGTAGTAGGGTCAGCATCTCATTGACTTAGAAGACTTGGGTCCCCTACAGATCCATTGAATTACCAAAGTAAGTCTAGGTCTGTTAAGGGTGAAAAGAAAGATGGAGATGTTTGAAATAAATCCTTGATTTCCTGAGTCACAATTACAGAGGTGAAGCATTTTATTCCACAAAATAATTTGCGGTTAGAAACAGAATATAGGTTGGCAGTTGGTCTGACTCAGTGTGACATTCTGATATTAGAAAATGATGGGTATTTTCAAAATGTTGCAATATTTTTCTTGGTTTTTCTTACCTATTACCATTGTTACCTTATACTTTAAGCAGAGTAAAAAGTGCTATTGGAAAATGCATTGGTTCTCCTAATTCTATGTTATTTGAAAGTTTTAAATAGATTATGAATTCTTTTCATTATAGAGGAAACGACACTATTGGAGATTAGATAGCAAGTGCATCACACTCTTTCAAAATGATACTGGAAGCAAATATTACAAGGTAAGGAAGGATGACTTCATTTTTGTTCTGTATGACTTTCTGATATTTTCTCATGTTAATATAATCAGTAATATGATACATTTTACTTGTGGACATTCATGTTTAGTCCATTTAAAGATTATTTTTCTTGCTTCAATCTCTTATCACAGTTTCATAAGATTTTTCTCTGTAGTTTTCAATTTTCTAAAAGATAAAGTTATGACCTAATGACTCATCAGAGGAATTCAATTTCCCTTAGTATAGTTTTCCATGAGAAAAAAAAAATCCTGAGTCTTTCAGGTGATTTCTTCTCTGAAATGCCTGAGGCCAGTAAAGATAGGCTAAAAATGAATTATTAAGGTGCACATGCAGTTGACATATGGATACATAGATATAGATATAGATATAATTTGTATATGTGTGTGTATTTTTCTTTTTATTTTAGCCCCCTGTCACCTTCTTAAAGATAAAGTAATGTTATAGAATCCCTCTATGCCTTGCACAGTGTGTTTTCTTCCTTACAGAGGTGTTGTGGCACAGCGAAAAGGAGTGTTGGATTTGAAGTCAGGAAATTAGAATTCAGTTCCTAAGTCATATGCTAGCTATGTGACTGTGGAGAAGACATTTCATTTTTAGCTTGTTTTTTCCCCCCAAATTGAAGTTTTCTAGGTCTCATTTTCCTCATCTGCAAAATAGGGAAATTAATACACATTATCGTTCTTATAGATTGGTTGTGAGTTAAGTATTTTGCAAATATGAAATACTAGATAAATGGTATCCATAAGTATTATTAGAGGGATTCTATTTGTTAAGGATACTCCTTCTAAAGGAAAATCTGATAGGATATTTTCACAATGGGAGACCTCCTCACTTATTCTAAATGTAATCTGCTCCTTTATATTCTCATATATACTATATATTCTGGAGAGGAATTTGATTCAAAGACATATTCTAGACACTGACCATACTCCAGAGTAGAGCAGAATTGAATATTATGATTTAAGTTGCTCCCTATGTGCACTCAATCTAGCTTCATAGGCTCATAAAACTGAGATAGTAGGGAATCTTAGATTGAGACCAGTTTCCTCCATTTTACAGATGAGGAAACCGAGGACCAATTTCACTCAGGGAGCATGTTACAGAAGAGAGTTTTGGACTTAGATGTTTGACTCCAGGTTCAGCATTCTTTCTCCAGTAAACAGCTGCCAGTCTTTTTATACTTGTGAGGAACTCTTCACAAAATGCAATGGATCAGATGAAATTAATCTTTTACTTCTGTTGAATTCTGATTTACACATGAAACCAAGACCTACTGAGGGATTTCACCTAAATCAACACTCTCTAGATTAAGAAGCATAATTTGAAATTACTTGATTAAATATTATTCACTTCTCAGCTAAGGAGAAAAGTAGACATGAATTCTGCATAGATTATTTTGTTAGTCTTGAAACTAAGATTATTATTATTTATCAGTAAGCAAATGAATCCTTTTCATTATTAAGTGAGCAGTAAATATGAGGGATCACCTAGGATTCTGTTATGTTTGCTTTCTTATAATGTTTTCCCTTTTTTCTTCTCTCTTGGCCTGAACTTTGAAATAACAGGGAAAGGGATAGTAATATGCCATTTAGCAAAAAATAGTCCTTCTTAAACTAGTGGCCCTCTTGATTCCTACTAAGGATCACTCAACTAGTTTTTTTCTCTATGTTGTAGTAATATTGCAATTTAGAAACTCTAATCTTATTTTTATAGTGTTTCAGGATATTTTAAAAAGTCATGTTTCCTTAAATGAGTTTAGACCAATATTTATTTTCTGTACTCTTCATTTATAGAATTTTTCACTTAAATTAGACTCCTTGATTTTGATGAATATCAAAATAATAGCAATTCAAGATCGCACTTATTTATTCTTCGTAGACTTGGGAGATTGTTTTCTGTAGAATGGAGATTATAATGCCAGTGTATGATAAAAATGCATGTGTTTTTTTTAAATTAAACACTTGTCCACCTGCTTTTCAGTGATGTTTACTTATATGTCCTAGGAGGATTGTTTTTAAAAATTCTTTCAATTTGCATATTTTTATAATCTGCATATAATCATTTATTCCATAGGAAATTCCATTATCTGAAATTTTATCCCTGGAACCTGCAAAAACTTTTTCTTTAATTCCTAGTGGGGCCAATCCCCATTGTTTTGAAATCACTACAGAACATGTAGTCTACTACGTGGGAGAAAATGTAGTCAGTCCCTCAAGCCCTCCACCAAACAACAGCATACTTAATAGTGGGGCTGGCACCGATGTGGCCAGGATGTGGGAGATGGCTATTCAACATGCTCTTATGCCTGTCATTCCAAAGGGAGCACCACCTGGATCTGGACCCAGTTTGCACCGTGAGTGCCTTTCTTTCCCTCTCATTACATATGGTAATTCCAAGATGATGCTCATTTGATTAGTGATGTTGTAAAAAATGGCAGGTCTTTTGCCTCTTCATATGTTACTGTGGCGTAGCAATAAGTTAAATGACCACTTATCTTAGAAGGATATAACCTAGCAGTTAGAAACATTTGGCATGGTGGTATGCCACAATCCCAAGAAATATTTTTTTAAAAGTATGATTTTACTATCAACTTTTCAAATACTGTATAATAAACTTGTAGCACATTTATGTGAATTTCTTAAACTTTGTTGAAGCATCAGCACCAGTCTAGGACTACTGTTTATGAAAGAAAAAGGTGATTCACTCACCCTGCTTGTGGCAGGTATGTAAGAATTTCAGAGAGAATCAATGAGAAACATTTTCTTCAGCCCTATCCAGCATGGTGTTCTGCACACAGTAGGTGCTGAAGAACTATTAATGAAAGACAGTCTGCTTCCAGGTGATAGTGTACCCATCAGGAGCATCAGGAACATAGTGTCACAAATCAGTTGCATGCAGTCACTGAAGGCTAGGTGACAAAACGTAGATTTTTAGAGACCCATTTTCTCTAAAGTGGTGATTTCTTTGAATAATTTCATACAGTTCTCCTAGTCATGAAGTCGGTGCATGTGCTCCATGTTTGGGGAGTAAAAGTGATGCATTTCTTGGTCTATTATCCCATTCTTTCCATCTATCCATCTTTCCTACCAACACAGTTGCTAAAGGATTGTTAAATAAAAACTTATAAGGAGTAATTTGATGATTGAAGACAGATGAGAATTATCCAATAGATTGTCTTAGAAAATCTAATTGTTCTGATTTACTTTAAAATAGACAGCAATAGAATTTACTTTTCTTCAACATTAACTACAGATGTCTTCTTTATTGACTTTTTATATGTGTAATTCCAGGAGACATATCCATCAGTATCTCTGTATCAAACTGCCAAATTCAAGAAAATGTGGTGAGTATTTGAGAGTTAATTTTTTTAAAGTGGGGAAATGTATTTAAGAAAAGAAAAAATAAAAATAAAACATTTATTTTATTACTTCCTATTGGCAACATTTCACAGAGGGTCAAATATGATGAATTTGGATGTTTCCTTTTCCATAAGATTTTACAACAGGGGTTCTTCACATTTTGGGGCATATGTACCCCTCTGACAGTCTGATGAAACCTATGGATCCCTTCTCAGAATAATATTTTTAAGTGCAAAATTAAAAAATACAGAATTATAATGGAAACTAATTATATTGAAATAGTTCTCAAACATATATATTTATATTATATATGTATATATAATATATTTTAAAAACACAAGTTATAGACTCCGTACTAAGAACCAACCTGTTCTAGACATTATTGGAGAATTTCTCTTCATATAAAACACTGGGAAATTTTTCTATACTGTCTGCTATTATTGCTGGACCAAATATGCCAAATGGAGACATTGGTCTCTTAGAGGCAAGCTGAACCCAGTTACATGAACAGTAGAATGTTTTTGTTCAGTTGTTTCGGTAATATCTGACTCTTCGTGATTCCATTTGGGGTTTTCTTGTTACAACTAGTAAGTCTCTGAGGTTAGATTTGATCCTAGGAAAAAGAGCTTTCCTGACTCCAGGACTGGAGCTATCCACTGTGCCATCTTGCTGCCCCCAGAAGAAAATGGAGCAATAGAAAAATACCAGAACTGGCTTTCATAAAGAACTAGGTTTGAATCCTGACCTTGACACTAGTTCTGTGGTCTTGGATGAGTTCTGATTTGTAAAGTGGAGATAACCATACTCACAATACTTACCTTACAGTGTTGTTTCTAGAAAAGTATTTTACAAACCTTAAAGCAGTATATGGATGTGAAATTATTATTAAATAAATGATTTTGAACAAATCAACGAAGAACTTTGGGACTGGATTTCTATATTTATAAAAATGATGTTATAACATCTCAAGACCACAGATGTAGAGCCTAAATATGACCCCTGCGTCTCATTTTATGGATGAGACTTAGAAGATTAAATGGCTTGTCCAGGCTCACATGGATATTACGCACTAGGGGCTCCAGTTGAACCCCGGTCTTATATCTTCTCACATTTCAATGGAGAACACACATTGGGTTAGAATAGTGTTGACAGCAGTTTCCAAAACATGCATCCATTCTGATCCTTTGGCATTATATCCTTTAAGCCTACATTATATGGTAATTACCTAGAAATGCTTTTTGTCTCTTGGACATTGTGTAATTAGGCTCCAGAAAATTCAATAGGTCAGGTTTTACACATCTACTTACTCGACCATAAAGACACCATCTTTGAGTTTATCAGTTGTATAGTACAATATAGATTCACACTACTTTGAAATTTTGCACATTGTCATGTTGATGTTTTTCTCAGGATATTTTTTCACAAAGGCAGATAGAGAAAAGATGCATTGATCCTTCATTATTATGGCACAGCGTACTACTTTCAGTCCTATTTAGCTTCAATATAAACTTTAAAAATCTAATTTCATGCAGTTCCATGCATTGCTGAAGTTTTCTAACTCAATGGATGTTTTTACAAGCTTTCATTGGAATTAAGTGACATTGGGTGCCTCCAAAATAAAGACAGAGTGAACTCCTATAGTCTCAACTATAAGTCAGCTTTCAGGAGGATTAGGTCTCTGATGAACCCAAGAAAAAAACAGAAAGTAGAATTTATCCAAAGACTGTGGGGAAAATGTGTATTCATTTTCCCTTTCTTGGTGTAGGTCATTGTTTACTTCTATGAAGTTTGATTTAATTAGTTTCTTCCTCCCAGAAAATTTAAAGATGACTGTTGCTACTCTAGGTTGCAAGAGTCAATAAGAAAAATAATGAGGAGGAAAAGAAAACTTCAAAATCTATCCAGTTCATTTTCATGCCTCCAGGGAACTTTGTATCTAAAATTTAAAATTTCCAAAATATTCAAAATTCATGGACTTGATAGTCAGATGGATCTGAGAGTAGGATAGAAATTTGAAAAATAGACCTTTGATTACAAAGGACAAAGACTGAAAGAAAATATAACAGAAGTATATAAAGTCATAAAGAGATCATGAATATGTCCACCATATGCCAGAATCCAAGTAAACTCACTCACATAGGTCCCTTCAACACTATTGCATTGAAAGAGTATAGTCTAACCTAAAGTCAGGGTTCTCTTATTTTTAATGTCCTTCAGCTCTTACATATAATGTCCTTCTGCTATATAACGGCCCTCAGCCAGTCCCTAAGACCAGTCTACTTCAGCCTTGGTGGCCAATTTGAATCTTTCTTATCTACATGAGTTCTTGCCTGTCCCAGACAAATGTTAAATACTTTATACAAATAGTGTGCTGCTAGGGTTCTCACTAGTAACCCCATTAACAGCAAAGAGACATTAAACTGGTTTCTGTGCAAATCACCCACATAGAATGGGGAGAAGATATTAAATTATTTTTAAACATCTGTAGTTTCAAAGTCATTGTCTTAACTTGTCTTTTTTTTTTTTTAATTTCATTTTGTTCCATAATCTAGACTCTTGGAAAAAGGAAGTTAGATCAGTTTACCTACCAAGCCTCCAGAATTTAATTCTCATCAGTTTCTCTCCCCTTCCAATGCCTTTCACTAGAACTCAATTCATTTTCATTTCCATCACCCCACCACCCCATCCTTCTCAGGATGTGATTTCCTGAGAATAGGGATCACTTTCCTCCAGGGTGAGCAGTAGGGTTTTAATTATTCTCTAAGTAATAATGTAAAAACTCACTGAAACATTGACATTTCTAGCTAGATTTCAAACCAGCAGTTAAGAGGTTGTAAACAAAAGGGCCTGAAGGGATAGCTGACATGTTGACTGACAAAATTTAGGTCCCAAAGACCTCAGAGAATGGAACTGTTTGCTGAATTAAATTAAATAAGATAGAATAGAGATCCATGTAAAGTTCTCCATTTGTGATCTGAAAAATCGATTTTATTAGTATCAAATTTGAGGAGTCTGGGAAGGGAGGTGAAAATGGCTGAACAGTCCTTTTTTTCTGACAAGGATATGAATGTTTTGATGGACTCCAAGTTTAAGCTACTTCTCCGATGACAGCTGCTGAAATATCTGTGATTTTAGGTTTCTTAATGGAAGAATCATGCCCTTCAATGCTCTGCCATGTGATTGAACCACATTTGTATTTAGGTTAGATCACCACATTTTTAGGGATGATATTGATTAGCTTGAAATATCTTCAAAGGAAATTATCAAGATAGTAAAGAAATTCCAAGTAATATGAGAATTATTTCACCAGTCTATTGGCATTTAAGTTAGAGAACAGATTTGTGAAAGTAGAAAGACATGTTCTTTTCTCCAAGTAGTTGAATGTTCATTCTGTAAAAGAGAGATGAGACTTGTTTTGCCAGGTTTTGCCAGAATTACTATAAATAGATCAAAGTAAGAAAAGGGGTAGATTGCAGATTAATGTAAAGAAGATATTCACATTAGACTTTCCCAAATGGTGTGGGCATCCTTTAGAAATGGTGAGCTTCCCAAATCTGAAGACTGTCAGGCAGAGGCTGGATGACCACATCTCTGTGGTCTGATAGAGGATGTTCTCGATGCAAGCAAGGAATTGAAATAGATAGACTCTGAGAATCTTTTGAACTCTTGAGATTCTGTGATTTTTGAGAAGAAAGGTACCCAACTTCCTGACCTTTTTCCATGCTATCATTTTTTTTTCCTTTTCCCCTTGTCTTCAAGGCAGTTCTCATCTTTCAAAACCTTATATCAACACCTTTCAGTCATTATTCCTAGTTCAGTTTTTAGGAACCAAGAAGAATAAGTATAATCCTCCTTCTGCATGATGGGCCTTCAAATATTTGAAAACACTACTCAAGATTATTACCCTAGATATTTTATTCTGCAAGTTAAATAACCCTGTTTCCTTCAGCCAGGCCTTTTATTAGCAGAATTGACATTATTGTTATTTTAATCCTTCAGTGGATATTCTCTACCTTATATCAATGCCCTTCCTAAATTCTGATGTCAAGAATTGATCACGGTAAATTCTAGAAGTGGTCTAGCCGGGGCATAGCATCATCTCCGTTGTGCTGGACGTTGTTACTCCCACTATGTAGCTAGATGGCACAGAGGATAGAACCCTGGGCCTGGAGTCAGAAAAGACCTGAGTTCAATTCTGACCTCAAACATTTAAGCTACGTGACCTTGGGCAAGCCACTGCCTCACCTGTAAAATGGGGATAATAATACGCCTACCTCCCAGAGTTATTGTAAGGATCGAATGAAATAATATAAGTAAAGAACTTAGCGCAGTATCTGGTACCCAGTAAGTGCTTCATAAATGCTTATTTCCTTCTTTCCTTAATAAAAGTTAAGTTTTGACTGCCACACCACACTATTGACTTATTAAGGTTTTAGTCCTATTACAGACACTTGTCAGCTAAGTAACCCTGGAATACATATGCGCACATGTGTGTGTTTATATAGATACATGTATAGATACATATATGCACATGTGTGTATATGTGTGTATACATATGTCTTCTGTTTATGTTTAGATATAGACTACTTCTGATTAAAACAAAATTCTCCAAACACCTACTTTAATGAGTGGGTTTGCCTTTTTTGCCTTCAGCTAATAGTTGCTGTATCTTGTGTTTGTTACCAACAGGACATTAGTACAGTATATCAGATCTTTCCAGATGAGGTACTGGGTTCAGGACAGTTTGGGATTGTTTACGGAGGTAAGGCCATTCACTAAGTACTTTCTAACTTGTTGATTTAAATTTCTCGGCACTTGTATGGATTCATGACACACCTATTTATTATGCATTATGCTAGAGTCTGGGGGTGCTGATTAAGATGTCATCATAGTCTTCATGGGAAAAATACAGTACAAGGCATGTGGGGCTTTCTAAATAGAAGTCACGTGGATAACGGCCTTATAAGTTTTGTTTAATGAAGACATATACATCTTTCATATGTATATGATCTATAATTATCCTGTGTGTGTATACACATACACAAGTCATACATCTGAGAGGAAGCATGGTGTAATGTAGAGAGATAGCCTTGCAGTTGGGAAGATCTGGATTCAAGTCACACCGACATACAAACTTTGTGACTCTGGGCAAGTCTCTAACTACCCATGCGACTGTAAGACCTGAAGTTACAGGATGGTAACTGGTCTTTATTAGCATAAAGAGTTTCCATACAGATGAAATCACAGATTTAGATAGATGGATATATGTACAAGCAGCTAGGTATGTATGCATGCATATATGTATTTGTGTACATAATAAAAAGTGATATCTTAATTACTTTCAAATTTTACTTTTAATTTATGAAGTAAAACAAGCATTTTCATAACAGTAGAATAATAAAAAGGTGATTACAATTAAACTGCAAGTCTTATGCACAACTTTGCTATTGCTTTTAAATATATAATAAATTTTTCATGTAAATTTCTTTTTTTCTTCCCTTCCCTTCCCCCTCCTCAGAGATGGTTAGTTACCATTAGACTCAGATGTGTGTGTGTGTGTGTGTGTGTATAAAATCATTTTATATGTGCTTCTATTTATCAATTATCAGTTACTTTAATATCAGTTCAAACATAATTTAATAATGCTCATTTAATTCAATTCAGTTGTCTTGCACCAAATTGAATTAGTCATAAAACAGTCCATTAAAATGATCAGAAAATATATCATGTAAATTTTTGTGTCACTTGAATTTTATGCTTCATTAGGCTTCAAGATCTTCATTAACATTTGTTAACATTTGTTTACAAGAACATCTTAAGTAGTCATCTTATTTTTTTTCTCTCTGCAATATATTGTCTGGTCTTTGAACTTTTTATTTTTATTCTGTCAGTTCTATCCAAGTTAGATCTATCTTTCAGTTATTAATGCAATTTTTTCTTCATTTCAATACAAGTGGCCTTCAACTCTGGGTGACCCTGTTCTGTTTCTGCAGCGATGATGATGTAGTAACAGGAAAGGGAACAGAAGGTCCCTAAAATCACAAAGATGTTAGAGCATCTATAAACGTTCATTTAACTGTTGCTACTCTAAATGTGAGATTCTTGTCCAACGACCAAAAAGCTGACATAATATTTTAGTAATTGAAATCCCATCAATATATTCACATTCTCGGTACAAAAAAAAAAAACACACGCCAGAAAAAGTAAGGAAGTTGAAATTAAGTGAAAGAATGGGCACTGTTGTATTAGTAAGCACCCCAACATCCACAGGGGGGTCTGCTATCACAGGTTCTTTAATCTCCTTCTTTAAAAGGAAAGGCAACTTTTGAGGAGTTAACAATCACTTTAATCAAACACATGCATCATTCAGTTAGTCCAGGAGAAAAGTTAGCACCCTGAGCTTCAGAGAAAATACAGAGAAATCAAAGATCAACAGACATGACCATAATAAATACATATATCACAAATCAACAGACAGGTCCAACTGTCTGACCATAGTTACCCAAGAGGGGAGCACCAACATCTGGATTTTCAAAGCTGGGGGACTGCTTGGTAGCTTCCCAGAATCTCATCTGCCACACAAACCTTCCAAAATCTAAGCCCCAAAGTAAAACCGCACCTCAGAGTCTTTATACACTTTTAGAGTCAGAAGTATCACCTCCCTTGAGAATCAGTGCCTCATTAACAAAAGGTGTGGCCTACATACAAATTTTCTCAGGCCCAACAGTGGGTAGGAATGATCCTCCTTAATCACATTATTCAGAGGCATTATACTTCTTGGTATAAACAAAAACAGCAGAAAATCCTACTTTGCTTGCCCTCACAACTGTCTAAAGACAAGAAGAAAAATCATTTCATGAGAGACTTGGTCTTGCTTAGTGGTGTTCCTTCGGAGCTTAGCAAAACTGTCATACTAAATATATTGTAGTTTTGTGAATCAGTTTTTGTTGATGATAATGAAGAAGTAGGGAAATTCTGTGAGGAGTGTGAGAAAAATGAGGAGTGTCAATACATATTGATCTATATAGAACAACTTCATTGCAAAAGTAACCATGTAAAGAAGGATATAAAACCTAGACAATATAGTTTAGAGTCAGGAAACGAAAGAAGTTAAAAATAAATAAAAATTTGAATTCAGTCTGAATTTCTACCTTATATACATCATCTTGGCAAAATTGACAGTAAAGGAAAAATGGCAGATTCTGGAGGGGCTGTAGAAAAACAAACATGCAGATACCTTGTTAGTGCACACATGAAATGGTAGGGCAATTTTGGAAAGGTATTTGTAACTATGCCTAAAAATTGTTAAATTATGTATAGCCTTTGACACGGATACAACTATGGGATCTTCACATCAAAGAGGTCAAAGACAGAAAAAATGGACACACACACTCTCATATATATATATATATATATATATATATATATATGTAAATACCCAAAAATATTTACAGCAGCTCTTTTGGGGGGGGGCATAGCAAATAACTGAAAACTAAGGAAGTGTCCATTAATTGTGGAACAGCTGAATATATTGTATTTGAATGTATTAGACTACTTTTTATTGTTCTGTAAAAAATAATGTTTAAAAAATTAATAAAAGTAAATGGAAAGTATGATTACTAAAACAAAGCCACTGAGAAGATCCAAAAGTTTCTCATACATAGGCACACTTTATTTGCTTTTATGAAGCTATTTGAAGAATCAATACTGATTCAACTTCATGCAGTGCTGTGAGTTAGAGGTCCCAAGTTCAAAGCCTTTCTCACCTGCTTACTATCTGTGTGAATTTGAGTTGAGTTTCCTCATTGCAAAATGAGGGGGCTGATCTTCATCAAAGGTGTCAAACGTGCATGCAACTGGTGCCACAACTCTCCCAAGTGTTCCCTGAACCAGATTAAAATGTAATTAAGAAATATTTAACAAAATAAATATACTGGAAAAGTAATGTTAATATGTTTTGTCTCAGTTAATATACAGCCCACAAGGATCCTTATGTACAATTTAGTGCCCTCCATTTCTATTTGAGATGGATGCCACTGATCTAAATGATCTTTGAGGTTCCATATAGTTCTAAGAGTTATGTTTTTATGATGTACACATATTTCAGAGCTATTTCTGATAAAACTACAAGATGAAAACAGAAAAGCATTTACTAATGTTTTCACCATGCCTTCAAAGTTACACAGTTACCTGAAAGATATAGAAAATACTTTTTTGGGGGGCAACTAAGTGACAGAGTAGATAGAGCACTATGTCTGGAGTCAAGAGGACCTGACTTCAAATCCAGCCTCAAACATTTACTAGTTGCGTGGGCAAGTTACTTAATCTCTTTTTGCCTCTCTTCTGATGGTCACTGTTTGACTAAGATAATGCATTTGATTCAACATAGCAAGGTTCCTCTCTCTCAACGTGTTTCCCATTCGTATGTCAAGGTGGGCATAGACCAATATCTTACACCATTTACCAAGATAAAGTTAGAATGGACAAATGACCTAAATATAAAGAGAGCTATTGCAAGAAAATTAGAAGAAGATGGAACATATTACTTATTAGAAATGACAAGCTCAGTGATCTTAGAAAAACATGGAAAGACTACTTGCATGAAATAATGAAGAGCAAGTTGAGCCAAACCAAGAGAACATTGTATAAAGTAACATCAATATTATTTTAAGTACATCTTTGAGTGAATACGTCAACCAGATCAACTATAAAGGACACATGAAAAAAGATGCTGTCTGCATCCAAAGAAAGAACTGATAACCAGAAGGACATATGTAATCATTTTACACATATGTACTGATTTACGTCTAACAGTAGCCTTTTCTGGGGGAGGAGGAAAGAATAGGAAAAAATTAAGAAAAATTTACATGGTAACTTTATTATATATTTAAAAGTTATATCAAGTTGCACATAATAGATTTGCAGTTTCATGTGCAAGCTTCTTTTTTATATTATAGTAATAAGTGCTTGTTTTGTTCTATAAATTAAAAATAAAATGATTTTTAAAAGATTATACATGATTTCTAACCATTATCAGGTGAGACACAAAAAAGGAAATTATGGGTTTATCAAAAGTATTCATCTTGGTGTAAATCCAAATAGAAAAGAATTCCTTATGGATTATTTTCTGTAGTTAGATGTTGTCACTGTTTGGATGCTTCCATTTATAGATGCCATTTTGATGACTGTATCAAATCCCAGAATATTACAGAGCCTTCTCAAATAAATTGCTAACCATTCAGTGATAATTCCAATAATCTCTAATTCTAGTAATAACTTCTGGTAATTGAGAAAAAATGGGGGAAAATGTTTTCTAGAAATAATAGCGGAGGAAGAGCTTGCTTATTTAGTTGTGTTCTGTATATGTGTGGAAATTATCTTTTTTTATGTTAGTTCAAAATGAAGACTAAAATTTTATAAAGTATATAAATATTGTTTTGTTATGTTGTGTGTTATGTTATGTATCATTACCAAGTCTGTATGTTTTGAAGTATGAACTTAACCATAGAATGGATGTCATTTAAGTACCAGCCCAGTTAAGAAAACCTTGGTTGTGGGATGGTGAATTTTTTTCCACTGAGAAACTAATGAAGACTGTCTACTATCTTGAAGAAAAATTTGCATCAGTGAATTGAGTGCCCACACTAACAAAATCAAACATAATTAAAAATAAACAGTCCCAAATTCCTTTTTTAATGCTTTGAAATACCCACTTTCAGTACAATTTCCACTTAAAAGATAATTTTATATTCTGCATTCAATTCAGAAAAAATATTTGATGATGTTCTATTATAGGGTATAATCACCACCTTTATTTGAAACAATCTTAATTTTGGAGAAGAAAGGTCATGAAGATTTGGAGTCACCAGGTCTTGGTTTGAATCCTAGCTGTCCTACCTGCTATCTATATGACCTTTAAAAAATTACTTAACAGTTCTGAGCCTTAGTTTTCTCATCTGTCAAATGAGCGGGTGGGCCTCTGAGATTTCTTTATAGCTCTAAATCTGATTCTATTAACTTAACTTTTTTTGTATTCTGTTTTTATGAGGAAAAACAAAGAAGGAAATTATTAGGGAAAACAATTTCCAAAGTATGTTCTGGGATATCGCCACAGACTCTGCTCAGTGCAGTCATATTTACTGATTTTTTCAGGCATCCTGGGGATAAAAGTTTATCACTCTTTGCTACTCTGTTCACATACAGCTTAGGATTCCCAAGCTCCCAGATACTCTTGTGAATGGTTTCCCATTGGCTTCTGGTCTTTCACATTCTTCCTAATACTCTTTCTCTCCCTCATGCATAGTGTTTATTTATTTTTCCTCTTTATAATATGCCCAGTAACTAAGGTAGGGACTCATATGTACTGCCACATTTCATCTAACACCATTGTCAATGTATTAAGCCGTGAGACTTTACTAACATCTTTCTGGCATGGCTAGTTTCCAATGTTCTTACACACACACACACACACACACACACACACACACACACACACACACACATACACAAACATACACATATATCTAGGTGATCTGAATTGTATGATGAATGTGAACTATGTTTTGGAAAATTGATAACAGGGAGGATCTAAATTAATTTGGACAGATAATAGAATCATTTTCGATATGAATACATGTTATTAGGGATATTATTCCTTTCACAACAAGATTCTGGTTTTTAAAATTATGATTCTGGAATATACATTGGAATTTATTTTGCTTTATAATTTCTTCCTTTGCTTTTCCTCATTAAATATCATGGAATCATAGATTTAGAGCTGGAAGGGATCTCAGAGGCATATAGTCCTCAGAACCTTTCAGAGAACACCCATTAATACTATGAAAATTCTGCCCCATCCCAAATAATGCCAACAAATTTGCTTTCTAAGATGGGCAATCATTTCAGGTGTAATAAGGAATAATTGATTGTTGTGTTAACATGGCCCCTTATTGCCTTCTTTTGTAGGAAAGCATCGTAAAACAGGAAGAGATGTGGCTATTAAAATCATTGACAAGTTAAGATTTCCAACGAAACAAGAAAGTCAACTTCGCAATGAGGTTGCCATTTTACAGGTACTCTTCTCACTCTAATTTGGGCTGTAAAAGTAAAATGGATTTGGCCAGCTACTAAAACTATTTTAAAGTGGCTTATGTGTTGCTGGGTTGCATGTTATCACTTTAAAAGCATAGAATATAGGTATAATAAACCACAGAGTAAAAACTGCCTACTTAGTTCTTTCCTAGGGGCAGGCAGCAGGTGTGCACACATAGATCTTTAATTTGAGGGTTTTAATAGTGTTATGTCATGAACACTAATTCAAGAGCAGCATTTCAACATGTGTCCACCATGGACGTGCTGAGATCATTTTATACCACATTATCAATGACCCTGCCTTAATAAACATACCTCCTTTATGCTGAGATAATTATATACCATTGTGTACATCACTGTCAGCAGTATGAGGTAGATGAGTAAGAGAGGTCTGAAAATCTGCATATTATTAATCCCCTAAGTATCTCTCAGTGTGTATCCTTTTCCTTTTATCTTAAGTGAGTAACTTACTTTTGCCTTTCGTTTCTCCCTCTCCTCCACTTTCTCAGACTCTCCTCTTACCTCTCTCCACCACCCTTGTCTCCCCCTCCCCCCAAAAAAGTCCAGGATCTGGTTGTGAAAGGAATAATTTATTTGTGCATAGCCTAACTATTAACAAACATTAAGACACTATCTCCAAGCAAAAGGGAAAAAAAAAAGGATTTGGACCATTAGACAGTTATTTCATGAATTTGATCAATGTAGAGATGCAGTCTGGAAAATTTAGGCTCCAAATGCCCATTTTCTCCATAATTTGCTTTAATACCCTCCATTTCTCTTCGCTTAAGTAAATATACCCATGGTCCACTAACCCATGTTATCTATTAGTGTGCTCAGACTATTGTTTGTAAACCTAAGTTGAATGATTATATTTGCTGCTGGTACAGTGTTTAAAAGATATTCCTTTCATGCAATGTTGATTGCTATCATGATGTTCCAGATGCCCCCATTTATTGCTTCAACTATTAACATCTGTCTGCTTTCATGGTGCCAAAAAGCAATTTCATAGTTGACTTGGGTGAGGTCCACATACGCAGTAACTGCACCAAAGTGACTGAAATGAAGGGTTCTGTCTTTGGGAAGTTATTTTGGTCAGCTTGATTTTACTGTGCTGCAGTAGCCCAAGATTGTGTACAAGACGGAGATGGGAAAGTCTGGTCAATTCCAAGATTGACAGTGCATATATATCCATAGTAAGGTAGCATAAACAGCCCACCCATCTCCTCTTTTGGTACATCAGACTTGGTCAATATTTTAGCAGCAGTAGCAACAACAATAATAACTTTTCATCATTTTTATTATTAATTAATATTTTGAGACCAGGTCTCCCTGTCTTACTCAAACTCGAAGTGCATTAATCATTCATGGGCTTATCCCACTGCTAACTGACACAGGAGCTTTGACCTGCTTTGTTTCTGATCTGGCTTGATTCACCCTTCTTTGGTCTCCTAGTGGCCCTCTCTGCTCCAAAGGTTCATTATATTGGTGCCAGTTGCTTAATACAGACACCCAATACTCTTAAGCCCTACTTTAGCTTAGAACTGCTGAGCTCAAATGTTCTATCAGCTTCAGCCTCTGCTGGAGCAAGGATGACAACAGTGCACCACCATGTCTGGCCAGTATAATATCTGAAGAAATACGCAAATGCATTAAAACATAAGTATAGGGCTGTTTCCTTAGCTGTAGATTTTGGTTTTACTAAAATTCCAGGCTTGTCTCTTGAACGCAGTGATTTGTAGTTTCTCCAGTAGCACTGGGTTTTACAATGCTATTGGTCTGTATACAATTTATAAATATTAACCCAAGCCTGACATTCTGTTGTGTTTTCAAGAGATTTGTCCATTACTTTATACCCAATAGTGTTCTTTAGTGATGGCCCTCTTCACCTGGTTGCCTTTTACTGAGCTTTCTTATAAAAAAAACCATAGTTTTTCTAACTTTAAAAACAAAGAAAATTCTTGACTCATTGAAACTTAGTGAACTTGTTAAAATTCTATTTTTCAAGCTGACTAATCATTCAGTATTTTTGACTACTAAGAAAATAATGTATTACATTCATGCATACATTGTATAATAATAATTTAATTTTACTTCTTTCACTAATAATGAAACTAATTTTTAATCTTTAAAAAACACCAGTTGCAGTAAAGTAACAAAAAAAACCTTCCTAAAACTAAATGGCATACCTGTAACAAAGTTAAATGATGATTCATTAAAAAAAAATCAATTTTCTTTCTCTATCTTTCAGGATGCAACAGGTCATTTCATTCTTTTCAGCCAGCTGGATCTGTTTCATGATAGCCTTAGCTGTTTGTCATTAACAAGTTGTTAAATATACTACCTTAACCTTCTTCCACTTTTGGCCTGTCCCAGAATAAACCTTCCTTATTCTCAGCTTTAGCTTCTTTCTTTTTTGTCTCCTTATGCTAATGGTTCTAAATAACCTGTTAAAGGGAAGTACCCATTATCATCTGTCTTTGACTCTTCCTAATTCACCTCTTTTGGGATGTTTCCTTAGGGACAGAGCCTCATTTTCCCTAAGCACAAGAATTTCATTCTTTCTGAACATTCCCAGCTGAACAGTTTTCTTTTCTGATATCAGATCTCAACATAGTTCTGCCACTTTAAAAGTGTGCTGATTGGAGTACAGCTGCTGAAGGATGCATGTTAACTCCTATCAAGACAACTGATAGAAAATTGTAGTTTTCTAAATTGTTTTCTTCCTTATGAATTTCAACATTAAGTATATAACTATTCTTCCGAAATCAGTTGTTATAAAGAGGACATTCCTTATTATGAATGATTTTCTAAAGTGGGTTTTTTTTCTTCCCCAAAATATTGAGGTGACTTCATTAGTACTTGAAAACTTTCTTGATGTAGCAAATCTTTCCATTAATACAGGTTGGCAACTCTTCCGCTCCTTATTGTCATGGAGAGTTTCCTGAGAAGTGAAGTGATTTTCCCAGTCATAACACTGGCATTCGTCTCAGGCAAAACTTTTCACTAAGGTCTTTTTGACTTGGGGGCCATCTTTCTTTCTACTATACAGTACTACTTTTCTAAAGTCTTAGGTGTATTTTTAATACATTGTAGATGCATTTTAAATCTTCCAGTTGTTCTCATGGTATGGTATTGATATATTATGAAGGCAATTGGATTTCTTGTATTTTCCTTAAAATAGAATTTGTAAATCCATCTAAGCCACTGTTACAAAGATCCACCTCTCCCTCCCATCCCCTTGGAATCATGATTTAGAGGTGAAGAGCCCATAAAGGTTATCTCTTCACTTCATTTTATGACTGAAGAGACTGAAGTCCAGAAAAGTAAAGT
The DNA here is from genome assembly GCF_028372415.1 of Notamacropus eugenii. NCBI lineage: Eukaryota > Metazoa > Chordata > Mammalia > Diprotodontia > Macropodidae > Notamacropus > Notamacropus eugenii. Next base: position 45,909,785 of record NC_092878.1, on the reverse strand, counting down.
AATGATGCAACTTGACAAAGGTAATATAGAGTCATTGCTGGTTCTGAATAGTTTCTTCCATTAAATTTTATCAAATGTATGCCCATGAAGTAATTTGTATCACAATGCCTCTGCTGCTGCTTGTGGCACTTTTCCCTTTCTTGCCATAGCAGACTATTTTTACAGTATGGATCTTGTCTTCATCACCTGTGAGATATATTGGCATTGTGCTCTGATACTTGAACAATCATATGAGATATTCCTGTTAGAATACAGACCAGCATGTCTTCTATAAAACCTTAATTCACTAGAGAATTTGTTGGAGGGTTTTAATAAAGTTGCAGGGAAAGTAAAACTATCATTTGGCATGCACTGTTTTCATCTGCAAAACAGTGAAAAGTGGTTGTTATCATATCCATCTGAAGTAATAGAGACTAATTCTAACAAACTTTGGAATAAATTGAATATGATGTATATTTTTATCTTGAGTCTGATCTCTAGCTTCATGAATAAAAAAGGTGCCATTTATCATATGGTAATAGTGACAAACATCGTATTCATCATTCTTGTAAAGGAACGAGTTGTTTCCTGACACTGTTTCAAGGTATTGCTTAGTAATTATACCATACAAATATATCAAGATAATGTTGCTTTTTATGGTGTAGAACATAATCACTTGCAAATTATCATCCATTTTATATTAACTTTTATGTTGCCTGGAATGTGGTAAAGAATGTTGATCCATTCCATGCTCATTCAGAGTGGTTTTTATCCTGACCTTGAAAAGAATCCAACTTATTATTGACTTTGTAGTTGGTAAATATGTCTTTTGAATTTGACATCTGGGACAGCTAACAATAGTTTGTATTTTTAAAAAAATGAAAATTTGGGTTTGAGTTTGAGATATTTTTCCTATACTTCTACATGGAAACTAAAGAAGTCATAAACAGGCTGAGATTAAATTATTCAGTAAAAGCTAATGGCCTTCTTTGTCATGTGCAATCCAGTGAATTGAATGGGGGTAATTATTAATTTGACAGAAAATTTTGCCTCTATCTTTTCCACCAATTACATCTAGGATGAGGGAAACCTGAGATAGCAATTGTGGTTTTTTGAGATTTAGTAGTAAAATTTCATTTTGTAATTTTTTTCAATGAATAACATTTTATTTTTTCAATTACATGTAAAGGTGGTTTTCAACATTCATTTTATAAGATTTTGAGTTCCAAATTTTTCTCCCTCCTTTTCTTCCCTCCTGCATTCCTAAGACAGCAAGCAATCTGATATAGATTATGTATGTACAATCATGGTAAATATATTTCCACATTAGTCATGCTGTGAAAGAAGAATCAGAACAAAAGGAAAAAAAAACATGAGAAAGAAAAAAAATAAAAAGAAGTGAAAATAGTATGCTTCAATCTGCATTCAGACTCCACAGTTCCTTCTCTGGATGTGAACAGAATTTTTGATCTAGAGTCTTTTGGGTTTGTCTTTGATCATTGTTTTGCTGAGAAAAGAGCTGTCTATCATAGTTGATCATCATACAGTATTGCTGTGTACAACATTCTGGTTTCGCTCACTTCACTCAGCATCACTTCGCAAAAGTTTTTTCAGCTTTTTCTGAAATGTGCCTGCTTATTGTTTCTTATAGCACGATAATATTCCATCACATACATATATCACAACCTTTTCAGCCATTCTCTGATTGCAGGGCATCCCCTGAATTTTCAATTCTTTGCCACCACAGAAAGAGCTGTTACAAATATTTTTGTACATGTGGGTCCTTTTCCCTTTTTAATGATATCTTTGGGATACAACCGTAGTAGTGGTATTGCTGGATCAAAGAGTATGCACAGTTTTTTATAGCCCTTTGGGCATAGTTCGAAATTGTTCTTCAGAATGGTTGGGCCATGCATTAGTGTTCCAATTTTCCCACATCTTCAACATTTATAATTTTTCTTTTTTGTCATATTAGCTAATCTGATAGTTATGAGCTGGTACTTCAGAGTTGTTTTGATTTGCATTTCTCTAATCAATAGTGATTTAGAGCATTTTTTCATATAAAATAGATAGCTTTAATTACTTCATCTGAAAATTGCCTATTTATATCCTTTGACCATTTATCAATTGGGTAATGACTTATATTCTTATAAATTTGACTCAGTTAGAAATAGCGCTGTTACAAAAACACTGGCTGTAAAATTGTTTCCCAGCTTTCTGTTTCCCTTCTAATCTTGGTTACATTGTTTTGTTTGCACAAAGCCTTTTTAATTTAATGTAATCAAAATTATCCATTTTGTATTTCATAATGTTCTCTATCTCTTGTTTGGTCATAAATTCTTCCCTTCTGCATAAATATGACAAGTAAAGTAGTCCTTGCTCTCCTGATTTGTTTGTAGTATCACCCTTTATGTCTAAATCATGTACTCATTTTGACCTTATAATGGTACACAGTGTGAGATGTTGGTCTATGCCTAGTGTCTGCCATACTATTTTCTAGTTTTCTCAGCAAGTTTTGTCAATAGTGAACTCTTATCCCTGAAGCTGGAGTCTTTGGGTTTATCAGACAGTAGAATACTATAAACATTTATTACTATGTCTTGTGTACCTAGCCTATTTCACTAATTCATTAGTCTATTTCTTAGTCATTGAGACCAATTCACATTCCCCTCTGAGGCTTCACATGTAGACATTTTGACATTGTGCTATGGCTAAGATCCTCCTCCCAGCTTGCCTAGATACCATTTGCAATGGGCTGCACTCCCCTTTTACTCAAAAGAGACAGACCTTTCCTGTAGTCCTTCTGCATTATCTTAGGCTGGAAATTTGTTCCACTCCCTCTTTTTGTAGGTTCTTTCACTCCAGAACTGGTTTAGAGGCTTGACTTAACATTGCTTCTGAGGCAAACTGGGAAAAGCTCAGGCACCTTCCTGGTTTTTCTCCACCATATTGACTCTACTCTAATTATTCAATATTAAAGTCATCTGCTTTGCCAGAACAGGATTCCACCTTTCCCTGGCAAGAAGAACATTCTTTTACTTGGCAATATCCTGTTCCTACTGACGTTACCCTCAGCATTACAGCAGAATTTTAGTATACCTGGAAAACGATTGATTTTCAATCATGCATTTCAACAAGCTTTTGTTAAGCAGCTATTGTGTGCTAAGTGGTATGATACAGAGGATAAAGCCAGAAAGATGTGCTTGCCTTACAGGTCAACTATTTATCCAACTCTTCAAGTTCCCTGTCTTATACTTGGCAGCTATATGACCCTGGGCAAGCCACCTAACCTTGCTGTGTTTTAGGGCTATCAAGTCAAGTCAACTCTCATTTATTAAATACTTACTATGGTGCCAGGAACTGTTCTAAGCACTGGGGATGCAAATATAAACAAAAAGAAAGGTGTCTCCAGCTTTCAAGTAGTCTACATTCTAAAGAGCGAAGACAACACAAAAGGAAGCTGAGAAGTTGGTGAGCAGGGAGCAATCATGACATGGGATCATGGTGGTGAAACCCAGAGAATGAAGGATAGTGGATGTCAGCCATTTTTCAAAATGGAAATAGTGAGAGCAACTTTTCAAGAAGAGAAGGAGATTATAGGGGCAGAGGGAGCAGGCAGCTTAGTCAGAACAGTGAAGTCTGGACTCTGTAAGTTGCAGAGTAGAGCAATGCATTAAAAAAGAAAGTTTCTTGACCCAAGAATTTCCATAAGCATTTATTAAATGCCTCCTATGTGTTATGCATTGTGCTAAGCATCGGTTACAGTGCAATAGCTATCAAAGGCCACTCACTGTTCCTTTCTTTATATGGAAGGTTGTGTTCTAATCGCTTGGTTGGTTGTTGTCTTTCATTCTTGAAGAGGACCAAAATGATATTACTATGATAAAGCAGAGTTTCATTGTGTCCAGCTGTGGCTGATCAGGCCAATATAAGCTCAGGATGCTCTACCACAGATTGAGCACAGATAATTTGTGTGAACATTTGGGGTGGATACTCTAAATTTGTGCATCCTACATTTCCTTTGAGCTGTTTCAATCCTGCTTTGTTCATAGAGCACAGCATCTTTTCTGATGTGGGCATACCATGCTGAGTGGTCCTGTACCAGTGTCTCCCATGTCACACAGTCAATTCCGAGGTTTGTAAGAGAGACTTTGAGAGTGTCCTTTTATTGCCTTTTCTGACCACCATGTGATGGCCTGCCCCATGCAAGTTCTCTATAAAAGTCTTTTTGGCAAGCGAACATCTTGTATTTGAATAATGTGGCCAGCCCATCAGAGTTGTGCTCTCTGAAGCATAGTTTGAATGCTTGGCAGTTTAGTTCAAGTAAGGACTTCAGTGTCTGGTACCTTATCCTGCCAGGTGATCCTCAGAATCTTCCTAACATACTTCAAATGGAAGTGATTCAGTTTCCTGGCATGGCAATGGTAGACTGTACATGTTTCACAGGCAATGAGGTCAATACAACAATGAGGTCAGCACAGTGGCTCTATTGACCATGAGACAGTCCCTGCCCTCAAGGATCTTATATCCTTCTCCTTGTGGGGAGGGAGAATAGAGGAGAAAGGGAGGTCAATGAATAAATACTCCCCTTTTGTTTCTTCAGAGTGCAAAGACCATGACCCAAATTTAATTTATACATGGCTTAACAGCAAATGAAGATATGCATAGAAAAATCATTCAGAAAAAAATATAAATTACCTCCTCTCTTCCATTTTTAAAAAATTTTCCTCATTGTACATAATACTTGGAGACTTTTCTTAAGAAGTTTTATGATTTGAAGCTCAGTGAATTGGAATTTTCATATATTTTCAAATGGTCAAACTCTATAAAATAAATTGTCATTTTTAGTGCAACAGAGAGTTCCCATTTGTAATATTATTGTGGCTGTTCCCATATCATCTGGAAACAATTTAATATTGCTGTACTTTGGAAGGATGTTAATTAGTAGAATTGCTGAAAATTGTTGTATGAAAGGCCCCAGGGCACCAATTTCTGTTGTCATTCGAAGCTTTTTGTATATATATAAAAAGAGTACGGTAAATAATCAAATAAGACAGTATTTACTTCTATTCGTGACATCAAAATCTTTTTTAAAAGAACATTTTCTTTGTAATTATTAGAGATGTCATGGCAAACTAACGTTCATAGAGAGATTTTAACTAAATCAAGATAATAACCTTAGAACTAAGTTACATGCTTGAAACCCCAGCATTTAATCAGTGGTGAAAATTTAGAATTTTAATGTCATTTTTAAAAAGCAAATATGACACAGGATCAAGTTTCAAGATAGAAGTTGACTTGGATTGTCTATGTCTTTCCCAGTATCCTGTAAACAAAATGCTTTAAGGGACAGAAGTGAAATTCATATTAATGCATTATTGATTCACTTCTAATTTACTGGAATAATGACAACATTAGTCCCCTAAAATGGAATCAGACTAAAGGGAAAGGAGACAGAATTAAAAGTTACTTCTAGGGATGCCAGGTGCAGCATCTGAAAGGATTGTATAATTATAGAAATATTGGGTCTAGTGAAAAGAAAAAAACCTTGGATATAAAATTCAGAAACCTATAAAATTATTCTCTAAAACCTCATTCTTGCAGTCAATCCTGCTTCTTTAATATCTTCAGTAGCTTCCCTTTCATGGACTTCTCCAGTTACACTTTTAAACAACCCTAGGTCTTCCTATTTAAACAAACAAATTAACCAAATACTCTCTGTTTTGTACCTTTCAAAATCATCATCCAACTTCTCATTTCCTTTTGCCAAACTGCTCATACTAGATCTGTATCTCTTGAAAAAGATTCTTTATATTCATTGAGGGAGCTAATATAGATCATTGGAAGGAGAATTGGATTTAGGACCATCGGAGAGGGAACTGAGTTTGAATCCCATCTTTACTGATTGTGTGACATGGGAGACACTGGTACAGGATCACTCAGCATGGCATGCCCACATCAGAAAAGATGCTGTGCTCTATGAGCAAAACAGGATTGAAATAGCTCAAAGGAAATGTAGGATGCACATATTTAGAGTATCCACCCCAAATGTCACACAAATTATCTGTGCCCAATCTGTGGTAGAGCATTCCAGTCTTTATTGATTAATATTGGTGTTGTATTGAACAAGTCACTTATCTTCTCTGGTTTTCACTTTCTGTGCATAGCTAAGGTAGAGTGGAGGTAGGAGGTTATCACAATTTCTAAAATGAGGGAGTTGAGCTCCATGATACCACTAAGGTATCTTTCAGCTCAAAATTTATCATCCTATAATTTCCTTCTAAATTACCAATCCTTTGCGCCCTTGAACAAGTCAATTCACCTTTATGGACTCCAGTTTTCTTATCATTCAAATAAGGGAATTGCTGCAGCAAATATTTTCTAATATCTGTTCCAGCTCTAAATCCTGATAGTGCTTAACACATAATAGGTGCTTAAAAATGCTTCTTGAATGGTTGATTGAGTTTCAATCTAATGATTTCCCTCTATACATAAGCTCTTTGAAAACCTTAAAGCACCATATTACTGTTATTGTGAGTTATTGTTGTTATTAATATCCCTAAATATTTACCACTCTTGAAAAAGAAAATTACTTGACCCTGCTTTCTCCTTGGGCTATCATTATCCATTCAGTGAATGAGCAATTATTAAGCACTTACTACTTAAGAGGCACTCTGCTAGGTGCTGGAGATACAAAGACAGGCAAAAAACAGGTCTCCCTAAGGAACTTGCATTCTAATGAAGAGAAAACATGCAGATATCTATGTACATGTAAGATACAGACAGTATAAATTGATGGTAATCTTAAAAGAAAGGGACTAAGGATGGAAGGGTCTCCAGCAAAAGATAGAATTTGAGTCAGATGCTGAAGGAATTGAGGGAAGTTAGGAGACATAGCCATGAACCAAAACATTCTAGACATGAGGGAATCTGTCATTTTTCAGTCATGTACAACACTTTGTGAGTCCATTTGGGGTTTTCTTGGATAAGATACTACAGCGCCTTGCCATTTCTTTGTCCATCAAATTTTATAGATGAGGAAACTGAAGCAACCAGGGTTAAATTATTTGCCCAAGGTGACACAGCTAGGCCAGATTTGACCTCAGGAAGATGAGTGCACTCTCTGCACTGCAACACCCATTTGTCCCATGAAGGAAGCTAGTGCAAAAGTAAAACGGGAGAGTCAGAAGATGGAGCATTGTGTGTGAAAAAGAACAAATAGGACAGTACAATTGGATCATATAAAGTAGGTGAGGGGAGGTAAAGTGTAATGAGACCAGAAAAGTTGGAAGAGGTCAGTTGTGAAGAGCTTTTTAAATACCAAACAAATATTTCATCTTAGAAGAAATAGAGAACAACTGTAATATATTGAGTAAAGAGAGTGATATGATAAGAAAAATCACTTTGTCAATTGAATAAAGCATGAATTAGAGTAGAGAGAGACCTGAGACAGGGAGACCAATTACAATATTACTTTAGTAGTCCAGGTAAGAGGTGATGAAGACATATATAAGAATGGTGGCTATATGTTTTGGTAGTTAAGAACATTGTTGAGAAGTGACATTGATGAGAGAGTTATATAGGAACAAAATTTGACTTTTGGAATGATCTCATGTTCTGTGAGAAGGACTAGAAGTCTGATTAGTTTGATGGCAACATGGAATATTTGTTAGGGAGTAATATGAAATTTTATTGCAAGGACAAGGTAGTGAGTCAGATTATGCAGGGCTTTAAAGGAAAGATTGAGGAGTTTGTGTTTTATTTTAGAGAGAAAAAAGAAATAGTGAAAGCTTTTAGGCAAAGAAGTGACAGTCAGAATTGTGCCAGAGGGAGCCTGAATTGAAAATAGTGTAGATTAGAGGAGGGAAGAAATTTGAAGAAGAGAGACCAATTAAAAGGCTGGGATTCCAGGATGACACCAAGGTTTGTGAATGTGGGTGATTAGGAAGATAGTGGTACCTCCATCAGTAGTAGCATTTAGAAGAAAGGAGGGTTGGAAATAAAAGATAATGAGTTACATTTTGGAAATGTTGAGTTTGAGATGCCTATTGGACATCCAATGTCCTAGTTGGAACTCTTTAGAGAGATTAAGGCTGGTTATATATACCAAGGAATCACCTGCATAGAGATGATAGTTGGGCCAAGATAGTGGGGTAGAAGTAGGGACCTGCCACAGCTCTCCCCCCAAACCCCTCAAAAACCTGTAAAAAATGATGTTAAAAATTGTGGAGCAGCAGAAGTCACAAAATGACAAACTGAAGCAAATTTCCAGCCCAAGACAATCTGGAAGTTTGATGGGAATGATTTATTTTTCCAGGTTGGGAGCAGAGCGTCAGTTCAGGCTGGGCTACCCCGGGGTGAACTGAACCCTCTACTTAACAAAGCTCAAAAGTTAAGTAATTGACTGGGAAAATGAGCAAAAGAAGGGAAAAGAGTCAGACTATAGATTCTTACTTTCTCATTGAAGAGGCATTTTCTTAAGTCATTACTGATGAGGAAGATCAAAACAAACAGCTAGAATAAGACAACAAAGCCAAAGCTCCTGCGTCCAGATCCTCTAAGAAAAATATTAATAGGTCTCAGGCCATGGAGAACTCAAAAATGATTTTTAAAATCAAGTAAGAGAAATAGAGAAAAAATTGGGAAGAGAAATGAGACTAATGCAAGAAAATCATGAAAAATGAGTCAACAGCTTACTGAAGGAAACGTCCCCCAAAAAATGCTGAAGAAAATAACACCTTTAAAATTACACTAACCCAAATGGCAAAAGAGGTCCAAAAAGCCAATGAAGAGAAGAATGCCTTAAAAAGTACAATGGACCAAATGGAAAAAGTGGTCCCAAAGCTCATGGAAGAAAATAATTCTTTTAAAATTAGAATAGAGCAAATGGAAGCTAATGATTTTATGAGAAATCAAGAAATTATAAAATACAACCAAAAGAATGAAAAAAATAGAAGACAATGTGAAATATCTCATTGGAAGAACAATTGACCTGGAAAATGGATCCACGAGAGATAATTTTAAAATTATTGAACTACCTGAAAACCATGATCAAAAAAAGAGACTAGACATTATCTTTCAAGAAATTATCAAGGAAAACTGCCCTGGTATTCTAGAACCAGAGGGTAAAATAGAAATGGAAAGAAACCACCAATCTACCTCCTAAAAGAGATCTCAAAAGAAAAACTCTTAGGAACATTGTAGCTAAATTTCAGAGTTCCTAGGTCAAGCAGAAAATATTACAAGCATCCAGAAAGAAACAATTCAAGTACTGTGAAAATACCATCAGGATAACACAAGATTTAGCAGCCTCTTTCTTTATTTTAATTAATTTATTTGTTTTCAGTTTTCAACAATCACTTCCATAAGTCTTAAATTTTCTCCCCCTTCCTCTCCTCTCCCTCCCTGAGATGGCTTGCAAACTTGTATGGGTGCTACACATACATTCTTATTCATAACATTTTCACATTAGTCATGTTGCATAGAAGAATTAAAACGAATGGGAGAAACTATGAGAAAAACCAAAGCAAAACAAAACATAACACAAGAGAAAATAGTCTGCTTTATTCTGAGTTCCAATTCCACAGTTCTCTCTCTGGATGTGGAGGGCATTTTGTCTCGAGTCCTTTGGGAATGTTTTAGGTCCTTGCATTGCTGTGAAGGGCTAAGTCTATCAGAAACAGTCCTCACACACTGTGGCTGTTACTGTGTATCAAGTTCTCCTCATTCTGGTCAATTCACTCAGCACCAATTCATATAAGTCTTTCCAGGCTTTTAAGTCCTCCTGTTCATCATTTCTTATAGTAAAGTAGTGTTCCATTATATTCATAGATTTATCAGATGATATGTCAGAGGTCAAAGGAGATAGGATTAAAACCAAGAATCATCTACCTAGCAAAATGGAGTATAATACTTCAGTGAAAAAAGTAGAACTTCAATGAAATAGAGATGAAAGTTGAATCCATAAAAACTGATAAGATCACCAAGTGTGATCACATAGATGCAAAAGACGAGAGGAGCCAAAACAGCTTTAGGGGACACCTTAATAAAGATCCAGCAAAGAAGACTGAGAAGTGGTTAGATAGGTAGAATGCAATATTGACTCCTTTCCAAAAAATAAAACAAAACTCGATAAGAGTATTTAGGGGGAGAGAGAGAGGCAAACAGAGACAAAGTTTGCAGAGAGGTCAAGAAGGATGACAACTGAGAAAAAGCCATTAGATTAAATATTAAATTTAAAACTTAAAAAATTGCCAGGAAAGAACTAAGTGATGTAGAGATCGGAGGTCACAGTGTGGATGAAGAAGAGGATTAGGCTTCCCAAGGCAAAGGGAAAGAAAGAATGATAAAATATTGCCATCAGGACAAGGAAATTTAGAGTTTGTGAATATAGAAGTACAACAGAGTGGGTGATGAGAACATCAAGGAGATGAGAGCATCTCTCTGTGTGAAATAGAGGACAAAGTCATGAGAAGTGAGTAGATTGAACAACTGGGAACTTAGGATGGTTGAAGAAGCATCAGTAGACATACTGAAGATGTCTAGTATAAAGAAAGGCAGGTAGGTGGTGCGGTGGCTCAGGGTCTGGAATGAGGAAGACTAATCTTCCTAAATTCAAATCTGACCTCAGACACTAGTGCATGACCCTAGGCAAGTCAGTGTTTCTTCTCAGTTGCCTCATCTGTGAAATGAGCTGGAGAAAGATATGACAGATCATTCTAGTAACTTTGCCAAGAAAACCCCAAATGCATCACAGAGAGTCCGACACAACTGAAAAATGATTGAACAGCAATATGAGGACAAGAGTTGGAGCAAACCGAAACGATGGGAGCAAGGCAATATCCTCATTGAGGAAGGAAGGAGAGTTTCCTGGGAATTCACCCTCTACGTGTCCTCCCTTTCATAGCCAAACTTACATTCTTCTTCCACTTACTTCTCAGCCTTTTGCAATATGGGTTTCCTACCTTATCACTCTGCTGAATTTGACTTCTCAAAGGTTACCAATGATCTGTTGACAGCTAAATCTGTTGACCTTTTCTCGGTTCTTATTCTTACCTGACCTTTTTTACAGCTTTTAGCACTGTCAACAACTGTAATAGCCTTTTAATTGGTCTCCCTTCTTCAAATTTCTTCCCTCCTCTAATCCTTCCACACTATCTTCAAATCAGTCTCCCTCTGACACAATTCTGACTGTGTCACTTTGTTGCCCAAAACCTTTCACTGTTGCTTTCTTCCCTTTAAGATAAAATATAAGCTCCTCAGTCTTTCCTTTAAAGTCCTGCATAATCTGACTTTCTACCTTGACTTTGCAATAAAATTTCATAACACTTCTCTATAAATACTCTGTGTTATCATCAAACTAATTAGATTTCTAGTCCTTCTCAAAGTTTGGTATTATACTTCTCATCTCTTTGCTTTGGAATCAGCCATCTTCCATGTCTTGAATTTATTCCCTCCTCATCTCTGCCTCTCTTTATCCCGACTTACCTGTAAGGTCCAGCTCAGCTTCCACTCCTTTCCTAAAGTCTCCCTGGTTCCCCAAAGTTGTAGTGTTCTTTCCCTGACTAAGTTAGCTGGAATGTAATTACCTCTCCTGAAGAAGGAAATGGTGAATTTAGCTTTATCAGGAAAACCCCAAATGGTATCACAAAGAGTTGGACATGTCTGAAAAGTGACAACAACTGAATTTACTTCTCTATTTATGGCATCCCTCGGTAGAATATAAGGTCCTTAAGGGTAACTTTGTCTCTGCATCTCCACGGGCCAACATGGTGCCTTTTACATAATATCTATACTTAGTAAAATGTTTGTTTCATTGAATTGAATGAACTGAAAGAGCATAGTACTTTTAAGAGGCTGATATGTGTGTTGTTAAAGTATGAGTTCATAGAAAGCAAAGACTTGTTTTCTTTATACTTCCTTCAAACCTATTTTTTTGTCAATAACTACCATTCATCCCGTTTCCTTATCAAAACTTTGAGATGGTCTTCCACTCTTCTCTCTCCCTTGCCATATATATATATCTATATCTATACACACATATGTATGTATAACCATATATATACATACATGTATATATATTATACTATCAAAATAATATAATACTATATATATATATATATTATTACATATAATACAAATCACCACTACCATTCTTCTAGATTATTTTAGTAGCCTCCAAACTGGTCCTTCTGCCTCTTTCTTCCCCCTTCATTCCATTCTCAAACTTCTGCCAGAATAATCATTTTTATGTATAGATTTGCTCTAGTCACACCTCTCAGTCAACATATCATAGGCCCTCAAACTAGAAGGTACCTTAGAAATCATCCAGTGCAATCAATTAATCAATAAGCATTAAGTACTTGCTGTGTGTCAGGCATTCTGCTAAACACTGGAGATACAAAAAGGGGCAAAAGACAGTTTCTGCCCTCAAGAAAGACAACATGGAAACAAATATATACCAAGCAAGCTATATATAGTATTAGTAGGAAATAATTAACAGAGGGAAAGCATTGGAATTAAGAAGAGCTGGAGAAGGTATAGAAGATAGTCCCATTATTTTATCAGGGAGGAAATTGAGAAACTGGAGAGCTTATTTGACTTGTCCAATTATAAAGATCCGATGTGGTTCCTTAAGACTTCATATGTAAAGTTCAAAGTCTTTATCCTATTATACTAGGATCACTCTTCCTTTCCAGCCTTATTTTATAGACATTCATCTACATATTCTGCGCATAGGCCAAACTTTGTTTATGTTGTTTCTTGTGCCTGAGTTGTCCTTTCTCTCTCTCTTGAATGGTTTCATTCTCTCCCATCCTTGAAAGCCCATTTTAAAAGCCTTGGGGAAATGTATGCACAATTTTGGACTTGTACCTATGTTTTTTTTTTTTTCTGGTAGCATCCTGTCTCCATTTATATTTAATCTGTTTATCATATTTCTTAAATATTTCTTTCTGTGTATTTTATCACTTGGAAGAAGTTTTCATGAAAGGATGCCCTTAGGCAAGAAATCTGGTGTAGCTCCAGATTAATGGCTCAACAAAAAGGGATGGAATTTTTCTACATCCAGACCAAATAACAAAAGCTATAGAAAGTGTTTATTTATAAAAAAAAAAAAAAATGGAGAGGAACTCTACCAAAAATTAAATGCATAAAAACACATTCTGACAATTAGAGAACTATTTAACAAACTAATATGGGAAATTAGAAGGCATTTGTTATATATTGCCCCATTCTTTTGTTGAAAAGATACAATTTCCACATATTCCTAGTTAATTATTATTCAATTTATTAGATTTTTGTTATGTTCATATGTACCTACATATATACAATACATACAAATATATGTTTGTTTCTATATACAAATATATCCAAAGAACATGTATATTCTTTTTATGTTTTATTGCATTTTTAATATTCATTCATAAATATCAGAGGAGAAAAATTATGGAAAAGAATTATTAAGGGCTTAAAATGCAACAAATTAAAGTCTATGACAGGATTAGCATTCCATCTTCATGATGTCAACCAGGATAGCATGGTGAATAGAAAGTTAACCTTGGAGTCAGGGAAACCTGGATCCAAATCCTGTGTTAGACAGCTCTCTGACCCTGGGCAACTCATTTAATTTCTTGGGGTCTAGGAACATGCCAAATACTGTAATTCCAGAGAAGGTGCCAACCCGCAACCAGAGAAGGACTTTCCTTGACAGAGAATTCTGTACACTAGTGAAACATAGTGGCTCTGATCCCTATACTATTTGTTATCAAGCAACTAAGTAAAATAAAAAGATTTAGTCAGCAGCCCAGATGTTTGGTATCTGGTAGATGAAATATCTACGTATTTAAATGACCCTGCCCCTTTTTTTTTGCTGTGATTGGGTCATCCTGTAAACTCAATTCTCTTTGTGAATTTACATTTTCTTGACAGCAAGGGATCTTCCTCACTGTCAGTCCCCACTCCCCTGTCCCCGGCACACACACACACACACACACACACACACACACACACACACACACACACACACACACACACACACACACACACACACACACATTTACTCCTTCCCAAAATACTTCCAGAAAGATGTGCTGATTTGTTTAGTGAATCATAATTTGGCCATTCAGTCCAAATTGCACCTGAAGGAATGCCTGTTTAAAAGCATGAGCTCATGTTTAACTTTCTATTCTTTCATTTTTGACAGTTCATGAGAAAAAAAATCTATTAAGTGATTTATATGCCAAGAAACATGCTGAACTCTTAGAATCCTGTTGTTTGGAGGATCCTGAGCATATGTTTCAAGCAATTGAAATTTGAAGGCCTCCAGTCTTCTTGGGGCTAGTTCACAGATACCTGCTGGCACATCCCAGGGGTCTGACACATATGCAAATCATCCCCGCTCCTCCCCAAGCCCATAGCTTGCACTTTCTCATTTTTCGACTTCATTTTACCTAGAACAGGCATATGTCTTCTTTATTCTTCTTTTCCTATTGAATTTTCATATAATATTTCTGTTTATTTTCATTATTTTAAAGCCCAACTCAAATGTCACCTCCTTCACCTTTTTTCCCTGCATGACAATAAGTCTATTCTCAGACCTCACAGAAGACTTTAAAATACTGTGTTGTGTTTCTACGTTACAAATATTTACAGATTGCCAGTTTTCTATGAGAGATCTCTTGGAGCAAAGTAAAACATTTGAACAAAACTGGAAATACAGCGCATTTAAATTGCATACAACATTCCACTTTGGAGCCCTCTCTACCTCCATGTTTAATTGTCTTTTAATTGACAGATTTATCATCCTACCTTCTAACCTATACCCCAATCCAATGAAAAAAGAGAAAAGCAAAACAAATTCCTTGTGACAGATATGCTCTATAAGATAGCAAAACAAATGCTCTATAAATGTGTATGTACATATATGTGTATATGTGTATATATACACATTACAGACATACATACATACATACATATATATATGAATATATATATATAATGTCTCATTCTGCACCGTAGGTGGTACATTGTTTTTTATATAACTGCCACTCTGGGTGACCAATCCAGAATCTTAGACGGTCTTATACAGCTTTCAAATTTATTTATCTCGACACTGTTGTTTTTGGTATTATACAAATGTTTCTAGTTCTGCTTAGATCATTCCTTGTCAGCTTATAAGAGTTTTCAATTTTTTTTTCATTTTTATATTGATATTATAATGTATGGTGATGTCCTTGTTTGGCTTGGTTCATTCTGCATTAGTTCATGTAAGTCTTTCCAAGTCTCCTTGAAATCTTCTATTTCCATAGAAATAGATGTCTAAGGTAGAACTTCAGAATTACTTTAATTGGCATTTTTGTAATTAGTAAAGATTTGGGGTATTTTTCCATAGGGTTATAGGTAGTCTGGTATTATTCCCTGAATGGCTCTTATCTTTATAAATTTGAATTAACTAATAACTTATATGTCTTAGAAATGAGATCTTTTTTCAGAGAAATGTGCTGCAAAGATTTTCCCCAATTGTTTCCCTTTAGTCTTATCTTTAATGGATTAACTTGTTCAAAAACTTAATAATTTTATATAATCAAAATCCATTTTATCTTCTTTGATCATTTCTATCCCAGGTTTTTTCATGAAGCTTTCCTCTGTCTGATAGGTAATTTTGTCCATGTTTCCCTAATTTGTGTATTACATGGCCTCTTATGTCTAAGTCACATTTGGAGTTTCTTTTGGTATGAGATGTGAAGTCTTATTTACATCTAATTTTTTTAAATACTCCTGGTGAAATTTCTTATTAATTTTTGTCAAATAGTGAATGAATCCTTATCCTCAAAGCTGTAAATACATTTGCTTCTATATGTTTTGTGTTTAATCTGTTCCACTGATCTATTTTTTTAAGCTAGTAGCAAATTCTCTTGTGTTGTGGTATACTTTGATATCTGGCACTGCTAATTCCTCTTCATTCACATTTCTTTTGATTATTTCCCCTGAGATTTTGGACCCATTATTGCCTCTATATGATTTAAAAAAATCCTCTAATGCATTTGTCATGTTATTTATTATCTCTGTTTATGTCTTATGTTCCTACTAGATTTTAAGGTCCAGGGACCCTGTCTTACCTAAACTCATTATCTTTCCCAACACCTAATACGATGCTCAATGCACAGTAAGACCTAAATATATGTTGGTTGGATTTTACTGAATTATTGTTCTATATTTTCTTTTTTAAGAATAAATATTGATACCTTTTTTAATAACGCATCCATTTTAGAATATGCCCCTCCTTCTTTTCCCCCTCAATGAACCTTTCAAAAAGAAAAATTCAGCCAAACAAATCAAGATCACCTATGGCTGCGGGGAATGCAATATTCCGTATCCATAGTGCCCCATTCTCCAATTTAAGGAAGGAGATGTGTTTTCTTATCTCGTGTTCATGCCCTAGGCTGTCTTGATGGCATTCTGGTTCAATGACTGTTCAGCCATACTCCTGTCACTTAACTTAAAACTCTATTACTAAATAGAGTTTTTTGGGGGTTTTTTGGTTTTTGTTTTTCCTAACTTTGGAAATTCAAACTGTAGCTTGGAACATTGGAGATGATTAGAAATAAGAGTTAAAAACTACTATTGATAATTAGCTAAAGGTCAGCCCCAGTCATTATGTGGCAAGTGAAAATGATTACAATCATCTCTGGTGATGTTTTGGATTTTTTTTTTTAATTTCCCACTTGCCCTTGTAGCTTAAACAGAGCTTCCTGGTTCTGGGTGGGTAGGAAATAGCACATGAGAGATTATTTTCACACTGCCTTCCACCTGGTTTAAAAAAAAAATCAGGAAACAGCATGAGAGCGCCTGGGCAAGTGTTATTTCCTATATAAACATCTGCTGCTACCTGCTGTTTAAGGGAAAGATTGATAGTCTGCAGCACCCTTGGAATTTAAAACTGGGATAAGGCATTCCCAGAAGAAATGTTGGGAGAATGACTGAGAGGAGGCATATGTATGAATATGAATATGTATGTGCCTAGATCTTCATGAATATAGTTTAACGTGAGTCTGTGTCTAGAAATCCAAGGCTGATTTCTCTCACATGCTCAGACCCTGGCTCAAAGCCTCAGAAATTGATTCTTTGCAAAGCAAACATGCAAAGGATACTTATTTTTTCTTTCTGATGCCAGCCTTCTGTTCCCAAAATTATATGTTATTATTAGATGTTATTAGGAAGACACTAGTGAGCTTGCCCCCTTTAGTGATAGATAATTTAGCAGATAAACGTAAATAAAAGCAAGAAAAATATGCAACATATACAGAAGCTATATTGTATCTGGTATAGGTTGGCTGTTTTCCATGTTTACGTCCCTGGAATGTATACTGCCAAGGTAAGTGAACTTCTCCACAGTATTCAAAATTTCTCCATTTGCCGTAACCACTAGTTCCAGGTATGGAGAGTCTGGTGCCAGGCAATAACCCTTGTTTTCTTTTTTTTTTTTTTTTTTTTCCAGAGTCAAACAGGGGTTGAGCTTTATTACAGGGTTTCGGTTACAAGTGCAGGGGGTCTTCTTTCTTAGGACGAAGAGGGGGAGATTTCCTAAGAAGGCTAAGCTTAAGGGAATGGAAGTAGAAGTACAAGCGGGGAGAGAGGGGGAGGGGAGAGAGGAAAGAAAGGAAGCGGAGCCCTACTTTTCTCTTTGGCTCCACACGTGCTAAGAGCTTTTAGGCTTCCTCAATCCTACTTAATCTTCAGCCACACAGTTTGCATCTCAATACCATGCTGTTAGGTAACTAGGTGTGCTCCAATCCGGGACGACCTCGAGGTCAGGGAGACTCCACCCATCAGGTATCTCCGGGGGAGAGGCGGAAATACCCGAGCTAGCCGAGCTAGCTCGGTCTGACCTTCTCGAACCCCCGCTGTTCATGGAGGGCCTCGTAAGACTCTAAGATTTAGAAGTCCCACTTTTACCCGCCCGAGACTGTCCACACGGATTTGAGCTTCCAGTCCCAACATATCCCCTTCTTTGTTATGCGCGGAGCGCACCTGGCTCTAGAGCAAACAGTGGCTGGAGGCTGAGTGGATTAAGGAAGGCCTTTAGCATATGAGTACCTTACAACAAGACTTCATTCACACAGAAATCTGCAGCTAGCACAACTGACAAAGGGAGGCATCAAATAAAACAAAGATGAAACTAAATGGCTGAGTTACAACAGGGGAAGTGCAATCAACTAAAATCCCAAAGCATATTTTAAGAGAAGCAGGTGGTGTAGGCGCCTTACACCACCACTCCCTTAATCTTGCAAATGGATCTATACAGGTGGAAAACTGGTCACCTCCTCCCCACCCAAGTGTCCTGGGTTTGTGATATCAAAGTCCTCATTCAGCTGGCGAAAAAAGGATGCCTAGATGGGAAACTGTCAGCAGCAGTGTCTGCGGTTGTGATGAGGGCTGCTTCCTCTCTGGGCAGCAAGGTTAAAGCTGTCAGCAGCAGGCTCAGGTGGTGTATGATCCTTCTCCGGGGTCTCTGGGCTCTCCGGGGTCTCCGCCTCCTGCGTCTCCGTCGTCTCCGACCTCGGTTCCCACCTACGGATCCTTCTAATGGGAATCCACGCATCACCTTTTCCTGTGGAGACACAAACATACCCTCGACCCCCTATTAGTATCTTAAAATGTCTCATAGCTGGAGTAGTATGTGCGCTCCTTGAGACAGCTGTATCAGGCTCTGATTGTATTAGGCCTCTTGATCTTAGCTCTGATTGTATTAGGCCTCTTAATCTTAGCTCTGATTGTATTAGGCGACCTTTTCCCCTTCTTTGTTTAGCGAGGATCGCCTTTAAGGTAAAGATGATAAGAATGCATAGTGGCTCTTTACTTAGGTATAGCTGCTGCCAGGTGCTTACAAATGCTTCATTAACATCTGTAAGGAACCTGACTTTCCCAGATTTTTTCTTTTTAACAAACACAGGAGCATTCCAGGGTGCTAATTGCTCCTTAACCAATAGTTGTAGTGCCTGGAGTTTTTCTGGAGTCAAGGCCCAAATCGGGGTGTCTGACTTCCAATTCAAGGGTGGGGACTCCAGTACAACAGCAATGGCCCTTACTAAAAATTTGATAGCTTCATCCCGAGGCGGCTCATAATGTCCCTGCCCCAGATGTTAAAGCTAAGTCCTGGAATCACCAACGGCCATACGGTCCCTTGGCGATCCTCTGCCTCCCACTTTACTGGGTGCATTGTCTCTAAGGTATTTTGGCACCCTCCTATTCCCCACACTGGTCTCTGGCTTTCTTTGAGCTTCCAGTGCCTTAAGGGAAGGGCAATAGCTATGGGAAGCTGATCCTGGCCCCTCCCTGTACTTATTTCTTTCTGCCCAGGGGTAAGGCAGGCTCTGGCTAAGCTCTTCCAGTCATTAGGAGTCAGAATGAACTGACCACTGAGAGTTTCAAGCATGGCTATAACAAAGGGTGAATTAGGGCCATGCTTGGTACAAGCCTCTTTAAGAGTCGCCACTCTCTTCCACTCTATCGGTATGTGGCTCCTCCGAACCCCACCGGGGACACTGGGGTCCGCTATTTCTAACACAGGAAATGTCCCTACATCTTCTCCATTCTCTATAGCCTTTCTTATTCCTTTTTCCAAACTGGACTGTGGCCCTGAACTGTCTGACCAATGGAGCAGGTTATAAGGAGGCGCGGAGGGAAGGCACGGCGTATTCTCCCCTGCCTCGCCTTTTCCATCTGCTAGATGGAGCTCCGGGTCTATTTTTTCTTTACGCTCCTTAACTTTCCGCTGAACTTTCTGCTTGCCTGGGTCCTCCGTCCCTCCCGTGTTCTCCCCTCCCCTCTCTCCGCTTCCACTCTTATTCCAATCCCGCCCTGGCCTCTCCGGCCCTTCCTTACAAAATTCTCGGAGGTCGTTTAACTCTATTGTGACCCCCGCCTCCCTGCATTCCCTGTGAAGTTTCTCAGCCCAGACCTCCTGTTCCTCTGGCTTTATTACTGGCAATTGATTCCTCATCCCTGCCCTTTTCCCAGGGGTTTGGGAAGCTTCTCTCCCCTTTCTCTCCTTCCGAATCTAGGATTCGGGACTCGCTTCTTTCACAGCCCCTTCCGGGTGTACCCCAAAAGCACCCAGGATTATCTACGCTCCCAATCCCTGTTGGGGCGCCAACTGCCAAGCCTAGAGGCCTGTATTGGGCTACCCGAGTCTTTCTTACCTGTCCAGGTCTTCGGCTGGCCACGCCGGATGCACATATGAGAGAAAGGACGTTCCAGAGTCAAACAGGGGTTGAGCTTTATTACAGGGTTTCGGTTACAAGTGCAGGGGGTCTTCTTTCTTAGGACGAAGAGGGGGAGATTTCCTAAGAAGGCTAAGCTTAAGGGAATGGAAGTAGAAGTACAAGCGGGGAGAGAGGGGGAGGGGAGAGAGGAAAGAAAAGAAGCGGAGCCCTACTTTTCTCTTTGGCTCCACACGTGCTAAGAGCCAATAACCCTTGTTTTCTTGGTGTTAATTGTAAGGCCAAAATTAGCACAAGCAGCAGAGAATTTAGAGATATCTCTATTCCAAATGTGTATATGAACTATTTATACTCAGTCTATGCTAAAACCTTCCGAGGTCGCATCAGTCTGATCAGCCACAGGCGGACGCGTTGTACCTTGATCCCAACATAGTAATGTCATTTTGGGCCTCTTCAAAAACTCAGAACAACAAGCATCTTCTTAAACTTTTCATTAAATATATTGATTCTTTTCCATGTTTTTGGAATTGTTCCTTCCTTAACCTAACAAAAATAAATTAGAACAATAGCTCATATTTGTATCTTTCTACAGAGATTCATAGAGCATTTTTCTTGCAACAGCCTTGTGAGTTAAATAATACAGGGATCGATTGTCCCCTCCATCCCACCCCCTTTAAAAAGTGAGTAAAGTGAGGTTCAGAGAGATCACAGTAGAGATAGCAAATGTGTGACAGGATTTTGAGCTCTGGTCCCCTCCTTTCCACCATTGTGTTTCCTCTAATTTAAGAAATTTATTCCCAGCTTGACAGTGGGATTCAAATACACAAGAAGAAATGGAAACAGTGTTAAACTATCACTTGTAACCAGAAGTTTCATAGCATTTCATCCTTCATGTAACTTCAGCGTGAGAAGGAGGACAAAGGAGTTGTCATCTGCTCTTTACAATCAGTTCAATTATCTATGCTAATAAAAGGAGGACATTAGCACAACTGGCATAATTGTCTGATGATTAAAGGTTTTCCCTCTGCTCATAGCTTTTTCATTGATACTTCTAAGAAAGAGAAAGGAAAACTGGGAGACCAACTTTTGGACTGTGGTAGAAGTGCCTCTTCTACTGGTCCCTTTGAAATCTGTCCTCTGAATAGACAGTTACGTGGACATGCGGTCTCTTTCAAGTGGGTACTCCTTCTAAATAAAGGCATTTTCAGTCTCCATTGTGGCTTAGTAAGAACACAAATTGCTGAAAGACAAATAAGATGTGACATAACAAAAACATTTTTTTACATACTAGGATCAGTGAAGAGGGGGCTGAATCATCTAGCAGTTGCTGTTTTGTCTCACCCTTCAGTTTCTCGTCTTTTGATTGGCGTGTGTCCTCGTTTCCCCCCAACTTGATCTGATCCTGCTGGTTATACAGTATCTCTAACTTTGGTATAAACAGTAATCATCACAAGTCCTCTACCTGGATCAGCATGATTCTTCTGAACCCTTCACAACAGCTAGATTTACTTAAAAGTCAGATATGCTTCACTCTTCACTGAATCAACAGCCACAACGTAAAACTGAAATGATTCAGTGTCTGGGACACAGACAACAGCTCTTGCCACAGTCTAAGGACTTGCGCAAATTGCTTTTTTAACGGTAACAATTCATGCCCTTGCTGGCATCTCTTGTTAGAGCTTTTCTAATAGCTGCTTCCTTTGTCCATCCTATAACAGGCTTGGAATTTGAGTCAACTGTTTTCTGTGGGGCATGATATCTCTGAGGATGCGACGTTGTGATTATCTAGATAAGAAAGACCGTCACTTTAGGGATGGCATATTTTCTGTGAAATATTGATACCAATTGCATTGTTTTGAATTCCTGAAATACAAAAAAATAAGCATACCCTATTTTCACCTTTTGTACTTATCAAAATAAAAATCAAGTCAAAAAAAGAAACAAAGCAAAGAGTCTTCTTGTTACTATACAAGTAAGGATGCAAAAGATTTTAAATCAGTTTCAGAAACTAGGAATTACTTGTTACCTCTTATGGAGGGTACTGTCCTAGATATTTCATGCCAACAGTACAGGAAATTCCATACCATATAAGGGAGACACAATGTTGAGAATGGAATACTAGACCTAGCGTGAAAGAGACGAGTTCAAATGCTGCTTTTTTATCTGTTGACTGTGGGCAAGTTAACTAATGTCTGTTTCCTTATTTGTAAAATGAGGAATAATACCTCCAATACCTAATTCATATGTGAAGTTCAATAAGAAAATAGAATACTCATATAATAATAATGAATATATGTATATAAAGTGTTTTACAAACTTCAAGCCCTGGGTAAATACCACTGTTGTTGTCTCTACTTTTCCTTCATGAGCTGTTTCCACAAATTAGATATATATCATTTTTAGCTCATTGACTGATATTTAAATGATAAAAAAATCTAGAAATAAATCAACAAGCATTTGTTAAGCACCCCAGTTATGTGATAGGCACTATGCTAGGATCTAAGAATAGACAAAATAAAAATAGACTGTGTAGTTAAGTGACTTACATCCTATCAGAAACATGAAAAAATGTGTATCCAAATGAATAAAATGTAAAAAGAGAGTAATTTTAGGGGGTAGTCACTGGCAGGAGGTGTGGTGGTGGATATAAGAATGGAAGGGAGGACAGTGCTCTCTCTTTTTTCTAACAAATGCTGAAAAAGTGAGAAACCTTCATTCTGATGCTGCTGTCACAATATAAAAAAAAGTACTCATCCAAAAGACAACCATTTAAAATTTCAGTTTCTTTCTCATCTTTTTCGTCTGTATCAGTCATCCTCTTGCTAACCACTGGAAAATCCATATCATAAAACCAGCGCTTCTCAGTTTTTCCAGTGCTTTGTTAAAATGAGAACACACACATTGATTCTAGAAGTAATCAAAAGTAGCAATAGTAGGAAATATTAATACAGAACTTTTCATCTCACCTCCAATCTCCCATGGCTCTTCAGGTGAGAATCTTGCCTAATATTTCACAGGAAAAAAAAATTGAGGCCATTCACAAGTTCACTCCCCCCTCCCCACCCTTGTCATCTCCTATCACTGAGATGATTTCTGCTACTGTCTTCTCCTTCATCCTTGTCTCACGTAATGAGGTGATCTTACTCCTTACCAAGGCGCTAACCTGTTCAAGAGATCTCATTCCATCCTGACTCTTTTAATAGACTGCCCCCTTTGTCATCTCTTCTCTTTCACTTTTTAAAATTCTTTCTCTGTCTGTCGGCTCATTCCCTACTGCTATAAGAACACACACATCTCTTCTCTAGCCTCAAAAAACTCACTGATCCTTCCATCCCTGCTATCACCCTATATGTCTTCTGTTCTTGGTAGCTAAACTCCTCAAAAAGGGCATCTCTACAATAGGTGCTTCTTTTTTCTCTCACAATTCCCCTATTAACCCTTGCAATCCAGCTTCTAACACTGACCACTGAAAATGCTTTCTCCAAAATTAGCAACGATTCTTTTAGTTGCCAAATCCAATGGCCATACTCAATACTCATTCTCCTTGACTTCTCTGCAAACTTTCACCCTCTCCTCCTTAATATTCTCTTCTACCTAGTTTTTAGGACACCAGTCCCTCCTGGTTCTCTTCTTATCTATTGGACTACTCCTTCTCTGTATCCTCATCCAGATCACACCCTCTACCCACATCCATCAGTGTCCCTCAGGGTTCTGTCCTGGGCCCTCTGTCTTCTCCCTCTGTGCTACTTCACTTGGGGATCTCATCAACTCCCAAGAATTTAATTACCATCTCTAGGCTGATGATTCGCAAATGTGTGTATCTTGCTCCCCACCCCTCTTCATCTCTGACTACTTTCAAAAATATCTTAAACTGGGTGTCCAGTAGACATCTTCAACTAAGCATGTCCAAAACAAAACTAACTATCCCCCATCCTATCTTCCCTATTACTGCAGAGGGATTATTGCAACAACATCATTTTCCTAGTGCCTCATGCTTGTAACCTAGGAGTTGTCCTCAATTTCTCACTCTCTCTCCCCCTTTCCCCCACTCCAATATCGAATGTGGTGCCAAAGATTGTCGATTTCACCTCTGCACTGTCTCTTGCAACACTGCCATTATTGTAGTGCAGGCCCTAACTACCTCATGGTTGGATCATTCTAATAACCTACTGGTGGCTCTGTCTTGCTCAAGTGTCTCTCCCACTCCAATCTATTCTCTGTTTAGCCACTAAAATGATTTCCTAAAACAGGCCTGACCATCACTCCCTTACTCAATGAACTCCAATTCCCTATCACTTCCAGCTTCAAATACTAAATGCTCTATTTGGTATTGGAAGTCCTTCATAACTTAGCCCTCTCCTACCTTTCCAGTCTTCTTACACTTCCTTTCTCACCCTTTCCCAACTCCCACACCCTTACTCTTCAATCCAGTAATCTGGCTCCCTGGTTGTTCCATGAACAAGACATTCTATCCCTCGGCTCTTGGCCTTTTCTCTAGCTGTTTCCCATGCCTGTAATGCTCTGCCTCTTTATTCTGCCTAATGGCTTTCCTGGCTTCCCTTATGTCCCAAATAAAAATCCCATCTTTTATAGGAAGCCTTTCCCAAACCCTCTTAATCCCAGTGCTTTCTCTCTTTTGATTTTTTTTTTATTTATCCTGTATATAGACTACTTTTCATATGTTTGTGTCCATGCCGTCTGGCATTAGGTTTTAAGTTCCTTTTGTCTCTTTTTGTATCCCCAATGCTTAGCATAGTAACTGGCATGTATTACCTAATTAATAAATGTTTATTAATTGATTAAGCCCATATTATTCCAAATGGAACAATAAAAAGACAGAGTGCACCTAGTTTTCTTCTTCCGCCTTCTTTTGTGTGTATGAATACCATTCTAGGGTGAGAGGAAAAGTGTGGAAGTCAGGAAGTCAGGAAAGCTTTAATTTAAAACAGCACCAGAGTCTGTGGGATAATTTCTTGATTCCAAAAAGTAAAGAAATATAAACTATTAGAACTAGAGAAGTTTAAATACATAGGAGATTTAACATGAATCTCCCCCAAAATAAGGCTCATGTAATTCATTAACTAAAAATAAATTTATTTAAATTTTCTTTTCTTCTGTGTCATCCCTTTCTTAATTTCCTCTCAAAAAATAAAATGCTTTAGAAATCAGTTTCTCCATTGAGTATATTTACATTTTCTATGTGACTTGTGAGGGAAATCAATTTATGATATTTCCTCCCAGACTTTTAAATAAATAACTTATATTCACCTCATGGATATGCCATCAATCTGTTATGTGTGAATGACACACTCTTCTTTCCTGTGCTGGTCCAGATCTTTCATTTCCTGAAAACCAAATTCTTTAAATGTAACAAGCAGATGGTCAGAGTCCCATACACTGATGGCATTTGTTTTACCATTGGGTCTGAATTTCTGGGCAACGTTTGATGTGTTAGCAAACATGTTCTCTACGCTATATTCCACTTCAGGTGTTAAGGCCAATGGCCTTCTTTCTAGCCCTTAAGTAAATTGATTAGTCTGGAAGTTGTTGAGGAAACATATAGGCCATTAAGTGATTCCATTTGGAAAGAAAACACGTTAATTGAAATGGAAAATGCACATTATGAACTTGCCATATTAGGCAGTTCAGCAAAGGCTTTAGTGATTTTTTTTGTGTTTTTGTTTTTTATTTTTTTCCTGGAGCTATTCTCTGAAGTTTTAAAGAGGATTGTTTTTAAAGTATCACAGAGACAGATAAATTAAAAAAAAAAAAACTGTGTTATTGTTTCCTGATCTATTCTTACCTTCACCTCTACTGCCACCACCTTCAAATGCTTCATTCTCCAGGCTGCCAAGGAGCATCTTCCTTTTCATTTATATAACAACACGACCATCATCAGTGAGGAGTTGGATACATTTGATCTTTACTTTCCTTGCCTTTGCCTTTTTCAAGTGCAAAAAATAGATTTGGACATTTGAGTCTCTTTAGTCACATTATAACCATGTGCTCAAAAGCAAGTAGAACTCACTCCAGCAGCCTTGTCCAAAACATAAGGAATCATCAAAACATCTTTTTTTTTAATCGCCTATTTTTTTTAACAGAGCACAATGAAGACAGTATCCTAGTTACAGTGTTTCAACATTGAAAGGACTTTATAGACATAGGTGTTAATGATATCAAGCTCAGATTAAAAAAAAAATCATAGTTTCTCTTAAAAGACAAGGTATATTCTTAGGTATAATTACAGCAGGTGAAAGGCCACTAATGTTCTTAATTTTGATGACCAAATTGGCCTCAGCAGCTTGAAAAAGACATCTACTGAGGTGTAACAGGGTTTGTGATCCATATTGATAGAAGGAACCCTCACCCAGATGAAACCGATGGTTTCTTGGAAGCATATATGGGTGATGTATATACAGATAGGATAAACGCACACACACGAACTCTTTACTCTGGCATTCAAGTTCTCTCATCCATCTTTATGGCCTTATTTTACTTAACTCTCTTTCTGCCATTCCTGTGGAACAGAAACAGTTGTTGATCTCTTCCTGGATCTCATCCTGTCTAGGCTACCTCTGTGCATTTGTGTAGGATAACCTCTATCCCCAAAACTCCCTTCTTTCAAATCTCTTCTCCCCATTCAAATCTTCACAGACTGATGAAGGTTGGTTGCTGTTGGTTTCATGACAGACACCTGAAATTCTTTAGCGGACAGTCCATGGGCCGTATGTTGTGCAGGCCTGCTTTAAGGGCTCACTTCAGGTGTCAGTGCTATGAATTTTCCTTTCTTCATCTAGTTAAAAGGGGGGAAAGAGGTCTCTCTCCTCACATTTCTTATGGCACCATATACCTCTCTACCCTTTCCAGTCTAACTTACAACCAGTTTTCTTACCCCCCTCCATTGGATTAGAAGCTTCCTGAGGGCCTGAAATATATATTTTCCTTTCTTTGTATCTCCAGTACCTAGTACAATATTTTTCACAAAGCAAGCCCTTAATAAATCTTTTTTTTTAAGCTGACACACTGGCAAGACTCACAAGCCAACCTGACCAGTCATGAAGGTCACATCATTCGGCATTCTAACCAAAGGCATGTTAGATCAGGTGCTAATTACTGGTTGCTCGTTGCTTACAACCTATAGAACCCAAGTCTGCAGATTATCTTTAAGTATACCACTTATCTTTAACTAACCGTCAAGACTGTAAATTTCTCTTTGTGTTCAAAGGACTCTAAACTAAAATTCTCAAAACAAAGCTTAGTTGCCACCTCCTAAATGAAAGATTTCCTGCTTATAGAGCACTTACTTCTCCCTTCCGATAAAACATATTATATTTTTTTAATGTTATGTTCCTCTTTATTCAATTCAACAAACATTTATTCAATACCTATTATGAGCTAGACACCAAGGATATAAAATTAAACTGCCCTCAAAGAGCTTATATTCTATTGGAGAGAGAGAACATACACACAGAGAAGTAAACATGAATCGTATGTCAACTTCTACAAAGCAGTGGGGTATGTATAGTTTAATTGCTGAGGTATAGGGAGTATTTGCTTCACAGTAAAGCCCAGATAACCTTGCTGAAAAATCAGATTCACTTTAGCAAGCATTGTTTAAGCTCCTATTTGCCAGGTAGCTTGCTAAGTGCCAAATAAGGTTACATCTGTTGTCTGAAAAAAATGTCCCAGATTGCTAATAAAATTAAAGGACAAGTCATTTAACTTTTCAGTGCTCCAGGCAACATCCTAAGACAATTTAGGTAGGTGGCACAGCGGACAGAGCTCTGGGCCCAGAGTCAGGGAAGCCTCAGTTCAAATGAGGCCTCAGGTACTTATAAGAGTGTCACCCTGGGCAAATCCCTTAATCCCTGTTTACATAAGTTTCCTCATTTGTAAAATGAGCTGAAGAAGGAAATGGCAAACTCCCCCCCCCCCCCCCCCCCCCCCGCCCCCTTTTGCCAAGAAAAACCCAAATGAGATCACAAAAAGTTGGACACAACCGAACAATAATAAGGGAAATTTGAGTTTAGTATACGAAAGAAGATGATACCATTTCCCAGAGAGAAGAACTAAAGATATGTTTTATAAGGATGTAAAATTTGAAGCAACATGAGGCAACATATGTAGAATTTGGAAGGGCTGGGAAATCTTAGCTGTAGATTCCTCCATAGCTTCAAGCATGAACAGTTTTATTTAATCAGAGAGCCTGCCAAAGAGCATTTAAAAAAAAAAACAAACCTCATTTTCTTCAAGTGCTTTATTTATCTCTAATAGAACCTTCATCACCCTGGTGTTGTAAATTTGGAGTGTATGTTTGAGACGCCTGAAAGAGTGTTTGTTGTTATGGAAAAACTCCATGGAGACATGCTGGAGATGATCTTGTCAAGTGAAAAGGGCAGGTTGCCAGAGCACATAACGAAGTTTTTAATTACCCAGGTAAGGAATCAATTAGAGATCTAGAAAAATAATATTTAATATCAAATGTTATCCCTGTTTATATTTGTTCTAGCCTTATTTTTCAGGCTCTTCCCCCAAAGTCTATAGTATTAAACAAATGTGATTTATTATTTTATGTGATATTATAAAATTTTCAAGGAGCTTCAGGCTATGAACTAGCTATCCAGAAGTTACTACAGTTTGCAGTTGCATGTTTTGGAAACTGGTAAAAGTGTAAGGTGGGAAAAAGAGAAACTCTAGTTCTCCCAAGATGGAATTGAGTGTTCCTGTCAGCTGTTACAGCTGTTAAAAGAATTTCCTCTGCCATTTTATATTACTTCCACTCTCCAGTTTTGATGATGAGTCAAAAATAACAATCCTTTTTTCTGCCATAGACTCTAAACAAATATTATATGTGTCCATATGTATATATTACATGTAATATATACATATTATTTAATGCATACATATGTATGTATAATGTCAATGTCTCATTGCAATGTTCAGAATAGGAAGAAGAGAAGTCTGGCCTGGATTTCTGTAATGCACTATGAATCCTGGCTTAATATTTCAGCGTAATTTACATATGGTTAGAAAAACATTATAAAATGGAATTCTCTTGCGGGTTTTCTTCTTGACAGATACTTGTTGCCTTGAGACATCTTCACTTTAAAAATATTGTTCACTGTGATCTCAAACCAGAAAATGTGCTGTTAGCATCAGCTGATCCTTTCCCACAGGTGAGTATGAGGCATATCTTAGTAAAATACCAGACCCTTTCTCCCTTTCATAGTATGTCTGTCACTTATTTCTCAAAACATTTACTTAATGCCAATTTTCTCAGCCGCGTTTGTATCTATTCATGACATATTCATTCCAGCACCTAACCCTTAAAATTTAGTCAATTAAAAATGCTTGTTTATTATTACATTCATGATATTTGTTCTGTCAGTTCCATGTTACCTTAATAGAACTACAGCCAATTTATTATACCTCTCTTTGCCTCATTAGGCTTTCTGTAGTTTCTAGCTTTGCCCAGATGCTCAAGAACCACCAACCTTGTATTAATTCAATTCAATGCAACAAGAATGTATTAATTATCTCGTATGTGCCAGGAATCATGCTAGATGTGCTGAGAACACAAAGATACGATGAGACCATTCCTGCCATCTAGGACCTTAAATTCTACTGAATAGATGCAACAGGTTTATAGATAAGTAAATGGAAAACATAACTAGAAAGTAATTTAGGGACATTAACAATTGGGAGAATCACAAAAGGCTTCTTGTTGCACAAGAAAGTGGCACTGGAGCTAAGCCTTGAGAGGGTTACAAGAGATGAAGGTGAGAAGAATACGGAGAGTAGTCTAGGAGTGGGGGAAGGGGGACCTAGGCAAAGACATAGTATAAGAAGATAGAAGGGACTGTAGAAAGCAAGAAGGTCTGTTTGGCTGGAATATTAAGTGTGTTAAAGTGATGAAGTGTAGACAGATTGGAAGGACAGGCTTGGAATCTAGATTACAAAGGTCTTTAAATGCCAGACAAAAGAGTTTATATGTTATCTTAGCGGCAATGATGAAGCCATTTTCTTTGAGCAGGAGAGGAGGCTGATCAGACCAGTGCTTTCAGAAGATCAGTTTGGCAGCAACCAAAAATTAAAATGCTAGATTGAAACGTCATATGCATATATTTACATATTTATATATACACATACACACATACATGCACATGCACATACATATATGTATATATTTATGTATACATACATTTATGTGTATATGTATGTATACATATGTGTGTTTATGTGTGTATATATATGATATATGTGTGTAATTTCAAACTCATTAGCTATAAAACCAATCAGTAAGCAGTTATTAAGTGCCTACTATTTTCCTAGCTTGCTGTTAAGTGCTAGGGTTACAAAGAAAAGCAAAAATCAGTCTTTGCTCTCAAGGAGTTCACAGTCTAGCAGAAGAGACAACATGAAAATAACTATGTACAAAGAAGATTTAATCAGGATAATTTGAAGATGAACCTACTTGGAGGAAAGAATTAAGGAGGAACAGTAAAGATTTCTTGTAGAAGACTGGATTATAGCTAAGATTTGAAGGAAGCCAGGAGCTGGAGATAAGGAAGAAACAGAATTCTAGGTATGGGGCATAGCCAATGAAAATGCCCCGAGTTGGGAGATGGTGTCTTGTGTGAGGAACAAGAAAGAGGTCAGTGTCGCTGTATCCTCAGGTGCATAGAGAGAGAAAGGTGTAAAGTGTAAGAATATTGGAGAGAATGACAGGGGCCAAATTATGAAGGGCTTTGAATGCCCCACAGAACATTTTATACTTGATCCTGCAGGTATAAAGGACCCTTGTGTTTTTTGAACATTGAGTGATGTTATTAGACCTTGCTTAGGAAGAATAGTTTGATAGCTGAGTAGAGGATGGACTGGAATGGGTGGAAATTTGGCAAACCAACAGCAGGCTACTGCAGTATTCTAGGCATGAGGTGATAAGAGCCAGCACTAGCATGGTAGCAGTGTCAGAGGAGAAAATTGGACATATCTGAGAGAAATTACAGAGGTAAAATCAATAAGACTTGGAAACATATTAGATATGCAGGTGGGAGGGGAGGGGAGAGAGAGCAAGAAGTTGAGGATGATTGTGAGTCTGGATGATTGGGAGGATAGTGGTGCCTTTGACAATAGAAAAGTTGGCAAGAAGAGAAGGGCTTATCCACATCAAGAGAAAGAACTATGGAATCAGAAAGCAGAATGAAGCAGACTCTTTTCTCTTGTGGTATGTTTTAGTTTGGTTTGGTTTTTCTCATGGTTTCTCCCATTCATTTTAATTCTTCTGTGCAACATGACTAATATGAAAATGTGTTTAATAAGAACGTAAATGTAGAACCCATACCAGATCGCATGCTATCTTGAGGAGGGTGGAAGTGATTGTTGAAAACTGAAAACAAATTAATTAATTAAATTTAAAAACATAAAGGACACCAGTCCAGCTTTCCCCCTTCCCAAAAAAAGAAGGAGAGGTCTTGTAGGAAAAGTTAAGGAGTTAATTTTGGGATACATTGAGTTTACAATATCTGCAGGACATTAGGTTTGAGGTGCCCAATAGGCAGTGGGAGATATGAGACTGGGGGTCAAGAGAGAGGTGAGGTCTGAATAAGTAAATCTGAAAATCTTTGTCTTAGAGATGATAATTTCATCATGGGAACTAATCAAGTGAAATAGTATGGATGAGGAATAGTCAACTTTTTGTGCACAACTACAAATTAACACGTGTTAAGTTATCCAGGGCTGGTCTTGAATATATACATAAAAACCTTATTAAAATAATAACTAGAGTAGAATAATGACACTTGTGCATTCAGTCTTATTCCCTATTTTTATTACAAACAGGTGAAACTTTGTGACTTCGGCTTTGCTCGAATTATTGGAGAGAAATCCTTCAGGAGATCCGTGGTAGGCACGCCAGCTTACCTCGCTCCAGAAGTTCTTAGGAACAAAGGCTACAATCGTTCTTTAGACATGTGGTCTGTTGGGGTTATCATCTACGTAAGCCTGAGTGGAACATTTCCATTTAATGAAGACGAGGATATACACGATCAAATCCAGAACGCAGCTTTCATGTATCCACCTAATCCCTGGAAGGAAATCTCTCCTGAAGGTAACCTATCTTCACTAGAATCTGCTCACACAGCAAAGCCTCATGAAGGGGCAGACTTATTATATTGTATAATGGGAGCCCTGGAACTTTCTGAAAATACAAAAACATCTGATTCAATAGTCGTTAGGGTGCTACAACATTTTCCCTTGAATGTGAAAAATTAACCTCATTAATTATGAAACAGGTTAGATCATTCCTCTTACTTATGGCCTAGATATCAGTGTTTGCTGCCCCGTTGACTCACCACACAGTACTACTAAGGAATCTCTTTGTAAAGTGATTTCATGTTTCTATATAACCTATATGCTACAGTAAGATATAAGTTAACAAGAAAGCAACTAAATTTAATCCTCAATTTAATGAGGATAATTGCTTGTGTATGGTAGGGTGGAGGTGAGGTGGAGAGAGACATTTAGTTTTTGAGACAATTGATATTTTTTAAAAACAATTTTGTAATTCTTCGATGCGTGTTTCTTTCTACATATGTGTGTATGTATGTGTGTGTGTGTGTGTGTGTGTGTGTGTGTGTGTGTGTATATATATATATATATATATATATACAGGGCTTCTTAAATGTTTTCCACTCTCAACCACATCACTGCTTTTTAAACTGCGGGTCATAAACTCATATGAGGTTATAACCCACCGTTTAAGAAGAGCTGAATACGTCTGTATATTCATACATATGTATGTATAGATATATGCATATCTATATATATATAAAATTTATTATCCTTTGATATGAGAGACAGAGAGAAATCCAAGAATTAGAGAGCTGTATGTGTAAATATGTATGTATAAATAGACATGTTTATGTACACAGACAGACATATACATATCCAAGAATTACACAATTGTATGACTGCAAGTATATGTATATATGTGTTACATGTACACATATATACATGTATGTATGTACACATGCAGTCATGTAATTTTGTAATCTTTACTATATCCTTAAGAATTACAAAATTATATAATTTATGTGTATATGCACATATGTATATATTTAGATATACATACATGTATAGACACGCACATTAAAAGAAGTCCCTGTATGTGTATGTGTATATATATATAATGTCTCAGTTTATGTGTGTATATAAATACATTTATGTGTGGGTTTGTACCAATAGATAGATAGATAGATAGATAGATAGATAGATAGATAGATAGATAGATACACATATGTGTGTATAGTATACACAAAGACAGAGACAGAAAGACAGACATATCAGTGTTTATCACTAATCTGATCGTTAACTGATAGACCTGAGGCATAGCGATAATTTTAATAATAGGAGTCATAATTTGTACTCTATATCCTGTCACATGAGAGATAATGGGACAGTAGATATTATAATAAGGGAGTCAAAAAGACCCAAGTTCAAATCCTGCCTTGTATAGATATTTGATGCAAAACCATGGGCAAGTCATCTAACATTTTAGTGTTTCCAGCAGCTTTCTAAGAATATATGCTTGGAATAAGTTCTTTATCTGCAGTGACAGAGGAACTTTCTATAATGGTAGCTCCCTTCACAAATGAATTTCGCAAATTTACATTCCACCTCCTGCCCTATTACAAAGTCATAAAATATATCATTATTCTTTGGGATCTCTTTCATTAGTGAAAGTTTAAACAAAGGATTTCCTGATTAACTTCAAGCTATCTTTAGATATAATTGAAGTTTTAATATAATGATGTCCTTAAGTGGCCCCAAAGTGGTTTTCTAGTTTCCAATTTAAAGCCCAGGTAAATACAAGACTTGGCCATTTTTCAACCTATTGACTGTTCATCCATAAAAGGGTTCATTTGCTTTGAAAACGGTTGTTGATAACTGTGTAAATTTGTATTTCTAAAAAAATGAAAAAAAAGTTTTGACTTGTCAGCAATTTCCATTGACAGTACATTCTTGAAACGATTGCTACTGATTGGAGCCCCTGAAAATGGTTCGTAACTTGGCGTGTTTTCTTTAGTATGCCTCCTCCTATTCTCTAGAAATCCAGAAAGATAAATGTTCTTTCAGTTATCCAAATATTACTGTGACTATTTAAAATTAGCTCTCTTTTTTTGCCTGGGGTATTCTTGCAAATGCTTTATTTAATGAGAAAAGAGAGAACTTCTACTCAATGGATTATATCCATATCCAACAGTTTTGTTTGGATTGCTTTTCACTATTTCAGAAGGTTAAAGCTGATCTAATTTCTAGAGATAAACTCTCTTTTATTCACTGTCTGTATAATATCATTAAAAGTAGTGTTGTAGAAATGGAAAAAAAGTGCTTGTAAAAACACCGACAGTAATTTAAGTTCATGTGGCCATCACAGTTACTAAATATCGCAAGCAACCATGACCAGTGCTTTGGGGTTACCATTAGCAACATCACCAACATCTTATAACTAACATTAAAATTTATCCAAACAGCATATATCTGGATGGAAGGTGTAAATTACAAGACAGTTGTAATGTTCTCTCCAGTACATGCCAAATTTTCAGGCCAGTAGAGTAAAGGCAAAATGTGAAATATCCTTTAATACCGAGGTAAGTAATAGAACATGGAAATATAAAATATCCTAGTGACCCAATCTTACCAGGAAAAATGGTTTTTTTTTACTCTTTAATGTTTAAAGTTATTTCAAGTGATTAAGCCTCTACTCCAAAAATCCCATAAGGCAGTCAGACATTTTTTTCTGATAGGCAGAGGGGAAAAGAATAAGATCCTTGCTTTTAATTTTTTTTTTTTTTTTTTTTTTGGAGCATGGACAGAAGAGCAACACTTTACATTTAGGAACCCTGCTCTACCAGAATCATGGAAAATATTTGGTCTCACACTGTGGATGTCTTTAAGAAAGAGTAGAACTTGAGCTGGGCCTTGAAGGATGGATAGAAATATTGTATATTTCGGATATTGTATTGTAAATATTGTATATTTGGAAACATTGGAGAGAACATTACAGGGAAGGGAGAAATTACATGAATAAAGGTTTACATGTGAGAATTGGTGAGGCAAACTCATAACCAATACTTATTTGACTGCATGATATATTTATAATTAACATTATATAGATATAATAATGTGGGTATAGCTGATATTCCCAGTATATCCAACCAGATAATGCAAAGGCAAACTCACTACAAAATATGTAACCTTACTTTTGAGTTGATATGTGCCAGCAGGGTTTAACTATTCTTATTTTTTCCTCCCCTCCTTACCCTCCATTCCTTTCTTTCCTCTTCTACCTTTTTCCTTCTCACTTCTTCTCTTTCTCTCTGTTTCCTTCTCTACTCCCTTCTGTTTGCTTCTATCCACTTAATTCTACTATTTGAAATTATATCTTACCTGGTGACCTACACATCTCATGCTGAAATGTGAAGTGATGGTAAACAGATAGTGTCATCTGAGGGTAATGGAAAATCGAGCAGTTATGTTCTCTTCCAGCTAGGTTGAGAAATGCAGATAATCCTCTGGGTCAAGATTTACTTAAAGCAAAATACTCTGGCCAAAAATGAATGTGGCAAGGAAATAAGCCAGGGAAGTCAGGCTCAAGAAATGAGAGCAGGAGGCCAAATATGATGTTAATAAATAATTAGTGCTAAGGATATAAACAGAATTATCTTCAGAAGACATAGGATTAACTACTTTAACCAGCAGAATAATAGATAACTGAGTTAATCTAGGAAACTGCCAAGCCAAAGTCCAGAGCAAGTTAAAAAAAAGAATCAAGGAGATTTGTTGGTGTAAGTCATGACAACACAGATTTAATATTTCAGCTGCAATAAGGGTTCCCAGATGCCTTATATGAGCAACTCTAACCAATTGCCTATCGCTCTTGGTGTGCATAGCTTAGATAGCACATGTAAGATGAGTTAATGGTTTGTACTTGGTCCAAAGACCTAGAACCAAATGTAGACAACTACTCAAGGACTAGTGTACTCTTAGATAATTGAGAGTTGATTATATAATTCTTAGATAATATTTTTCTTCTTTTGCAGAAACTTATGTACAATGAATTTAGATTTTATTTTTTAGTGTGTGTGTGTGTGTGTGTGTGTGTGTGTGCGCGTGTGTGTGTGTGTAGGAAGATATAAGGACTTGGACATGGGATTGCATTATGCCGAGATGGAGGAATTATTTTTTCTCTCTTCCTTTGGTAGACATCTACTTAATAAAATACATCAAATGAAGATGGCCTTGTTTTCTTTTTGCAGTCTGACTTTTGTGACCCTACAGGAAACATTTTGTACCTTGCTTCTGATTCTCTCTTGATGAACATAAGAATTGAAGGGAAGCTTCAGTAGACTACTTGAGATATTGTTGATATTAATTTCATAATGTTTTATTGTGCAAATAAGGGATAGACAAAATATCTTTGAGAAAAAAATTAAAATATAATAAAGATACAAAGGTCACCAATAAATACATGTTATATTTATGATGTTAGATGAAGAGGCAGACAGGCAGACAGGTAGATTATAGATACATACATCCATGCGTACATATGTAGGTGATAGACAGTGGATAGTAGAAAGAATGATAGAGAGACAGATGTATGATAGATAATAGAAAGAGATAGAGCATATAAGTATATTAAATGAAACTGTCAGAGAAAAACAAACATGTTCTATTGGTGCCTTTCTGTGACATGTTGAGCTTTCTTATCACAATTCTACCATCATTGTGCTTCTGTTATAGTAGAAGCTCAGTTAGCATCACCTTTAAATGTAATCACCTCTGTTCATATCATAAATTACACATCAATTGAAAAGCAGCTTGAGCCCCAAACCTGACATATAAATAACCAAATAAATCTTTGTAATTTTTAACTGACTTGTTCTTGAAGAACTCCTGCATAGATTTTTTTTTTTTGTGATTCAAAAGTTCTACAAATGAGGTTATGACTCATCTGAATGACAGGTTTCTTTTTCAGTCTGTTCAGTGCACTGTAATGCTGTAATTTTAAGAGAGGAGAAAGAAGAGAAACAGGGAGGGAGAGAGGGGGAAGAGAGAACAGTAAAAGCCAGGAAGATCGAGAAAGGCTTCTTGTAAAAGATTTTATTTAAATATAGATAGATAGATAGATAGATAGATAGATAGATAGATAGATAGATAGATAGATAGATGATAGATAGATAGATAGATAGATAGATAGATAGATAGATAGATAGATAGATAGATAGGTAGATAGGTAGATAGAGAGGTAGATAGATAAATTCATTGTCAACATTTTTATTAGTCTCTCAGCTATTTGTAAGAATTGAACCATCATGAAGTTATGATGCCCCGAATTAGTTTTAGAAGCAACTTTTCTTCCAGTATCACCCTCTATGAAGAATATTTCTAAAAAGAGAAACAATACCTTAATTCATTCACAAAGTAAGTTATTGTTGTATTAGACCAGCAGTTCTTATTAGTCTTTTTAGTGTGTCCTCTATCACTTTTCAGAATGCTAGAATAATGTTTTAAATACACAAAATACAATATATAAAATTACAAGGAAAACCAATGAGTGAAATAATTCAGTCATTTCTGACTCATGATGCTATTTTGGGTTTTCTTGGCAAAAATGCTGCATTGGTTTGCTACTTCCTTTTCCAGCCCTTTTTACATATGAGGAAACTGAAAAATAGAGTTAAGTGACTTGCCCAGGATCCCACAGCTATTCAGTGCCTATGGTCAGATTTGAACTCAGGAAGATGAGTTTTCCTGACTTTAGGCCTGGCACTCTATCCACTGCACCACCTAGCTGCCCAGTATGCTGAAATAGTCACCAAAATGTTGGGGAGGGGGGTAAGATTCATGGATCCTAAGTTAAGTACCCGTATTTTAAGCAAACATTGTTTTTTCCACTTCTATAGATAATCAACCTTTCTCCTTTTCAGAATTATCAGTCAGTCAACAAGCATATCTTAATTGCCCAGTACACAATAATCTGTGAGATAATAACATGAAAATAGAGGAAAATGTCCATCTGTTTGATCATGGTCAAGTATATCCCTTCTCTTTTATACTGAAATGCAGAGATTCAGGAAACAAAATGGATAGTACGTATGAATATATTTAATATTTAGTTTTAGTTTTGGAGATGTGGTGGGAACTGTATATTCTCAACCACCAGAGAGTAGATCTGTTCATTGGAACAGCTGGGAATCCCCAAGTACCTGTACTTTATAAAGTGTATGATGATTATTTGAGCAGCTTGTCAACAAGCATTTATTTTGGCTTTCTGATGTGTCAGGCACTGTGCTAAGTGCTGAGGAGACAAATATAAGCAAAAAGAAAGACAGTCTCCGTCTTCACAGCCTAATAGCGGAAGGTAACCCATAAAAGGAAACTCAGAAGCAGGGCAAGGGAGTTGGAAAATGCATGGTGGAGATACAAGTCCATAGAGTCAGGAGAAAAATCCAAAGAAGAATGATGAGGTCAATGTGACTGCTCTGGTCACTTTCCTTAAAATGGAGGTTCTATGAGGAACTGACCAGAGTCAGGAGTGACAGAGGTAAAGTAGTCTTCTGCAGGGAGAAAGCTGCAGGGTCATCGTTGACAAAGTAGTCTGAAGAATCAGAATCCAAAGTGGAATGAAAGAGTGAGGGAGGAAGTTAATAAAGGCAAAGAGGAAAAAGGAAACTGAGTCACCATTTAGTTATTTTAAGTGCTGTCAAGATTCATTTTTGTCAAGAATGGCACTTTGATTTTTAGAAGTTAGAATTAATTACAAGTGATAGCTTTTGAAAACTTGACAATTAATTCCTCCCTTTCTCAACTTAAGTCTTACTCAAAGGGCTCTTCTCATTGCCTCCACTTTTTCTTTTCCTTCTCACTCACTCCTTTGCAATCTGGCTTCAAACCTGCTCATTCACCTGAAGCTTTCATTGACAGACATAACAAATCTCTGCCAAATATGGTGGTCTTTTCTTAGTGATCTTTCATGACCTCTCTGCTACATTTTTCACCGCTGACGACCCCTTCTTCCTGGTTAGTCTCTCCTCTCTCTTTTTCATACTATTGAAAGTGGTTGTCTTACTACCTTTTTGGCTGCTCATTTTCTGTTGGTGACTCATTATCCATATTCTAACTAATATAATGTGCCCAAAGCACTGTATGAGTTAGGATATAGATAATAATGTGGACCTTCTTTTTCTTCTCTACACTGTTTCAGTGATCTTATTAACTCCCATGATGTTACATACAATCCCAATCCCTCTCTTAGCTTTAATACTACATGATCCATTGCCTTCCGGAGAAAATAGAAGCCCTTCCAGTTTAGCTTTTTACAAAGCCCTTCACAACTTGAACTCCACTTGTCTTTCCAGCCTAATTATACATCACTCTGCTTCCTTCACTCTGCAGTACATCCAACCTATACTTCTTTCTGTTCCCCACACATGGCATTCCATCTTCCATCCTGATGCCTTTGAAATGACCTTTTCTCTAGACCTGAAATGCACTCCTGCCTCTACACTACCTCATGGAATCCCTCACTTTCTTCTAGAACCACCTTCTCCACCATGCCTTTACTAGTTCAACTAACAGTTAATGCCCACCCTCCCTAACTTCCTTGTATCAATTTTATGTTTATTCAGCATGTGTTTCTGTATTAGTTATAATTATACTGTATACACTTATACATGTACCTGTTATCTCCCTCAATGGAATGTAAATTCCTTGAGGGCAGGGACTATTTCATTTATTTGTACTTGGAATCCTGGTGGCTAGCACAGTGCCTAGCTTCTTGTATGTAAGTGCGTGCTTCTTGAATGGTTGTGAAGACTTGTGATTGGAAGTTCTTAAGATTGGAGAGGTGACATGGAGGCTTCAGAGATGCTTTCCTGATTTCTCTTTTGGTATAGGACAGGTTCCACTTATTAATTGTGTTAAAGTTTTTCCCTCCTTTTCAAGAATTTTGGAATGCTGACAGTAAGGAGCAAGGTACGATCTTCTCTCTGTTTCTAGATCTCTGCTTTCAGTTCTTTGGGCTCTGTAACTGGTAGAGAGAAAAGAGAACATGAGATTGGACTATTTCTCAGTAATCTCAAGATTAGCGAACTGTAGAAATGCTGTGGATATTATCTATGATTCCAGGTTCTATGTGGCTGTTTCAGACCAGATGGACACTTAGATATAAAGTTATTGCTGGGAAAAGAAGGAGTGACCTGACCCAGTTTTAGAGATAAAATTGAAGAAAGTAAGGAGCATTTAATAGAGGATACTAGCTAATTGATAGGAGCATGAATCTTCCCAGGGACTTCTGTCCCTTTTTTCCCTGGAAAGTGTCAAGGAAATGATTTGGTGCTGCTCTCTCAGCATAGAGATCAAAAGATTTATGAGGGTGCTTATGTCTTTCTTTTTCCCATAGGGATTCTACAGTAGGCTAGCTCTAGAGATATTGTTCAGATTGTCTAGAGGAGGAGGAATAAATTTCCAGTATACAAAGTCCCTTAAAAAGGCCTTATTTATTACTAGTGATATACGCAATATATTTATTAGTAGTGCTATATGCAAATGTATATATGCGTATATATGTGCATGTAAACATATAGAAATATAACATATATTCTCT
The DNA here is from genome assembly GCF_028372415.1 of Notamacropus eugenii. Taxonomy (NCBI): domain Eukaryota; kingdom Metazoa; phylum Chordata; class Mammalia; order Diprotodontia; family Macropodidae; genus Notamacropus; species Notamacropus eugenii. The sequence goes on along the minus strand of NC_092878.1, from coordinate 45,868,916 downwards.
TATGAACAATAGAAAATTTTTTCATTTCCTGAAGAGAATATGACACTTAGGAAGGAAGGATGAGTGAATAAATAAATGAATCAAAAAAAAATTAAGTGCTTACTAGTTCCAGGCCTTTTACTAAGTTCTGGGGATACAAATCAAAAAACAAGACATTCCCTGTCCTCACAGAGCTCACATTGTAATAGTGAAAGATAATATATATTGGGGAGCAGTGGCCAAGGAGGGGTATTTTGGTCCAGGAAGTCCAAACGATGGTGAGTAAAACCATCATGCGTCAGTTGAGATATCCTTTCTTGAAATGGTAGCATTGATTTAACTTTTGTTGCCAGAGCTAGAGGGAGAAAGAAGTAGGAAGTCAGAAGGGTCAGGGAGGGAAGGGCATGAAGGCAGCATGAAGTATGTTAGGTCTGTGTCAGGGGTCTCAAGGCCACATGTAGCCCTCTGGGTCCTCAAATGTGGCCCTTTGACTGAATCCAAACAAATCCTTTGTTCTGTGAAGTTTGGATTCAGTGAAAGGACATTTGAAGACCTAAAGGGCTACATGTGGTCTTGAGGCTGCAGGTTCCTCACTCCTCCTCTATGTCATTCTGTGATATGATTTTTATATGATATGAAGAACTTTCACTAGTCAAGATCCCAGCATCCTAGGGTAGGAGATGGAGATGTAGGAGATGGCCAGAGAGACATAAACTATATCTATATATCATATATATCTATATCTATGTATGCATGTATAAGTATGGACATGGATATTTATTTTATAAATACATGTATGTGTATAAACTTTTTTAAAATACTAGAATAGTAACCCATAGTAAAGGTTAGGAATAGGTCCCAGACCTGTGATTTCATTGGTATAGGGAGCCTGCCAGGTAAGGAAACTCCTACTGATCCAGGCCAGCACCTTCTCTTCAATTTCTTACCCAGAGCACTGAGAGGTTCAGTGACTTCATGGTTTTCACACAACCAGTACCCCTCAGAGCCAGCCTTGAACCCAAGCATTCCTGGTTGGCCTTCTGTTTACTAGATCATGAACTTTGTGAGTGCAGAGACTGCTTTTTACCTCTTTTTGTATCTGTGGTTCTTAGCACAGTGCCTGGCACTTTTAGTAGGTGCTCAAAAAATATTTATTGACCGACTAAAAAAAAAAAAAAAAACAATCCCTACCCCTTGTCCAAAGGAGGTTAGAAACTAATTTGTTTCCCTAACAAAGAAGAAATAAGACTATCCTCAGCATAGAGATATAACTTGAACATCAGAGCCAAAGAAAGAAACAAATGAAGGAATTAAAACACAGCCCTTTCCAAACCAGTACGACAGTGTAAGACTGAAATGATTAGATGATTCACCAGAGAAACTAGCCTGATCAGAGCAGCTCTGGGTCTTGTAGATGAGGTCAGAAACTCTGAATTAGGTCTAGAATAAAAGGTGGAATGTGATCTGAGCCATGAAAGAGGAAAATTCTTATGGCACCTCCAGGCTGAAGAGATTGAAGGGGAAAAAGGCAAAGGCCCCCAGTAATTGAATGAGAAGGATGGTATCGCTAGCAAGGTTAGAGATAATTTGCTCAGGGACATGGATTTTTTTTCCTCTGAGAGCGATGAGCTGGAAGGTTTCAGCAATGTTCAAAAGGTAGTTGTCAGAGTACTTGGTGCGTTTCCCTCATCAAAGTGCATTGATAAGATCAACTTGAGAACTGGTTGGAAATTTGAGCAAAAGAGAAAAAGGCATGTAAAAAATCATCAAGAAACTGCTTTTGCCCCCCCCCCCCCCACCTTACAAGTGGTTCATGTTACTTTATCTGACATTAGAGAGGTAAACAGAAAGCAATCAACAGAGAAATAGTAGCAGGAAATTGTCTGCCGACAAGCCCCTCTCGTGCTCACTGGAGATCAATTTCTACGTTCCCAGGTGAAGATTCATCAGAGGCACCTTTGCCAAGCCACCTGCTGTGACATTATCTCTTGGCTTCGGTCATACGGTTTTAGTTGGAGACTTCAAGTATTGTGCTTTAAAAGGAAACTCTAACTTCCTATATGTTCTTTCCTTTTGAAAAGATAAAAAAGAACTGTGTTTCTATTGATGTGTTCAACATGCTTTTAATGAGGAATTATCTCTAAGGTTCTGGCACATTAGTGAACTCAACTCATTCTTGTAGCTATTAGGTTCAATGCAATAGTTCCTCTTTTCAGAAGACTCCTAAAGAGTTAATATACAATAAAATATAGTATAACCATCATCTTTAAGGTTGTATAATAGGTTTGGCCGATATGAAAGCTGAAGTTTGAAAGTGGAAAGAAATGGGACACTCAATTGTTGATTCAACAGTTAACAAAAGGAAGTTTATTTAGCTGTATTATGAAAAGGATACAGCTTTTAGCTGGAATAGACTCCGCCCCTTCCCCAACTTCCATAGAGAAAGGCCTGTTGTTAAGTAGGACAGGGTGTGGTGACTTTCTGCCATGGATCATCCACCAAGTCTTAAGGTCGCTGACTCCACCTGCTCTTAGGTGGCCAAGAAGCCTACACCCCATTTGGCTTGAGCCTTAGCCTTCTCAGCCAATCTAGTCTCACAGACAGCTTTCTTTCCTTTTAGGGAAAGAATTAACCTGGCCTACTTGGCAGGGACCTTGGTACATATTGCTGCTATCACAGAGTACTGGGAAAAATACAGAACTTAAACAGAATAAAATTTGTGGTCTCAAGGAATTCACCTCCATTTCCTCACCTGCAAAATGAGGGATTTGGCCTAAATAGGCCTCTAAGAACCCTTCCAATTCTACTTTTTTATGATGCTGTCAAACTTTAATTTTCTTATTTATAAGAAAACATTGGTTATGGAGGCAGAAACCTTGGCTGCAAATCTCAGGGAAGGAAGGAAGGAAAGGAAGGAAGGAAGGAAGGAAGGAAGGAAGGAAGGAAGGAAGGAAGGAAGGAAGGAAGGAAGGAAGGAAGGGAGGAAGGAAGGAAGGAAAGAAGGAAGGAAGGAAGGAAGGAAAGAAAGAGAAAAGGAGGGAAAGAAAAAAAGGAAAAAAGCATTTAAGTCTTCATTCTCTTAGGATCAAAGTTTAACATGTATATGGTCCTGGATAAGTTACTTGATCGTCCTGGGTCTTAGTTTCCTCATTTGTAAAAGGAGGAGGTAAGCTAAATAGCCACTGAAGACCCTTCCAACTCTGTATCTATAATCCTATGATGCTAGAATGAGGAGGTTGTACTAAAATCTCTTTCAGGCCCCATACAATTCTAAATACTGTAATCCTAATAGTGATAGGACATACTTGCTACTTCCCAGTCATTCTTAGACACTTTTGATACAACTCCATTTTTAAGTAAGATTCAAAATGTCACAGATTGCTTTTGAATGAGACAAGGTAAATAAAAAAAAAGTAGTCCTGATAAAAAATAAAGCTGAATACAAGCTTAGTGCCTCTCCTAGCATATAGTATGCCTTTTTAAAAATATAACCATATACCAAGACTCTCAAATTTAGAAGCTCTAAGAAAGGTACAGCTGCAGGTCTCCCTCTTACTAAGGACTATTCACAACAGTAACCCTATTTAAAATAAGACCCAGGTAGATGAGACTCAGAGATCTAATCTTGTCCCAGACAAAAGAAAGGCAGTTGCCATTTTAATCATTAAGCTCTGTTTGTTACAGTTTATTGAGCTTGCAAATCTAGGAAGCTTCCTGAATTTTAATGAACAAATTGATTTGTCAACAGATTAACACTACTATCAAACAGTGCAAAGAAAGAGAAGACTGTCCACTGAGCTTCTCACAAGATGTGTGCCAAGTTCCAGAAGTCTTAGGATGGTTAGGTCTGATTTAGCAGACTTGTGTGGGTCAGAATCTACCAGGGCTGAATTGTTTGGAAAACACTCAACTTAGAATTCTGGATGGAGCTGCATATAATTGAAAAGTCAAGAGATCTGCAAAATAAAATATGAGCATGAAATAATGACAACAAATACACAACCATTAGAAGAAATGTGGAAAATTCACATTTTTGTTTTTTTAAACAAAAAAAGATTGTGCCAATGGCTGAAAAAAAATCCTCTAATAGTAATGACTTCATTTGTTGCAAAAGAAAGAAAAGCATAATTGTTGAATTTTTCTTTAGACAAATATTTATTTTTAGAGAATAGCCATGCAGAAGAGGTTTTGAATAAGAATGTAGACATTGATTATACCCCATGTATGAGCCGTTTCCTTGTTCACAAAGAAACTCAACAGTTGAAAACCTGTGATTTATACTTTGATTTCTAAGTTTCTAAACGTCCAAGGTTATTTGATTCTCAAAGTATCCCAGATTTAGAGTTGTAATGCTCCTTCAAGACCATCAAGTCTCTAATTTAACTCGTAGGAAACAGAGTTAGAGATGGGAAAGGACTTAGCCATGGGTGGCTCAGGTAGGAAATTGCAAAGTCAGCATTTTGCTCTATGTCACTGAGGTCCAAGTCCATTCATCTCTATGCTGGTTCATGTGCCTCTTAGAGGTGGTAATATCAGAGTACTGTTTCATTGAAATGGAAAGCTCTAATTGTGTTGCTTTCCTCTAATGGAAGATTATTAGTTATGTCAGCATAATAAGGTAAATTCTTGATTTCTACCTTAAACTTTTGAAAACATTAAATGCCAAAGCTATCGATCAGCATAACTCCGGATTCGACTTGAAAAGGAATTCAAAAATCACCTAATGTAACCTCTCCCTTTTATAGATGAAGAAACCAAGACTTAGAGAGATTAAGAGATTTACCCAACTTGGTAGCACAGTGCCTGCAGTCTAGAAGACCTCAGTTCAAATCCAGCCTCAGGCACTAGTTGTGTGACCTTGGGCAAGTCACTTAACCCTGTTTGCCTCGATTTCCTCATCCTCATGAGCTGGAGAAGAAAATGGCAAAGCACTCCAGTATTTCTGCCAAGAAAACTCTAAATAGAATCATGCAGATTCAAACACGACTGAACAATGTAACACATGTGGTTAGTGAGAGATTTGGATTTCAAACCCAGGTTCTCTTGTACTAAATGCAGAATTCTTTCCACTGCATTACATTGTTTCAACTTGTACTTACTCTCATGCATCTCTTTAGACCTTTCACATCATGTGAGCGTTCTCAGAAATGTGAGAATAGATGCAAAACATGGGTACCATCCATCATCAAATCTCTCTCTGCTGAGAACAGAATGGAAAAAAAAAATAAAGATTTTGGCTTGCCTTGAAAGGTCTGTTGACTTGTTTACAGTTTGTAGCCTTTGGCACTGGACCACTGGAACAGCTTCCCAGTGTTGCCCAGCAACAGCATGCAGAGTTGTAAGCTGGAATGTGGAGGGTTTTGCAAAACGATTTTTTTTTTTGGAATAAACACACAACTTGCCATCAGTATGAAGCAACCCATGAGGGAGATTAATAAGTACTGTGTAGATACAGGTAATGAGTCAGAAGTACAAAAGAAATGAGCTTTATTTAACAGAAGAAAGAGAAGGGAGAGGCTAAGAGAAAGAAAGAGTACAAGGAAAGGATATAATTAGAGGGAAAAAGAGAAAGAATGTAGAAACCAAATAAAAGCCCAAGAGTAAAAGTGGACCTAGGCAAAGTAATTAGTACTGGAGGTTCACGTAGAGTTCTTCTTTGAGGCAAATTTTTTTTTTCAGGGCTTTGCACATTTTGTAAAATTGTGTTGATATAATGTCCTGAATTGACAATTACAGGATAATAATAGCTAATATTTATATAGCATTTTAAAGTTTATAAAGTACTTTGCATAATGTATTTCATTCGATTTTATCCTTACAACAATTTTGCAAGGTAAGTGCTATTATTATTATTTTACAGATGAGTAAACTGAGGCATAAAGCAGTTGAATGACTTGCTCATTATGATATAGTTAGTACATATCTGAAGCAGGATTCAAACTCAGGTCTTTCTGTCTCTTCTTTGTAGCTGGGAGCTGCCCAGAACAGTACAGATTTTCTGTTACTACTGGCATACCCTTTTCACATAGCTGTTTTTGTTCAGTCTCTTTGTGACCCCCTTTGGGGTTTTCTCAACAAAGATACTGGAATGGTTTGCAATTTCCTTCTCCAGCTTATTTTACAGATGAGGAAACTGAGGCAAATAGGGTTAAGTCACTTGCCCAGGGTCACACAATAAGTGTCTGAGGTCATTTTTCAATTTAGGTCTTCCTAACTCCAGGCCCTATGCTCTATCCACTGAACCATCTAGCTGCCTTCACATATTTTAAAAGAATGGGAATTATGAGTACTACTGAGAAGGAAGTACTTTAAACATCTTATTAAGTTCTTTAGCCTCTTTAGCACTAGATGACAAAATATTCTAATGCACCGAATGGCATCCTAGTGACCTGAAGGATCGTCCATAACCAAAAAAGGTGATTTTGTTAAATGTAGAGATCTCCAAGTGAAAAAACTCCCTCTGAAAATGCAGATTGGCAAGTGTTCCACAACTTTTAAAATGCAAAAAGCACAGGCTCCTTAGTCAGAGGACCTCATTCATGTCATGTCTCTGACATTAGTACCTGTGTGACCTTGGAGAAGTCACTTAAGTTCCTTGGGGCTCAGTTTTCTTATATAAAATAGGATTAATCGAATTAGCTGGCGTCTGAGCTTCTTTCCAGATCTCTCCTGTGATCTATAGAGTTTTTAGAGAATTTTCTGGGGCACTTGGAGCTTGAGAAACTTGCCCATGGTCAAAGGACACTTAGGTGTCAGGAGAGGGACTTGTGCACAGATGTTCCTGATCCCAAGGCTAAGACTCTATCCACTGTGCCATATCGCTTCATTGATACCAGTGCATGCTCTTCGCACTGTTGCCATCTGGTTTTTGCACTGGATCCAAAGCTATCATCCTAGGTTTACATACAATTGGCTTTTTCTGTCCAGTTGTCTATTTTCTTTATAATTCAGAATATATGCATGATATGTTCCTGGGTTTCAGTGATCCTTCCCTTAGTTCATCACAAGTAAAATCTATATGTCAAACTTTCTAAGAGAGCTCTCATTTTCATAATATTACCTAAGTCTTAGGATTTAAATCTTCAGTTTATATTGTGGCATTTTATATTTGTTCAATTACAAACCTGTCTCCAAGATGACCTCTGATGGAGCTAGGGGCCTTGGACTGTCATCCAGGGAACTACCAAGTCTAATGCTGTTCAGTCTGATAAATTCTTAACTCATCAGCATTTTTATCCTCCAAAAAGGGGGAAATTGCTCTTCTGGTCTTCATTCTTCTCCACAAGGAAGTGGCAGGGACTTTGAGAGAAAATAACTTTGCTACTCTAGAAGTTGTGACTTCAAAGAAAGGCAGTGATGGTCATAGATAAACATGGAGCTTAAACTTTAAGAAAACAAATTTTTAAATTTCAGAGCAAATTTCAGTCCATGCCTCATTACCTCTGATCAAATCTGGATTATATATTGTGTGTGTTCATCCTTTGTTGCCAAAGAAGACCATGCTGTCAGAGAAATAATGACATAACTTGCACTTGACTTTGTTTTGAGTGAGGGAAGGCTGTGCAGGTCACCAGCCTCACTTCTCCTTCAGAGCCATCTGAATCCAGTGACCAGATATTCATCAGGATGACTGGAGATGACCCAGGATGAGGCAACTGGGGTTAAGTGACTTGCCCAAGGTCACACAACTAGTGAGTGTCAAGTGTCTGAGATGAGATTTGAACTCAAGTCCTCCTGACTCCTGCACTGGTGCTTTATCCACTGTACCACCTAGTTGCCCCTGGACTATATAATAGTGAACCGTTAAGTGGTATCATGGATAGAGCCCTTGGAACTGGAGTCAGAAAGAATTGAGTTCAAATCCAGCCTCAGACACTGTGTGACTGTGGGATAATTATTTAACCTCTGCCTACCTCAGTTTCCTCAACTGTAAAATAAGGATAATGATAAATAAAAGGCAGAGTGCTTTTTGTGAGGGCCAGAAGGAATCCTAGTTTAGCTCAACCTACATTGGGAAGGAGAGGAAAGTATAATAGTTAAAAAGATAGTTTGGGACCAGGGTGTAAAAAGCTTTAAAAGCCAAACAGATGAGTTTGTATTTTATCCAAGAGATAAAACATTTAGCAGAGTATCTTATGATAGGCTTGTGGAAATGTAGGCTAGATGCTAATACTACAGCTATGCCCATTTAATGTGAAGAGAGAATTCCATGAAGTGGTCTCACTATTTAAATTTTCAGTGCATATTTCCATTGGGCTAGAACCAACTGCCATATTTTACATATATTGTAACTTTGATTAATCTAAATTTGTATGCTGCAACCACTTCATGGGATTCATTATTCAAAATAATCAGGACCTAGCTTTATTAGGAGGAGTCTCCATTGCTTGATCCTCTTTACCTAGAATGTTAATGAATAATTTCTTCAATGCAGAGGGAGATATCTAGCGAGAACCATGGGGTTCTGTACCTAATATCCTAACTCCAGAGATAAACGGGACTTCAGACACCATCTAGTTCAGCCACCTTATTTTTTAAATAAGAAAATTGAAAGCTGGGGAAGTTAAATGACTTACCAGTCATGACATTATTAAGCTCTTACCAGTATTAAGTGGGACAGGTGAAATTTGAAATTCAAACCCAGGTCTTCTGACTCCACATCCAGCATTCCTTCCATCATACCAAGCTCTAGAATTAATTAGAAGGAACCTTAAGTGCCATCTAGTCCAATCTTTTCTCCTTGGCAGCAATTCTTTCAACTTGGCCCCTTCCTATTCAACATTTTCTCAATTACTTGGATGAAGACATAGATGCTTATCAGATTTGCAAATGACACAAACTTGGAACAGAGAGCTACTATGATAGATAACAGCATCAAGATTCTAAACAATCTCAGCAGGCTGGAATCCTGGGCCAAAACCAACAAGAAGAAATTTAACAGGGATAAATGTAAAATTCTGCACATTTAGAGCCAAAAGAATTTCACAAGTACAAGATGGGTGAGACCTGGCTAGACAGAAGTTCATGTGAAAAAGCTATGGGAGGGCATAGTTGACACTAGGCTTAATCTGAAGCCACAGTCTATTCTGACTGCTCAGAAGGCTACCACATTTAGGTGGCAGATCATGGACGATAATTTTTACACTCTGTTCTGGTCAGATTATATCTGCAGTATCCCATTGAATTACATACACTGCATTTTAAGAAGGACATTGACAAGCTAAATATATCAAGAGGAGGAGGGGAGAATGGCAAAGGTTCTAAAATACAATTTCATATGCATGTCAGAACTGTTAACATAAGGAGATTTAGGGAAGACATGGCATTTTCCTTCATGTAGAAAAGTAGACTTGCTATTTGTAATTCAAGGACAGAACTAGAGCCAAGACATAGAGCTTACAGGGGTATAAATTTAGGTTCAGTACAAGAATCACCTTTCTAACAACGGCTGTCCAACAGTGGAAGAAACTAACTTAATGGGCAGAAAGCTTCTTATGTCTAGAAGTATTCAAGGAGAGGCCATGTAACCATCTTTCAGATATGCTGCAGAAAGAATTTTTTCCCACTGAAAAGGAGATCTCATAGCTCTGACTCTGACACTAAACCACTTTGTGTCTGTTTAAGTCACTTTATTTCTTTGGACTTCATTTACCCCATCTGTAAAATGAGGTTGTTCAACTAAATGATCTCGTAGGGTTTTTTCAACTCTTAGATTCTGTGTGTTACTTGCAATTGTTGGCTTGTTGTTTCATGGACATGCTTTCACCCCTTAAGGAGACAGCAAGAGCAGTGATTGTATCATATTTATATACCTGAAATGTTAAAAACAAAAAATATGCTTCCAAATAATAAATAAAGGTAGGGGAAGCAGAAGGCAGAGTGTTCTGGAGTCAGAAGAACTAGTGTCAGATCAGTTCTGATGCTTCCTTGGACAAATCACCCTACCTTCTTTGGCTTCTACTTGCTTGTCAGTAAAACAAGGGAGCTGAACTATATGGCTCTGATATCTTGTAACTCTTATGTCTAGGGAAGGGGGAGGGAATAAGCATTTATGTAGCACCTACTATGTGCCATGTGCTATAGTAAGCACTGTTTACAAATAATATCTCATTTCATCCTCTCAATAACTCTAAAAGGGAAGTTCTTTAGAACAAAAATTTACATCCATTTTGTAGCGAAAGAAACAGAGGTAAAAAGAAATTAGGTGACTTGCCCAGGGACATACTGCTAAATAGCAACCAGGACATGGCACATACATGAAAGTAGAAGTCACTTTTTTAATGTTTATTTATTTATTTTTAGTTTTCAACATTCATTTCCACAAAATTTTGAGTTCCAAATTTTCTCCCCATCTTTCCCCGTCCCCCACCCCAAAACATCATGCATTCTGATTATCCCTTCCCCCAATATGCCCTCCCTTCTATCACACCCCTCCCTTCTCTTATCCCCATCTTCTCTCTTGTCTTGTAGGGCAAGATAAATTTCTATACTCCATTACCTGTATTTCTTATTTCCCAGTTGCATGCAAAAACAATTCTCAACATTTGTTCCTAAAACTTTGAGTTCCAACTTCTCTCCCTTCCTTCCTCCCCACCCATCCCCACTGAGAAGGCAAGCAATTCAATATAGGCTATATACGTGTACTTTTGCAAAAGACTTCCATGATAGTCATGTTGTGTAAGACTAACTATATTTCCCTCCATCCTCTCCTGCCCCTAATTTGTTCTGTTCTCTTTTTTGACCTTGTCTTTCCCCAAAAGTGTTTACTTCTAACTGTTCCCTCCTCCCATCATCCCCTCACCCTACTTGTCCCCTTCTCCCCTACTTTCCTGTAATATAAGATAGATTTTCATACAAATTGAGTGTGCATGTTATTCCCTTCTTAAGTCAAATGTGATGAGAGTGTTTCACTTTTACCTTCTCAACTCCCCCCTTTCCCCTCCACTGAAAAAGCTTTTTCTTGCCTCATTTATGAGAGATAATTTGCCCCATTCCATTTCTTCCCTTCTCTTCCCACTATATTCCTCTCTCACCCCTTAATTTTATGTTTTTAGATATTATCCCTTCCTATTCAAATCACCCTGTGCCCTCTGTCTCTATATATGAATATAATCCCTTCAACTACACTAATACTGAGAAAAGTTTCAAGAGTTACAAATGTTATCTTTCCATGTAAGAATGTAAGCAGTTCAACTTTAGAAAGTCCTTTATGATTTCTCTGTTTACCTTTTCATGCTTCTCTTGATTCTTGTGTTTGAAAGTCAAATTTTCTATTCAGTTCTGGTCTTTTCACCAAGAATGCTTGAAAGTCCTCTATATCATTAAATGATCATTTCTTCCCCTGAAGTATTATACTCAGTTTTGCTAGGTAGGTGATTCTTGATTTTAATCCTAGTTCCTTTGACTTCTGCAATATCATATTCCAAGTCCTTCAGTCCCTTAATGTAGAAGCTGCCAGATCCTGTGTTATCCTGATCGTATTTCCACAATACTTGAATTGATTCTTTTTAGTTGCTTGTAATATTTTCTCCTTGACTTGGGAACTCTGGAATTTGGCTACAATATTCCTAGGAGTTTCTCTTTTCAAATCTCTTTCAGGAGGTGATCAGTGGATTCTTTCAATATTTATTTTGCCCTCTGGATCAGGGCAGTTTTCCTTGATAATTTCATGAAAGATGATGTCTAGGCTCTTTTTTTGATCAAGTTTTCAGGTAGTCCCATAATATTTAAATTATCTTTCCTGGATCTATTTTCCAAGTCAGTTGTTTTTCCAATGAGTTATTTCACATTATCTTCTATTTTTTCATTCTTTTCATTTTGTTTTGTAATTTCTTGGTTTCTCTTAAAGCAGCTTCCATCTTCTGCATTCTAATTTTTAAAGAACTATTTTTTTCAGTGAGCTTTTGGACCTCCTTTTCCATTTGGCTAATTCTGCTTTTTAAAGCATTCTTCTCCTCATTGGCTTTTTGGACCTCTTTTGCCAATTGAGTTAGCCTATTTTTAAAGGTGTTATTTTCTTCAGCATTTTTGGGGTCTCCTTTTGCAATCTGTTCACTCAATTTTCATGATTTTCTTGCATTGCTCTCATTTCTCTTTCCAATTTTTCCTCCATCTCTTTTACTTGGTTTTCAAAATCCTTTTTGAGCTCTTCCATGGCCTGAGCCCACTACATATTTATTTTGGAGGTTTTGGATACAGAAGCCCTGACTTTTAGGTCTTCCTCTGATGTTATGCATTGTTTTTCCTCATCCAAAAGAATGGAAGAAAATATCTGTTCACCAAGAAAGTAGCTTTCAAGAGTCTTATTTTTTTCCCCTTTCTTGGTCATTTTCCCACCAGGTATTTGACTTTTAAGTCCTTTGTCAAGAAGAGGGTATAGTCTGGGGACCTGTAAGTTCTTAGTTCCTCCAAGGTGGCACAATCAAGGGAGAGAAGCTTACTCTGCTCCTGGCCTGGGTTCTTGTCTATGAGCAATCACAAGCACTCTGTTCTGCCTAGGATCTGCCAGTAGGGTTCCCTCTCCAGAACCTCCACCAGCTCCACCAGGCTAGCCAGCACTCCTCCTCACCCTCACTCCACTCAGGGCTGAGATCCAGATCATCCACATCATTCCCCCAGGGGCTTTAGACTGAGGACCCCTAAAATGGACTGTGCTGCAGCAACTGCTGCCACCGTGGGGCTACCAGGGCCAGACAGCTTTTCCTTCTCATGCAGGTGAAAGTGCTTTGTCTCTGACCTTTGAAGTTGTGGGTTGAGGGATCTGGGAATTGCAGCTGCTGTCAGGGATTCTGACTGCTCCAGTTTTGTCCCTGCTGCACTGCCAAGGCCAGGCTGTGTGCCCAGTGTGACAGACCTTTCCTGTTGGCCTTCCAGGCTGCCTTGGACTGGAAATCTTTCACTCTGTGTGGCTTCTGCTGCTCTAGAATTTGTTTAGAGCCATTTTTACAGGTATTTTATGGGATATGGGGGTGGGCAGACTTCCACAGGTCCATCTTTCTGCTTCGCTGTCTTGCCTCTGCCCGTGAAAGTCATTTCTGATTTTAATTGGCACAGTCTCAATCTAAGCTGAATAGGCAATGTTGTTCATAAAAAGACTGATTTAAAGGTTCTTATTATTCAGCATCAAATGTAGGAGAACTATCAGGAGCTCTCTTCATTGTTGGCTCAGTTTAATAAATAAAAAAAATAAAAAATTATTAAGTACCTACTGTGTATAAAGAGGCAGATAAGTGGCTCAGTGAATAAAGTGGTAGTTCTGGAGCCAAGGAAGGCCTTAGTTCAAATCCTGCTTCAGACACTTAACTATGTATGTGACCCTGGGCAAGTCACTTAACCTCTCAGGCTCAATTTCCTTGTCTATAAAATGGGGATAATAAGAGTGCCTACTTCACAGTGTTATTGGAGGATCAAATGAAATCACATTTGTAAAGTCCTTTGCAAATCATTATGTAAAAGTTAGCCACAGTTATGATTACTACAAAAGCTGGTGCTAAGCCCCAATGGCAGTACAAAAATGAATAAAACATAGCCTCTTCCCTCTAGGAGCTGAAAGTCTAGCTGGATCAATCATACACAAAGAGTGCAAATATGTGTCACAAAATAAATGAGTAGGAGAATAAGAAGCAATGAATTTTTTGAAGGGAAATGACTTTTGGCTGAATGTAGGGGGATAGAGAGCTTATGAAAGTATCATGAAGGAGTTGGCTTTTTATTTGTGTCTTGAAATATGAGTATGATTTCAACATGCCTGAGGGGAACCGACTATTTCCTGGGCCAAGACATGGAAACAAAGGTAAAGAAGAGTTCAAGGATGGTGAATAGTCCAACTTGGCAGGAATGGTGAATCTGTGATGAAAAGGTGGGCTGGTTCCAGATCATGGCAGGCCTTAAATGTCATCATAAGGAATTTGGATTTTGTTGGATAGATACTGCAGGGTCAGTGAAAGATTCTGATCAAGAAAATGACTTGATCAGAGTTCACCATCAACAAGATTATGCTGGGAAGGGAACGCAACAATTAAAATGAATTACTTCTATTTTTAATACAAAAAAATCATTCATTAGTAGCCAAGAATTTGAATTGTTTGATCTATTGTCAGAGATAAGCCCTTCAAAAACAGTCATGTGACCAACCTGTCCTTCTAGTGTGCCTAACTCAACACATTTGAGCCATATGACAGCATTAGATTTCCATTTTCTTAGTGCCTTCTCTTTATATGGATTATGCCACCTAGTTGTCTTAAAAATCTATATATGTAGATGTGCGTATGTATACATACACAGAGGCACATACATATATATATTTATACCTATATATAAATATACGTATACATATATACACACATTAGAATAGACAAAGAATTCTCTCATATCTTATAATTTTTTTTCATGTTACAATGTGTGTATGTATACATACACAGAGGCACATATATATATATTTATACCTATATATAAATATACGTATACATATATGCACATACATATTAGAATAGAAGAATTCTGTCATAATATTTTTGTATGTTACAATATGTGTTTATGTATACATGCAAAGAGACACATATATATTTACAGCTATATATAAATATATGCATACATGTTTACATACACATATTAGAATAGACAAAGAATTCTCTCATGTCATCATATTTTTTGCATGTTAGATACTTTATATTGCCTTGATACTGCATATCCAGCTGCATAGGTGCCTCAGGTACCATGGCACTAATGAGGCTGCTGATTGCATGCTTCATGCAGTAGACAATTTCTTCATCATTGTATATTACACTCCCCCTATACTCTGACTCCTCATCTGGCATTGTGGTAGATTGTGGGGGCCAATTTGGGTAAACAACAATAACACGAGGTCTTTTATTGAGTTGCTTTGCTCTTGCATTCCTAATTATAAAATTCAAAGCAAAATGAGTGAATTAATTTTCTGCATTTTTCCCTGCAGTTTCTGGGGAGACAATTCTGCTACACATTTCCAATTGTACATAAGCTCTGCCACTGTTGGCAGCCCACCATTTTTGCTGTCCGATTTCATGAGGCTTGAATAAAGCATGCACTTTACCCACCAGTGAACAAATCTTGTGAATGGATATTTTAACTCACATGCTCAAATAAGTAGTTTACTTGGAGAGCTACATTTTCAAAAGATCTTGAGGGCATATGTGGGAAATTTGAAATTGAACTGTGCCCTGGTACCATAGCTAGGACAAAAGTAGACAGAACCATTGAAAGCATTTGGATATATTTCACTGCACGTGATTTCTCCATCAAAAAGTACTTTATGTATTTTGTGCCATAGCTTTTTGACATATTGATGACTGCCAGTCATAGAACACTAGAGACTACAAAGAATTGAAATTAAGGATCACCCAAAGGACAGTGGAGGGGAACCTGGTAGTCATGAACAGGCTGAAGCACATTACAAATGGAGGTTTTAAAGGGGAAGTAGTGGAAGGAATACAATCAGAGAAACAAACAAGCAATAAAAAGTAGTTTAGACATATAAGTGAGAAGTGAGAGAAAATCAGTGGACAACCTATGTACTCCAAAGTGATCATATCCTTATCATTTCAAAAAAAAGAGACTCCTTGTAGTGAGCTTATGGGAGAATACATTCAAGAATTGAACAGTATTGGCAGGTGGGAATGATTTGATGGGAACTCTGAAATTCCAAACCTAGAAAGAATACCCCAAGGCCAAAATAATAAGATTACAGATCCATTTAGGGAGTATTTGAGGAATATAGCATCATTATGAGAACACATTATGGATGGCAAAGTAATTGGGATAAAATTTTGCAAATGGTTATAGTAAACTACTTTGATAGAAGACTCTATATTCTAAGTGACATAGTTATAAGAGTAGGGTAAAAAGTCACATTAAATATCACTGCTTTCTACTAAATTTGAAGAAAAAATTAAATCCTTCTGAATGTCAAAATGCCATATTGATTGAATACACTGTGAGAATATATTTCAAAGCTATGCATGGGCAGAAAAGTAGCCAATATGTATCAGTATGAGAAAGTATAAGCTAATGCACTTAGGGAGAGACTCTTTTAAAATATTCTTATAAGATGATAGGGTTTAATTTACTCCTAGATTATAAATTATTATTAGCCAGACCTATGTCTAATTCATCTAGTTAGATTTCCTATCTACTGCAGATCCATGTAAATAGTAGGAGTCTATTAAAAGTATATCATTGAATTGAATATGTTACAGTCCTAAGAAGATGGACCGGAAAGCCATGTAACTGGTAACTGGTCCCAAAAAGGCTACAATCTGCTCTGTTTTCAAATTTGTAAAACCATGTTACAGCTTAACATCCTTACTGAATTTAACTATACTTACCTATAGTCCAAATACAGATATAACCAAATGAGGTAGGATGTTGGGGTGGTGGCTGGGCCAGACCTGGAGTTTTTATTCCAATAGAAAATGCCAAGAATGGAAATTCTTCCCACTTAATGCAGATCAACAGCTGAGAGAAAGTATTTTGTACTTTATATATTATAGAGATGAATTACTTCTATAGCAATGAAGTCATAAATATAATCATATAGTGCTATAGTCATAAAGAATAAAATATACTGACTATATTTTATGAAGTATAAATAAAAAAAATAGGCAGTACAAAACATACTGAGAGAGATTATTTCTGTCTCATATTAATAGGCAATTAATAAAATTGGGGAGACCCCAGATTTTTTTTTCCTTGTCCTATTTTCTTGTCCAGGGCATCTAGGGGGTACAGTGGATAGAGCACCAGTGCAGGAGTCAGGAGAACCTGAGTTCAAATCTCACCTCAGACACTTGACACTCACTAGCTGTGTGACCTTGGGCAAGTCACTTAACTCCAATTGCCTCATCCTGGGTCATCTCCAGTCCTCCTGATGAATATCTGGGCACTGGGTTCAGATGGCTCTGGAGGAGTCTGCACAGCCCTCCCTCACTCAAAACAAAGTCAAGTACAAGTCATGTCATTATTTCTCTGATGGCGTGGTCTTCTTTGGCAACAAAGGATGAACACATTTCCTTGTCCAATCTTTCTAGGTCAGGACTGATGGAAGATAAGATTAACATTTTCCTCATTGTGAGTATTGTTACTCTACCAACTAACTCAGCCTTGGGTTGGGGTAAACTCTTTGTTTAGATTGCACCAGGCTGGAGATTGTCTGGAATCATCTCTCTGTCTAAAAATGACATGATGTCACTCTCAAACCCCATTGGAGTGAGCTCACTTCTCTTTGTAAAGTCTATCTCTCATTAACTGCTAACCAATCAGAGTTGATTGTCATCCTCAGAACCACTCCTCTTCCAAAGGGCATATGAGCCATGAGCCCTCCTCCATCATAGTCTTTGGCATTTGAGGGTACCACAGACCTCCTTTCATTAATGTGCTGACATTATTAATAAAATGACTAATTACCCAGAAATTATGTCTCTTGAACTTTTTAAGCATCACACAACTCACCCAAAATCTGTGGGCTTAGAGAATTTACTGTGGGGAGGGGGTGTTATTGAGATATTATTCTTTTTTTTTTTTTTGGTCTTTTTAATTAATAAATTAATTTTTAGTTTTCATCATTCACTTCCACAAGATTTTGAGTTTCAAATATTCTCCCCATCTCTCACCTCTGCCCACCCTCACAGATCATGCATTCCAATTACCCCTTCCCTCAATCTGCCCTCCCTTCTATCACACCCTTCCTTTTCTCATCCCCTTCCCCTCTATTTTCTTGTAGAGCAAGATAGATTTCTATACCCCATTGCTGTATGTCTTATTTGCTAGTTCCATGTAAAAACAATTTTTAATATTCATTTTTAAAACTTTGAATTCCAACTTCTCTGCTTTCCTCCCTCCCAACCCATCCACATTCAGAAGAAAAGCAATTCGATACAGGTTGTACATATGTAGTCATGCAAAACAGTTCTATAACAGTCATGTTGTGAACAACTAACTATATTTCCCTCCATCCTATCCTGCCTCCCCTATTTATTCTATTCTTTCTTTTGACCCTGTCTCTCCTCAAAAGTGTTTACTTCTAATTGCCCCTCTTCTCATTTACCCTCCCTTCTGTTATCCCTTTCAACTCCTATTTATTCCCTTCCCCCCTACTTTCCCTGTAGTGTAAGATAGATTTTAATACCAAATTGAGTGTGCATGTTATTCCCTCCTTAAGCCAAATACAATGAAAGTAAGCTTCACTCTTTTCCTCTCACCTCCTCCCTCTTCCCCTCTATTGAAAAAGGGGTTTTTTTTTGCCTCTTTTATGTGAGATAATTTACCCCCATTCTGTTCTTTCCTTTCTCCTTCTTCCAATATATTCCTCTCTCACATCTTAATTTTATTTTTTAGATATCATCCCTTCATATTCAACTCACCCTTTGCCCATTGTCTATATGCATATATAATCCCTCCAACTACTCAAATACTGAGAAAAGTCTCAAGAGTTACAAATATTATCTTTCCATGTAGGAATGTAAACAGTTCAGCTTGAGTAAGTCCCTTATGATTTCTCTTTCCTGTTTACTTTTTCATGCTTCTCTTGATTCTTGTGTTTGAAAGTCAAATTTTCTATCCAGCTCTGGTCTTTTCATCAAGAATGCTTGAAAGACCTCTATTTCATTAAATGACCCTTTTTTCCTCTGAAGTATTGTACTCAATTTTGCTGGGTAGGTGATTCTTTGTTTTAATCCTAGCTCCTCTGAACTCTGTAATATAATATTACAAACCATTCAGTCCCTTAATGTAGAAGCTGCTAGATCTTGTATTATCTGGATTGTGTTTCCATAGTATTGGAATTGTTTGTTTCTGACTGCTTGCAGTATTTTCTCCTTGACCTGGGAGCTCTGGAATTTGTCTATAATATTCCTAGCAGTTTTCCTTTTGTAATCTCTTTCAGGAGACAATCAGTGAATTCTTTCAATATCCATTTTACCCACTGGTTCTAGAATATCAACACAGTTTTCCTTAATAATTTCTTGAAAAATAATGTCTAGGCTCTTTTTGTTTAATCATGGCTTTCAAGTATTCCAGTAATTTTTAAGCTATCTCTCCTAGATCTATTTTCCAGGTCAGTTATATTTCTAATGAGATATTTCACATTGTCTGCTATTTTTTCTTTCCTTTGGTTTTGTTTTATAATTTATTGATTTTTCATATAGTCATTAGCTTCCATCTGCTCCATTCTCATCTTTAAAGATATATTTTCTTCGGTGAGCTTCTAGACCTTCTTTTCCATTTGGCGTATTCTACTTTTTAGGGTATTCTTCTCCTCATTGGCTTTTTGGATCTCTTTTGTCTTTAGTTAGAGTTAGAGTTAGTCTATGTTTTTAAATGTTACTTTCTTTGGCATTTTTTGGGTCTCCTTTAGCAAGTTGTTGACTAGTTTTTCAAAATTTCCTTGCATCGCTCTCATTTATCTTCCCAATTTTTCTCTGTTTCTCTTACTTGATTTTCAAAATCCTTTTTGAGCTCTTCCATGGTCTGAGACCAATTCATATTTTTCTTGGAGCCTTTGGATATAGTGGCTTTGACTTTGTTGTCTTCTTATGTTTATATGTTTTGGTTTGCCTTGTCATCAAAGTAAAATTCTATATAGTCTGATTCTTTTTCTGATTTTTGCTCATTTCCCCAGTCATTTACTTGATTTTCGAGCTATTTGTCTGCTTCCAGTGGGGGTGGAGGAGTATACTGTCAGGTGTTTGATCCCTGCACAATTTGTGAACCTAGAACTGTAGAAACAGCCCCTGCTGCTGCCCCTGATGCTGTGGGCTCCTCCACTTCCTCTGCCACCCTCGGACTTGGGCTAGACCACTCTACTCTCTCATACAGGTCCCACAGGTTTTTTCTACTGATCTTCCAAATTTGTCCTCAGCTTTTTGGGGTTGTGAAGTCTGAAAACTGCCACAGGTGCCAAAGATTCAGTCCCCTCCAGGCGTGCTCACAATCCATCTGTGTAGGCCTGGCCCATACTGGATTGGGCTCTGCTCCCAGCCCAGTGTGATAGAAACTTCCTGTTGACTTTCCAGGCTGTCTTGGGCTAGAGATTTGCTTTATACCATTCACTGGGTTCTGCAGCTCCAGCATTTGTTTAGAGTCATTTTTTACAAGTATTTGACTGGGCTTGGGTGGAGAGCTCTAGCAAGTCTCTGCTTCTACTTCGCCATCTTGGCTCTGCTGAGATGTGACTCTTGCCCATAGCCACACAAGTGGTATGTGTTGGAGGCAGGCCTTGAACCACCTTGCTCAAAAGCTAAACCTTTCTCTCCTATGCCATGATGCTTCTCACATGTAAATTAAAAGTCCTTAAAATATATTGTATCTACTATCTCAGGAAGATCATATTAGCTAATGTAGATTAGAGGCAGAACATTGAACCAGATATTTGCAATGCCAAGGTGACTCATCTTTCCATTATATCATGCTGCTTCTCATAAATGAAGTATTTTCTTAAAGAAAAAGTCCTAAAAGGATTAAATAGTTTCACTGGTTTTGCACTGAGTCAATGGAAATTGCTTCTCCCCATAGGCTGTAAAGATTTACTTTGCATTTGTAATATTCTACATTTGCTCATCTGTAAACTCATTTGTTTTCCCCAGTAAAACATAAGCTATTTGAAGGCAAGAACTATTTCTTTTTTAAATTTATTTAGCCATAATGCTCAGAAGAGGACCTAAAAACACAGTAGGTATTTAATAAATGCTTGTTGAATGAATGAACATTTATTACAATATCCTTCCTGTGATTGTTCAGTTGATATCTTGGAATCTCCAAGAAAAATGATAAAATCTCTTCATTAAGGTCCAGAAGAGTTTGTCGTGACTAATATACTTAATATATTCTTAATGTACAGAGCTAAGATGGAAGCTTCAAAGGAGCATAAAATACATTGAGAAATTTGTCATCCTCTCATAATAATGACTTATAATATGACTACCAATTTATCAATTGCTATAAATTAAAAACAAATATTTTTCCCCCAGCCATTGATCTCATCAATAATTTGTTGCAAGTGAAAATGAGAAAGCGCTATAGTGTGGACAAGACACTGAGTCACCCGTGGTTACAGGTAATCCATCAATAATTTCATATTCTCTCTCAACAGGATTAACTACTAAATATTTATAGCAGTTGTGCTGTTGTTTTTATTTTTACAAAATGCTTATTGATGTATTTCTAAGAATGAAAATACCTCAAGAATTACAGGACCTTTTCCTAAGTTATATTCATTGCCAAAATGCATAGGACAACTTGGAATTTAACAAACCATGTAGCTTATAATGTATTTCATTTTAAAGAAATAATTCCCTAACCTCCTTTCACCCCATTTTCCTGAAAAAAAAAACCAGGACATAAGAACTCAGAGGGCTGGATTTAAAAAGCATCTGTATTCATGAGGCAAATAACCAAAGAGATGCCCATCTGCTCATTTGGTGTTAGTTTACAGGATGTATTTTCAAAACCTGAGCTCTTATTCATTCTAACATACAACAGATATTTATCATATACACTTAAAAAATGTTTAAAAATACTTAGCATAACTAGCTCTAAGTTGAAAATTAATTCTCATAAATGGAATATTCAGAGCTTATACATGTAATAGGAAACCAAATTAGGAAATTGCATGGCTCACAATATTTGTATTCCTAAATCAGGCAACTTGGATTCAAAGTATAATGAAAGATATGTATCAGAAGAGTTATACCATCAGGCTGCATATTTGAGGAGATAGGGAGCCATCCTTGGAGTCCAGAAGAATTCAGTTCCGATCCTGCCTCTGACACTTTCTAATTGTGCAACCCTAGGAGAGCCATTTAACTTCTCACTGACCACATGTAATTCTTTAGGACTGCTAGGTAAAGATAACTTGCCATTCTAATCATTTGATGAAGGGAGTTTCTTTACTCAGAGTCCCCCATGCTAAGGAAATCACAACTTCAGATCCCTCCTGCCACTAAAACAAATTGGAAACACACATTTGCCTTTGTGCTGTTTGCCTGTACTGACCCTGTCAAGTTCGGGTAAGCTTAGAAAAGATGAATTACTTCTACAGTAATGAAGTCATAAATATAGTCATATAGTAATATAATCATAAAGTATAATATATAGTCATACAGTAAATATAGTCATAAAGAGGTATTAACTCTGATTGCAGAGTTGGAACTGAATTCTACAAGAAAAATTCCAAGGATCGTAAGATTTAGAACTAGAAGAGGACTGTAGAGGTCAGCTCATAGAGACTCCTCATTATACATGTAAGAAAATTAAGAGGGGTTACCTCATAGGATCATAAATATTGAGCTAGAAGAGGCCTCATGTAGTCCAAGCCTTCATTTTATGACTATAGAAGCTAAGACCCAGGGTGGGTTAGTGATCTTTCTCAAAGTCATACAGAGAGGTAGGATTTGAACCCAAGATCTTTATTTCCAGACTCAGTCTTCTTTCTATAGATCAGACAAAGCACCTGGTATGACAAGGGAGATGCAGAGCTGGGATACAAACTCATGTCTTCAGACTACATTGCTTTCTCCCCTAAAACATGGGCTTTGTGGTTACTATGTTTAATGATCTCATTGTTAACATTTTGGACTTTCTTTCCCAGGACTATCAGACCTGGTTAGACTTACGAGAACTAGAATGCAAGATTGGGGAACGCTACATCACACATGAAAGCGACGACTTGAGGTGGGAACAGTATGCGGGAGATCAGGGTCTGCAGTATCCAGCCCACCTTAGCGATCAGAATGCTGAGCACAGCGCAAACCCAGAGCCAGAGGAAACAGAGATGAGAGCCCTCAGTGAGCGGGTCAGCATCCTCTAAGTTATAGCCCCTATAATCTGTCAAAACACTGTGGAATTAATAAATACATACGGTCAGGTTTAACATTCGCCTTGCAGAACTGCCATCATTTTCTGTCAGATGGGAACAAAGCTGTTAAACTGTTAGCACTGTTGATGTATCTTAGTTGCCAAGACAAATCAACAGAAGCATTTGTATTTTATGTGACCCAACTGTGTTGTATTAACAAAAGTTCCCTGAAACACTAAACTTGTTCTTGTGAATGATTCATGTTATATTTAATGCATTAAACCTGTCTCCACTGTGCCTTTGCAAATCAGTGTTTTTCTTACTTGAGCCTCATGTTGGTAAGAGAGTGAAACTTTCCATGGAATAGGGTCTATTTTATGTGCACCATTAATATTGAATGTGTAAGCAAACTCTTGAAGAGTAGATTATTACAAGTTCTGTGTTTCTAGAACTGTTCTATGAACTATTCTATGAACAACTCCTGAACTCATTGGTAAAAACAAAACAGAAGACTTATTTGATGTAAGAGGAAAAAACGAAAATCATTAAGGTGAAATTCTCAAACACAAATGCATGTGAGAGACAAGAGAGTGTATAGTGTCAGATGACATGCCTTCTGTGTGTGCCTAAGTGTATCAGTATTTGTCCAAGTAAATGTGCTTGCACACATACCAGGACAACTGCTCTTAAGCCTAAATGCCTTAGTCATGTAAACTGTCATATACATATATATGTGTGTATATATATGTATATATGCGTATATACATATATGTATACAAATATATATATGCGTATATGTGCATATACGCATATATACACATATATACAAATATATATATGCGTATATATATAATATCAATTACATTTCCTCTTTTCTTACAAGATCTGCTGTACTATGGAAATTCAGTGTGTTTTCGATAATAAAAACAAATTACAAAACAAAAAAAAAAGTCTTGTCAAAAATATTTTCCTCTGATGATGAATTCTTTCTTTTGAAATTCACATGAGCCAAGCTTGGGGTGACTCAAGAGATATTTACATAAGAAATCAAGAAGTCAATCCATTATCGAGAATTTGATCCTTTCCTTAAGCATAGTTAGCAGCTATAAAGGAAGCATGAGCTTTGAGGAGAATAAATATGAATTCTGTGGCAAAATGAAATCATTTTCTATTATTATGATGATTTCTAGATTTGTGATTTTGTTGGTATTGGGAACTTCCAATGAGGAATCTTCCCCTACCAATGCAAATGAACACCTGTTCTACAACTTACAGTCTTAGAACTAACTTCCTCTGGGGTCCTGAGAGATCAAGAAATTGGCCCAAGGTTATATAGCTAGTATATATCAAAGGCAGGACTTAAAACTCATTCTTTCTGAGTGTGAAGCCAACTCACTATCCACTTTGCTCCCCTCCTCTATTATCATGACTGGAAAATCCTCCATATCCAAAAGGAAAATGAAGATATATCAGTATTCTGAGGAATCTTCCTTCCAATGGTACAAATCACAATGAAAGTAAATCTTTCCATCCTATCCATGTCCTCCTGTAAGTCCTTCACTGAGAGTCTACCCAACATGATCAGAGCCTTCCTCTAGAGCTAGTGGTAAGTTGGATAGAGTGCTTGGCCTGGAGTCAAGAATCCAGCCTCAGACACTTACTAGCTCTGTGACCCCGGGCAAACCTCTTAACCTTCATTCATCTCAATTTCCCCAACTGCACAATGATGATAATAATAACATGTTATCTCTTAAAGGTTGTGGTGAGGATAAAATGTTTATGGAGCTCTTAGCCCAGTGCCCTTCACAAAGTAGGCATTATATAAATGCTTATTCCTTTTCCTTTCCCTTTCCTGTTGACATTGCGTAGACACCCATGGAGCAAGTGGGTTATCCCTCAGTTTTGTTAGAATGAAAGTCAAATATTTTAGTTAAGGTTAAAAGTGGTATTATAGCAAGTTAGAACCTTGACATAGACTCCCATTATGCCTAATAGACAACAGACCTGGATTTGGAGTCTAGTGATTATGTTGAAAATGGACTAGACTTCTTCTTAGCTCCAGAAGTCATGAAATCAGAAGCAGTATGTATAAGTTTCAAAGAGTCCTATTTATTCTTGCTGTCAGAAAAAAAATTCTAACAATTAGAACTATCTGTAAATGAAATGGGCTACTTCATGACGTAGTGAGCTCCCCATCATTGGTGGTTGTGAAACAAATCTTAGATCACAACTAGTTAGAGTTAGATACATTGCAATATACGGTGGTTCTCAAACTTTCTGGTTTTAGGATTGCATTACACGCTTAAAATCGAGGACCCCAAAGGGTCTTTGTTTATGTTGGATTATGTCTACTTATCTTTACAGTAATAGAAATTAATACATTTTAGTATTGTTACGAAAGTAGATTTGATCTCATAGTTCCCCAATAAGGTTGACGGGATGTAGGAAAGGGATATACTAAATTTCCCAGACCACACTTCAAGAACCGCTGCAGTGTGAGTCAACTTTGAGGGTTGGTTAGATAGAAGGAGGGCACTGACGTCACTTTCACCGTGATACTGTAATTATAGTTTGTTCAGACATTACTTAGCCATATTATTTTTTGAGAAAAGAACAAAAACACAAAGAATTAGAAAATCACTTTTAAGATGAAAGCTATAGGAAATAAAGTTACCTATTCTGGTGATGAGAGGGCTAAAGTGGCACTTAAAATAGCTTCAAGTATATTGGATAGGAAATGTGAGTTGCTAGACTCTTTCAATTGTGAAACCATGGTACTGGACAGACATATATTCCCATGGAGTGAACTGGGCATGTACAAAGAACTTTGTGATAATAATAGTTATGACACTTCCATACATTTTATTTTGAACTTAACCATCAAAAAAAGAACATTTCCGTATATTCAACAAACCACCAAAAGAGGATTGTAATAAAGCAATAACTTTACATTTCATGCTGCTTGTTTTTAATATATATATGTATATAACAAATTCCACAAATTATTTTAAAAACTGTCCTACTTGTTCATACTTCCAACCTGTACATTAAAAAAAAAGTGTTTCAATGGCTCTTCTTTTGTTTTTGCCATCAGTCATCCTAACCCTATCTGGACAGTATCCAGGTTCTCAAAGGAAGAGAGAGAAGGAAAGGGGAAGGAACATGTAATACAGTCAAGCAAAATGAATGGTCATGTCAAAAAATGTATGCCTCTTTTAATACTTTGAGACAATCACCTTTCTTTAAGGAGTTAGATTAACATCCCTCATCATATATCCTCTGGATAAATGTCCTTTCCCCTCCACTTTCCACCCTTCCTTCCTTCCTGTTTTCCTCCTTTCCTACCTCTTTTGTCTTCTTTCCTCTTCCCTTTCAATCCAATTCCCTCCCCCTCTCTTCTCCCTACTTCCACTCTCTTCCCATCCCTTCTCCACCCCTTTCTTCCCATTCTATATCCTCTTTAGGATTAGGAATTTTCTTTTGATTGAGATTTCCTTGTATGATATTATCCGCCTCCTCTATGACAACATCCACTTGTTTCCCTGTTGAATTTAATATATTTCTATATTAAACTGTGTGTATAAATGTTCAACCAGATTTTGTCCATTTTAGCTACTTGAATTATGAAAAATAACCCCCGTTTTTCCTCCTTTTGACACTAATATATTCCTTTAACTCTTCCTTCTTGTTCTGTTAAAACCTTTGGAATAGGACCAGTCCACCATCATGTTCTTTGTTCTTATTTAACTTCCTCAGTATCCGTTGATGACATTAAGGTTTTGAAGGCACACTTACTCATCACCAAGCATTAATTGCCTGATGTATCAGGAGCTGTACTAAGCACCACATAATCATATTGCTTTTTCTAATTTCTTAAATAAAATAATCTTTCTAGGCTTCTCTTCACTTTTGTTTTTATTTAATAGTTCCTACACAGCTTTTATCTTTTCATCTGAATTGCTTGAACATCTATTTTATTAAAAGTCTATTTTTTCCCCCTGTAGTTTTACAGGGTAAGTCATTCTTGGTTTTAAGCCTATCTTTTGCTTTTTGCAATATTATATTCCAAGAACTCTTCTAGTTATTAACAGCTGCCAGATCTTTCAGGATCTGATCTGTATTTCATTGTTATTTAATTGCTTCTTTTTGGGGACTGGTGGTATTTGTTTTTCTTTGACTTAGGACCCTGTATCTTGGCTATGGCAGTTCTGGGATCTTTCCTTTTAAAGTTTCCACCAGAAGGTGATCAATGAATTCTTTCCCTCTGGTTCAGATAGGTCAGGGCTGTTTCCATTTATGATTTCTTGAAATATAATTTCTAGGCTTTTAAAAAATGATATCCTGGAGTCTAGTGATTCCTAAATTGTATCTCCTTGCTATGTTTTCTAGGTGAGTTTTTATTTTCTTCTCTATTTCTGTTTGATCTATCTAGTTTTGGATCAGTATCTTACTTGAATAATGTTGACCCCATTCTCTTCTAAGCTGTTTTTTTCTAATTCTTCATGCACAGTTTTTATTTCTTTTTTATCTATTAATTTTTTCTTACTATATTTAGTTCTTTTGACAAATATAATTTTTCCTTTGAGTCTCTACTTTCAATTGTTATGGAGTTATTCTTTTCTTTTTGTGGATCTCTAAATTTCAAATAAGTTTCATACTTATCATACTCATATCTCCAGAGTTATTTCCTAAGTTAGGACTTTGTGCCATTCAGGAGAGAGAGCCCTATTTGGATTGACTGATTAAATGGACTTAGATTTTTAACTCATGGTGTTACACCTGGCCCTAGGTCTTCGAAATTCAGAGCACTGAATCTTTAGAGATCTAGATGATATATTAGCACAGGGTGTTAGGGTACTCAGAGCCCTAGTATCTAGGCTGCCATGCCCACATTGGATAGGGATACTCCCTAAACCTCCTCCACTGTGGGTTTACAAGGAACCTAGGGTTTTTGGAAGGAGGAGGAGCTCCCACAGAGAGCCCTTGAAGGCTATATATGTCCCTGGCCTTTCTTTGGTCTTGTTGGGAGGGTGTGGGTTTGTTTGCTGACTAAAGCCTTTGTTTTGCTGGCAGGCCACTTTCCTATTGCTCCTGGGCTGCTGGCTGATTTTCTGTGTAGTTCTGGGATGGAAAAAGTCATTATTGTTTCTTTTTTTATTTATAGATCATTGTTAGGTTTGGTATAAGTTATAGGTTTTTGCTGGAGGAGACGTCAATTCAACGTTTTTGTAAAGGAAATTGTAACATCTCTGGAAACTTTTAAGAATAAAAATAATAAATAGTACCTTAGGATCTTAGAAGCACTGAGGGATTGGTATGCATGGTATTTAATTTGGTTCACTGTAAAGTTTCTTTAATGAGTTCAAAATTCCCTTTAAAGCCAAAGACCCACTGATAATGAGGCAGAAAATAACAACAGAAGAATTAAAGAAGAATTAAAAATCAGTATCATACAGAGCTCAGTATAGAAGTACACGGTGGATGTGGGCTGGCTGAAATATATTACCAATATTGAACTCTGGAAAAAATGAACAGGATCAAAAGATGTCATCAAAGATGTAATAGGAAGAAATAATGAGTGTCATTGGTGAAGGATTACTGCTGGGTGGTATGAATGCTCTAGGGCCACCTTACAATGTAAGGAAAAACTGAAGAAGGCCTCCAATACATTGGGCTTATCCTCTATGGCAAAACCTATGGGAAAGACTTGGATAAGAGATACACAGGATGGGTAGGCATGGATGGATTCTAATCTGCATCATTGGAGGGGACTCGTAAATCTGCGATAACACACACTCATTTCATTATTTGAATACCCTCATCCATTGTCTTTTCCTTCTCCTCCTGCCTCAGAGAAGAAAACACACACTCCCCCTTCTCCTGAGAGTAATGTATCCAATTGTGTCCTGGATGCTGTTCTCCCTTTGCCAGGACATTTGTTGCGTATCTTGTCTCTTTAACCTCTCCCTCTCTGCCAGCTTCTTCCCTTTGACCTACAAAAAAGTATATCTCTTCCAGCTAAAAGAAATTTTTCCTCTACTCTCTTTTTTTTTTCACTGCCAATGGTATACCTCTAAAGAGTAGACTATTGATGCTTTTTCCTCCTTTCTCAGGATACATCCATTTCTTAAATCTAGGAATATGCTTTCCAACTTCACCTTTCTGTTAAAAATAT
The DNA here is from genome assembly GCF_028372415.1 of Notamacropus eugenii. NCBI lineage: Eukaryota > Metazoa > Chordata > Mammalia > Diprotodontia > Macropodidae > Notamacropus > Notamacropus eugenii. The sequence goes on along the minus strand of NC_092878.1, from coordinate 45,839,937 downwards.
ATATTTTTCTGGAGCTAGAAAGGATTTCAGAGGCCATCTAGTCCAAACCCCTCATATCGGAGGAAGGGAAGGACATAAGCACTTACATAGCACCTGCTATGTGCCAGGCATTGTGCTAAGCATTTTTTATAAATAATAATCTCATTAGATCCTCACAATAGCCCTGTAAGATAGGTGATAATATGATCCCCATTTTACAGTTAGGGAAACTGATGCAAACATGAAGTGACTTGTCCAAGGTCACACAGCTGGTAAGCTTCCAAGGCTGCCTTTGAGCATAGATTTTCCTACCTCCCAGTGCAGTATGGTATCCAGTGCACTCAGACAGTTGAAGTAAATTGCCTGAGGCAGTAACATAACTGGCAGGATTTCAAACCCAGATTTCAGACTCAGTTCTTTCTCCATTGCACTATGCTGCTTCAAAGACTTCATAATTGTCTAATCTACTTTGTTTTCAAGTGATTCCTCATTCTTTCTGACCACTTTACAACATTTGACAGTTTATTCCTGCCCCTTGAAATTCTCCTTTCTGTTTCTGCAACAGTACTTCGTTCTCCTCCCTCCATAACTTCTTGATCTACTTGGTTGCTTCTTCTTCCTCCTTCTAGCTCCCAAAATTAGGCATAACCCCAGGACTCAGACTATGGTCCAATTCTCTAATGATCCTTTACTTTCTTCTTTGGCAATCTCATCTAATTGTACAGCTTTTATGGTTCTATAAGCATATATGTATATATATATATATAGTATAAAATGTATGGATAATGCTACACCGCTTTACCACCATACTTTTTCTTCACCTGCAGTCTTGCATTTCCATGTACCTAGTGGAAACTGCTCATGCTAGAAACTCAAACTCAACTTAATGTTGAGTTATTTTTCCTCTCAAACCTGCTCTTTCTTCTGATTTTCTATTTCTAATATGGTATCAATAATATATCTAGTCCCCAGATTCCAAATTTCTTTAGTCATCTCCAATTCTTTTCTAGTAACTGATTTTTGTTCATTTTTTTCTCCAAAATGTCTCTGGGGTTTCTCTTTTCCATTTTCAGTACTAATCACCTAGCTCAGGCCCTCCTTATCTTTGATTGGACTATTGTAATATCCTCATAGAGGGTCTCTCTGCCTCTAGACAAGGTTTCCTACACAACTGATGCTGGCTATATTTCTAAAGTCATTTTTGATAATGCCTCTACCCTGCTTAGATTCTGCAGTGGCTCTTCATTGGCTTTAGAATAAAATTCAAACTCCTTAGTATGGCATTCAGAGCCCTACATGATCTAAATTGAAACTACCTTTCCACATAATCAGAAAATGTTAAGAGTCGTCTAGAACTTTAACAGCCATCTAATCCAACCTATTTATACAGAGTCCCTCTTAAATATGCCCAACAAATACTCATCCAATCTTTACCTGAAGAGACCCAGTGAAAATAACACACTACCTCCTATTTTGGAGAGCTCTGATTATTAGGAATTTTTCTCTTTACAACAAGCCTACATATTTTCCTCCTTGTAATTTCCACTCATCATTCTTGATTTTGTCGTTTACAGACAAACAGAATTCATCCAAGGCTAGCTGCTTCTTCTAAATGATGAAAAGCCCCAGATTTTTACCCCAGAGTAAAAGCTATTGCCTAGTCATGCTTCCTCCATCTTGAATTTGTGAGATTGATTTTTTTTGAACCCAGGTGTAAGACCTTACATGTATCCCTATTTACTACTACCCTTTTCAATTGAGCATATTGCTCTAAGGTTTATAAAGATCTTTGTGGATACTGAGTGGTGTACCCTTTACCCTTGCTTTTTGGCTTTATGTCATCTACAAATCTGATGAGCATGCCATGAATACCTTTATCCAAGTCATTGGTAAAAGTGTGAAGTTGCACAGGACTAAGCACAAATCTCTAGGGCATTTAGAGATCTCCTCCTAGTTGACATGAGCCATTAAAAACTTTTTTGAGTCTATTTATTTGGCAGTTTCAAATATATTTAACTGTATTATCATTTAATTTGTATCTCTTCATCCTACCTACCTAAAAGTAGGTAAACTATATCCACAATACTCCCTTGTCCAAAAAGTAAAGAAAGAGGATTAATTTGTCATTACCTATCAATAATGAAGCCATTCTGGATCTTGGTAATCACAACTTCCTTTTTCTCAATATTTACTAACTCTTTAATTATCTGTTTTAGAATTTTCCCAAGATTAGTGTTTTCCTTCCCAATATGCCTAATATGGGAACATGTTACACATGGCTGCACATGTATAATCTCAGGGAGGGAGGACAGAAGGGAGAGAAATTGGAACTCAAAAATTTTCTTAAAAATGAATGTTAAAATTATTTTAACATGTAATTGGAAAAAAAATAAAATACTATTTAGAGAAAAAAGAATCTTTCCAAGAATCAAACTCAACTTTGTCGTCCTAAGGTTATTCCAAAACTTGGCACATGTATCTGTCTCCAGATCTGGTATATCACCCATTCTCTACAGCCTTGTAGATATTGACAATGACTGAGTAACCACATCAGCCAATTCGTTGGGTCCCCAAGGATATAGTTCATTTGGTGAACTTGCTTAAATTTATCAAAAGAGGCCAGATGTGCTATTTCCTTGAGTATCAACTGCATTGGCTAGTTTTGTTCTTTCAGATCCACTGCTAAGAACATTTCTCCAGTTATCTTTTCCACAAAACCTTCCTCTCTCCCCGTTACTTCCTAACTATTACTGTTAAGAGCATCACCGACCTCCAAGACACCTTAGCTCACAACTTATTCTTGATTCCTTATTCTTTCATCCCACACCCCTATCCAATCTGTCATTTAATCCTGCTGTTTTTACCTTTGTAACATCTCTGAGAAAGGGAGCACCACCCTGCTGCAGGCTTTTAGCACTTCACCCCTGCACTATGGCAAAAACCTGCTGGTAGGTCTTCTTGCTTCAGACTTTTCCCCACTCCAATTCATCCTCTATTCAGTTGTCACATTTTCATTAATAAGGTAAAGTTCTCATCATATTACTCCCTCTCCCCTACATTCAATAAACTCTAATTGCTCTCGTTTACTCCAAAATCAAATATAAAATCCTGCTGGGATTTTAAATCCCTTTATAATCTGGCTCTTCCTACTTTACCAGTTTTATTATACCTTATTTTGCTTAAAGCACTCTGAGAATCAACGACACGGGCCTTCTTGCTGTTCTACAAATTAGATATCAATTAAACATGATTTTAGAAATTGGTCTTACCATTTATGATAAACTTGGGATTCTTCATAATTTCTGGTTTTATATCTATCCATAAAAGTAGCCTGATGTAATAGAGAATCCTAATGACCTGAGTTCAAAACCTGAAAGCTATTAACTGTTGAGACCCTGAGCAAGTTGCTTAACCTGTGTGTATCTTAAGTGATTCCTTAGGACTTATTTTAGCTTATTTGTGATTTACGTTGGTGGAAAGAGTTACCACTCTAGGAGTTTTCTGACATTGATGAAATCCCGTATCTGCATAGTCTACCCACCAAAGCATTTCTATATATTGTCAGATGTTTGGATATAGGTAGTGTTACATAGCTTTTCAACTTACTGCTTCCATTCTAAAACTTCTTTTTCCTTTCTCTCACCTCTCACACCATTATTGAATCTATTTTGCTGTTTTATTGCAATTTTTATTTTAAGAAAAGCTCACTTTACCCAGTTTGATATCTTCCTATAATTGGTTGTGACAGTGTCCATTTTACTTAACATCCTGGTTTCTATCGATTCCTTCCTTAGGCCTCCTATGGCAACCCTCAAGCTTTTGTCTCTCCAAACCTCCCCTCTCTTTGTCTCAGACTTCAGAGCATTGCTATAGAAAGTTAGTGGAATAAAGTTCATTGGACCCATGATAAATTCATCCTCACCCTCACCTGTATTCTTGATACTAAAGGGCAATCCTCTTATTTATTTCTGCTTGATTTCCTAGTACTTCTCACATTCAAGCCAATAAGCTTTTGAATTTGAGGGGACCATACCAAGTGCTCAGAATACAAACATAAGCAAAAAAAAAAAGAAAAAGAAAAAGAAAAAAAGAGTTCCTGCTCTCAAGGAGCTTACATTCTAATGGGATAAGACAACACTGAATAAAGGACAAAAGTACACAAATGGGGTTATATCAGCAAAGTTGGGAGAGTCAGAAGCACAGCTGAGAAAGCAATAAAGGATGGTTGGCCTGAGCCCTTCCTCAAAAATGGAGGAACTTTTAGGGTGAAGTAGCAGCTGAGGCATGGTGGTAAGAAGCAGAGTCAGGAGAGGAATGAATAGTGACAATTCCAAAACATTTCCATTCTCCTGAAGCCTCCTATCATATTTATTCTCCCTTTATTATTGGTACATAATCTCACTTGATCCTTTATTGAAATTGATTTAAATTTGTGAAAGTTCCTTCAACTATCCTACTTTTCTATACAAATACACTCTACCTATGACCACTCTTTCAATCTTTCCTTTTAAGTTTAAGACGCTAACCCTTTCATCCCCTGCCTCCTCCAGCATATTGATCCTTTAATTATCTGTACTCTCTTTACACCTTCAATCTTCATTCCCCATCCTGATGCTTTGCTGGACTTTATAATCTCCAGAAACTCAACTCTTATCTCTTCAGATCATTTTCCACCCTGGCTCCAGAACTTTATCCTGACTCTTCACCATGTACCCTTCTCCCCTTCCCCATTTTCTATTTCTTTTTGTATACTATCTTCCCCCATTTTCTGTGGATTTTTAAGGGCTTTCTTTGTGTAGCCAGCACTCAGCACAGTACTTGGTACATAGTTCCATAACAAATGTTGATTGACTCTGACTGTCCCACTCCAACAATTCTACCTTTAAACATACCCAAAGTTCTCCCATACTGAAAAAAAAAAATGCTAAACTATGTAGCACTCTCTAGCTACTACCTTATTTCCCACCTTATTTTCATTGCTAAATTTTTCAGTCCTTGATTCCCTTTTTGCCCCACATTTCACAAACCAACCTTCTCCCCTAAGGTTTTGATTTCTGTCAGTCATAGCATGATTCTCCTAGTAACTCAAGTCTCAAAAATTTATCTTTGCCTCCCCCAATATTTAACCAATCATCATTCCTTAAAGTCTCCTACCTTCTCCCCTTTCTTTCTATTCCCACTGCCACCAGCTCAATTCAGATTCTAACCCTCTCCCATAGTAATTGTTGCCAAAGCCTCCAATCTCATCTCCTTTTCTCTAGGTTCTCCCTTAATCCAGTCCATCATGACCACTACTTCCAGATTAATTTTCTTAAAACTGCTTTCATCATGTCATTTACTTGCTCACATACCTTCAAAAGCTCACTATTGTGGATTGAATAAAGTCCAAGCTCTCCAGTATTACAGACTATTTAAAATTTGAAAAAAGAATTTGAGGAATCATAGGGACTCCTAGACCTCATAGGTGGATTTCATTAGTATCTAGAAATGTCCTATACGCTAAGAATAATGAAATAGCCCCATAAAAGGGCTTAATAACCTTTAAAACATAGAAACATGAATTATTATCACCATCATTATTTGAATCTATTTCTCCATAGTTTTTATGTTGTCTGTTATCCTTTGAGTCCTGAACACATTTGAATGAATAAGGCAAATCCTTCCCCTTCCCCTTCCCTCACTGAGGTTGAAGCAACCTTTTTTTAATGGGTTATGAAAAGCTGGGCCTTTAAGAGAGCTGGGAGTCCATTTTGGTTCTTTGCTGCTTAAAGTATAAAAGGCCAGACCAGGTCGGCAGTGTTGGAATTTTCCTGCTCTCTTTAACTGCGTTCCTTTTCCAGGGGAAAGTGAGTATGGTTTCAAACTTTATATCCTTTTCATTGACTCTTTTAATCTTTGATTCGGTAAAGTGGTTTTTAACTGCAGTTTTTTAATCTTCTGTTAGGGTTCATTATGTTTTTAAGCCTTTGAACTTGAATTAGATTTGTTCTACAATCTTTGGTGCTTGAAAGCAGAGAGTTTGTTTGTTTGTTTTGCAATGGCCTTATGGGTAAAATGATTTTAAGTGGGGGAAGGGTGTTGTGGAAGAAAGGGAGGGGGTGAATGGAAGGTTAAAAACAAAATTTTCTTTCTAAGGGTTTAAAATATATGTGAAGCCCTCTTTTTAGAATAAATAGAAAGTGCCCCTTGACCATTGGGATTGGTGCAAACAAATTTCTTCTCAGGCTCTTCTAAATTGAGTTGGAAAGATTGTATTAATAACATTGAGAGATTAAAGTAAATTATCCTAGTATATTAAATAATGAGAGGAAGAGGCAAATGAGTTTTTAATCTTAAAAAAGATGTCTCGAAAACAAATTGCTTGATTATCCAGGTGAAAGAGTCCATTGTTAATGAAGGCAAAGAATAATAGGCTACAGGTGGAAAGCATGATTTTTGATCTTGAGGTTTCTCTGGAGAATGCCTTGTGATCTGCAAAAATTAAGGCTGTACAAGAGGATAATAAAAATTAATGGTAATTATGAGCAAGAATTAAAGCAGATGACAAAAAAATGAAAACCTCAGGCTTCTCCTATTACTTCTTATGGGTGGGTAATTTCCAGTGTGGTGGAGCCATAGTACAGCTGAATTTTGAACATTAAGAAGTTTGTATAAATGCAAAAGAAATTTAGACAATAAGCTTACATAAAACTAGATGAGCTAATGGAAATGATTACAGATGTAGGATCTTATCATCTGGAAGAGCTTACAGAGGTCTTGCTTTTGTAAAATCAGTTGAATCAATTGGGCCCTACGTATGGATGTTGTTCTTTGTCCCTTGTTTAAGTAGATAAAAGGGGAGTTCTACAAACTTGATTCATATAGCTGAAGTGGTAATAGCCATTTCCATAACGGAGGACAGTAAAGAGGGAAGGTGAAGTTTTTTAAAGTGATGGATCTGGTAGACTGGATTTGTATCTCTTTCCCATGATCGCCTATTTCTTATGATGAGCCTGTGTCATATACAATTAAATCTTGCCTTTTGGATAGACTCTTAGCTATAGGCCATTATCGGCCAACTATATAATCCTGTGCAAATCAATTAGTGCAGTCTGAGTGGGAAATGGTGGCATCCTCAGCAGCTGTTCTTAAAATCTGGACCATCCACTCAAATAGGCACTTTGGGGATGATGGGAGGAAGAGAAATACTGATGTCATTTTAGGTGGGCAGAGAATCATGATATTTTCTCCCATAAGGAACTTTGGGTATAGTTTTTAAAACATTGAATAGATAAAATAATTTATGGTCAGCCTTTGAATCAAATCATACCAGGACATCCAGCACCAAGGTAGTAAGTTTTCTTTAGCTCCACCAAAATTTTGGAAATTCCTGAAAGCCTATACCCAGTATTTGTGCAATGCAGAATTGCAGTAGCTCAAAAGAAATGTGAGATGCACAAGTTTAGAGACATCTTCACTCCAAATAATAATATGGACTATTTGTTCCCAACCTGTGGTAGGGTTTTCCAAGTTTGTATTGGTCTGATCAGCCACAGTACCTTGACCCCAACATAGTGAAGTCATTTTGGTCCTCTTTCAGAATGAAGGACAACAACCATACTCAATCTGATCAATCCTCTTCCTCTTCCCTCAATCTAGTTTTTGAGAGCCACCTAAATCTCTGTGTATTGAAGTGTGAGATACTGTTGGAATGAGTGATGCTTTACTAGGGCAAAGACCAAGGTTCCTCCAAGGCTTTGGCTATTTTGATTGGAGAACCACAAAGTGGCTAGAGATCATATGACTGAATTAATGTGGTTCAGAAGGTAAAGAGAGAATGGATGTTATGTACTTGGAACCAGATTAGTATTATACCAGAAGACCCTCAACAGCTTCATAAGGGTACACTAGTTTTACTAGCCTTGGGGAGGGGTAAATCCCTGGGGAAATAAGTATCCTTACTCAAGTGTAGATGGATAGAAGATGCCCATATAGGTATCAACTGTGACTGATGAGGGTATTATGGGTACAGTATGAGTTCTTGGGAATCAGAGCTTAATGGTCAGTGTTTGTATATGGTACCTTCTATGCCTATTATTGTGAATAGTTAAATTAAAGCCCTTAGAATTTCCTAAGCCGTCTTATGTAGCTCATGTTAAACAATATTGATTCCTGAGTTAGTAAGCAAAAGCTATTTCCTTTTTTGGTAATGGAGATGAAGGAAATTGTGGTATATTATACAGTGCCATGATACTATTAAGAGACACCCTGAGCTAAAGCCCAGCAAGCAATCTGTGTTCTGAGGTTGGCATAATAACAATCCTTTGCAGTCATCCTTCGAATGATGTCAACCACAGCAAAATCCCCAAATTGTTTCACATAACCATTGCATTACTTTGACCAGCATCAGGTGTTCCCTGAGCTCAGAGAAGTACCTGCAGTCTAGTCATGAAGCCCTGCTATGAATCAGACCTGCCTCACTCTTGCTGTTACAATATAGCATTTTCAGGGCTATAGCTCACTGCACAGCCATTGGTATAAGTACTGAGAACTGCCAACACTGAAGCAAGTTCCCCCCCAAGGCTGTGAGGGTGGCATGTCATGTATGTCTACTTCCCTTCTTGCTTGCAAGTCATTTCCCTCACCTGGAAATTAAAGTTCTGTTTGATTCTTAACTCTCCTGTCTCTACTCTGCTTTTTTTGGTTCCAGCCATCCACAGGTTAGAGGTCATTTCTATCCGATTGACAAGAGATGCCTTCCTATCATAACACTGGCCATTAAAGAAAACTAATGATACATGGGCACCAACAGTAGTTTATTAAGAAATCATCCTGTTGACTGTTGTACCAGTTCCTGACTTTGTCAACATGGTGGTTCAGCCCAGGCTCTGGCTAGGTGAGTGGCATGGAGTTACTGATCTCAACACTGGCTTCTTCTCCATTCTTATGGATGAAATGAGTCAAGAACAGTTTTAGCTTTTACTTTGCAAGGAAGTCAGGATATTTTCATTATCTTTCCTCAGTGTTATTTGAATTCTCCTTCATACAGCCACAATTGGTAGATGGAGACCTGAAAGGGACTCCACTAGATGGATACAAAAGGCAATGGTATCCACCATTATATTAATGGTATTTATTAGGCCAGAAAAGGCCACAATGAGAGAGGTTCTAAATTAAAATGTGACTCATGTGAGAGAGAAGGAATGGGAGACTAACCTAACAAAATTCAGAATTTAGGCCAGTTAGTAAAATTTTCAAGAACTGATTAGGTGGAAAGAGTCCAGATGACTCTGGCTGCGGTCTGCAATTGACACTCTCTGTACCTATTGAAACTTGTTTCCCTCCATAGACTAACAGGGAAACCCAGAGGTATGGAGAATTTCTCCTCTCCACGTGGGTATTTTTATGGGACTCTGTTTACTGAGTTACTTGGAAACCTGTCCTTCTGAGTGGGGGCTATAAGAGCCTATAACCTTATTGTTTAACCCTAAAGAACTCTAAAGGGAGCTTTCCAACAGTGTTTCCACTTATACCCATATGAGACCCTGAGGAGTCTACATTCTTATAAGTCTCTGTTCATAATGACTAAGATGAATGGAGACTTTGGTAGGCATCAAAAGGTGGCCTGCCCAAATGACCCTTAGGTTTCTGGATCCAGTTCTTTGAAGTGATCATTCATCATACTATATTGGAGAAAGAATCATATTTTTGGGCCGTGGTTGCTGCCAAATGGGTCATGCCAGGTCACACTTATTGCCCTTTTATCTGTAGTTGTCCATTATAAATTGAGTAATGCAATATGGACCCTATGACAAGATGGATTATGATACATCCAAAATCATGTTTGTCCAACCACCTTAAGTGTTAATACCCTTTATGAATAAGTCATGACATTACCAGAGGGTGAGACTTTCAGTCCTAACTCCAATGTTTTGCCTCTTCAGCTTAGTCAAATGGGCTTCTACCTGTGAGACTCTAGCACTTGAAGAACTGTATTTTACTTGGTTTCCAGAAGTTTTTGCCCATTTTGAAGCAATTATTCACCATTAGACTTGAGCAGCTCTTCATCTAGTAACTGGGAACACTTTAAGGGATGGAGATCTTCACATATCTTCCCATGTGAATCGCATGGCTAGAATATGGAAGAGAGCCTTGAAAGATAGAGCAGGCAAGACTTTTATTTATTTTGATTCCTGGGTATTGATTATAGGTTTGGCTGAGTGATTCAGGACTTGGAGAAAACAGAATTGGTTAATTAAGGGCTAATTTGGGGATTCTTTTGATATTTCCTACTGCATACTGTTGTTTGTGAGGCATGTGTATGGCCAACAACGGCATCAGACGCCATTGAATTGCTAAACTAAGTTGATTCTCTCAATAATAGATGACATTGGTAATGGAATCTATCAATCTAAGGGAACTAGCAATGCTTTGTTCTGGTGAACACAGAACAATATGATCTCCTTAATCAAGGACAATGCAACCAATTCTACTCAACCATGTTCTTTGTACCAATCCAAGTATATACCTTTGAACAATCATTATGATATGATCCTACATGGTTTTCTACCTTCTCCTGATTGGCAGATTGATTACGTGACCTTTCCTCCTCAAAGGGCAAGATAACTGTTCAGGATACAAGATTGAAGTGCCAGTTAAGTCAATTACTATAGTAGTTACTGTCAAGGCCTTTAAAGAACACAGCCTTCTTCTCCATAGGCCCTCTTTAGACGTTATCTATAAAGAGGACATTTTTTATAGCAGAAAGTGTTCAGGATCAGGCTTACTGCCCTCATAATTAGCTGTTTTCCATCTTACCTATCATCATTAAGCATTTGGTATGGTGAAATGCTGGAATTAACATTTAAAAATAATATGTTTATCATAATAATCCTGATTATTCAAGCATCCCATCTCCCAGAGACCTCTTGCAGTATCTCCAGTGGTTGTCACAGTGCCTGATACATAGTGTAGCCTGATAAATATTGACTGTTACCTGATTATAATTTAGAGCCTCTAGATAAAAGATGGGCCCTCAGTAGAAATCTCTAAAGGAGATAAAATTTGATTCCACCTTCCTAATGAGCTTTCCATAATGGTGAAGGGGAATTTTGCTAGTGGTCCTGAGAACACCGAATGGGTGATGGAATGAGGTAAATCTCAGTTATCAACCAGTAACTGAGAGGTTGCTTGTAACCTCTTAGCTTTCTAAATTTTAATTCAATGTTCCAATCTATGATATGACACAGTGGTATATGGGAAGTTTTGACATTTTTTGTGAATTGAATGTTTCTACTTTTATTCCCAGCTATAATAATTGTTTTAATTCCAAAAGATTTTTGGGATGTGCCCCTGACTTTTTTCCATTTAGTTTTTATTTTATTTTTCACAGTTTCATGTAAACAAAAATTGTTAACATTCATTTTTTTTTTAATTTGGAGTTTCAGATTGTCTCCATCCCTCCTTTCCTTCTCTACCCCTCCTTGAGAAGGCGAGTAATCTGATATAGATTGCCCATGTGCAGTCATCCACAACATTTCCAGATTAGCCATGTTGCAAAAAAAAAAAAAAATAATAAAGTTTTAAAAGTTTGCTTCAATCTGCATTCATATGCCACCGATTCTTTCTCAAGAGGTTGATTTTGTTGTTATTGTTGTTCATCATAAGTCCTTCAAAATTGTTTTGGATCATTGCATTGCTATGAATAACTAAGTTATTCACAGTTGATCACTATATGATATTGTTGTTACCGTGTACAGTGTTCTCCTGGTTCTGCTTGTTTCACTTTGCATATGTTCATGTAAGTCTTTGCAAGATTTTTCTGAAAGCATCCTGGTTCACCATATCTTATAGTGCAATACTTTCACGATAATCGTATACTGCAGCTTGTTCAGCCATTCCTCAATGGATTGGTATCCTTTCAATTTCCAATTCTTTACTACAACCAAAAGATCTGCCGTAAACCTTTTTGTACATATATTTTTTCCTTTTATCTCTTTGAGATATAGAACAAGTGGTGATATTGCTGGGTCAAAGGGCATGCACCATTTTGTAGTCCTTTGGGCATAGTTTCAAAATCCTCTCCCCAATGTTTGAATCACTTCACAACCCTGTGAATAGGGTATCAGTGTCCCAATTTTTCCACACCTCCTCCAACATATCATTTTCATTTACTATCATCTTAGCCAATCTGATAGGTGTGAAGTGGTACCTCAGAGTTGTTTTGATTTGCATTTCTCTAATTAGTAGTGATTTAGGACATTTTTCATATGACTATAAATAGCTTTAATTTCTTCTGAAAACTGTCTTTTGACCATTTATTAATGGGTGAATGACTCATATTCTTATGAATTTGATTCAGTTCTCTATATACCTGAGAAATGGGACCTTCGTCAAAGAAATTTGCCATAAATTTTTCCCCCATTTCCCTGCCGCCCTTCTAATTTTGGCTGCACTGATTTTTTTATGCATGCAAAAGCTTCTTAATTTGATGTAATCAAAATTCTTCATTTTATATCTCCTTAGATCACAAACTCTTCCCTTATCCATAAATTTGACAGATACATTTTCCCTCGCTCCCATAATTGGCTTTTACTAACACCCTTTATCTCTAAATGATGTATTCATTTTGACCTTATCTCAGTATGTGATGTGAGATGTTGGTGTATACCTAGTTTCTGCCAAACTGCTTTCCAGTTTTCCAAGGATTTTTGTGAAACAGTGATTTCTTTTCCCAAAATCTTGGGTTTAGGGGGTTATCAAAAACTAGATTACTATGGTCATATACTTCTGTTCATTGTGTACTTACTCTATGCCAACAATTACCATTCTGTCCCTTAGATTGTTTTGTTTTTCAGATTGCTTTGATGATTACCACTTGGTAATACAGTTTGAGATCTGACAGTTAAAGCCACATTCCTTCACATTTTCCTATTGATTCCCTTAATCTTCTTGACCTTTTATTCTTCCAGATGAATTTTATTATGATGTTTTCTAGCTCTATATGACTTTTTTTTTGTAATTTAACTGATAAGACACTGAATAAGTGAATTAATTTAGATAGAATTGTCATTTTTATTATATTGACTTGGCATATCCTTGAGCAATTAATATTTCTCCAGTTGTTTAGTTCTGATCTTATTTGTGTGAAAAGTGTAGTTGTGTTCATACAGTTCCTGGATTTTTCTTGGCAGTAGACTCTTAAGTATTTTATATTGTTTATAAGTATTTTAAATGGAATCTTTTTCTGTCTTTTCCTACTATTTTGTTAGTAATATATAGAAATACTAATGATTTATGTGGGCTTAATGCATATCCTGCAACTTTATTAAAGTTGATTGTTTTAATTAATTTTTACTTGATTCTCTGTGGTCTGCAAAGAGTGATAGTTTTTTTTTTCCTTATTGCCTATTCTTGTTCAGTTATTATCAGTTGTGTCTGATTTGGTGACCCCATTTTTGGGTTTTCTTGGCAAAGGTTACTGGAGTAGTTTGCTATTTCCTTCTCTAGCTCATTTTACAGATAAGAAAACTGAGGCAAACACAGTTAAGTGACTTACTCAGGGTCACAAAACTAGTAAATGTCTGAGTCTATATTAGAATTCAAGAAGATGAATCTCTCTAACTCCAGTCCTGGGCACTCTATCCATTGCACCACCTACCTGCTGCATTGCCTACTCTAATTCCTTTAAGTTTATTTTTCTTGTCTTTTTGCTATGATTAGCCTTTCTAGAACAATATTGAATAGTAGTGGTGTTAAGTGCTTCCTTGCTTCATTTCTGAACTTTGGGGAAAGGCTTTTAGCTTATTCCCTTCTCAGATAAATGTTTGTTGATGGCTTTAGATAAATGTTACTTATAATTTTAAGGAAAGTTCCATTTATTCCTGTGCTTTCTAGTGTTTTAAATAGGAATGTGGATTTTAGTTTGAAAGGTTTTTTTCTGCATCTATTGAGATAATCATATGATTTTTATTGCTTTTGTTATTAATATGTTCAATTTTGCTGATAATTTTCCTAATATTGAACCAAACCTGCATACCTGGCATCAATCCCACCCAGTCACAATGTAAGATTTTTGTGATACATTGCTATAAATCTCCTTGTCAGTATTGTTTCTAATTTTTGCATCAGCATTCATTCTGGAAATTGGTCTATTATTTTTTTTGTTTTTGCTCTTCCTGGTTTAGTATCAGCATGATATTTGTGTTACAAAAGGAATTTGATAAGATTTCTTCTTTGCTTATTTTTCCAAATAATTTATATAGTATTGAAATTAATTGTTCTTTTTTAAATGTTTGTTAGAATTCAATTGTGAATCCATCTGTTCCTTGGGATTTTTTTCTTAGGGAACTCATTTATGGCTTGTTTTCTCTTGACTTTTTAAAAGAAGACTTTATATTATGATTTTTTTTACCATTAAAAATTTTGTTTTTATGTCAGAGACTTTCCTGTTATACTAATTCCATTTTAAGATTTTTTGTGATGGAAGGTCTCTTAAAACATATTAGGGAACACCACCAATAAATAATGTGTTATATGGACAATTTCTATATTATGTGGGATGAACTAATCCTTTTAAGAGATCAAGGAAAATATGGCCACTTGAATGGAGTCACATCACCCGGTTCCTATATACTTACTCCAGCAAACTCCTGAAGGTCACACATGTCCAAATAATCATGAAGAAATCCAAAGAGAAATTATAATATTTTATTTGCCCCACCAAAAACTGTATAAAAATTTAGCCACCAGCAATAAAAAAGATCACCACCCATGTCAGCTCAAACAAACTGACAGCTACTCAGTAGAACCAGAGATTATATAGATTACAAGTTTTTGAATTTGGGGGAAGCAATAATACCTCCTACATTCCCTGGGAAAGCCCTAGGATTATTAGAAACCCAGGACAGGAATCTTCCTCAGAAAACTGCAGTGAGTTATTCCATGTGGAGAGTGCTGAGAATAGGAGAGTCCAGGCATCCAGGTGTTCTAAGGTCTTTAGATCTATGTTCTGAAAATCCATATAAGTTCCTTAACATCTACCACCAAACCTCAAAGAATGAGGGTAAGACTAAGAAAGGGTAATTACTCCAACCAAAAATACAGAAAAGGGTAGAGTCTGGCTTTGACACAAACCTAAAGCTAGAGAGGTTAATAGGAAAAGAGACTAGTATGACAAATTATTGACTATCTAGAGCTCTCCCCCAAAAGAGAGAATAACACCATAACTACAAAGAGAATCTCAAAGAAAATAATCAATGTTCCACCAGCACTTAATGTAACCTAGCGTAATGAAGCAAAACTCAAAATAAAAGCTTTAGGGGAAAAGAATTGGAAAGAAAGTAAGTACTTTAGAAGAGAAAGTGTTAAGCCTTACCCAAGTAACAGATAACCTAAAAACTAGAATAGACCATATAGAAATCAATCATTTGATGAGATAAAAAAAATAGAAAAAACAAAAAAATAGTTATTTTTTGTGTGTATACATATATGTACATACAAGATGGGGGTAGGAGGAAGGATACCTCAGAGTTATTTTGGGTTCACTTCTAGTCCATTACAATAAAGCAAATATTGCAATAAATCAAATCACACATTTTCTGGTTTCTCAGTGCATATAAAAGTCATGTTTACACTAACCTGTGGTCTGTTAAGTGTACAATAGAATTATGTCTAAAAATGTACATACCTTAATTTTAAAAATATTTTTTTAATTATTATTTTTTAACACAATTTATAACAAATAAAGCAATTCAAACTTTTGGTCAGGTGATACTTCTTAAAGCATTTACAATATCAACCACAAAAGAATATCCTCTGGATATGGAAGGCATTTTGCCTGAAGAGTCCATTGGGAATTTTTTAGATTCTTGCATTGTTATGAAGGACTAAGTCTACCATAAAATTTCTGGGACGCTGTGGTTGTAGCTGTGTACAAAGTTCTCC
Organism: Notamacropus eugenii; assembly: GCF_028372415.1. NCBI lineage: Eukaryota > Metazoa > Chordata > Mammalia > Diprotodontia > Macropodidae > Notamacropus > Notamacropus eugenii. The sequence continues at coordinate 45,824,034 of NC_092878.1, read as the reverse complement.
TAGTTCTGCTCCTTTCACTTGACATCAGTACACATAAGTCTTTCCAGGCCTCTGTGAAGTCTTCCTGTTCATCATTTCTTATAGCACAATAATATTCCATTACATTCATATACCGCAACTTATTCAGCCATTCCCCAATTGATGGGCATCCCCTTGATTTCCAGGTTTTGGTCACCACAAAGAGAGCTGCTGTAAATATTTTTGTACATGTGAGACCCTTTCCCATTTTTATGATCTCTTTGGGCTACAGTCCTAGAAGCGATATTGCTGGGCCAAAGGGTATGCACATTTTTGTAGCCCTTTGGGCATAGTTCCAAACTGCTCTCTAGAATGGTTGGATCAGCTCACAGCTCCTCCAACAATGAATTAGTGTTCCAACTCACATCTTCTTCAACATTTATCATCTTCCTGTTCTGTCATGTTAGCCAATCTGATAGGTATGATGTGGTACCTCAGAGTTGTTTTGATTTACATCTCTCTAATCAATAGTGATTTAGAGCATTTCTTCATGTGACTATAGAAAGCTTTAATTTCTTCCTCTGAAAACTGCCTGTTAGTATCCTTTGACCATTTATCAATTGTGGAACGACTTTTATTCTTGTAAATTTGACTCAGTTATCTATATGTTTTAGAAATAAACCCTTTATCACAGATACTAGTGGCAAAAATTCTTTCCCAGTTTTCTGCTTCCCTCCTAATCTTAGTTTCATTGGGTTTGTTGGTGCAAAAACTTTTCAATTTAATGTAATTAAAATTATCCATTTTGCACTTCATAATGTTCTCTATCTCTTAGAAAAGGGATTTTTTTAATTTCTTGAATCTGCCTATAATGCCCCTGCATTTCCTTTCCAGCAGAGTTCTTGGGAGAAAGCTATTTTTTTTTTATGTTTCTTTGCTTTGGCTGATTTGTAGTCAGTTATTCACTGGTTGTGACCTAAATATAAGTGGTCAGCCTCTTCCTACGGCATGAGCAGGAAGATAACCTGAAAGTAGATCATGATCTTCCCATGACCTTATTTTCACGGGAATATTACATGCATTTGAAATAGTCTATTCTACCATTTACCTAGCTACATGACCTTAGGAAAATCATGACTTTTCTGAGTCTCTATACTATTATCTGTAAAATAGAGATAATATATTTGTATTCCACACTTTGCTGAGTTGTTCTGTGGAAAATACTTTGGGAAAGTGGTTAAGGGTCTGCCTGAATCATCTTCCTGAGTGAAAATCTGGTCTGAGACATTTACTAGCTGTGTGACCCCTAGACAAGTCACAACCCTCTTTGCCTCAGTTTCCTCATCTGGCAAATGAGCTGGAGAAGGAAATGCAAACCGTTCCAGTAGCTTTGCCAAGAAAACTTCAGATGCTGTCACAAACAGGACATGCCTGAAAACAACTGAATAACAACAACGGAGTTAGATAAATGAGTTGTTATTTTGATTTGATCAATACCCATTTAGAAAGTGTTTCCTAGGTGCCTGACTTTATTATGGCATCACAGCATAGCATGGACAGTGTGGGAGTCAGGAAAATCTGGCTTCAAGGTCAACCTCTTAGAGCTGTGTTACCCTGTGCAAGACACTTAAACCTCTCAATATCCCTTGAAACCCTATACACACAACACATTTCTAGAGAGAATGGAATATTCTACAAAGCTGCAAACTGCAACCCAAAAACATCATATCCAATAGACCTATAAAGTGCCAAAAAAAAAAAAAAAAAAAAAAAAGAAAAAAGATGTCCCAAAAGAGAGGCAATTAAAACATTCAGGTAGCAAGGGGGACAGAAGTCAAGAAATTATTCATCTTACAAACATCCCAAACAATAGATGCATAAAAAATTTTAAATAGTGTAATTATCAAGAAAAGACTGTGACATCAATCCTTCCATAGATATTAGGTTATTCTCTTCAAAAAGGACAATTATGGAGAAAATATGGAGAGTATTCCAAAATATGGAGAAAAAAGAAGAACAAAGACAGATAAAGATTTAAGGTAATGTTGATTTAAAAAATGCAAGAAGACTTAAACTCATGCACTTTTCATTAGAGTTCTTCGCCCCCATAAGTCAATTTATCAGCATATTTGGGGAGTAGGAGCATCAGAGTAGAAAGTTTTGTAAATGGGGAGAAAAAAAGTCGGAGCCTGCAGTGAACATGTGAAATTCCCCTTCCAAGTACATGGAGGAACAGTGAAGTTTTGATGATTCCTCTTGTCTCTAAGCAAAGGTCATGTGTTAGGGGTGAGAGAACAATGATTAAGGGAAAAATCTGGTTCTAGAAGTGGGCAGGGAATGCCACTAATGCGATTCCCATGGGGAATGTGTGAGGGTCTAAGGTGAGAGACAGGGACTTGTGGTGGTTTTAATCTGGAGAATCAGAAGCCTTTTTCATGGAGAGAACATTGTGCCTCCACTAGCTTCACCCCATCCTGGAGACAGGATGTTTGCTTTTCTTTAGGCATCCAGAGTGATGAGGAAACATAAAACTGGGGCTCTGATACCATGGTCTTAGGGGATGGAGGCTAATTAGGATGAGGGTAGGATCATGGGATGACTCCTATGGTACAATATTGTCTCCATCTGACATTGTTTCCTTTGTGAATTGATTTTTTTTCTGAGAAAGAAGCACAACAGAAAATACAAAATTAGGAATGAGTTACAAAGGCAGTTGCAGAAACTGAATAGAAAAAAATTAAAATCGGGTACTTAAATGAAGGTAAAAGCATCTCTGTATAAGCTGTGAGTCAGAAAGATTTAAAATTATAATACACTCAAAGGGAAGAGAAATAACAAAAGGAAAGCCAAAGAAACTTCCTTGGAAAAGGGTTCGAACAAAATCATTGAAACTAGTTTGGATTGAAATGGGGAGGAAAGATTTTTAACTCTTCACCTAATTGAATGAGAAAAGAGAAGGAATGAGAAATAACAACCAAAGAAAGGAGGAGAAATAATAAATTTTTAAAAGGCAGACAAGCAGGAATTAGGCCAATGAAGCTTTAGGACTAGTCTGGCACCCAAGTGTTTTGAGGAAGACTAATTTGAGGGACAAGTACCGACTGAAATTTGGAAGGGTATTTAAAAATCAATACAAAAACTAGAGGAAAACACGAACCCAATAATCATAACTTTATTTGTGAATTGATTCAACAATCCATTTAAATCAGTGACAGAATGGATAACAAAGCAAAATATAGCAATCTATTGCATATAAGAAAAATTTGTAAAAAAATAAATAAACACAATAAACCTATAATAGTAAGCATACACACTATGATATCTAAATTCAGAAAAAATGAAAGTCAGTTGGATTGGCAAATACATACTGAATAACACAATAATACGAAATTTATGTTTCAGAGCTAGACAAATCTAAAAGATAAATACAAAGAAAATATAGAAATTGAAATAACATTTGAGTAATTCATTGCAAAAAATCTCTTATCTTCTGGATAGAAACATTAAGGAAGAGTCACAGATCTCAGCATCATGTGGTACCATTACAAAAATGATCTGTGCCAGAACACAATGAAAGTATAAATAAATGTAAAAAAGGAAAAATACCAAACACAGACAGTAATACATTAAGAGTAATAAATACCAATATTTATATATATACGTATTTATAAATATTATATATATTTATATATATACACATATACATACATACATACATACATATATATATATATAGTGTACATATCACACACCCCTAAATGGATACTTCCTAATGACATCTTTAATAATGAATAGGTCACAGAATATATTTTTTAAAATGTAAAAGCAATGTAAAAGAATGGTAATGATGAGATAACATAAAGTTTCTGGGATGCAACTAATGTAGTCGTTAGAGGAAACGTCGTAGCTCTAAGATTATTCATTTAAGAAAAAGAAACAGGGCTAATGAACTGATTACGCTGTTTTAAAAATCTGAACTACTCAAACACAAGATAAGCATAAAAGAGGTAATTTTGAAAATTAGTGAGGAAAGGTAAATGGGAGGAGGGGGAAGCAAACTGTCAAGAATACTGGGGAGAGAATTCTTAACTATAGATAGAGGTGATGACATAACAGAGAAGAAGTAATTTTGATTATATTAAATTGGAAATCTTTAATGTTAACACAATCTCAACGTAACTAGGCAAAAGAGCGAAGTTGTTGATTGGGAGAATAAAATTGTCCTCGTATGTGTTTGACCTTGGATATACGGGAAATTAATACAAATAAAAGCCATTCCCTGAGGCTTAAAAAGGATATAAACAAAAACTTGTCAAAAGAATTGCAAACTATTAACAACTATATGAAAAATTATTTCAAACTATTGATGCAAATGTGAACATAAACGTAAATCAAAACTAATCTAAGATTTTTCTTGACATTCAGCAAATTGGCAAAGATGGCAAAAAATGAGAACAATCAGTGTTGGAGCGGCTGGGGAAAGATAGGCACGCTATTGCATTGATGGTGTGAACTGGTCTAGCCGTTCTGGAACGTAATCTGAAATTATGCTAAGTGACTGAAATTATGCTAAGATAGTAGACCATATCTTTGACTCAGAGATCCCCCTGCCAGATACACATAACAAGAATGTCAAAGACAGAAATGTAGTATATATTTTAAAATATTCATAATAGTATTTCTGTAGTAACAAAGAATTATAAACAAAGAATCCATTCAATATTTCAGCAATGGTCTAAACAAACTGTGGTACATGAATGTAATCCAATGTCACTATGCTTATAGTGATTATAATAATTATATATAATATAATTATAGAAATGATTATAGTGAATAAAGAAAAGCATCCTAAAATTTATATGAATTACTGCAAAGTGAACTTAGTAGAACACATTAAACATATACAGCATGACTATATCAGTGTAAATAAAACAAAAAACCCCATAAAGCCACACTCGTATGTAAATGTAATTGCACAAGTGCACACACACATATATACATATATACACATACAAATGCAGTTAATGTGTTAGTTTTGTGAAAGTGATCTTTTTTCCTTTGCTTTTAAAGAAATCATTTGTTATAAAAAAAAATGCCTCACTGTAGGAGAAAAGAAAGGGAAAGAAATGTATTCAGAAATGAAGGGTATAAAAAATAATTGAACAAATAAAAATCAATTAAATTATTTTAAAGACGTCTTTTTCATTGGTGCAATATTAAGGATAATTTGCATCCTTAACGCTTGTTGTTGTTATTCAGTACTTTTATTTCTGCCCAATGGTCCATGATCCCATTTGGACTTTTCTTGACAAAGCTATTAGAGTTGTTTGCCATTTGTCTTCCCAATTTTTGGAAAAAGTTTTAAGTCATTCTGGGATAGACATCATGCTAGTTTCCAAATGTTTTTTTTTTTCTCCCAATTTCATCCCCAAACTCAAAAGTGAATAGCCTTTGTGGGATTAGTAACCTACTTGTTTCCACCATTAGAGATTGGAGAAAAGTGGAATTTAAGATGTACATTGTAAAAACCCCATCCTGACCCCAGTCTTTCAGACTTAGACCTAATGAAAAATTTCGAACAAAATGTTATTCTTGGTGAGTGCATATACAGTAATTAGGTGGATTGAGTTTAGGCCAAGGAGAGACAGGACATTTTAGATAGGAGTTAATATAAGAAAAGTCATAGATACTAGAAGGAATCTGGCTTGCTTTAGTTACAAGAATCAGATGATGTTCGTAAGGATTTATCTTGGTCAGTAGTGAGAAAGTTGGAAAGTTATGGTTGAGTGGGATTATAGAGGATCTTGGATACCACAAGAAGAAGTCTGGGTATAATCCTGTAGATAATAGATATCGCTAAAAGACTCTGGATCACATGAATTGAAGAACTTTATTTTGCGTTGACAAAGAAGACATAAGCAGCCTCTTCATGAAATCTTTGCTTGGGGTCCAATCATTTTTATTTAGCTAAGGATATTAAAAGGAAAATACTTTTTAAAAAACATGCCAATGACAAATTAGTGTGATGTATCAAAAATGGAGTAGAAGTAAGTTACCCAAAAGAACACTGGCTGTGTCACAGAATCCTAGAATGCCAGGGCTGGATAAGTTAAACCTTATTTAATAAAACTTAATTATCTTATACTGGATTCCCTCCATTCAGTCACCTGAACAAGCCAAGTCTACTTCAGAGCTGAGAGTTATATGGCATATGCTTGGTGGATAAAACTGCAAACCAAGCTGTACTTGGATTTCATAAAATTGTGGCTTGTATACATGGAAACATAGTCATTAGAGCCAATTATCCTTGGACAGACTGCTGCTTTAAACTCTAATTACAAAGTTTTAGCCCCATTACCACATATGCTTCATTTTATATCTGTTTCAACATTTTATTGTCCTAATTCATTAAAAACATTATGCAAAATAAAGTTAATTCTAAACTTTATCCTATAGGGAAGTGTGGGGGGGGGGGGAGGAATGTCTGGAAAAATAGCATTTTACATTTGCTTAGATTTCATCTTTTTTTTTTTTTCTTCTGAAGGATTTCAAAACATTTCATAAGCAGGATTTCATTTATCTTGTAAGTTAGGTAGGAAAATCTATCTATTAAATTTTAGAGCTAGAGTGATTGATGGGTTGAGGGATTACATTATTTATTTGCTCAAGGTTATGAATTGAGAATCATTCAGTGAGGATCCAATCTAGGGTAAGGGCCAAGTTTCTCGATTATTAAATATTAGACCAGCCACAAAAATAAGTTGAAGCCTGTCTTTCCAGAGTCTAAAAGAAATTAGGGCAAACCTAATGGAAAAGGCTATAAGCCAACTGAATACTAAGCAGTGAGACTAAATGAAATTTAATAGAGCATGGCCTCCTTGCTATTCCTTGTTTTTTGTTTCTGGTTGCATCTTGAAAGGTATGGAGTGTGTATTGGTAAAAGTATGTTTTCCATAGACAGATGATTATGTTCTTTTCAGTGGTGATATACAAGAGAAGGCAGGTACAAGGTGAATGGGACAGCACTGTATTAGTAAGTGTCCAATAGAAACAATTCATTAATTTCAGGTCAAAAGTCCTGAACATGTTTTTATTATTTTTGAATCACATCTTTAAAATATAATGATTTACTACCAATATTTCCTGGTATGATGCTATATGGCCATGAATCATGGAACACAACCATCTCAAAAGAACTAAAGTGTCAAGTAATCAAAAGAGAATGGAAGAATGCATGCTTGCCAAAAGCAGAATTCAAGAAGTTCCTGTCAATGACGCTGACAAGTAGGAGGGTGGTAGGGAGAGAGAGGAAGATCAGAACATGCATGACTAGAAAAGGAGGTGAGGCAGTCAGGTACTGTTCACAATGAGACACAACTTCATGGTTGTACTTCAAGGAACTGGAAAAAAATGTAGTCTTCCAGTACATTGGGTATAGACTTTGTACAGGGTTTATGGGGAGTATGGATAAGAATTGCATAGGAAAAGAAAGCAATAAAAATAAGGTTGAAGGAAAGAAATTACACAAAATAGAGGTTTTTTTGCTTTTGCTTTTCGCTCACTCCATTTACACTATTACAGCCATCTTACATATTTTCCCATGGTTCCCCTTATTTCACTATGCATTAAGGTTAGAGTTAGGATTGAAACCCAGCTTTTCCTGACTCCATGTACAGTACTCTGTCTACTGTTCTAGTGATGCTGTTTTGGTTTGTATAATCACAGATCTGGATCTACATGTAGAAAATGTCAGACAGTCTGATACATGTTGAAAGATCAGCTTTCCTTGGGGGAAAACATAGGAACCTCACAGTTAAATTTTTAAAATCTATATATTTTAGTATTTTATTTATCACATATTTTATTATTTATTAATTTGTTATTTTAAGTTCTTTATTCTCCCTCTCCTTCCATCTACTCACCCATTGAGAAGGCAAGAAATATAATATCATTTTTCATATGAAGTCATACAAAACATGAAAAAAGACAAAGTGAAAGAAAATATGCTTAAATCTCTGCTTAGATTCATCAATTCTCTCTGTGGAGGCAAGAACATTTTTCATCACCGTGTACAATTGCACTTTTAAGTTTATTCTGCATAATTAAGATTTGATCCATCACTTTCTGAAATCTAGACAATCCACAAAGAAATAAATCAAGTCCTTATTTTTATAGTATTTGCTGGTTTCTAAGGTTAAATGCTCATGTTGAAAATTTAACAATCACCTCTCATGAACTGGTGTGAACTGGTACTGGCACAGCCCTACTGAGTTAGTCTTCCCAGATTTTTTTGAATTCTTTCTATTCAACATTTCTTAGAGTATGGTAATATTTCATTACATCTATGGATCAACTTGTTTAACCATCTCCTTATTATTTTGGCATGTACTTTGTTTTGGGTTCTTTGCACCCATAAAATTGAAGGGCCAATTTATTTGCATCAATAGTTGTGATGATTAATTTGCTTAAAGGATCATAGACTTCAAATTGTGATGAATGAATCACTTACTCTCACCCCTTCCTTTTGCAGAGAATTCTTCAGTATCATGCAGAAATTGAAAAAAAATAATGTGACCTTGGGGTGCATTAAAAGAGGTATAGCTTCTAGAAATAGGGAGGTTACAGTTCCATTGCACTCTGCTCTTATCTGGAGTACTATGATATTCAGTTCTGAGCAAAAAAACTGGCATGGTTTAAGAAAGGTAGGTGGGAAAGTGTCTGGAAAATGACAATCAGTCTGGTGAAGTTTGTGAACACCGTGTCTTTTGGAGGTCTTGCTTAAGTAACTGGACATCTTTAATCTGGAGAAAAGAAGATTGGGGGTAGGGGTGGGAATGATAGCTGTGTTCAAATATTTGAAGGGATATCACATGGAGGAAGGATTAGATTTTTTCTACTTGGTCCCAGAAAACAGAACAATGAGCAGAAGTTACAAAGAATTGAATTGAGCCTGATATCAGGGAAAAGTTCCAATTAGAGTTGGCAAATCCAATTAGAGTTGGATCTGGTTAGAGTTGTTCAAAGCTGAAATGTACTGACTTAAGAGGTGATGGTTTTCCTTCTTCTTGGAGATGTTCCAGCAGAGGTTAGATGACCACTTATGTAGGATGTTACAGTGGGATCTCCTTTCATGCACAGGTTGAATTAGATAGCCACTGAGGTTCCCTCAAACTCTTAAAATCTGGTTTGTTTGTTGGTTTTTTTTTAATTCTATGAGACTAAAGCCCAGAGAAACAGTGATTTTTCCAAAGGTCAAGCAGTTAGTAAATGGCATAGCAGTCATTTCATAATAGGCATTAAAAAGTAATTCTGGATCCATGCAAAAGTAGAGGATACCCTCCCGATCAGAAAGGGGATTGAACTGAAATCTTCACAGATCATTCCTCTTGTGTGTTTGTCCTTCGTTGCCGAAGAAGATCATGCCATCAGAGAAATAATGACATGACTTGCACTTGACTTTATTTTGAATGAGGGAGGGTTGTGCAGGTCATCAGCCTCATGTCTGCTCCAGAGCCATCTAAATCCAGTGACCAGATATTCATCAGGATGAGGCAATTGGGCTTAAGTGACTTGCCCAAGGTCACACAGCTAGTGAGTGTCAAGTGTCTGAGGTGAGATTTGAACTCAGGTCCTCTTGACTCCTACACTGGTGTTCTATCTACTGCACCACCTAGCTGCCTTGATCATTCCTCTTAGTATTTACTTAGTGACATGACTTTCTCTTCTAATCACTTGTCTTCTCCTTTTTCTCTCCAGACCTCCATCTATAACACTACTCCCCTTATCTATGTCCAATGATCAAAAATAAGTGGGATGTGTGTTAATGAGGATTTAATGAAATTATCTGCTGTGAATTACCCAATTTTTAAAGTTAATGTACTATTCTACAGTTGGAAAGTTAAAATATACCAAGCATCATAACTACAAATCTTTATGCTTGGAACAAGTACCCCAAATCACTTTTCAGTCATGAGGCACAAACCGTTCATTTTAATGGGAGTGTGTATGTAATACAGAACACAGAAGTGAGGCCATTTCTAAGGACACTGCCTCAGAGAGGTGACAATTAGAGGAGTATCTTATTCCACATCCCATCTAATAGCTTCCGATTTTAATTATTCATCCTTACTACTTGCTAAGGTGTCTTCTGTTCTGTGTACATTTCCATCATCTTCCAAACTTTGCCAGGCTGGGACAAAGCTCTAGTTGTCCTGCCCTAGTTATAGTTTTAAATATACCTGAATCTGTTAAGCTGGGGGTATTTGTTGGTCCTGAAGGTTATTTCCACAAAGTAACGTTAGTTCAAGGCTTTGGAAAGAAGACCTCAATTTCATAGCTTGAGAACCAAAAGGAAACAATAATCATAGTTTCCTATAAGATTTTACTATGTAAATCATAACATAGGTAAATCCTAACTTACTGGTTCAACTAAAATAAACTGAAATAGCTTTTATTCAATACGTAATTAACCCAAGCTACATGATGGCTTCATACTTAAGTTTCTAGATTAAGTTTTGGTCTAAAGATTTCCTATTTGCCTCTAGAGAAAATTAGTAGATGATCATAAATTTCCTTTAATTGTGTTCATTTATATTCATTTGAGAAAGTGTTGTGTAGAACATGGTGCTCATTTCATTTCCTCATTTCCAGAACAAATAGTGGAACATCTAAATCTCTCTTTTGGCTCAATTCCAATGTTTAAAAAAATATTTCCACAGTATTTTTAATAGAAAGATATGAAAGAGTTGTCTTTATGCCCATTTTATTAATGACAACTGAACCACAAAATCTGAGTTAATTTTCTTGAAAGTTCATGAATCACCAACATGTCATTGGATTTAGGGATGATAGGTTTTGAGGACCTTCGGGATTATTCAGTATGGTCTTTGTCTTTGTAGATTAGAGAACTGAGGTCTAGGAAAAAGCCCAAGGTTACACAGTTGGTCCATAGAAGAGGCAGATTTGGGGGCCTTGTTGCTCTGATTCCAAATCTAGTGTTCTTTCCCATTTCACTAGTTACCCCTTTCACTTCTCTCTAAGACAGGCCAACCTCTGAGCCCTTTTCCTCTTTAGCTGCTGACAGAAAAATAACTTGTGACTGCTTTTAGAAAATTATTGTGAAGAGGGAGTAGGGAGGAGTGGATAGAAGGTTGATCTTGAAGTTGGGAAGACCTGTGTGTTCAAATCCTGCTGTATGACCCAATGCTACTAGATCTCTGGCCCTGGGCGGGTTACTTGGTTTTTTCAAAGTCACAAGAAATCTCTAAGACCATAGGCTGTAGGTGCTAACCTGCACAGGCAGATGGACTTTTATAACTGGGAATTCCCTGTGTTAATGAAAGTATGAGTTCACTTTTTTTTAAAGAGGTCATTTGCGGGAATATCCCATAGTTCACAGAACTGTAGAACGTTAGAATAAGTAGTCAACAAACATTTATGAAGCAGTTCCTATATGCTAGAGCTGGAAGGACCCTTAGAGGTGATCTAATTCACTTTCCTAAGTTTATAGATGAGAAAACTGAAGTGATAGCTCCGCAGCCAAAATATCAGTCAGTAACAACAGCCAGGATCAGAATTCAGTTTTCCTGATCTAGGGAGATCATGGGTGAGGACATGAAAAGGAACACAAGAGCTTAAAGGATCATGGATCAAGTAGTGGAACGGTCATACTATAAGATGCGAACCCTGACTGAGAGCCCAGATCTCTGGGTCTCTGCCCTTAAAATAGATTGATATTTCTGAGATATTTACAGAAACTGAGAAAGAGACATTAAGAATGGCTTATAAACAAATTGAAGGAGCTTCAGTGCCAGGCTGAGAGTCATCTTTCTGAATTGAAATCTGGCCTTGGACACTTACTAGTTGTGTGACCCTGGGCAAGTCATTTAACCCTGTTTGCCTCAGTTTCCCCATCTGTAAAAGTGGATTTGAAAAGGAAATGACAAACCACTCCAGTGTCTTTGCCAAGAAAACCACAAATGGGGATGCAAAGAGTTGGATCAGACTGAAATAACTGAACAACCGCAAGAACTACCAATAAGCATCAAGTTTCCTGATCTGTCCCACCTTGTACCATCCTAACGACTACAAAGTCATTGTCTAGGAATGTTTGCTAACTTTGCACACATGATCCAGATGAAGTTTGTGTCTTTCCTTCCCCTCTTTCCTTTTCTTTCCTTCCTTCCTTCCCTCCTTCCTTCCCTCCTTCCTTCCCTCCTTCCTTCCTTCCTTCCTTCCTTCCTTCCTTCCTTCCTTCCTTCCTTCCTTCCTTCTTTCCTTCTTTCCTTCCAAATCTCCCTTTCTCAAAGGTAAAGATTCATGGGCTGCTCAAAGAACTTATTTCAAAATTTATTGACAAGAAAGCTTTAACCCGATCCGTTTTTTGGATATGGGCCATTTATCCCTCCTTAGACAACATGGTAGCCCTTTATTTACTCTTTGGAAGTTCACCATATTGGTTCCAGACAGTGCAGACACTTCTCAGTCCCATCATTAGCAAAACCTGCAAGCCACCATGCCTTGCACTCCTTCCTTCATTTCCATCTTCTTACATTTCACTTCCTTCTGAGTACTTTTTGATCCAGAGCTATTGGCCTTCTCTCTGTTCTCACCTACACCATTCCACCTTTCTTGACTCCTTTGGTTGGCCTCCAGTTCATGAGATGCATTTCTTGTTCACTTCTGCCTCCTAGCTTCACTTAAGACTTTGGTCAGATCCCACTTTTCTGCAAGAGGTCTTTCTTTATCCCCAACTCTATCCCTACCCTTAGTGGTCTTTTCTCAGTGACTTCCTCCTACTTAAATTGTAGGGTATATAGGCATAGTAGTTTGTATGTTATCTTCTGCATTAGAATATGATGTCCTTGAGGGCAAAGGCTTTGTTTTTGCCTTTCTTTGCATGCCTAGCACTTAAGGAATACTTGTTTTTGATAATTGTGATGATGGTATTTGTATGTTACCATAATTCCAGTCTTCTAGACTTTCTTTGATAGCTAAGTGGCACAGTGGATAGAATGCTAAGCCTGGAGTCAGGAAGATTCATCTTCCTGAGTTCATATCAAGCCTCAGATACTAGCTGTGCGACCCTGGGCAAGCCATTTAACCCTATTTGCCTCTATTTCCTCATCTGTAAAATGAGCTGGAGAAGGAAATAGCAAAGGACTTCAGCATCTTTGCCAAGAAAACCCCAAATGGGGCCATGAAGAGACAGATACGACTGAAATGACTGAGCAGCAGCAACAAACAACAGATCTTTGTTCTAGAAAACACAAAATAAAAACAAAAATAGCATCCTGTGAAGCAGTGTTGCATCATGAATAAATATTAGATTTGGAGTCAGAGTTGAACTAGAAAATTTGGGTTCATAGCCTGCCTCTGATACTTATTAGCTATGTGATGCTGTGCAAAATATTTAACTTTTCTGTGCCTCGGTTTCCTCATCTGTAAAACTATGAGGTTGACAGATAGCCCTTTCTAGTTCTAAATCTGAGATTTTATAGTCTCACTTTTTAAAAAATGGCAATAGAGAAAAATTCCTGAGACTCTCAAATTCTCTTCCTTTCTATCCTGATCTTTATTTCTTCCCAGGTACTTAAAACACACTCTCATAATTAAAGATTGCAAAAAGAAAGAATGGATGAAAGAAAACACAATGCAGGGGGAAAAGGTCAAAAAGTGCATAGCTAGATTTGACTGGAAAACAAGAAGATGAATTTCCAAGCTGTCTTTGAGTCTGTGGGGACAGACAGATCATAGACCTTGTTAAGGTAGTGGTGCTCATTTTTTTTTTTTTTTTAAATCAACTCTTTATTTTCAGTTATTTCTCCAGAATTCATATTTTCTTTTCTTCCAAGGCAAGAAACTGAAGAAGAAAAGAAAAGAAAAAAGAAGAAGAAGGTAGGCATTTTTCTGCCACTGATTCACCTGCACTTTGGGAAGCAGTAGAATTTTGCCAGAATAGGTCTTTTTTTTTTTTCCCTAGAATTTCTAACATTGACTAAAAAAAAAATAACACTACCCAGCTCTTATTTTATACTAACTATTGTAGGGAAAATTCTCTGAAACTCCAGAGGATATTAACATTTTTTTTCCTCCCTGTGGCTGGATTTAGTTTTTTTTTCCCCACTTAGTATTCCCCACTGCACCCAGGAAGAGTTGTTAATTGCATAGAAATGCTTTCAAGGCTTTAATTTACAAGACTGGTTTGTCTAATGCAGAATTAATTAAGCAAGGGAGACTCTGATCAAGTCTCCTCCATAGAAGCAATAAGCAAGAGAATCTAAAGAACAGTTTGAAAAGTTTTATTTGGCTAGCTTGAGAAGGGAAGGAGGTCTTGAGGCAGGGGAGGAGATGTGTCAACAAGGGTTTATCTTAGATTGGTCTTTACCATCTCATCAAGTATAATTTATTTATCCAAAATATTTCCTTAATTGGTCCCAAAATAACATTTTAATAAAAAGTTCAGTAATAACTCATGTTCTCACTGATAACCTAGCCTCCTTAGACTATTTTAACAAGTATTGTAATTATGTTTTTAATCACACAGTCACATTTAGTTTGAATTGTTGAACTGTTTTTATCTCTATACTCATACATTCGCTTCTGCATACAAAATAAAGGAAAATAATTTAAGAGGAAAAAACCATCTTTCCAAAATATATTATTGATATTTTATTTCTCTGTCACTCCCTTGTATACTTTGTATTAATTTTAGAACCCTCCTTTGTAGCAGAGAAACTTTGCAGCAAAACCAATACATGAACAATATCTGATAATGCGTAATACATTTTGCTTCCATACTATACTATCTTTCTATTGACAAAAGAGAAACATTTCCTAATCACTGTCTTTTGGAATCAAGATTTATCATTTCATTCATCTGGATTTGATTTTTTTGTATTATTTTCATTTACATTATTGTAGTCTTTGTGTAAATCGTTTTCTTGGTTTTATTTAGTTCAACATGAATTCACATGTCTTCCAAATTTCTCTGATTTCTGCACAGTCGTTGTTTCAGTTCTCTTTATATTACATACCCATTTTATGGGCCCCATCTTTGTTTCCATTTTTTTTTTTGCTTCCATAAAAAAATATTGCTTTGAGTGTTTTGATATCTATAGGGTTTTTCTTTAAACTTCCTTTGCTGATCATACACATACCCTCTTAGTACTGGTAATTCTGAGTCAGAGTTTGAGCTTTTCAGTGATTTCTCACCTATTCTCTAATAAGAGAATCAATATTTTTATCTTTAATATCTGAATATATCAGAGGGAGAACGAAATAGTGCATGGCATGCCAGACATATAGTCAGGAGGTCTTAGACCCAAATCCCACCTTTAATCGGGTGTAATTACTCAACCCTTCTCCTCCCTCACAGTATTATTGTGAGGCATAAATGAGATATATTATTTTAAAAAACCAACAATAACATTTTTCAAAACTTTGTCAGTTCTCATGACAAAAAAATATTCTAAATAATCAGTCAGGCTAAGAATACAGGAAAATAAAACTATTATGTTGGAGCCAGGGTTCTAGAGGCATTTCATCATTTCCGAACTATCTGCATATGAGCATTAGGTCAATGCTGGAAAATAGGAAGGCTCTTTTTTAGTTCTGATTATTGATGGAAATCATTTCAAGGATGTAGATTTGTATACTTTGCCACCTTGTGGCTGTTGTAGGTATGTGTATGACTAACCCTATATATACTGTAGCTTGAATTGACAAATTATCTGATGTTGTAACGTTCACGTCTTTGTATTTTATAGGTCACTCCCTTATACTTCTACCTCCCCTCCATCCCACATCAATAAAATAGGAGGGGATTTGGGGGTGATGGTTGTTATTTGGGATGGATATTTTTTTTAAATCACCATGTGATGATAGCTGTGCTGATTTCCCTGTTGATTTTCATGTTAATTTACTTGAATTCTTCTTTGATTTGACATCAGATTTTTCCAAAAACCTTTGCCATTTTCGTATTCTGTGATACTGAAAATTTGGGCATGGCAGAAATGTCAGTAAAAATAAGGGAGTGGTTCCCTTCCCACCCCCATTGAAGCTATGAATAATCAAATCAAATCTCTGCCTCCCTTTTTAAGGTTACATTTTTTCAGAAAAAAAAAAATCCTGATAATTATAGGGGAGTATAATCTGAACATCTGAATGTTATAAGACTTTTTTCTATGAAATCCAGATACTAAACTATACTTTGAGCTTAGCGCATAATCGGGGAGTTTTGTAACTAAATCTACTAGAAAAGTGGTGCTACAATAAATGAATTCTGAAAAATGATTTTCAGACATGTGGGAGCCTGAGACCAGATTACTGACTTAATTCAGCAGTGTTTTTAGGTAAACAGGATAATATTCTTCCCATGGAATTATGATTAGCTGCATTTTTATTAGAAATTTTCAAATTGCATTTCTGGATTTTGTCTTTTAACTCCGCTTTTTCCTTGAATGGGAATTGATGTTAGCATACTTGTGATTTTACAAAATACCCCCAGTATCTGTCCCTGAAGACATGCTGAAAATAGTCTCTTATTTTACTCTTTTTCCCCAGAAAGAGCTGCCATTCAGAATCACTAATTCCCTGGATCCCAAGATACCAAACTGTGTTTTGCTCTCTGGAGGGTTCAGACAACGGGGTAACTGGAACTAGCTATTGCCTGTGTCGTTCTTGAGTAGAAGAGGCTCATGATAATAGGACACATTATTAGCAAAGTGAGCAGCTGTGCTGGATTTTCTTTTAGATTGCATTTTGAAAACCTAGCTGCCTTATGAGTGTATTTAGACTTTGATGGTGTTTCTGAAAGGTTGCATGTTAACACATGGTTTTCTGACAATTAGCTCCTGCTTTCAGTTTTCTGCTCATTGCCTATCGACAATTTGCTCTTAGGATCTGTTCTATCCCATTTCAGTAATTCCTTCTTTTTGAAAACAAGTAACTAGAGGCCAGGATCCTTACCTGGAACTAAACAGAATAAAATCTGTGTTGCCTCAAGATGCAAATTACATCCGCATATGAATATGTTTTCTTTATTCTGTCTCAGAGATAGCATGAGGACTTAAGAATAATGTCCTATAATCTTGAGCATTGTTCATATACTTCTTTTCTTGATCGCTCTCCAAATACTTAATTTATAGCAAGATAATGAGAAGCCAAAATACATATACCATCAATGGGGATAAGGAGAAGAAAGGTAAACTAATGCTAAAGTTTACCAAAAAAACCCCAAAACTCCCCACACTAGTATTAGGCGCCATAGAAAGAACATAATAGTTTTTGCCTTTCTATGAAATATTGGTTTGGTTTTGCTTTGTTATTTTGTTATGGGCCTTGTCAGTCAGTTTTTCCTCTTGATCAAGTCATTTCACTCCAAAACTTTGTTACAATTCTGTGGCAGTACAATATAATGGTGTCAAACTCAAATAGAAACTGATCCCTACAGGCTTCAAATGGATGTAGAAAACCACAAATTAGCATTATCTATGTAGTATTGTATTTTTATTTTGTTAAATATTTCCCAATTGTAATATGGTTCAGGCTGTACTTGGGGGTTTTGCCAGGCAAATAGTTTGATGCCTCTGACGTAACACATGGTAGCTTGCAAAGATTTATGGAAGGAAAGTTAATTCAATTGGTTCAAATACAAGAATGATGTGGTGATATAACACATGGTAGCACAGAAAGGTTGATGGAAGGAAGGTTAATTCAATTGGTTCAAGCCCTAGAAGGATGTGATGATGTAACACATGGTAACTTGGAGAGGCTGATGGAAGGAAGGTTAATTCAAATGGTTCAAGTACCAGACTAATGAGGCCAAGGTCAAGGGTTCAATCCCCATGTGGATTGATTAGCTGCTGTCTTTTCCAAGGCCACAGACAATAGCCTTAACCCAGGTCAGTCATCTTACAAATTGCTGACCTTGGTCACCAGAGGGAAACCATGTAGCTGTGTCATTGTAATTCCATCCTCACTACTGGAAAAAAAACCCAACAACTCCAAGAAAGTGCTTTGATGGTAGGTCAGTGGCATCATCTTCTACACGAAGGGCTTTATACTATTCTCAGAGAGGATTTTGATTTCCCTTTTGAGAGGATCAAGTTGTATCAAAACCCTACAGAGACATAGCCTCCTCCTGTATGTTTTCCCAATTTTCTATTGCCTTCAGTACGAATTCTCATGTAGAAGAAAAATAATTGTACTAAGGCAGAATAACTCAGAGGAATTTATAGATCAATTATAATATTTTTAAATAAACAGTAGTACCATCTCAATACACCTTTATTTATGGAAATATTACATACATGGATTTTTTTCTTATGTAGAGTAGGGTGAGGATTACAGGAAGCTATTCTAATTGGCATAAAACCATGCTGGATGAATAAAGCCAGGATTACATTGTAGTAGAAGATGGGGAAGAATTTTCCCTTGGATAGAGCAACTGTACAGGTCTCCTTGGTAGAGATGTATAGTAGGCCTCAACTGAGATAAGAGTTGATTCAGGAAGCTGCTATGCAGATTTTGATTTAACTTCTCCTATCTATTCCAGTTCACCTGGAAGACTGGAGAAGTTCAGGGGAGGATAAATGCTATGTAATGTAGATTTCTGTTCTCTCCTTTGGAAATGGAGACACTCCAGAGCAAGGAACATAGTACATCCGGTGATTAGTGCATTAATCTCTGATTAATCATAGCGAGGAAACCTGAGAAGGGCTTCTCATGGAGGGTTTATGAGAGAAAACAGAAAAGAGATGCACAGGACAAAAAGGTGTGAACAGGTTGGGATCTGCATTGGTAGAATGTATACAGGGATAAGATCAAGGAATTAAGGAAATATAAAATGGTAGTCCATAAGAACTTGAATGACATCTTATGCCCCTTCAAGCAGAAACTGCCTTTCCTTGAATATAATTTTGATGGCTAGTAACTTTTCTAGATCCCATCATTCCATTTTTGTTGATATTGATAAGTGCTCATCCATACATATTAGACAGATATTGCTAATGGACAATGGGATGGCCTTAGAATTGAACAGGAGAAGAAGAATGAATTGGCCTTTCTTTGGAAAATTGCTTGATTCCTTTAATGACACCCAGTTTCTCTCATAAACTAAGGTCTATCCTTTTAAACTCCTGTGTCTTGCCAGTGATGTTGCATGGCTAAGTTTTATGGAAAACAAGAAGAACTGAAGTTTAAGATCACTCACAAGGCAAAGGAAAAACACATTGTAGGCATAAGCAGGACTCAAAACATTTTAAATAGAGGAAAAACCTAGAAGCACAAAAATGTAATCAAAAACATTATTGGAAAAAGATATGAGGCTAGTCACACATAACAAGAAGGAAGGATAAATGACCGTCGGACCTCATGCTTCATGGATGTCTGTAGTGTATCAAGGTAATATGAGGAAGGTCCCTTGAATGCTGGTTTCCAGTACTATTTTTATGGGAGTGCTTGGATGAGAATTATGTACGATTGGCAGGCATGGAAAGGATTCTGAGCTTTATCATTAAAGGAAATATCCACATTGATGAGTTCACAAATGAAATGATGAATTTGAATGTTTAGCATTCTTCATTGGGTCCTGATTGAAAATGGTAGGTGCAAGGCTATAGGAACTTCTATATGTTGCCTCTATAATAATGCACTTTAGAATTTTTCCAGGAATCAAAGTGTAATTCGCTGGTCTATTATCTTCAGTATTCCTTTCACTTTTTTGAAAACCAAGACATTTTTTTAATAGCTCCTTATTTATCTTGGTATTTTTATACTGTCCCCTCAAGACTAAAGGTCATCCTGGTAGGAAAACAATAGGCACAATAAGAATTCACTGACTTTGCCTTCTTCATGTTCTGTCCTATCCCCCTTGAGCAGTGGTTCTGCATCTTCTTTTATCCTTGACTTTTCCCCAACATAAGCTAAATTAAATCCCATTCTGTTGTCCTTAATTTCTTTTGCCAGCTTTGGCACATTTTGCACTTTAAGACCCCTGACCCTACTCTTACAATGTCATGTTTTTGCATTCCTCCTCTGTTATCTGGTCTTGCCACTATCTTATGAATATTTCTTTTAAAAATTTGCTAGGGAGGTGGAGTAGCAGCAGCACCGAGCAGGGGACACAGCAGCTGGGACGGGGCTGGCACCATGGCTGCTATCAACAACCACGAGGCCATGAAGCACAGCCTTCAGATTCTGCAGCAGCAGGCCGAGGACACCGAGGAGAGGGCCACAAGGCTCCAGAGGAGAGTGGAGGAGGAGAGACTGACTTGGGAACAGGCTGAGGCTGAGGTGGTTTTCTTGAGTCGACAAATCCAGGGGGTTGAGAAGGATCTGGACAGCGCTCGGGAGGGCCTGCAGACCGTTCTGTGGAAGCTGGAAGGGGCAGCGAAGGCAGCTAATGAGAATGAAAGGAGCATGAAGGTCATTCAAGGTCAGGCCACGAAGAACGAAGAGAAGTTGGAGCTACAAGCGTTCCAGCTGAAGGAGGCCATGCTCCTCGCAGTGGCAATGAACAAGAAATTCGAGGAGACAATCCACAATTTGATCATTGAAAGGGACTTGGAGGGCACAGGGGAGAGGCTCATGAGGGCTGAGTCCCATAGCCCAGAGACAGATGCGGGGGTCAGATCGATGGACCAGAACCTGACATGTCTGGATGCTGCTGAACCAGAGAATACTCAGAAAGAATATAAGTATGAGCAGGAGATAAAGATGCTTTCCGAGAAACTCAAGGCAACAGAGGCCCGTGCTAAGTATGCTGAGAACTTGACAACCAAGATGGAAAAGACAATCAATGACTTGGAAGAGAAACTGAAATTCAGCAAAGAAGCTCACCTCACCACGCAGAAGATGCTGGCCCAGACTCTCCTTGAACTCAACGAGATGTAGAAACCCTTTTCCAGTGAGCCACCACCCTTTTGTGATGCTCCTTCCATTGACCCTGACTTCCCTGGAGGCTGGCTTGACCTTTAAACTGAGGGCTGACCATTAACCAGAAGGCTGCTTTCTTCTTTGGGTCCCTGCTGACCCTCTCCCTTAACTCCTGCCCCCTGCCCCCCATCAATTTCACCACTGTCTCTGGATGTCTTCCACAGGGATCCTACATGGACTTAGGACTGAGCACTTTTGGGAGTCACATTTAAGGGAAGATGGGCACAATGCAGTGGTGTCTGTAAAAGCACGTTGTATGATGTATACGTTTTGTAATTACCCTTTTTTGTTATCGTAGCAACCATTTGTAAAGTATTCCAGATAATTTCTGCAGTTCCTAGGCTATATCTAATCACTTTTCTTCCTTTTGGATGATAAATCTTTCTACCTAAACAATGCCCCTTCTCCGTAGAAGAGGGAAAGAGGTGTTAGCCTGCTCTGCTGAAAGCTGAACGTAGCTCAAGAAAAGACTCCACCATGGGGAAACCTCAATGTTGTATACCAAGCACCAGCCAAATCTGAAACGTCATTCTAAGAGGTATTTGCCAAAAGGAGTGCTGTTCAGGTTTTCAGCTTTAGGGTTCTTGGGGTGTTTTTTTTTCCTTTTCCTTTCCCCATTCAAAACAAAACAAAACATTTGCATCTGTAGGAAACAAGCAAATTACACAGACAAGACCTCTCTGAGACCAAATTGTCTTTCCTTTCGTCCTTTGCTCACAGAATGGATCATGTGTCCCAGAAATTGGGGTGTCTCTGCCTATCCCCACTTCAACTTCTTTAAAAAAACGTTTTTTACCACTGATGAGCCAAATGACATTCATCTCATTACCCATTCCTGGGTCAGAAGCTGCTGCCTCTGAAAGTGCCATCTCATTGTGCTTTTAATCACTCCATGCGGGAGAAATCTTGAATAGCTTGTGTACAAAACTTTTTTGTAAAAGTTTATATATATTATTTTGACAGTTTATTTCTCTTATGTGGGGAGCATCAGACCCACCCCCACCCCATCTCCACCTACTCTTGGCTGTGAGTGATCTCTGTCTGCAGTCTGTGAGCTGGCAGTGTGCTGACCTTTTTTAATTCTTTTTTAAATTTTTTTGAGAAGTTTCTGTGAGGTCTGTTAGGTTGGCATTATCCAGCTTATGGGCTTAAATGAACAATCCTTTAGTGTGGTTTATTTGAGAACCAGTCTGGGGAAAGAGGAACAAATAGTGCAAGTGTTTTGATACTGAAAATTGACAAAATGTTTTTGTGAAATAAAGTATGAGTCCTTCCACCTTCGGGGAAAAAAATAAAATAAAAATTTATTCTATGTGCATCCAAATTGATTTGTTTCTTTAGAAAACAACTCCATTTCCCCCCATATCATTTTCTTTGGGTCTTCAGAATTTAATTCTTGAGAGTTTCTCATCCTTCCTAGATCTAGGAATTTTATGAGGTTCTATCTATACTTCCTCTCAACCATTTAAAATCTGTTTTCTACAAATCTAGAATATGTAGTATTTTTGTTTCTTCTTTTAATCTTCAAAAAATGCTCTTCACTCTACTTCCCCTACCTGTTCCTGAATTCCAAAACATAGCTACAGCTTTTAAATTTAGGGTGATACTTCTCCCCAAATTTTTTACCCATCTTCTTTCTTCTAAACAAGGTATGCCCATGCAGAACTGTATTCCAGTTATGTATCATAGTCAACCAAATCTCAGTGATCACTATAAGATCAATTTTCCCTTCCTACATTGGCCCTTGCCAGGCCTAGAGGCCTGTGTGGGCTACCCGAGTCTTCTTACCTCACCTCCCGAGGTCTTTGGTTGGCCAAAACCGGATGCTCATATGAGAGAAAGGACGTTCCAGAGTCGAACAAGGGTTGAGCTTTATTTCAGGGTCTAGTTACAAGTGCAGGGGGGTCTTCCTTAGGAGGAAGAGGGGGAGATTTCCTAAGGAGGCTAAGATCTTAAGGGATTGGAAGTAGAAGTGCAAGCGGGGAGAGAGGGGGAGGTGAGAGAGGAAAGAAGAAAGCGGAGCCTACTGTCCTCTTGGCTCCTTACGTGCTAAGAGAGCTCAGGCTTCCTCAATCCTACTTAACCTTCAGCCACACAGTTTGCATCTCAATACCGTGCTGTTAGATAACAATAGTGTGCCCAGATCCAGGACCATCTCGAGGGCGGGGAGATCTCTCTCCCATCACGTTTCTCACGGGAAGAGGCGGAATTACTCAAGATAGCTCGGTTCACCTCTATTCCCTGCCGTTTCCTGGGAGGGTCTCGTGAGAGCTCTAAGATTTAGAAGCTCCCACCTTTACCCGCCCAAGACTGTCCACACGGAATTGAGCTTCCAATCCCAACAGGCCCTCGTCCACCTTGTCCATTGCCTAAATTTTGTGCATAGACATTTCAGGCTGTGCACTTTCCAATTGGCTTTTTTTTTTTTTTTTTTAGATTTTGTCTCTTAAATTTCTAGGTGTTGAAAAGGCTATTTTCCCTAGCTTCTAGGAAAGCTCTTTATAATTTTTCCTTGAATTCTAGTCTGTTGGTAGCCACCCCTTCTTGGGGGACTGATTTGAAGTTCTCTAATGGAGACTACATACAAGATACCATCTCTTTCCTGAAAACAAGTACATTAGCCAATATTACCTCTAGGTTCTTCCTAATTCTAAAGTATTTGAATGTGTAAGTGAAAAGGCTGTATAAGTTTCCAACACCAAACATAATAAGATCATAGATCTATAATAACAATGAATTTAAGAAATCATCTGCTCTTGGTAAATACTTTATAATTAAGTACAGCTCCAACGTAGCGTCTTCTTTTCATATAAAGCCAGTGAGTGTTTGCTAGAGAGATACACTTCCTCATTCAAATTCATTAGTTACATATTCCATTAGGATGTTGAGTTTAAAGACTGCAAGTAAATATGGATGAAAGTTATCTGGCCACTGCCTTGGAGGACCATACACTAGTCTTAAGACTTGGTGGAGGGAGTGCTGGACTTAATTAAGAGAACCTGGGTTCATATCATAACTTACATGCTAAGTGTGACAAAGGGGAAGTTACACAATCTGAGTCTGTTCCTTCCCCCAGAAAATGGGGATAATCTTATCTCACAGGGTTGTTGTAAAGAATAAATAAGACAATATACTTAAAGCATCTTAGGTATTGAACTATTGAGCTATTGAACTATTATTAGAATTGTAGATTTGTTCAATAAATATTCATTTAGCACTTTTGACAAATGCTATGGGAATAAAAAGATGAGCAAAAAAGGATTCTTTTCATATATTCTAGAGCTAATATAGTCCCAAGGAAGAGAAAGTCTTTCTGGTTCTGATTTTGAGCTGGAGTCTCATTGAAATAATATTCCTATGATTATCAGGAGTTGCAATTGAAGGGGACACACCACACTGGACTAAGGAGATTAGAGTTGCACGAGTAGCTGATTCTAGAAGATGAGTTGTCAGAGAGCTCTCTAAGATGACAATGAAACATGGGATCAGGACAAGGTCAAAAAAAGTTAAGGGTATTGTCATACAGCCATAGCATGAGTAGAAAGTTTGAGTCAGGTTGAAACTGAGTATGTGATAGGCAGTGGTGGGATGAGAAAGACCACTCACTGGGTTTGAAATCAGAGGAGCTGGATTTGAATCCTGGCCCTTACATTCCTATGTGACTTTGGTACTAGAGCAGGGAATGAAAGTGTTCTGAAAATGAGACCTTAAATGACGAGTTTAGGCTAGAGCATATGTAACTGCCTGAGTTATAAATTACAGAAAATAGCACTTCTTGTGAAAGCAGAAGCGTTATGTATAGTAGCATTTCCAAGCATGATTCCAATAAGATTTTTCAAAGAAAATGACACAATAAATGACAGAAAAATGGGTGCAGTGGTACAAAAGGTTAATGCAATGCCCTTGCTTTTTGCTCCTCTGAATTTCACACATAATTCAGATTGAAGCTCAACAGTCTTTTCAACATGCAGGGTCCTTGGTCTTTTTAAAAGACACCAAAGAGACCCCAGTAGCCTTTCCTATATTTACGTACAACTTTCCTCTGCCCTGCTACTTTCTCCAGAACCAATGACAAGATCCATAACTGCTTCTTCTGCTACTTTGGGACAACAGTCGCAGATGTAACTGAACAATGGATCTTACTTATTCCCATGATCACAGAATTCCAGATTGTTCACTGTTTTCCTTGGGCCTCTGAGAAGTTCTAGGACACGGGGTCTCCAATGGCCCTGTCCAACCCAGCTTGCTTTTTCCCCCCACTGATGTCAGAACTTTAAAATTGTTCTTTTGGCTTAAAAAAGTCTCAGTGGTTTATCAATGAAAATATTTTTTCAAAATGCTTGCCTTCTTAAAAAAACACTTCCCAACAGGTGACACCAACTGTTCTGTACAGAACTATTAACTCTACTTCAAAGTAGAGTCTCAGTTTATAATGACTGCAGAGAGAAAAGTTGAAGCTTTATAGCTCTAGATTATGCCAAAGCTTTTTAAATGTGGATCTGTGAACTTTGTTTTAATTTTTTTCATACCGTATTTCAATATAGTTGGTTTCCTTTCTAATCCTATGTATTTTATGCTTTGAAAAAATATTATTCCAAGAAAGGATCTATAGGCTTCACCTTCATTACATACACAAAAAAGGCTAAGAATTCCTGGATTAGTCTAACATAAATAGAGTCTTAAGCCTATAATCACCACAGTGGCTCAAGCCTCACAAATAGGAATGCATCTTACTAAAAAAAAACCATTTAACAAGATAAATATGAAGGCTTGTGAT
Source organism: Notamacropus eugenii (assembly GCF_028372415.1). Classification (NCBI taxonomy): domain Eukaryota; kingdom Metazoa; phylum Chordata; class Mammalia; order Diprotodontia; family Macropodidae; genus Notamacropus; species Notamacropus eugenii. Next base: position 45,798,362 of record NC_092878.1, on the reverse strand, counting down.
TATCCTACACAAACCTTGGATAGAAATTTTAATATTAGATTTTTATTTTATGAATATAATAACAAAAGCTTAAATCATCTTACATCATATGGTTAATCATTGACCGTCAATTAATTATTGATAAGACATTGGCACTGGTTTGATAAGACTGACAGATTAACGAATGAAAATAGCATTTGTGGTTGTTCTTTTAAAGATAATAGTAGTCCACACCAACATAAAGCTTTATATTTTATAAATATTGTATGTACACAGTCATCTTCACAACAAATTGAAATTGGTTCCCGAAATTCTGTTTTATTTACACATATCAGACACTTGCTTTTGACCCTGGGCAAGTCACTTAAACTCCATGTGCCTCAGTTTCCTCATAAATTATAAAACTGGGATAATAATAATGGCTACTTCCCAGTGTTGTTATGAGGATTCAATGAGATGATAATTAAAGTGCTTAACAGTGCCTGGCTCATAGTAAACATTATATAAATGTTAGTTAATATTATTATTACTTTGAATATACTTTCAATTCTCCTCTCTGTGGGGACGTTATATCCTATCCCCTCCGTTCTCCCCATTCCTTCTTTGCCTGCAGAGTATAAGCTCTTTGAGGACTGGAACAGTTTGTATGATGTTGTCTTTATAAGCCAGCACAGCACTCTGACCTTTTGCAGGACCTTTAAAAAAGGTTTAGTCCAATCATTTTTCAGTTGTATCCAACTCTTCATAACTCCATTTGAGGTTTTCTTGGCAAAGATACTGGAGTAGTTTGCCATTTTCTTCTCCAGCTCATGTTATAGATGAGGAAACTGAAGCAAACAGAATTAAATGACTTGCCCAGGATCACATAGATAGTAAGTGTCTGAGGCCAGATTTGAACTCGGTAGAGCTGTCTTCCTGATCCAGGCATTCTATCCACTGTACCTAGGCTGCCCTTAATAAATGTTGGTTGAAATGAATTCAGTTAAATAACCTTTTTACAAATGAGAAAACTGAAGTTCAGAAAAGTTAAATAAACAACTTGCCTACAATGCCATAGCTAATTTAAATGACAGGTCCTTGAATTCCAAGTTCAGTGAGCTTTTCCCTATCCTAGTTGTTCCTGAAATAAACCAGAGATGGATTATCTCATGGTTTACAGCAGAAATAGGCACCCAAACTTCACTGCACAAAAATTTTTGTTCTGATACCTCCCATTTCCCACTCCTCCCTTCTCCCCACCAAACACTAGGAGAACGTAGGCAAAGATATTAGGACTTATTGGCATAAAGCATTGTTTTCCAGTGATGTGTTGCCAGGGATCACCTAGTTATATTTCTCTGTTGATTTAGTAAATAGGATAAACAAATTTACTTAATGATAACAATAATTATAATTGTTAGCACTTACTATAGCACTTTGAGGTTTGCAAAACACTTTACAAATATTATTTCATTTTATCCTCACAACAACCCTGGGAAGTAGGTGCTGTTGTTCTCACCATTATCATCATCCCTGTTTTACAGATGAGGAAAGTGAGGCAGAGCTTAAAGTGACTTATCCAGGGAAACACATTTAGTGAATATCTGAAGCTGGATTTGAACTGGGGTCTTCATGATTCCAGGTCCAGCACTGCATTATGTTCCTTTGGCATGAAGAACTCAAACTGTTTTTTTCTTCTCCTCTCCTTCTATAAGAAGGTAACTCAATCTTGGAAGAAGTAGAGCACTGAGATCATTAACAGTGATTGGACTTAAATGACAAATATACAAGTAAGTCTGGTTTCAAGAGAGGGAGGAGGAGATTGTTGATGACCACTGCACCATGGGATAGCAAGCTAGCATCCTGTTGGCCTGTACCTAGATATGAACTAATTAGGTATTTCTAGACTCTTGCTGTTCTAAAGGGAAACAAGACAATTAAAGTTCTTCCATTTCCCTGCATGTTTAAAATCTGATATGCCATAGAAAGTAGAAGATGTATTCTAATTTCAAATTAGGGTACCTTAAATCTAAACAGGTCGGGAACAAATGGATTCCAACATTATTATCAATTATTTGGATGAAGGCAAAGATGGCGTGCTTGTCAAATTTGCAGATGACATGAAGCTAATTTCCAGATGGTTTGAAGCTAGGAGGAGGACCTGACACATGGGATGACAGAATTGAGATTCCAAAGATCTCACCAGTCTGCAGCTATGGGTCCAATCTAATAAAATGACACTTAAGGAATAAACATAAAGTTCTTCATTTGGCTGAAAGTAAATTAAATGCACAAATACAGAACTGGGGACAAATGGATAAAAAGTAGTTTATATGGAAAAGACATGGGGGTTTTGGTTGACTGCAAGCTGAATACGAAACAATAGCATGACACGGCAGACAAGAAAAGTTTATGTGCTCTTGGGTGAGTGAACGACCTAGTCCATTATTGATATAGGGAACTCCCAGGAGAGGAAAATGTCTCTTCTAATGGATGTTGGGACTTTCTTTACAATTTATACTCTTCGGTGTTCAAAGCACTGATGATGAAGTACCTTGCCCAGAGTTTACAGAAGGTGACATGTTACGTCAGAGATAGGACTTACACTTGGGTTTTCTTGTCTCCAAAGCCAACCCCTGCATAAAAGTTTGCTTTTATGTAGCCTATTCAATTTTGCAAATACTTTACAACTATCTCATTTGACTTTCACAATGACCCTGTGAGATATATATCATCCCCATTTTATAGATAAGGAAACTGAGGCCAAGAGAGGTTAAGTTACTTGCCCGGGGCTTCGTCTAGTAAGTGCCAGAGGAAGTATTTGAACTCGGGTCTTCCTGACTTGACCTTCTGTATTCTTGCACTCCACCACGTTATGTTTCTGTCTTCTAGTTTTTAAAATAAAGCTAACATTTGCCATTTCCTTCAGTGGGTTATGTGAAAGTTATTGCATTTGTTTATGTATAAACTAAACATCTTTGTACAGAGGGAGAAATCAGTAGCATAATTCTAGGACACAGAACATGAATACTTTTACAAAATGATGCCTAAACAAATTAAAAGAAATTGTGCTTTGGAATGCCCCGCTTACTCCTAATGCATCAGAAGAATATGAATGCGAAAGAATATTCTTTGAGATCGTTACAAAAAAGATGACTGACTATGGTGATATGTGAGCAAACCCAAAAGTTTACAGATAGTTTGCTGAACTTGGAGTAAGGAAATCTGGCTTCAGATCTTGTCTCTAACACTAACTTGCTGCATAGTATTTGGCAAGTTATGAAAATTCCAAGTGCTGTAAGCAGTTCTTTGGACTTAGGTGACTGTATTTTTTGCTAGAAGTTGTCATGCCTTTGTGTATCTATCACTTAGACTTGCCCTATAAAGTGTAATATGCCTTAGAAATAGTTTTCATTGAATTTTTTATATCTAAAGGAAATTTCAAGACACCAAAATAGAATATTTGAAGATAATTTTTCTGTAAAGAAATCATAATGCAAAGGTATGCCCTTAGGCATAAATAACTTCCCCTTTAGTATTTTACCACAATGGCCACTTTCTTAATATCACTGAATTTCTTCTAAACTTTCTGTCCAATGAAGATAGAAAATGGGGCCAGATTGTGGAGGGCTTTAAAAGCTAAACAGAATGGCTCATATTGCATCTTGGAGGCCATAGGAAGTCACTGGAATTGTTTGAATATGGGAGTCACATGGTCAGCTCATTGCTTAAGCAACATAACTTTGGCTGTAACATGTACAATGGCCTGGAACAATAAGCTGCTTGAGGCAAGGAGACCAATTAGCTGTTGCAATAATCTAAGAAAAAGGTGATGAGGGCCTGACATAGAGTGATCTAAGTGCAAGAAATGTCACTGTGCTGTCCTTAATAACTACGTGTTGATTGATTAGAAAGCATTATATAAATATGAGGTTGAATGTTCTTCTTACTATGGTTTAGTAAATGGTATAGCAATGGATGGGGAGGCGGTATGGTACAAGGTGCTGGGCTTGGATTCAGAGGATCTACTCTGTGCTACTCATTACTTGCATGTTGGGCAAGTCCTTCAACTTCTTTGGGTTTCAGTTTCTTCATCTATAAAATGAGGGGATTGAAGTAGATGAACTTAAAGTTTCTTTCTGACTCTCAATCTGTGATCCTTTGCTGCTATGATCTTTATAAACTGCTGATGCCTCAAAATTCCATCTATTGATGAACAGCTCTGCAATAGAGATCATTGGTTGGTTCTCACCCAGCAGTCAGGTAGTTTATACTTAGGGCTTTATTCAAAGTTTTTCTAGCCTGATAGGAATTTGTGCTCTAGAGGTATAGGGATCAGGAACCCAGGTTCCCTTCTGCCCCATAATGAGATATCAGTACAAGATTTATTGGAGGATCTACAGAAGTGAAAAATAGAAAATTTACAACCAAATTTGGTCAAAATGTAATAACTTCCTTGCTTTTCTTTTCTTATGAGTGTCCTGCTAAGAATGAAAGAGAAAAACTTAGCAGCTTGCTACCAGGAGGTGGCAGCCTAACAAAATAATTAGACGGCCCTAAATTATTTCTTTGCAGCCATCTGTATATTTGAATACCTTGGCAAGCCCAGGTGTTCCCTGTATCAGGATGTTCAGCGTGGGGAGAAAAAGCAAAAACAAATCTTGCTCTTTTCAAATCAGCAATTTCTTATCTGGGGGGAAAATTGGTAGAAAAAAATTATTTTCCTTACCCTTTTTCTTTCCTTCTGTGAATTTAACTGGCTTCAATCACGATTACAAGAAAGCATGCATAAGTTCTCATAAAAAAGCCCAATTATATGAAGTAGGAAAATTACAATAAGAGAAATAGAATGGAATGGTCCAATATATTTGCTGCAGCAGAAAAAGAGAATTTGGAGAAATGAACGTGGCTTCTGATGTTGGTTTTATGATTCAAATGTCAGATAAGTAACTGTGCAGGATGTATTTTTTTCCCCTTCACAGTTTAATTGAGAAGAACTCAAACACCAGGTCCGCACTGAAGTAAAAGCTTGCCACGTTCCTCATTTCAATTTCCGAGCTATTCAGTTTTGAATTGTTCAGATTAGGTAATTGGTGTTTGAATGCCCCCTTTGGTATTCATGTGTTAACTGTTATTTTTAAAGTAAATCTGGGATATGGTGCAGAGACCATGAATAAAGCAGCTTCTAGGGATGAGAATCTTCTTGTTTGGGAGAAAGTCAGGGTTACAGTTTTCTTTCTTTCTCCTTCCCTCCGCCAGTCTGTTGCTTAATTCCAGGTATTTCACTCAAAGAATCGAATAGATTTGGGGTTTGCCTTTTATTTTCTTGTCTTGGCAAAGAGCTATAAAAACAAACAGACCCAATGCTACTCATCTCTGTAGCTAAGCTAACATTTCTCACCTGCCTCAGCCTCCTTGAAAACAATGCCTTTGTCTTCTGCAAAGTTATCAATTAAAAATGACTTAGCAAAGATTGCAATAAGCTATTCGAGAGAAAATTAAACATGGTTAAAGGAAGCCCTGTAGGCTCATTTAAGGGCAGCCAGACCCCAAGTTTACATTTATCTATGAAATCTACTTGAAACATTGCTGACTAGCAGTCTGGGGAAGCTAGGATTTCTGAATGACTGCTCAGTTCAATATACATTTCAGGCAGTCAACAGCTATTTATTAAGTGTTTTCTACGTGCCAAGCATAAGCATGAATTAAGTGCCTACTGTTTGCAAGGCACTGTGTACCAGGCTGCTCCCAATGCTTTTAATACTATTAATACTAATCACTTAACCTTAAGGAGAGGAAGAAAGGGATCGGTAGCATTGATGAATACTACGTACAAATGGGATATGACAGGATGAAAAAGTTAAAGATAGTAAAGTAAGTAGCTTTTGCCTTCATTTCTTGTTCAGTGAAAAGGAACGAGTTCCTTGAAGGTAAGAACTTTATTATGTCTTTATATCCATAGACCCTAGTTTAGTGCCTGGCACATAGAGGTGATTAAGAAATTCTTCTTGAATTGAACTAAAATGAAAAATGCAGTCATATTCACTATAATAAGATTATATAAAAGGAGAAGAAGGCTAGGGGGTGAGCAGTGTCCCCAATTACGTATGTTTGATGGAAATGTGTTTACATGTTATATGTGTGTGGAAAGAAATGGGGCCAGGGAAAGAGTTCCTGACTTCACTTTTCTATGCTGGAAAAAGGAAAAAAGAAAGAAAACCCTCCCAAGTACATACACAAATAATCATTAACACAAAGTGACTTAGCTCCTACTTATATGCCCTAGGTACTGGGAACACATATACAAAAGTGAAAGACCTTGGACGCAAAGATCTTTTATTCTAGTAAGGGAATAGTAAAACATGTTCTAGCTTGGTGCAGTTGATGGAATGCTTGACTTGGAGTCAGGAGAACCCAAGTTCTTATACCCACTCAGACACTAGATAGCTGTGTGACTCTGGGTAGATCATTTGAGCTAGTCTGAGGCATAGATCCTCAGTTGAAAAATGGGCTAGAACAACTCTAAGAAAATTCCCTTGCAGCTATAAATCTGTGGATTCTCTGATCCAAAGAAGTAAATAAATGGTATGGGGCTAGGGGCAGTATTTGTGGTTTCACTGGTACAAGAACTCCAACGTAAGGTCAACTCCCTATACCAATGCTGTCAGGATCTTCATTGTAACTTGTCCAGAGGCAAATAGGTAATATTATATGTGCTTATATTATATGTGCTTATAGATATGTAATATATATAATTTATATTATATATACTTAAGTAGGTAAATGAACCCAATTAATAAATGTTTCAGCAGCACGATCACCAATCTTGACTTCAAATCAAGCCTTTTATGATGACATGATACTGCATTCTGAGGGGGGGCATGTTTTATCACCCTAGTAGAATGTAAGTTCCATGATAGCAAGATTCTCTAAATTTTGTATTTGAATCCTTCATGCTTGGTAAGTAGTAGGAACTAAATAAACATACTTTGATGGTTGGCTGATGTTTATGTTTACTCCTAAGGATTTCTTCTCCTTTCCCTTCTCCATCACTGAAAACTTACAGTAGAAGATGATTTTTCTTTATGCCGCAGGCGCTTTCCCTCAAATGTCATCTTGTTTGCTCACTAATGGACCACTTCATACATATATATCCATATATATATATGTAGTGTATATATGTGTGTATATGCGTGTATATATATATACATGTGCATGCATATATGTATATATAATATATTATATATCACAATATATATTATATATTTCTCTTTTCCCCTGCCCATTCCCCAAGTATATAATATATGCACATACATTCTTATCATCAAAAGCATTTTTTAGGGAAATCCATTAATCTCTCTTGACATTTTCAAATCATGCACACCAGCCAGGGTCCTCCTCCTCCTCCTCCCCTTCTTATCAGAACCTTGGACTATGACTCTGGAATCATCCTGGGCTCTAATGGGTAAGCTTTCACTTCCCAAGTAACCAGATGTCCAAGTCATTGCCTGGTAGATCTCCTATTCTCCCTTTTTCTTGCTTCCTTTTATTTGTTATCTTTCTGCATTAGAATATAAGCTTATTGAGGAAAGAGATTGTTGTGGTTTCTTATACTTATATCTCTAGCATTCAGTACAGTTTTGCACATAGCAAATGTTAATACTTTTTTTCATTCACTCACACAGAAAGTACTTAATAACAAATACTTCATCATTACGCTCATTCTTGAATCGGAAAGACCTTTAAAGGAGGTGGAATGGGTACTGAGAATTGAGGGGAGACAGGGGTTCCCAGAGATGAAGGTGAGTGGGTAGAAGGACACATGGAGGCGAGATGAAATGTACGGAGAATAGCACTGACAACAGTTTGGCTGGAATTTAGAATGCATCAGGGGAAGAAATGTGTGAACAGGCTGGACTGGTAGGCTGGAGCCAAATTATGAAGGACTTTGAATGCCAAACAGAGGAGTTTGTATTTTTTTTCCCTAAAGGTAATGAGGAACTACTGAAGCTTGTTAAACAGAGAAATGTGATCTTACCTGTACTTTAGGAATATTTTTTTGCCAACTGTGTGGAGGTTGGATTATAGAGGAGGAAAGAATGGGACCAATATGAGAGGTACTAAAGAGATGAAACTGACAGGACAACATGGCAACATGGTCTATGGAGAATGGGAGCTGTGGAGTGAGGGAGAATGAAGAATAATTGCTATGAAGGTGAACCTGTTGCCTGGAAGAAGCAGTAGAGTTTTGGTGAACTGACATGTTTCTTTGGGAGGATCACCCAAGCCCTTCTCTAGGAACCTTTTAACAAGGATTGAATTACCTAGAGAGAATTGCCTAAAGCCTTCTTCCCAACATGGAATTGAAGTTTTTGTTGTTGGTCTCTAAGGTTTAAAACCACTTTTTTCATCCTTGTAACCAAGCCCTCCGCTCCATACCCACAGTCACTTCTAATCACTGCTAGGCCACAGGCTGACAAAGTGTCATGATTCTCTGTCCCTTGAAGGTCCCACCCAAGGAGAGCTTCAACCTTAACCCTACCCTTGACTACCTGAGATAGAAACTTTAGCCACATTTAAGGAGCTCCAAAGCTCTACAGGCTTGTCTAGGCTGCAGATCTCTCCGTCTGCCAGAAGAGAAAGTGTTCTCACTTAGATGGAAGTGTGATATCAGAGATCAAAACCTGGGAAGGCCAATGATGGTAACCCCAAAGGACAATTAAACCCTGAGAAGAGGCTAAAATTCTTTCCAAGCTGCTTCTTCAGAATGACAGGAGCAGGAGTGACTGCAAGAATATTAGGGATGGAGGAAACATTACTGGTTGCAGGGGAAAGAAGATGGAAACCTGTGTTAATAGGTTCTGAGATCCTGTTTTTCCGACAGACAACATCATCATTGTTATTACTAACTTCTAAGTGAGATTGGAGATCAACAAGGTTGAGTCAGCCACACTTGGAGCCCCATATCTAGGGGGCTCCTAATCTGAAGGCCAGTCTGCCCCATGTCAATATTCTCTACCCAATGAAGTCAGGGTTTCAGGCCCTTCCAGTAGCTGGCCCTTCAGATTAAGAAGCATCCATCTCAGGTCTTTTCCGCCCATCTTTCTCTTCCCTTCTCCCCTCCCCAATGGGAAGTCAAGTGGAGAGTTATACCTGGCTTTGGTTCCTCTTGCCAAAGACTATTTCTCACACACCCTTTCCTTTAGAACCATTTGTTTTCTCCACTTTACCCAAAGAACTTCAAGAGAGGGAACTTAATAAAACCCATTAAAGGCAGTAGTTGGGTAACTACAGTCATTAGCATCTCCGAATTTTTTTCTTTCTGTGTATTAGCACCATCAATGCTAGGCTGATGTTTAGCAAAGAGCACCTGTCAAAACAAAAGAAGAGTTTCGCACCTCGCAATTTTAAGCCCCAGGTAAGAAACTCAGCCTGGTGGATCGGCAAAGAGGAAGATGTGAAACCCGAAACTCCAAGACTTGGAGCAGAGTTAAATGAGATCCCTCTGGGTACCAATAGGCTTTTGTTTAACACGATTAAATCCTCTTTGTTTCATTACAGACATCAATGGGAAAACAAACAGTGTGTGATCAAGATAAAGGCTCAGAGCAGAGTTCTGTTGCTTATTTTTCCTTTTTTCTTTTTCTTGGAGAGTCCTTGCCACCTCTCAGTGGACAAGCTAAAAGAAGGAAATTGATGGGGTGAGCAGCCCAGGTGTACAGGAAACCTCTGGGCTTCAGGGTGTGTGGTGGGGGGTGGGGATGGGGGGGGGGGAAGTGTGAAATACTTATGTCAATAGCTAGATCGAATGATAAGGAGGATGGCTTCCTTTCCTACCTAATTAATTGTCCGGTTTTGAAATAGTCTGATTTCCAGAAAGCACACACAGGAGATCAGATGCAGCCCTAATGAAATAGACAAACCCAGAGAGAGTTCTTTGTTTTTGGGACACGGAGAAGGTGGGCTGTGGAGAGAGTGAGAGAGACAGCTAAATACTGGGCACTGAACAGGCAGCAACCATCTGAAGCCCATCAGGAATGCAAAGATGTTGCAACAACTTTGCTTTTCTAAGGCAAACCTTTCTCTTTTTTTGTGTTATTAAATTGCTTATTTTATTGTTGTTGGACAACATGAACTCCTTTTCCTAAACAAAACATGCATATTGTCAGTGTAACAGCTACATTGAGCTGACAGAAGCTGGGGTCATCCACATACACATTTTAATTACCTCTTTTCAGTCAGGAACATCATTAGAAGTTTATTATTACCAGCTACTATCTTGTGATCTTAATTGGCTTCCTTCACCAACACTAAGAAGCCCGTGCTGGAACTCTGCCAGGCTCTCGGAGATAGTGACCAGATCAGTGACACTTTATACAGATACTGTCTTCTGTGGAATAACAAAGATCAGCATAGGTTTGCATGCTAGACAGTGGGGGTAGGAGTTTCCTCTAACACCTGTATAGAGAGATCCTCATTCAGTTCAATGTCATAAGAACTTCTGGTAGGCTGTGACTTCTCATGTTTTAGGGGTACAGAAAATTCTCCTTATGCAGAAAAGCAACACACACTTAAACGTTTGCCAAATGCTTCCTGAAAACTTTCCTCTTAGATTCTAATAATAATAAAAATAAAAATCCACTTACCAAATGGAAGTATCCACAAGCTGGCACTCTGCTGAAAAATACAACCTGGGCCATGGTTACCTGGCAAAATCATTGTTACTATTTAGAAAGTGTGGGAAAAACTTGCATTGACAGTTTGCACTGGCAACTTTGTCTCTGAATCAATAATTGTTTCAAACTTAGCTTCTATCTCCAGAGCAAATACAATCATGCTGGGGGTGATGGGAAACCTGGTTAAATTAGAAGGGAAGGGAAAATGAGAGAGAAGCTTATAATACAGGCAGATACTAAGGTGTCAACTTTTCAGATGAGTGAAACAAAAAGGAAATCCTCTATCGGTTTATCTGTGATTTTCCTTGTAGGGATAGTGTCTGTTCATTAAATGATCATTGATTCAGATACTTTGAAGCATGGGTTTCTTATTCTCTGGTTTCTGAAATATGGCTGATAACTTGGGGCAAGGTGCTACTCTACTTGGGTACGGTCTTTTTGGTTTGTTTTTGTAAACAATCATTTATACTTTTAGACGTAGTAGATCTGGCACTGGGCTTAGAAGCCAAAAGACTGCATTTGAATTGCCCCTCGGACACTTATTAGCTATAATTTTAGATCAGTGAAGGTCCATAAACCTCAGTATTCTCATCTGAAAAATGGAGATAATAGCTCCTAACTCTTACAGTGGTTATAAGGCTAAAATGACATTATATAGGGAAAGCAATTTGAAAATCTTAAAGTGCAATGTAAATGTCAATTATAATTACTAATATGACTGTCCATATTTTATGAAGGATTCAGAAATCTGGCAAAGCCAAAACATTTCTAAATCCTAATATTCCAGAAAATTCAATATTTTGTCTTTCAGCTAAAAAGGAAAGAGTAAAAGACCTGAGTTATGTAATCATTGGGTTAATTTTTAGGGCAAATCAGATAACAAAATTCGATTATTTCTATCATAAATACCCAAACATTTTGGATTAATTGAATTTGCCTATATCCAATAATATTCTGAAAAGATTTTGCTGTGCTACATTATGAATTCTAGAGTTAATGATGACTCTCCAGTCTTACAGTAAGGTTCTAATAAATGAGCAGAATTCTAGGAGCTAAATTTCTCATACTGTGGTTCACATGGATTGAAGTGGTACTTCCCATCTGATTTGAAGTCTTCATAAACAACTGGCAACGTGTCTTGCTACCTACCCCAGAATTTGGTAGCAGTGGAGTGATAAGCCTACACATTTCTTAACAATTTTCCCATGGTTATATGCTCAGTAATTTACATTCCTTTCTGGTATTGCTTCATCACTTATTTTTAGATAAAACTGATTCATTTGGACACCGTGAATTATGAACATATCATCTAATGGGACTTCTTGAATCTGAAAATGAAATATTACACATACTTGCTATTAAGGGGTTGAGTTCCTATGCTCCATGGGAGAAGGTATTTGAGACCCAAGGCTCATCTTTCAATAGCAACAAATGACCTCTTAAGTCACTGCATTGTTGATGGTTTTTCTACCTGGGTATCACTGAACTGCCAGTGATTTAAAGGAACTTTGAGTGTGTCTGGGGAGGGGGTAGGTGGAGGGGAAGAGAAGTGACTGAAAAAACTGGAATGACCATAATTAATAGAAACCATGCAAACACAATGCTCATCCAGAATGGAAGAGGGTCTTTTTTTCTTCTGCACTACCACTCTTCACCTCTTGGTGGCTCCACTGTGGTCTGATATGGTCTGATGTGGTCGTCTCCAGGCTGGGGAAAAATCGATGGTTTCCTTCTCACCCTAGTTTCTTGTTTATGTTTACCTGATGGATTTCCTTTTGGAGGAGGAAGTGGAAAAATTGCTTTCTATTCAGTCGACTTTCCTGTCTCAAAACAGTATGATGAAAATACAGCTGTTTAAAACATACTGTGAGAGGGGGAAAAAAGGCACAGCCACATTATTTTTTTCAGAAGAGTGATCAAATCCAGAGTGCCAATCACTCTCCTAAGCAGGGTAAAAATTACTTGCATTTCAATATTTATATTTATATGTATTACGAGGGAAAAAAAGTTTCTTTTTTGTGGAAAGAAGGTGCAGAAAAGGGCACTGAATTAGCTAAATATTGTACCTTAGAACATCAGTCATTTCCTTCTCAATAGTACTGAAAGGGTCTAATTTATAAGTTTTTCCATTTCCCTGTTAGGCTGGTTTGTAAGTTCTGACACTGCTACTGGTATGTTAATGAGAAGCTAGCGTTCCATTAAGAGTAAACCATATGCTCTGCTGCATACTGTGAAACAGAAAGCGGGTAATGTGACTGTTGCCTTAGTAACACATTAATTCATTTTGTCAGTGTTGGCACAGATCATTTCATTTATAAGAAAACAAGTATAATAGTTTACCACATCTATAATATTTACAGTGTTTCTGTTACAAAACAGTGACAAAATGAGTTTAAAAAATAGAGTTGGTATAATATCATTAAAATATGGAATTTGGGGTAAAAATTCCACTGTAAAAAGGAAAAAAAAAGATTGGTGTAAAATTTCTTTTTCACAATCCTTCTTAAGACATTTTAACACCAAACTGTTTGCTTTTTAGCATATTTGTATTATACTAATAATGTGCGTCTGCTGCAAAAAAAAAAAAAATTAGTCCATGGGAAACACAAGTGCATTAACAGTTTTTAATGAATGCTAAACAAAATATTTCATACAACAGTTTTGTTAAATTACAACCATATAAACCTAATCGTATGCTAGTGTGTTACTCATAACAAGGCTAAACATTTATCTAGTTTTATCTGTTCTTCCAGATGTTTATTAGTATTCTAGCTCTCCTAAAATATTTAAATGAAGCTACTCCATTTCCTCATGTGAATGCATTTTGTGTTTTATTCACAGAAGATTCAGTCACATGTATATCTAAATAAATATAGTACCCTCTATATGCTTTATGCACAAGTGATACTAAATGGGAATTGAGATAATCCAAAGGCAGGAAAAAAGGAGAGTAGAGATGAGAGACAAGGCAAGTTCCTGTTTATTAAAGGCTGCACCTGCAGCAGGATATCAGTTCTACCCATCCTTAGGGTATTCCACACCTGTAAACACACATTCTTAACAACAAACATTTTGCATTTGTGATGTACACCTACCTCTTTGCGCCCAGTATCAAGACCCAGGAGAGACCTAGTAACTAACATTGACTAGAACACCTACAGATTGAAATTGTATGTGTTCTCAATAAAGCATAGACATTTCCCTAGGTTGGACTAATGAATTCTGGTCTTCATACAGTAGATTAACTAGTGGTGGCTGCCCTTACAAAATCCCTTTTTGTAACATCAAAGCTAACATGTCAGTACTGCTACCATCTGCATCTGGCTTCACCCAAGGCGTTATGAATCCAAAGGTATTTTGATCATATTTGGCATACTTTCTTTTCCTCTTTCTGCCTTCCTCAACAATATCCTTAAGCTTGATGAACTTGTCCCTGATGAGAATACAAGACTAGGAAGTTGTTTGGGGACTTTTCTCAGTAGGTTCATAATGCAATGGCTGTCCAGGAAGCCATTAACAAGATAATATTTATGACCAGTTTTGATGAAAATGTCTAATTTTAACTCCATAATATTTTCTTTTTGATGAGAATGAAATACTTTCAGTGACTGCCTCATCAGATGAGTAAATATAACCAAACATTAGTATGATTTTTTCTAATGTCAAGGAATCAAACAGTTCTGAAGTGTGATCATATCACCTTGAATCACCCAATAAAAGTAACCTAGTGACGTATTTTGTCTAATTCATATGTTTTTGCTTATTAGTTGGTGAGGTTCAAAAGGAAAAAAAGCTGTAAACTTTTCAGGCTTTCTATTTCAACTGAAAATCTTTCTGTTAGGAAGATTGTTTTGTCAGTATTCAAATGACAGACTTATTCATTAAGTAGACTATAATAGAGGTGTTTTAGTTATATTTTATGTGATTTCACAGGTTAAGGCATTTTGAAAATATTTTAATATGTGTCAAGGGTGACTTTTGTGTACTTGTTAAGACAAGACAATTACTAGAATGTAAGTTTTGTGAAGGCTGGAACCACATATGGATCCCTCATCTCTGTGTTCCTCCCAGTGCTTTGACCACCACAGTAGTATTTGTTGAATGGAGAATCTCTTTTATATGTTAATTTCCTTAAAAGTTAATTACTTTACGTTCTAACAATGATATTGTCACCAAAAACAAGTTCCGAAGATATTTGATCAGAAACCATTTGCACTAAAAACAATTAAAAAAACCCTCTAATCTGTAAATACACACAGGGTGTCCCAAAAGTTTTAGAGCAATTTTAAGTTTTAAGGTATATTTTTACAGTTTCTTATTCTATAAATTCACCTATTAATCTAAAGTAAAGATTTTCATAACTCCATTTTAATATGGCTGGTAAAGAAAACCAAGTGGTGGCGATATGACCCAAAATAACAGGCTGAAAACTGATAGACGTACAAACAACCATTTACTTTCTTTGAAACCATGTTAACAAATAACCAGGTTGACTCTTTCTTCCCTGTCAGGTTCATCAATAAATTGGGCATTGTGTTGACTTACTCTATATGATAATGACCATCAGAGTTCAGTATTATTACTCTTTTCTACCCATATTTCATCTTATTATGACTACCACTCATTTTGATCAACATTAAAGTACTCTGTGGCAGAGATGGCTATATATAGTACAATAAAGTATTGGCAGGGTCTGGTTAAATTTCATAAACAACATAATGGCTACTTTTTGAAATACTTTTTGAAACAGAATGATGTATATATTAAACAAACATTTTAGTGTCTTTATTTAAAGAAATAAACTAAGTAGTCCATAGTGCTTATGTGTATACAGACAACGTTAAGTTGTTAAAATAAATGTGAATTCTAAGTGTCTGTATACATATTTACAATGACATATTATTTGTAAATATATTAGCATGCATATGCAATTGCATGATATTAGCCATCCAGTCACAAGCTCACGAAGAATAAAATTATGAATGTGTAAATTTGTGAATATCTTCATTTGAGCATGGCTACATCAAAAATAAGCAAACAAAGTGTAATGTTAAGCAAATAAATTTTGTGATATAATGAATTCCTTAACAAATGAATATTTGGGGAATGTTGGTCCAGAAGTTTGTTCTAACTTAAATTCTATGAATGATACAGACAAATACAAAACCCAGTATCATGATGAAAGGATCAAAGTTACTTTGACTTCAAATTTATGCTTCCTCAATGTTTATTTTTCTCATTGTAGAAGAACATTATATTAATGAACTGAACATAAAGTTGGTTCTAATAGCATCCTACTCACATGAGCAGAACTCAAGTTTGTGACACTAAAGCACCAAGAGAGGAAAAAGAATCTGGAATGCATGGTTCACATTCTCTTTAATGACAATGATTTATGTAGTTGAGTATCTTTCTTATAAAAATATTTTTGAAGAAAAATATGTAAATAATTAGATGTAATATAAAACTACAATACAAATTATGTGGATCATGATAGAATTTCAGTAAGAACTACCAAATTTCCAGTCAATTACTTTGATCAAGCTGATGCTGTTGAAATGTATATTTTAATCCGAGATATAATTTGTTAGTATCTTAACTTATAGAACATATAAATTATGTAATATAAGAACAATGAACCTCAATTAGATAATGCAAAGTTGTCATTTGCCTGAAATAACTTTCCTGACATCGTCGATCATGAAAATGGAACCAGATCTATGTCAATGTCTGAGTACTGACAGAGTTTTTTATTTTTATTTTTTTAAGCTCTAACTGTTATTCTTTGGGAAATCTCAGAACCTTGCCTTATTGCTTGTCTGCATTATTCATTGTAAGATATTGATACTTGGTAGTGCTATAGCAGAGTCATTATTTTATATGATTTGGTATTTTTAAAGAGAAGGAATTACAATAAGGATGTTCTTCAAAGCATTCTCATCAAGTAACAAACAACTATTCCCCATTAATTTATTTGAACATAGTTCAGAGCTTCAGATGGTATATAAATCAGTATACATTTGAGCCTTAGAATATTATTTTCTAAGCTAAAAAGACCATATGAAAACATATATACATATGTACATATGCACATATGTTCCATTTCTTCATGACCATTGTTAATAAAAAGAAATCGAAATTTCTTTTTTCTGGGTCATATACAATGGAGGCCCAAGTAACTTGCCAGAGGAATATGCTTCATACAAACAGGTAGAAATAAGAGAAATATAAATATAGCTTACTTTAAGGCTGTCTACACATATCACGCCATAGCCATCTTGCAAACTGTTCCATCAGTAATTTTGATCACCAATCGCCACATTCCATCTACATAGGAGCTAAGTATCACTGAAATAGTCATATCTTTATTTTTTACTTCTATATTCTAGAGATGGCTAGCCAACTAGGAAAAATTATTTGCTTTTGAAAGAGATGGGAAGTGAGGAATCAGGCTAAAATGGGAGGAGGGAGCTATCTGATTACTGTTAAAACTACTAATCATCATTGTTCAAATTTTATTTCACATGGAAATTGAAGTAAGAAAAAATATTATCAATTTTTTCAAGGGTTTACAAGTAGTTTTGAATGATTTATCTTTTTTTCTTTAAGGAAAAAGTTCAGTCCATACCAAGGCAATTTTTTTTCCTGTCTGTGACAATATCACCATAAATTCTGCAGATGTCTTCTGAGCACATATTTTTATGAGACAGTTCAAAAAGGAAACATGCAAACCAGGCATGTCCATCTTCAAAATACAAATGTGATTTGAGGTACATTTACCTTGAGAAAATTTTCAATCAACATACACACGTAATTTTTCTGGAGAGCTCACCTGCATTCTCCCTGGTTATAAAACACATATGCTATCCGTATTATTTGTTCAATTGAATACAGGGCAGATCACACACAATAGCTTTTACCATTCCACTACTTTCTTTTTACAACCTATTGTTTATAGCACTCAAGTTGGAGGAAAAAAGAAACCTCGGTGTACTACTGGTAGAAATTAGGAAGGATTTAACATTTAGCACAAGGGCAGTGACTCCAGTTTCTTAATTAAAACTTCATTCTTTAATAACATCTTGGGAGATGAATTTTCTATGATTTGTGTAAGACAGAACTTTTCCAAATGGAACAAAACCTATTTTTCCCTTATATTTCTCTTCTTGAGACCTGTGCTTTTCTAGCTGCTATTACTTTTGTGGAACAAAACCCAAGATGGATGAATTTCAATGTACTCAGAAAAAGTCAATTCATGATATGAAAAATGTTTACTGAAATTTTAGGAAAACTTAATAATGTCCATCCTCACGAGAGTAATCCAGAAATCTTCCTTAACTATGTGATCAAATTACATAAAATTCGTTGGCTGTGATTTTTTTGTGTTCAGTTTTAGCATCATTCAGCCATATAACTCAATGGATGTAATCTTTTAAAGGCTCCAGGAAGCACTATTTTTATATTAATGTGGTATTTATGTAATACATCATGCCCAAGTCGCTAACATTCAAAACTCCTAAACATCAATTTACTAAAATTATTCTCAACCATTTCTTTTTTTCCCCTGTTCTTTAGTATATCTTTCCTTATCTGAGATTTTGATTATGCCTACAGAACACCAAAACGTTTAGTCAATTCAGTTGATTTGGATATTCACGGAACCATAGAATCAAGAGACTTTAGAGGTCATCTTGTCCAACCTATATCTGGATAGGAATCCCTTCTGTGACATGTCAGACAAGTTATCATGCAGCTTCTCTTTGACAACAGATTTTTTAAAAAATACCAATATGATTGACCTTTTTTCCCATCTTTTTTTTAGCTGAAATGGTTAATTTGTAATGTAGACACAACTACATAGAGGTTAAATAACTTGTTCAATATTATGAAGCAATTTATAGTTTCCCACAGTTCTCAAGTACAAGTTCCTCTTAGTTCCACTTCAGTTTACTTTTCTTTTGAAAATGTGAAAAGGCATTAATACAGTTTATGACAGTGGTAGAAGCATCTTAATTGTAGCCTCAGAACTGATAATTGCACAACAAAGATTTTTGTCTTCTTTACCTTCTTAAAAGTTGTGCTTTTCTTAAAATTAAGTCTAACTTCTTCTACTATACCCAGTACCAACAATATAGAATTGTAGTTAGCTATTAATTATTTTATTCACAGAGTATTTCATTGATATTACTATAGAGTGGCTACATAACCACTTTCAAAATGGCTGCATAGTTGCTCAGTAATATAGCATTTGAGGTTGTACAATAAGCCAGTTGGAGGATTTAGCATAAGAAGGAAGGAAGACAAGTGGAAGTCAGTCAATTGTGTCATTCTAGAATTCTGCAGCATACCAGATTATTTAAGCAACAAATGGCAGTACTTGTTATTTCATCCCCTCATCTTTGAAATCCGAAGTCTTGATATGCAGTATGAAAATTATAAATGGGCTCTTAGCCAAAATTTCATTAAATGTCAGTTGTTTCAAATGGGAACACCCAAGAGAAGTAGTCATAAAATGACTAATTTCCCAGTCAAGTCCACATAAGCCTCTTTAACATATAGTCTAGCAAAAGTACTACATTACAACAGCAAGAAATAAAAAAAATTCTTACATTCAGTCAAAAAGTGAGACAATATGAGTAAGAAAGAGTTTTCCTGTTTTCCTGAGTTTTATTGATACTAGGGAAAAAGCAGGTTTGATTAGGTAAGGCTAAGGATATAGGGAGATGTTTATTGAAATTCTTAATGGGATTTCTAGGAATTTTTCAGGCTTTTTAGAGGTTCATGGCACTATTAATTACCGATTTCACTTAAAAACTTTTGACTTTCTTTTTCCTTATTCTCATTAATATATCATTATCATATATCATATAGTATCTCATTAATACTACTCTTACACTTGCCAATTATGATTAAGTTTGGCTTTTGGTATGTAAATCAAAACAAATAGAAAGAAATCAAGGAAGAGATGATCCAGGAAAAAAAAAAGTTCCTGAGATTGCTTGACAAGAATTATAAGAGAGAATGAAAAGATGAACAGAATGGATGTGGAAATATGAGGAGTTTTCCACAGGTGAAATTAACTCAACTGGAGTAATGTAAAGATTAAGTGAAAAGTGTAGGGAAGGATCAATATATGCCCAGAATACTCCTAAAGAAGGGAGAGGATAAGAAATATTTGATGAGGCAGAAAATTTTACAGAGCATCCATTAAGTCATGTTGTTTGCCTGGAATATCTTTAGTTGCTATACAAGCCCAAGTAGATGGAGTAGGAGGGAAAAAGTAGAACAAGAGTGAAGAGGAGAATACAAATCTCCATTCCAAGTACAGGATGTCCCCGTATCTGATGGTTATAACTTCGAGAAATGCTAGTAAATCTGGCAGTAGTCAAAACCAAACTGGCTCATTTTTGTAGCAGAGATCAAAATAACAAAATTATGAGTAATGCCTATAGTACAACCTTGCTGCAATAAGTGAGAGTATTGGCTAGAACTCCTGAATTCGTGCTTTCAGTCAATCAACAATTACCTACTAAGTGCCAGTCACTGTCTTTAGGTATTTTGCTAAGTACTGGAGATACAAAGACAAAAATGGAATGGTCCATGTTCTCAAGGCATTTACAGTCTATCAGGAGAGACAACGTGTACATATAGAGTTATTCTATACAAATATGTAATAGATATAGGGTGATTTGGGGAGGTATTAGGAGCTGTGAAGATGAGGAAAGGTCTCATGTGGAAGGTAGCACTTGGATATTGAAAAAGAAGAGGGATTCTAAGAGCGGAAGATAAGGACAATTCTAGGCATGGGTAACAGCCCGTGGGAAAATGTGGAGAGAGAATATAGGATACTACGTATGAAGATCATGAAGAAAGCCAGGTTGACGAGACCATGATCCAGGAACCTGCGGCCTCAAGGTCACATGTGGCCCTGTAGGTCCTCAAGTGCAGTCCTTTGACAGAATCCAAATTTCACAGATCAAATCCCCTTCATAAAAGGATTTGTTCTGTAAAACTTGGACTTAGTCAAAAGACTGCACTCAAAGACCTAGAAGGTTATATGTAACCTTGAGACCACAGGTTGCTACCCCCTGGACTAGACAGTGGGATTGAAGCAGAGTAATGTGCAATTGAGCAGTTTGGATGGCAGAGTATATAGTGAGCACATCAGAGTCGAGAAGACCTGTGTTCAAATCATTCCTCTGACTAGCTTGTGTGACCCTGGGCAAGTCACTTAATCCTGTTTGCCTCAGTTTCCTCATATGTAAAATGAGCTGGAGAAGGAAAGGGTAACTCCAGTATCTTTGCCAAGAAAACCTCAAATAAGGTCACAGAGTCAGACACAAATGAAATGATGAAATGACAACAAGAATGTGTAGTTAGGCAGGAAAAGTAGGTTGGGGATAAGTTGCAAAGGACTTTAAAGGCCAAGCAGTTCTTCCTATACTTGATCCTAGATGCAATAGGGAGCCAGCAGAGGTTATTTAGAAGAAGGATGACATAATAAGACCTGTGCTTTAGGAAAAGCAGCAGCTTTGAGAAGGATAGATACAACTAAGAAGGCAGGAAGGAAAATTCGGATACTTAGGAGACTATTGCAATAATGCTGGGCCTGATATAGCTTGGTGGCATATGAGTGGAGAGAAGGATAACAAGTCCATACTTGTGGAGTTACCAAGATTTGGTAACTAATTGGATAGTGGGGTGAGAATCATGAGTCAAAGAAAGACACATAAGTGCCTGCATGAAGATGTCTTCATCAAAAACAGGAAAGTTCTGGGGGGGGGGGGGTAAAGATAAGGAGTTCTACTTCAGATATCTTAAGGTAGTAATGCTTCCAGAACATACAGTATGAAATACCCCCAAAATAAGTGATGGTGAGGAAATGAAGCTCTGGAGATTCATTACACTTCTAGGTTCAACAGCACATGTAAAATTTTAATCTGCTATTTACCTGGTTCTGAAAATGGAAAAAGGTATTGGCAAATCTTGAATGTCTACCTGATCAGTCTCCAAGTCAGTTACTGGCCTGAGGTTCCTCTGTAGAAAGGCCATGATGCTGAAGTTCAGAGGATTGCTGCTTGGTCCTGTCATCAACTGAACTTTTCGCACTTCTCTCCTTAATGAGTCATCCATCGTAAGAACTCAGAAAAAACTGGAAACCCCTGCCACTTGACAGTGGATGGGAAATGATCCTGATAAAGGCAAGAGATTTCCATTCAGACAAATACATGATTATAATTGCCAATAAAAGTTGGATCCTGTTTATAGGATCCAAGATATTGAATTTACCATGATACTTTCCACTGTGGACATTAGTCATAGGGTGTACAGTCTTACTGTATTTTTATTTAAATTCCTTGAAATGAGCAAGCATAATATTAGAAGATTCTTTGTAGACTTTTGGAGCCCAAATTTCCAAGTAATAATTTTAACTATATTTTCCTCTCTAAGTCACAAACCCATTTTTTCTAATAAGAAAGCTTGATATCTTTTCATGATAAAAATCTCTTTTTCTAGAAAAGAATCTGGAAAAGTCATAATTTTTTATTCTTTTATTTTCTAAGGGGAATACAGTTATATACTCCTAATAGGAAATACATATGTATACATATATATAAAATATACATTATATATATAAAATATACATTATATATATATGCTTGTGATATAAATTGTGGCAAATGTGCATTAATTATCTGGTGAGAAAGCTCTTAGATTTTACATGTGAATCCATATGGCATCAAAATTTAATATAAAGTCACACTGAACTCCAGTTTAAACATTGGCATTCCAGTTGGGGTTCTCCTATTTAGTCAAAGGATTTAACCTTTCTGTATTTTATTTTATATCTTAAATAGTAATGATAGTTGTCCCTGGGAATTCAATTTAAGTCACTTGGCTTCAGCCAACATATTGTAAATGCTAAATGATGATAAATGAGGAGGACATAGAGGCAAAAAAAAAAAAAAAAAAAGTCCTTCTCCTCAGGAGGTTACTGTATACTTAGCCCTCCTGGCGTCTTCTAAAGATAAGTGATGTAACACACACGCACGCACGCACGCACGCACGCACACACACACACACACACACACCCCAAACCCAGAAAAAAAACAAAGCAAAACCAACCACCTTTCTGACTCCAGAAGAAAAGTAGTTATCTAAATCCATCATACTAATTATGTTTCTTTTTAATTCCAATATTAGGAGCCATTTTCTAGTGGAATCTCATGGTCAGTAAGCAAAAATTTGAGAGCCATCACAATTTAGCTATTAGAAATACCCTCACCCAAAGGTGAGGGGAGGTACTTCCCTTCCCCCGGGACACACATGTGCTATGTGCTGCTTGGACAATAGTTGTTCCCAAGTCACTTATTATTATTCTGAACTGATAATAGCAGCACAGAAGTTAATGTTCCCCCAAATCAGAGATCACCAAATAGCTCAGTGCTCTAAGAACACAGAAATAAGTGGATCTGATCAGCTAATCTGTAGAATTTATCATTTCTTTTCCTTCTCAGCATGTGGTACCTCATGGCTATATTGAATTTTTCTAAAGGAAAAGAGCAAGTGCAAAGTAAGAAGCGGGGGGGGGGGGGGGGGGGGGGGGGGGGGGAAACTCGACCAAATCAGTTGCATTTTTAGAGACTGTCACCAGAGGGCATTTATGGATTAAGTCAGCACTGGTTTTCTGTACTTGGAAACACTGAGAAGCTTTTTCAACTCTCTTGTGAAAACTTAAGAGTATTTGATGAATAGAAATGGAGAGGGGAAAATGGGAGCCTTTAGTATAATTGCATATTAATTCTGTACTCAAGAAACTGGAGTATTAGATTTACTTTTTCAGGATCTCTGGAAATTATTTCAGAGAAGAAAAGATGTAGTCACTTAGAAATTTTGTTCCAAAACATTGAAATCCTAAAAATATTGTGTCAGTTTGTGCAGAAAAAAAAATTTATCCATATTTTGTTTCTAACATTTGTTTACATGTTATCACAAAAACAAAATATGTAAAATAAATTTTATTACTACCACTCAGTAAAATGTAATTACTTTCTTAAAAAAAGATAGCTTCGTCTTTTGTGCTAAGAAACAAGCTAATTAATATTCCTGAGGAATTTTGAAAACAGGTGCCTTTCAGACAATACAATCGTAAATGCTTTAATAAAATAATGAAATGCTTAGATGGATTATTAGAGAACAGGTAAATTGACAGACTGGAAGAGATTCAGAGCTGTTGGGGAAAACACAGCAAATATGAAACACCTATTCTCACTAAGAGCATCTTATTGCTAAGTGATAAATGGAAAAGTGCTGGTATATTAAGTAGGATGAGGGAAAAAAGTCTATGGTGTTTGTGGATTATAAATCCTAACCGAGCCATTGACTGTGCTACTTAGCATCATGAATATGGAACTGGACAGCACCGTAGAGGTCATTTAGTTTAATTCTCTTATGATGGAATGAGATCCAAGGAAATTAAATGACTTATCTAAAGATCACACTGGTCAGGGGTTTTAGGCAATGTCCTCTGACCCCAAGGACAGCTTTCTTTCCAATGCATATCACATTGCTTCCTTGCCTTACCAAACCTCAAAGAAAATGTGAAAAGTTCAGTCAATCATCTTACTATTTCCAGATATCAGTACCACGTAAACAAAGCATAGGCATAGTTGAACATAGACCATAATGATACAGGTTTAGAGCTTGGAAGAGAACAGAGAGACAGTCAAGTCCAACTGTGGGATTTTGGTTGTTGTTTAGTCATTTCAGTCCTGACTCCTCATGACCTGATTTAAGGTTTTCTTAGAAAAATACTGGAATGGTTTACTATTTCTTTCTTCAGTTCATTTGAAGAACGGAGGTAAACAAAGTTAAGTGACTTGTCCAGGGTCACGCAGCTAATGAAGGAAACAAGACCAAGTGATGTTAAGTGACTTGCTCCAGGTCACATAGGACTTACATGTGGACCCAGGTCGCCTAAGTACAAACTCATTGCTCGGTCCACTATGCCTCACTGTCTCTCTAAGATATGTCTTGGTGGCAAGAATGTTTCTGACTCTGACATCTATAAGTCCATGAAGGGATTGATTTGGGATATAAATCTTGTCAAGGATTTACCAACAGACAGACATTTTAAAGCTCCGTATTACAGTCACAGAAGGATCCTTAACATGATTTAATCTAAACTTTTTAGTTTATAGATGAAAATACTAAGACCTGAAGAGTTAAGTGAGCTGTGTTAGGAAAAGATGTCAACCATGCACTCCACAACACTCAGAGCATGGCCAAACCAGATTAAAATGTAGTTAGGAAATATTAAGCAAACAATAAAAATACAGCAAAATGTAGATGATATGAATATGTGTTTTTCTACGTTAGTATGAATGTCACAGGAATCCTTATGTATGATATAGTGGTCCCTGTTTCTATTTGAGTTTGGCATCACTCTTCTAAGGTAATAGTTAATATTTTTAAAAGACTTTTATTGATAACTTTTAATTTATTTTTACCTCACCTAGCAATCTAGACCTTTGCTGCCACAAAATATGGTGCTATAAATATTTTATTTTATATGGATTCCTTTTTTTTTTGTTAATGACTTCCTTGGGGGAGTACATGCCCAGCAGTGTAATCTCTGGGCCAAAAAGTATGGGTAGTTTAGCCATTTTATTTTAATAATTCCAAAGTAATTTCCATCAATTATGCATTCGTTTGCCTTCAACACTTCTCATCTTTTGTCATCTTTGATCTTTACAAGGTTGTTTTGATTTTAATTTCTCATGTTAGCAGAATTTGGAGAATTCTTATATGATTGTTAAGAATTTGCAATTCTTTTGAGGAATGTATGTTCATATTCTTTGACCATTCATCAATTGAGGGATAGTGTTTGGTTCTTTGTGCTCCTATTGTTTGTCATCATGGATACCAAACTTTTAACAAAGATATTTAATACATAAATTCTGTTCCTAGTCAGTTACTTCCCTTCTTATCTTGAATATATTAATTTTGTTTGTGCAACAATTTTCCCACTTCCTGTAATCAAAAATATCTACTTATCTTTTGCAATTACTTATATTCCTTGTTTGGATAAGAATTAATATACTACCCTAAGCTATTAAAGGTACAGTTATTCCTTCTACATCATGGAGGTTTAGTGGCATGGTGGCTCTGTGATCTGGAAAATCTGTGTAAATTATTTGGCCCTTGCTTTATACCAGAGAAGTCTAAATTATTATGGTATCATAAGATAAAATACGTTGATATTATATAGACATGTATATACACTATTCTACATATATTTTATGCATTTCTGAGTTTTTTCTGTATTATTTGCAGCCAAAACTCCCCCAAATTCCCATTTGATTTTTCATGCCAACCCATGAAATACTGAAACTTCAGTTTGGAAAGGATAACTATATATGATGTGCATCTCTTCACATACGGCTAGTTGATGCTAAAGTTAAGACTAGAATACCAAATTAAAATTACAATAGAGGTTTTCCTTTTATGTTATATTTATTTAAGTGAATTTGTAGAAATAGTCTGGATCGGGGGGAGGAG
This sequence comes from Notamacropus eugenii, assembly GCF_028372415.1. Lineage (NCBI taxonomy): Eukaryota > Metazoa > Chordata > Mammalia > Diprotodontia > Macropodidae > Notamacropus > Notamacropus eugenii. Next base: position 45,772,167 of record NC_092878.1, on the reverse strand, counting down.
CCAAGATGGCGGAGTAGAAAGATACACATATGCTAGCTCCCAACCCACAGCCCATAAAATACCTGTGAAGAAGAACTCCCAACAAATTCTGGAGCAGCAGAAGCCACAGAACAACAGTGTGGAGGAGATTTCTGTTCCAGAGAGACCTGAAAAACTGACACCAAAGGTCCATCGCACACCAGACCTGGAGCAGAGCCCAGCCCTGCCTTGGCCACGCCTACACCGAGAGGAGCAGATCCAAGTAGGCTTCATGGAAAGAATCTCCAGCGGCCATGCAGGTCCCTCCACCAAAAGGAGCCACAGGGTCAGTGAGAGGGTCTTTTGGGCTTACCGAGAGGGGAGCAGGGTGTCCCCATAACTCAGGCCCCCTCAGATGGCAGCAGTGGAGGTGGCAGCAGACAAGGGCTCCCAAAGCAGGCAGGAGCTTGGATCCATTGTTGAAGGTCTCCACGTAAACCCCCTGAGAGAACTGAGCCCCTTGAGGCAGCCCTGCCCCCACCTGAGCACCTGAACTTAATCTCACACTGAATAGCAGCCCTGCCCCCCCCCCCCAAAGCCCTGAGGCTGGGAAGCAGCATTTGAATCTCAGACCCTAAGCCCTGGCTGGGAGGATCTGGAGGCATGGTGGGTGTGGAGAGGAAATTCAGAAGTCAAGTAACTGGCTGGGAAAATGCCCAGAAAAGGGGAAAAAAATAAGACCATAGAAGGCTACTTTCTTGGTGAACAGATATCTCCTCCCATCCTTTCTGATGAGGAAGAACAATGCTTATCATCAGGAAAAGACACAGAAATCAAGGCTTCTGTATCCCAAACATCCAAAATAACTATTCAATGGGCTCAGGCCATGGAAGAGCTCAAAAAGGATTTTGAAAATCAAGTTAGAGAGGTGGAGGGAAAACTGGGAAGAGAAATGAGAGAGATGCAAGAAAAGCATGAAAAGCAGGTCAACACCTTGCTAAAGGAGACCCAGACAAATGCTGAAGAAAATAACACCTTAAAAAATAGGCTAACTCAATTGGCAAAAGAGGTTCAAGAAGCCAATGAGGAGAAGAATGCTTTCAAAAGCAGAATTAGCCAAATGGAAAAGGAGGTTCAAAAGCTCACTGAAGAAAATAGTTCTTTCAAAATTAGAATGGAACAGATGGAGCCTAATGACTTTATGAGAAACCAAGAAATCACAAAACAAAACCAAAAGAATGAAAAAATGGAAGATAATGTGAAATACCTCATTGGAAAAACAACTGACCTGGAAAATAGATCCAGGAGAGACAATTTAAAAATTATGGGACTACCTGAAAGCCATGATCAAAAAATGAGCCTAGACATCATCTTTCATGAAATTATCAAGGAAAACTGCCCTGAGATTCTAGAACTAGAGGGTAAAATAAGTATTGAATGAATCCACAGATCACTACCTGAAAGAGATCCAAAAAAAAAAAAAAAGAAAGAAAGAAACTCCTAGAAATAGTCTGGATCAATATAATTTAAGATGATATGGTGGGGATTTCAGAATAAGGTTTTTGATAGTGGATACTGATTTCACTGTGGTTCATGCAATTGACTAGAAAATAGTGGCCAAGACAGTACAGATTTCCTGCTCCTAAGGAGTTGCTTGATAAAGTGGACAATAGAGAGTTTGATCTCATTAAGTTGAGGACTAGACTTGGAGTTAAGGTCTGAATTTGATAGTCACCAACCAGACTTAGCTTTGTGCTCCTAAACAATTTCTTTGATCCTCAGTTTCCTTACCTGTAAAATGTGAATAATAAATGTAGAACATTTCTCACAGAGTTTTTCTCAAGCTCGAATGAGATAATATATTGAAAGCACTTTATGAATGCTATATACATGTAAGTTACTATTATTAAAATTTTGCACTTGAAGATAATATTTAAATTTAGTTATGGATTATTCCTTGTAATGAGCTATTTTGCTTTAAATTAAGGTTTCTTAACCTTTTTGTGTGGGTCAAGGACCCCTTTGGTAGTCTGGAGAAGTTTAAAGACCCCTTCTCAAAATAATGTTTTCAAATACATAAAATAAAGCACACATGATTATAAAGGAAAGTGCTTATAATGAAATAGCTATTAAAAATATTTTTAAAAATCTGCCGACCTCATGTTAAGAATACTTACCTAATACCCTTTGTGCAATACCATGACTAGTTCTGTATCCCAAGCAGATTTTAAAAAAGTAAAAGGACCTATATGTAGAAAAAAAAATCATAATAGCTCTTTTTGTGGTGGCAAAGAATTGGGAATTGAGAGGAAGCTCATCAATTGGGAAATGATTGAGCAAGTTGTGGCATACAATTGTGATGGAATAATATTGTACTATAACAAATGACTAATAGGATGCTTTCAGAAAAACATGGAAAGACTAATATGAACTGATCCAAAGAGAAGTGAGCAGAACCAGAAGAATATTATACACAGAGCAATATTGTATGATGATCAACTGTGAATGACTTAGCTGTTCTCGGCAATACAATGATCTAAGATAATCTTGATTTATGATGAAAAAATGCTACCCATCCCTAGAGAAAACTGATGGAGAATGAATGCAGATCAAAGCATACTTTTTACATTTTTCTTGGGTTTTTGTTTTGGTTTGTGTTTTCTTTTACAACATGACTAATATGGAAATATTTTACATGATGGCACATGTGTATAACCTATGTCAAATTGCTTGCCTTCTCAGTGAGTGTGTAGGGGAGGGAGGGAGGGAATTTGGAACTCAAAATTAAAAAAAATGTTAAAAATTGTTTTTGCATGTAATTGAAAAAATATCAAAAGACTCGCTGCCTAAAACTTGTCCAAACACAGTAGTTAAAGGGATCAGCTTTTAAAAGAAACAATTAACAGTTTTTAATGAGTAATGAGGAGTACCATAGTATAGTAGAATTTTAAGTATGCAGAGACCCCAGTTCATTTAGTCCAAGACCTTGTTTAAAAGATAAAATCAAGAACTAAAGACGCTAAGGTACTTGCCCATGATCATCCAGTCCCATAAAGTTGCTGAGGTTGATTTTTCTTTTTCTTGACAAGGCTAACTCCTCTATATGCAACCTTGATCCCATTCTCAACAGATTGACTCTAGTATTAACCTCATATTCTCTTTTATCTTCAATCTGATTTAATAGTTCCTTTCATTATACTTATAAACATACTAATATCTCTCTAATTCTTAAGAAAGACAGTGGTTTGATTTGACCATTCCTGCTAGCTATGTTATCTGATATCTTTTCTACCCTCTTTGGCTAATCTTGAGGAAGTTATCTACACTCAGTGCCTCTACTTCTCCTCTCTCTTCTAAAACTTCTCTAACCCATCTTCGGACATTATTTAACTGAATTTGTCCTAACAAAACTTAAAAATAAGCTCTTAGTTTCCAAATCTAATGGTCTTTGACTTTGTGAATCTGCTCTTAGATAGTCGTCATCATTGTCGCCTTCTTTTTCTTCTCTTCCTCCTTCTCTTCCTCCTTCTCTTTCTCCTTCTTTTCCTTCTTCTTCTTCTACCTCTCTCGCCCTCTCCCTCTTCCTCTCTCTTTTCCCTTTCCTGGTTCTCCTTCCATCTATCTGTCCAACTTCTCCTTCACTGATTTCTTTACTGGTTCTTCATTGATGTCAAGCAAGGGAATCTCCAGGCATGTGCTGATAAATGTTAACAAACAACTCTCTGGTATATTGGACACACTTAGAAGTTTAATCTGTGTTATTAATTTTTCCACTCCTTTCCTAAGTCTAGACAATGAGCAAATCAATCCCAACTAAATCAAGCCCTGATTTATGAGATATAAAGTGCTCACACTGAAAATTTCACTGTCATTTCTCATGCGCCTATTTGACTTGGCTGCTGTACACTCCTGGCAAGGCCCTGTCTTAGACCATCTTTCTCCTCTTCATAATATCTCACTTGGTGATCTCATCATGAACTCAATTATCATCTCCATGCAAAAGATCCTTCCTAGATCTCTCTACATAGTCTAAATTTTGGTCATCTTGAACTAGATCTCCTGTAGGCATCTCTAATTCAACATGAATACTCATTACCTCAGACCTTCCCCTCTCTCAAATTTCTCTGTTACTATTGACGGTACCACCAGTCTTCTAGTCACCCAGGCTTACAAACCACAATGTCGTCACTGACCCCTCACCCTCAATCACTCCACATGTCTTCTTGTTCAGTTGTTTTTCTGTTGTGTCCAGTTCTTTGTGACCCCATTTGACATTCTATTGGCAAAAATATTGGAGTGGTTTTCCATTTTCTTCACAAAAGTGACTTACCTAGAGTCAAACAACTAGTAATGATCTGAGGGTTTATTTGAACTTGGGTCTTCCTGACTCTAGGCCCAGGGCTCTATTCATTGCACCACCTAGCTGCCCTCCCCTATATCTAGTCCATTGCCAAATCTTGTCCTTTCTAGCTTCACGACAGCTCTCATGTATTATCCGCTCTCTCCATTCACACAGCTAACAACCTAGTTCACGTCCTTATCACCTCTTAACTCAACTACTGCAGTAACACACCAATTAATTACTTGCTCTGCTTCAAGTCTTTTTTCATTCTCACCCATGTTCCATTCTGCTGCCAAAGTGATTATTCTAAACTTTAGAACTAACCATGTTGACTCCCTGATCAAGAAGCTTCAGTCACTGCCTTTTTACTTCTATGATCAAATATAAACTCTTATGTTTGGCATTTAAAGTTCTTTATAACCTGTTTTCCCCCTTCCTACCTTTCCAGACTTGCTACATTTTATTCTCTACATGCTCTGTGATTCAGCTACTTTGGCCTCTTGGCTGGTCCTCAAATAGGCTACTCCATTGCTGTCACTGTACCTTTGTATTGCCTATCCCGTATTCCTGGAACTCTGCCTCTTAAGTTTCCTTGACTTTCCTTGGTATTTAGCTCAAATCCTTCCTTCTGCAAGAGGTATTTCACATATTTCCCTCTGCCGCATCCACTAACACTGCCCTCTCCTCTTAAGTTATGCTCTATATTCTCTCTATTTTGTATGTATATAATTCTTTCCACGTTTTGTCCCTTATTAGAACGTAAGCTACAGTGTTTTTGCCTAGTGCTTAGCACAGAGTCTAGCACATAGTGATTAGTGAATGCTTGTCCACTGCCTATTTTTTTTTTTTACCCCTTATGCAATATTTTTAACTTTGGATTTTATTAAAACACAAGAACTAAAGACAACTGCCTACATTTGGTCAACTACTCTACCACATTGGACCATTTGATGTCATTTTGGATTGCTAGCATACAAGTGACTGAAAGATAATGAAAACTTAAATGCTTTATCTAAATTGGAAACTTTACCACTCAAAGAAGGGTGAGAATGGAAATTTCTGGTTTGAAATAGAAGTTTGTGATATTTCTAGATTGGTCATCTAAAGTTTGGTGACTGTGAAAGATGACTCAGTTTTATAACCAAGTTACAGAAAAGTCACAAGTAAATAATTGTTGGAAATTTTAAAATATATTTTAATATTGTTGGAATTGTATGTGATCTTTTACCAGAGTCTTCTTCCACTCTACTACCTTCTTATTGGTTTATAAGATTTGCATTTGGTTGAACCTCTTAAAGACTGTTAGGTTGGATCATTCTAAAGAATGTAGAGCAAAAATCTTTAAATTACATTTTAGAGTAACTTCCCTAATTTCATTCACCTTTATCCTTGGACTGGTTTCTCCCTTACTCTGCCAAAAGGTCTTAATATGAATCAATAAGAGCAAGTAATGGACAAGTTTGATTTCATACCTATGATTTCATTGATTTAGGAGACTCCAAGTGTAGAAATTTTCTCTACTGATGCAAATGGGTAGCTTGCCTGTGACTTATATTCTTAAAGAATTACTTAGGGAACCCAAAGGTTAAGTGATTTTTCTATGGTTACCTAGTTGGCATGGATCAGATTCACAAATTGAACACCAGTCTTCTTGACTCTGAGGTTTTCTATTTGCCACAATACCTTGCCTCTTGAGAAGAAACATGGAAGTGAGGTATCAACAATTACAACCTCATTGTAAAATTAACATTTTAAGTTAACAATTATTTGAAAATAAATTATATCATTTTTGTGAGCAAATTCAGCTTCTATAAACCATAATATTAATAGGTATCCTTTATATAAAACTTTTTAAAGTTTGCTGAGGTTTGCATTACCATAGTGCAGGTAAACCTGAAGCCCTCTTACATATCTGTAAACCTCGAAGTTTTTTTGAGAACTCATGGTTGCATAGGTGGAAGAAATAAGAAGCTAGGAAAAACAGGGATATTCACCCTAGAGATGGATGGGATGGTCAGATTCTCAGACAGAGTTTACCTCTCTCCAATGTATTTGCACCTAAAAATATTTTTCTTTGACTTGCTTATACTTCTTTATAATTTTATTCTAATTCCCCAATTCTATCAACTCCTAATATTCATTTGGATTAACTAATAATTAGCTTTACAATGCAACTATGTCTAGGAAGATAATGAATTATCAGTCATTAACTCCATGGTATGGATTGGTTTGATCAAATTGTTCCTGGTAATATTTTGATCAGCTGCATTGATCTAAGAGAGTTTATGCTGGGAAAAAGGAAATAAGTAATTTTGGATCATGAAGTACTTTGAGGGGAGAGATAGGCAGACAAAGTAGGACAAGTTTATCCTTTGCTGTTGTAGAGATAAGTGGAATAGGTTGCCAGAAGTTGAAAAAGACAAGTAGCAAGGGAATGGATGAAGAATTTCCACTATTTAAAAATTTTATTTGGGGTCAAGACAAATTGGTGGATTGATCTAATAAATGGTAAATCTTTAGGAAATTCATGGAGGTACTAAATGTATGCTTTCTATATTTATTAAAAATATTGATATGAAAATGCCTGTGTGGTTTTGATTGCCTGATTATCACAAGCTGAAGTATCCTTTTCACATCCTGGGGTTTCTTTATGGAAAAACTCAGCTTTTCAGGCATAAAATGCCTATTTTGAGTGTTTTATACACTAGATCTTTGCCTGAATAGATACTATTAGTGTATAGGTGATAGTCAAACGTTATCATTCTACATTTGGTTACATTCCGCTGTCATTTGGTAATAGGGAGTTCTTTCTAGATGTCAAAAATCAGGCATTAATGCTGGCTTACAAAACATCTTGCAATTATTGTGTGGGCTGTCATGTACTTCCGGTATCAAAAAGTCTATGCTAAGTTAAGACCTAGTGTTTTCCCATTACTAGCCACTGCATTTGCTTCAGATAACATGCTCAAATGTTAGGTGAAATTTTCATGATTCCATCTGTTTTGTTGGGTTGGTGCCCTAAATATGGTCCTGGGAGTGTTTGAATGATTTTCTACTATTGGATTCATTTGGGAACTCTCATATTTTTCATTCCTCATCATTGCTGGCTGTACTCCAGCTTGTATTTCTGCATCCTCCATTATCATCATCTTTTAGTTCATTATCAGTTAGGTTTTCTTCATGTTGTTGAATCATATTTGTCTTAAAAAAAATATCCCTGATAATAACAATTTGTTTCTGGGTGCAGTCTCCCTCTACCTCTCCATATATTTATGGGCTTATTATATATCTATATTTACACACATACACCTACCTTACTTTTCTGCCCTCTCTCTTCTTTTTCCCCTTCCTTCCATCAACAAAGGATATAAAGGTATATAAGGATATATACAGGACATATAAAGACAGAAAGGTATAAAATTGTGATTTATTGCTGAATACCTATTTTCATCTCAGTTTCCCCTTGAACAGCTGAACAATAACAGTATATCAACTTTTGTTCATATCTGTTATTCATTTAATGTGCCGTCCAGACAATTCTGTTCTAGCAGTTATTTGAATTCCACCAGCTCAGATACTCAGAGTGGTTATATCTCATTGATCTGAGATGCTCCTTAAATGCTCAAAGTTCTAAAAAAGAGCAATACCTCACTCAATTTTTCCCACAGCGTGAGTATGTTCATCCTTCGCTGCTGAAGAAGACCATGCCATCAGAGAAATAATGACATGACTTGCACTTGACTTTGTTTTGAGTGAGGGAGGGCTGTGTAGGTCACCAGTCTCACATATCTGCCAGAGTCGTCTGAATCCAGTGACCAGATATTCCTCAGTATGACTGGAGAGATGACCCAGGATGAGGCAACTGGGGTTAAGTGACTTGCCCAAGGTCACACAACTAGTGAGTGTCAAGTATCTGAGGTGAAATTTGAACTCAGGTCCTTCTGATTCCTGCACTGGTGCTTTATCCACTGCACCACTTAGCTGCCCCTCACAGTGTGAGTAAAACGAGCATTAATCACCACCGTGAAATTTTCTTGGTGGAGAAAGATTAAAAACTCCATGAAGGCTTTACATCAGAATGCTAGCTAGTAATCCTCTTCTGACATATCCCAAACTGCTGATGTCTTGAGTAAACCTGCATTATTCTCCATTAGACTGTGGGCTTCTTGAGGGCAGGAGCTATCTTTTTGCCTTCTTTTGAATTCTCAGCACTTAGCACAGTGCCCATGATATAGTAGGCACTTCATAAATGTTTATTCATTAGCTGACTCTTTTTAAAAATCGTTTGGTTAATTCCTCATGACAACGTAGTTTTACTATGAGACGATCCATACTTATTAATTTCAATAACTTCCTCTGAGAATAGAATATCCTGACGTATTTAGGAGTACTATCTTTTGAACTGATATTGAAGAATGATAGAATGATAGATATTCAGTTCCTTTGCATTTTGAAAAATATAAAGCCACATATAAATGCTACTTTATTCAAATAATTGAGATTTCCAACTATAAGATGGAAAGCAATCTGAAATACCTTTTATGTTCCTCTATCTTCATATCTGTTTAAGGTTCTCTACTGAACCTCTGTTGCACACTTATTTACTGTTCTGCATGGAGTGTTAATCCTAACACTTTCACCAATCTAATTTTAATAGTCAAATAGCTATGTAGGAAAGCTTTCTAAAAATCTCATTCCAATCTCTTGCTAATTTTAATTTAAGATCAATCAGAATGTGTTGGTCTATTATTTTCCTACCAATACAATTTTAATTTTGAGTATAATTTTGAGTTTTTGTTATTCTAATCTTGAGAAACACCAATAGACATGAACATTTCTATACACAAAGAAAAAAAAGAAGATTGTGTAAGAAACCATAAATATCTTTACATGCAGCTTCCCGTGTTAATTTCAAAACCGCCCTGTTGGTGTTTCCATTGGAACATTCTTGTGTTCACTTCTTTGCATTTAAAAATGTTTCAAAGACACTTTTTTCTTTATTTTCTCCTTATTTTTGGCATCAGCATTACTATTTATTTCTTCCATTCTCATCCTCCCTCCAGCACAAAAATCTTTCCTTCTAACTAAACATAGATAATAATATAATAATCCTCTGTCCTAACTAAGCATAGTCAAGGAAAACAAATAAACACATTATGCATATTTCAGATTGTAAGTCCCATCCTGCACCTGCAATCTATCAGTTCCATCAGGAAGTGAATAGTATGCTTCTACATGAATCCTTTGGACTTGTGGTTCGTCACTGACTTTATAACGGTTAGCCTTTCAAAGTTGTTTTTCTTCATATTGTTGAAGTCACATAAGTTGTTCTTCTGGTTTTGCTTACTATATTCATCATCCATTCATATAAATTTTCCCGCATTTTTCTAAATACATCAATTTTGTCATTCATTACAGAGTATTAATATTGCATTATCATCATAGTTTATTCATTACCCTATCCAGATGGGCCCCCAGAATATTCTGTTTCCTTGGTCATTCAGTTCAGTGCCTAGCTCTTAGACTGTCTCTCCACCGTCATTCCTGTGCTTCCTAGGAAACTTCAACATATACATTGATGTATTTTCAAATACTCTTTCAATCTACCCATTTCTCATGTCCTACTCTTCCACTACCCACAGACACAATTGCACTCTTTATTATACCATCACCCATAATTGTTCCACTTCCATGTACATGAACTCTGAAATTCTTTTATCTCATCATAGTTTTTTACCATTGAAATTTCTCTCTTTTATCCTTACCATGACCACAAATCTCTCCTTCCTTTTTTCCTCTTTACTTCCGAGATGCACTGACTATATCTTCCATTCCTTATCTTGATTCTTTGGTAAATTGGCTAAAGTTTATGCTATCTTCTTCCATTGAATCCTTTGCTCTCTTGTCCTGTCAATGATTTGCCTTTCCTAATTCTAATTTTGGATTATTCTACAAATTATCTTTTGTTCTTTCTATTATATGCTGAATGGAGAAAAGCATGAAGCCATGGTAATTGGACCAATACAAGCGTATGCTACATAATCTCAGTTGGACTTTTGTTGTAGAAAGGCTATCCTTTTACATTTCACTAATTGATTTGCTATTGCCCTTACCATTTTTCTTCCTTTTTATGGCTAAGAAAGCTATCAGTAATCAGCGTCTCCATTTCTTCTCCTTTGTCTTGATTCTAAACCTTCTCTACTCTGGCTTTATCATTCAACTGAAACTGCTCTCACCAAAGTTATTAGTAATTATTTAACTGCAACATTTGATGACTTTTTAAAAATTCTTATCCTTCTCAACCTTTTTGAAATTCAATCCCTTCTCTTGGATACTTTCTTCGCTCCAAGTTACCATGATACTACTTGCTTCTGGTTCTTTTTATTTAATTTTTATTTATTACTCATTTGACCACTTCTTCATTGACTCTTTCCCTCCTCAATTCTACCTTCTGGTTTCCTTGGCTTCCTATGAGACACAACTCATTTTTAACAGGCATTATCTGATAGCACCAAAGCTAGTACCTTCCCTCTAAGACAGCTTTCCATTTACATTGCACATATCTTCAATTAATCAGTCATTAAGAATTTACTAAGTATCTACCATGTGCCAGACATTGTAATAGGTGCTAGAGATACAAGTGCAAAGATTGAAATGATCTCTATTCAAAATGAGTATATATTGTAATTAAGGAGACACTGAGTGTTTATAAAATATACACAGCATAATTATAACTTTAACAAATTCATATAAACATACTCATACAAAGCAAATATAAATTATTTGTGAGTGAAGTTCCTAATAATTAGAGAGATAAAGAAAGACTTAATGCAGAAGATGGTGTTTTAGCTGCCTGTTAAAGGAGGTGCTATGATTCTATGAAGTTGTGATAAAGAGAGAATGCGTTTTAAATGTGGTGGACAGTCAATACAAAGGCACAGAGATATGAGAAAGAAAGCTATTTTGAGTAGATCCAGAATGTAGGAGGAGGAGTAATACTCAATGAATCTGGAAAGACAAGTTGAGAATAGGCTGTGTAGGGCATTAAAAGATAAAGAGCTTATATTTTATACTAGATGTAAATGGAAGCCACTAGTGTTGGTGGTTCACATGGCCATTTCTGTACTTAAGCAGCACCACATAGGACAGATTAGAGACATAAGTCATGGAGAAGAGTTATAAGGTCGTTTTAATAATATGAATTCCTGGAGGCAAAATCATGCTTTTGCCTTTCTTTGTATCTCCAACACATGGTATAGTGCCTGGCACATAGTGACTCCTTAATAAATGTTTGCTGAATGACTTACTTTGTTGTTCATTAACCTAGGTTTTATCTTTTTGTAAATATTCATCCATTTTTATTCATTAATTTTGTTCACATATAATTAGGTAAAATGCTTTATTTATAGTAACTTCTTTTTCACTTTTGCCATTAGAAATTTGGTTTTCCTCTCTTTTAAAAATTAGATCCTAGTTATATATCAGTTCAATATCAGCTTTTAAAGTTTCAGTTTTGTTAACCTCTTAATATCAAAAGATCTGTTTTTGTGTTTAGTTTTTTAAATGCAATTCATTGCTAATTCATTGATGCATTCCTTCTTTTGTTGATGAATAATAAGATATAAATTTTCCCCTAAGAATAACTTTTGGTTGCATTTCAAAAGTTTTAGTATACTTGTTTCATTGTTATGATGTTTGTTGTTGTTGTTTGTTTGTTTGTTTGTTTGTTTTTACAAAAGTAGTCCCTGTGGCTGCTATTTGATTTTTGATCCACTCATTTTTAGGATTGAATTATTTGATCTTCATTTAAATTTGAATTCTTTCTTCAAAGACTTTTAAATTTACAATAATTTGTGTTGCATTTTATCAGTAAATATGTTTAATGTCTGCTTTTTTGTATACATGATATTATTATGTCCTAGTGTATGATCTTTATAAAGGACCATTCACAGCTGAGCAATATGTATACTCCTTTCTATTCCCATTCAATAATCCCAATAGCGCTATAATTTCTAAATTTTCAAAAGTCTTATTCATGTTCTTTTTTATCTTTTTATTAGATTTGTTGAGCTCAGAAAAGTGTCTACTAAAGTCATAGATTCTCTAATTTTGCTATTTATTTGTCCCTGTAATTGGATTAACTTTTCTTTTTAGCCCTTATACGCAATACTATTCAGTGTATTGAAATTATCTTATTGTTATATCTTTAAGCATGACATCATCAAAGCATTCTCAACCTGTATCTATATTCAGAGTAGGGAGATCAGTACAGGTTCCTGACTCTCCTGGAGCTTCTCTGAGAACTTCAGGCTTCAATGTAAAGGCACATATAATTAATCACAAGAATAATTAATATTTATTCAGCGCTTTAACATTTACAGAGGGCTTTCTGTACATTATCTCATTTGAGATCATTTCATCACCCAGTATAATTCTCTGCACATGATGAACACTAAACAGTGAATAATAAAAATATTTGGTTTTAATCCTTCTTCTCATGTTATAAAATTTTTAAAAAACCTCATGTATTTCCTAACTACATTTTTAAAAAATAATGTTATTGATATCCTTTGTTTTTATATCAAAATTATTTCCCATCCATCTATCCCTGATTAAACCCTCCCTTGTGACAGAGAATAAAACAAAAATATTCCATACAGATACATTGTCTGAATATGCTCACAATATTGTGTTCTTTTAGTCTTCACCTCTCTACCATGAGGGATGAGGCATATATTATTATTTCTTCCTCAGGAAATTGATGTGTTTGTGGTGACACAGTGGATTGAGTTCTGGACTTAGAGTCAGGAAGAGCTGAGTACAAATTTGGCCTTGGACACTTACTTAGCTATTTGACCATGGGCAATCTCTGTCTGCCTCAATTTACTTATCTATAAAATGAGTTTAATAATAACACTTGTCTCACAGGGGTGTTTGAGGATCAAATGAGATAATATATGTAAAGCTTTTTGTATAGTTCTTGGCACATAATGGTTTTTGTCCTTCATCTTCAAAGAGGACCAAAATGACATCACCATTGTAAAGTGAAATTTCAGTGTGTCTGACTGTGATTGATCAAACCAATACAAGCTTGGAATGCTCTATCACAGGTTGGACACAGATAGTCTGTTTGAATATTTGGGGTGGATATCCCAAATTTGCACATCATGCATTTACTTTGGGCTGTCTCAATTCTGCTTTGCTCAAAGAGCACAGCACCTTTTGTTATGTGGGCACGCGATGCTTAGTGGTCCTGTGCCAGCGTCTCCCAAGTTGCATGGTGTCCTTGTATCATTTCTTCTGGCCACCATGTGATCACCTGCCCCATGGAAGTTCTCCATAAAATAGTCTTTTTGGCAAGCATACATTTTGCATTCGAACAATGTGGCCAGCCCATTGGAGCTGTGCTCTCTGAAGCATAGTTTGAATATTTGGCAGTTCAGCTCAAGCAAGGACTTCAGTGTCTGGTACCTTATCATGCCAGGTGATCCTCAGAATCTTCCTAAGACAGTTCAAGTGGAAGTAATTCAGTTTCCTGGCATGGCGCTGGTAGACTGTCCATGTTTCACAAGCACATAACAATGAGGTCAGCACAATGGCTCTGTAGACCTTCAGTTTGGTAGTCAGTCTAATACCTCTTCTGTCCCAAACCTTAAATTCTGAGCCTCCCAAACACTGAGGTAGCTCTGGCAATGTGTACATCAACCTCATTGTCAATGTATACATCCCTGGAAAGTACACCACCAAGGTAAGTGAACTTATCCACAGCATTCAAAACTTCTTCATTTGTTGTAACCTATGGTTCCATGTAATAGATAATAAATGCTTGTTCCCTCCCTTGTCCCTTTTCCCTTCCCCATTACTCAGGTCAACTTCCTCTTCTTTAACATTGCTTCTGTCATTATGCAAGTCATTCTCTCAGTTCTGCAAATTTCATTTTGTATCACTTTATAGAGATGCACATTTTCTCTAAATTTTCTATTTATTTGTTTGTTTATTTATTCATTTATTTGTCTGTTTATGAAGCACAAAATCAATATTTCCAGGACCTTTGGACCCTATTATGTAAATTTTAATCAGGTTAAAATGGCTCCTGTAAAGAGTTTACTACACAATAAATCTATTAAAATGTAGAGATGTTTAAGTATGTCTTACCAAGTTGTATACTTTCTGGCATAGTTATTTAGAAATATAGGTACATCGGTCAATTATTAGTACATTATCAAAGATAAAATTAGATAAAACCTTCTTTGACAAATTAACCTTAAAAACAGAAACTTCTGTTCTATGGACAACTGTGTGAATTTCTCTGCACCTTGACCTCCTCACTGGCCCCCAATCCTTCCTTTTCACTTCCTTTTCCATTAAAAAGAGCAACTAGCTGACTTCCAAGGGGTGGGAGTGGGGGATGGCTGAGTGAAGATCATAACTCTTAAGTTAAAACCTTGCATATGCCAAGTTGTAAACCACGGCACATTTTCATAACTGAGTAGAGGGTGGGGGGAGTGGGAGAAAGACACGCAAAAACTCCAACCACTACCTGAAAGACCAGGCTGGTAATTGAAGTGCTGACAAAACCAGCTCCGGCATACACACGGAGGCCCTATTACCAGGCCCTTAGGGTGGACTCGTTGATATCATTTGCACTTTAAGCAGTTTTAGGTGTAAAATTGCAGGCAATTGCACAGTGTGATAAAACACCCTTCAAAGATAGGAAATAATCCCTCCTTTTCCCTACACTATTTTCTTACAGGAAATCTTAACTCATAAATGGTGGTGTTGGATAATGTGTTTCTAGTAAAATGCAGCATAATCTATTTAGTTACAATGCTTATCCCGTTACAGTGACAAAAAGTAACAGGTTTAGGCTCTGCTCAAAAGACACCAAGTTTCATTCCACTGGAGAGAGCTAAGGATTCGGATTTTCATCTTCATTATTCTCTTTCTGACTTTTTTTAAATGGCAGTTTAAGCCTATTTGGCAGAAAGTATGAAAATCGAAAAGGTTTCAGGGTTGGGAATTTTCATGCAAGAATTTCTTGGTAGTTCTTTTTTGACCAGTAGGTGGGAATGTCAGCAGTGTGGCCAATCCACTCAATTCTAGAGCATATTATGGTTGACTTTCACTATTTTTACTTCTCACCATTAACACTGTCTAATTTGGGGATAGTAATAATAGAATGGCTAATCTGTAGTGGGTTCATATATATAAATATATATATTTAATATAAATATACTATAATTAAATGTATTTATAATATAAATATATATTATAATAATATATATTTAATATATAATAAATATATATCAATATATATATATACACACACACAAGGTTGTGAGAATTATGGAATGCCTGATATACTTTTATGGAGACTGATTACTCTTGAATAGATCAAATACAGAAGCTCTGATCCTATGTCCCAGTATCTCTAGTTAGTTGTAGGAACCTGGGGTAGAGGAAATTTGGTCTCATTTTTTTTCTGACTCTTTTACCTTATAAAATAGTTATCCTGTGGTCACTGATGGACCAGTCTTATTTAGGGTAAGATCCAATGTAAATGACAGATTCAAAGAAATTGATCACATTTTACAATGATTCAGTTAAAAGAAATTGATGGAAATCTGTCACTTTTTTATATCAAATCAAATTCAATTCAATAAGTGTTTATTAAGTTCTATGATATGGAAGGTGGTCTCAAGATTAAAAAGATAAAAACAAAACAGTCCCTGTTCTCAAGAAGCTTGCATTCCATTGGTATATCACAGTCCATTAACTGTCTTGGAGAGTCTGAAGTAGCTAACTGGCCGTTCACTCCATTTCTCTTAATGGGGTTAACTCTATAGCAGCCTGTAAAACATGAGAATCAGCACAATATTCATCCATTCAATATGTAGAAGGTCAAGTGCCAGTCATCTCCAGAGAAGCCCTATATAAAGTCAAAGGAAAGCCACATATTTACAGGGATTTGAATGTGACATGCCACTGAATTCTATGACATCTCAAATACTGATAGCAAAGCAGGAAAAAAATAAACAAGTAGGTTAGTAGGCAAAGATTAAATGTATACATAAGGTGAACATATACATATAAGCATACACATTTTATAATATGTATGTATATTATTGGGTATGACTAAGAATTTTGGCTGTTAACTGTAGCCTAGGTCTATGGCCATGTAAGCAGCAGGATCTCAGAAATAATGGTCCTTCTACTCTCTGGGCCATCTTAACAAACCACAGGGAACCAGATTTACTGAAATTGCTGATTGCACCATATGGCCCAAATGTGGCATCAACATGTCATCGAATACTATAACAAGCCAAAGAGTGACAAGCAATGTATCCCAGAGCCTGCTGCATTAACACTTCAGTTAACCAGCAAGTTTAAGAGAAGGTGGTGTTCTGTTAAACTCATTGTGCAGCTATTTTCTTGTTACCTGTTTATGCAAAGAAATGTTGAAAGGACAGTATGGTTCACTGAAGAGTGATGGATCTGGTTGAAGTTGGAAAACCTTGCTTCAAATGCCAGCTCTGCCTCTTATTGCCCAGATGACCTTGGGGAGGTCACTTAATTCCCCTGGATCTCAGTTTTCTCATCTAGACTAAGTGGGTTCTGAGGTCCCTTTTGGCTCTAAATCTGTGACTTTATGGGTATTCTTGCTAGAGTCAGAGACTAGTGTGTTCTTGAACTTTTAAGATGCTTATGATTGTTTCCAGATCTCTAAATTATGTATTTTTAAAGAGCATATCTTATAACCATAACTCTCCAAAATGGTATCCAAAGTAGCAGCATCAACACATTTCAAAGTCCTGAAAAGAGTGCACAGAAAAATTGTGTCTGAGATTTCACTTTAGCAGAATAGGCTGGAGGGGAAAATAGTTGTATTTCCAAAATTCACACAGATGGACAGTAGAAAGCTGCAGAAATCCATAAGTAAGAGCATTGTTTTAAAGCAAGATTCACGGAAGTGGAAACCATGTTTAAGATTCAGACAGAAAATGTATAGCAATACAGTTCAACAAATTCAATTCAATACATATTTTTAATTGCCTTCTATGTTCAGAGCTCTATGCTATCAGTAGGAAAGGGAGCTGATGGACATTGAGCTAAATTATCTCAAAAGAGGCGTCCATCCATTCTCCCAAAGGCTAACTCCTCTACTTGTGCCTTAGATTTAATTATTTTCAGACTCCTGACAGACCTTGTTTCTATATTTATCTTTGTCAGTCTCTTGATTTCTACTGACTCTTTTCTGTCCTACTTTGCTCCTACCCCAAATATACACAAGTTTCTCCATCTGGGAAAAGTAGAGAAGCTTAGTGAAAATGGAAAAAGTGATGATTCTAGAGTTGAGGCCTGGGTTTGAACCTAGCCTCAGATATGTAATAGCTGCGTGATCATAGGCAACTTCACTTTGGAAAACCATAGTTTACTAATTTGTAAAGTAGTGTTTATGATGAGGCAGCTAGGTGGCAGAGTGGATAGAGTGCTGGGTCTAGAGGTAGGAAGACTCATCTTTCTGAGTTGAAATCTAGCCCCAGACTCTTAGTAGCTGGGTGCCTCTGGGCAAGCCACTTAACCCTATCTGCCTCAGTTTCCACTTTATTTCCAATATTTTGCTACTACAAATAATTTAACAATGAACATTTTGATATATATATATGGGACCTTCAGATCCTTCTTGCTGGTTTTGACCTTCTTGGAGTATATACCTAGCTATGGGGACTCAGGGCAAATTATCTTCCAGAATGGTGAGACAAATTCAGTCATGCTAACAACATATTAATTTTCCTTCTTTCATCTGCTCTAACACTGATAATTTTCATATTTTGTTGTTTTGTCAATTTTGCTTACTACCAAATATTTAGATCAAGTATTACATACTTACTGTCTCCATTTCTTCTTTATACTCCCTATGATGTGATATCTATCCCTACCACTCCACTTAAATAGATTCAGGCTACTAGTCACATTCTTCTTGAAAAATGAAGGACATTTTTCTCATTTCTCTTTATCCTTCACACTTTTGAGGCCCTTGAGGCTAGTGTCTGCCCCTTCATTCTTTTTTTTTCCCCTCCTTTAGCCTCCTTAACACTATAATGTCCTATTTCTCTTCCTGCATGTCTGATAGGTTCCTTTCCTTCTTTTCTGGTCTGAATGTTTCCCAGGACTCAAGATTCAACCCTCTAAACTTTTCTCTCTACATTTTTGACTTCAGAAAAGTCAGTCATTCTTGTGAATTCAACAGATTACTCTTAAATCTATATCATGATTTCTATACTTTTTGGGGTTAGAGAAAGGAAGGGAATAAACATTTACATAGCACTTCTTGTGTGCCAGGCACTGTGCTAAGCACTTTACAAGTATTATCTCATTTTATTATTTATTTGATCTATTAATGTAGGGTCATAACATTACTTCAAAAATCAACATAACAAAAACACAATTCCTAATTTCTCTAATTCCATCCACAGTGATCACCTAGGTTTAAAACACTCAAATCTCTTTAATTTATTCCTTTTTTCATCCTTTGTGGACAATCATCAAAATCTTTCTTTAAATTCATCTCATGGGGGCAGGACCAAGATGGTGGAGTAGAAGGAGAGACCTGTAGAAGCTCTCCCCCCATAGCCCATAAAATACTTTTAAAAAATGACTAAACAAATTCTAGAGCAGCAGAAGTCACAAAATGAAGGAGTGAAACAGATTTCCAGTCCAATATAGTGTGGAAGGCCAACAGGAAAGGTCTGTCGCCCCTGGCTCTGAGTGAAGCACAGCCCAGCCTGGCCTGTGCAGCACGGACAGCACTGGAACAGAGTTCAGGATGTGGAATCATAGACAGCTGCTGCAGTTCCCAGATTTCTCAACCCACAAAAGCCAAAGATAGCTTCAGAGGTCAGTAAGAAAGCACTGTTACCTAGGTGAGAGGGGAAGCACAGTTCCAGCCCCAGTCCTGGTCCCAGGGCTTTGGCAGCCACTGAGGCAGCAGCATCTACTTTTGGAGTCCTTGGCCTGAAGACCCTGGGGGAATTGAGCAGCTGCTCTAGGTCTCAGTCCTGAGTGTTAGTCCTGGAGTGAGGAGGAGCACTGGTGCAGGAGTGGTAGAGCTGGTGGTGGCAGTGGAGAGAGAATCCTACTCTCAGTTCCAGAGCAGAAAAGCATGCTTGTGGTTGCTCACAGACTATAGGCCAGGAGAGGAATAAGCACCTCTCCCTTAATTGTGCCGGCTTGGAGGAACTGAGAACTTCCAGGTCTCTAGTAATATCTTAGAGAACAGCTGCACAAAACCTGTGAAGCCTAGAGTAGTATACCCTCCACTTGACAAAGGACTCAAAAGTCAAGTAGCTGGCTGGGAAAATTACCCCAAAATGGAAAAAAAAAATAAGACTATATAAGGTTATTTTCTTGGTGAAAAGGTATTTTCTTCCATCCTTTTGGATGAGAAAGATCAAAGCATAGCATCAGAGGAAGACATCAAAATCAAGGCTTCTACATTCAAAACCTCAAAAAAATATGCAATATTCTCAGATCATGGAGGAGCTCAAAAAGGATTTTGAAAATCAAGTAAGAGAAATGGAGGAAAAATTGGGAAGAGAAATGAGTGTGATGCAAGAAAATCATGAAAAGCGAGTCAACAACTTGCTAAAGGAGACCACAAAAAAAAAATGCTGAAGAAAATAACACCTTTAAAAATAGACTAACTCAAATGTCAGAAGAAGTCCAAAAAGCCAATGAGAAGAATGCTTTAAAAAGCAGAATTGGCCAAATGGAAAAAGAGGCTCTAAAGCTCACTGAAATAGAATGGAGCAGATGGAAGCTAATGACTTTATGAGAAACCAATAAATTATAAAACAAAACCAAACAAAAGAAAAGGTAGAAGACAATGTGAAATATCTCATTGGAAAAACAACTGACCTGGAAAATAGATCCAGGAGAGATAATTTAAAAATTATTGGTCTACCTGAAAATCATGATCAAAAAAAGAGCCTAGACATCATATTCCAAGAAATTGTCAAGAAAAACTTCCCTAATATTCTAGAAGCAGAGGGTAAAATAGAAATGGAAAGAATTCACCCATCACTTCCTGAAAGAGATCCCAAAAGGAAAACCCCTAGGAATATTGTAGCCAAATTCCAAAATTCCCAGGTCAAGGAGAAAATATTATAAACAGCCAGAAAGAAACAATTCAAGCACTGTGGAAATACCATCAGGATAACACAGGACTTAGCAGCTTCTATACTAAGGGACTGAAGAACTTCAAATATGATATTACTGTCAAAGGAGATAGGATTAAATCCAAGAATCACCTACTCAGCAAAGCTGAGTATAATACTTTAGAGGAAAAAATGGAATTTCAGTGAAAAAGGGGACTTCCAAGCATTCTTGTTGAAAACACCAGAGCTGAATAGAAAATTTGACTTTACAATACAAGAATCAAGAGGATCATGAAAAAGTAAACAAGAAAGAAAAGCCTTGAGGAACTCATTAGAAGTTGAAATGTTTACATTGCTATATGGAAAGATGTTATTTGTAACTCATGAGAGCTTTTTCAGTTTTAGGATAATAGAGGGAATATACGTATGTGTATATATGTATGTGTGTATATTTACACACACATATATGTGTATTGGTGTATATATCCATATATATGTAGTTATGTATGGGTATGTATGTAGGTCTACATTATATATGTGTAGGTATGTATATGTATATGAGTATATGTGTATATATGTGTGTATATATGTATGCATGCATGTGTGTGTGTATATATGTATACACATACATAGAGGGCATAGACTGAGCTGAATATGAAGGGAGAATATCTAAAAAAAATAAAATTTACTCTTATATGGAATGTACTAGGAGGAAGAGAAAGGGAGAAGTAGAATGTAGTAAATCACTTCACATAAAAGAAGGAAGAAAGTGCTTTTACAACAGAGGGGCGGAGGGGGGAGATGAAAGAAATTAAATGAACCTTATTCTCATGGGATTTGGTTTAAGGAGGTAATAACACACACTCAATTGAACATGGAAATCTATTTTACCCTGCAGGAAGGCAAGGGGGAAAAGGGATAGGAGAGGGAAGGTAATAGAAGGGACAGCAAATTGGGGAAGGGATAATCAGAAGCAAACATTATTGTGGGAGCACAGGTCAAGGGAGAGAATGGAATAAATGGAAGGCAGAACAGGACAGAGAGGAATGTAGTTAGTCTTTTACAATGTAACTATTATGGAAGTACTCTGCATTTTTATACATGTATGACCTACATTGAATTGCTTGTTTTCTCAATGAGGGTGGGTAGAGAGGGAGCAAGAGAATATGGAACTCAAAGCTTTAATAATGAATGTTAAAAATTGTTTTAGCATGCAACTAGAAATTAAGATATATAGGCAATGGACTATAGAAATCTATTTTGCCCTACAGGAAAACAGAGGGGTGGGGGGATGGAAGAAGGGTGGATAACAGAAAGGAGGACAGATTGGAGGAAGGTGTGGATAGGTTGCATGCTGTCCTGAGGTGGGGGATGGGGTGAGATGGGGAGAAAATTTTGAATTCAAGTTCTTGTGGAAGTGAATGTTGGCAACTGAAAATAAATAAATTATATAAAATTTTAAAAAATTCATCTCACACATTTGTTTTTCTTTTCCACTTCTACTACTAGTGGTATAGTCTAGCTTCTAATTATCTCATACTTGAATCTCTTTACCTCTGATCTCTTCCACTTCCAACTTATCATGCAATCTAGTCTAGTGTTATCTTCTGAAAACAGCATTCTTAAAAACACATAAAAAAACACATCCTTCATACATTATCATTTTACACAGGATAAATCACCAGTTCTCAGTGTGGCGCTGAAAATCCCACTTAATCTGACTTCAAAATAGCTTTCCAATTTTAGTCCTCAATACTCCCCAGCCTATCTTTTTGCTCCAAACCATTTTCCTTACTGTCTCTAAGGTACTTTACTTACTGTTAGCTACATACTTTCACCCATGCTATGCTCCCTATATGAAAAGGTCTTACTTGGTCCCCTTCCTAGGCCAACTACTCTTTGTACCAAAGAGTCAACTCAATGATATATATTTGGTTCCCAGCTTCAACACTTATTAGCTGCGTAACTCTAGACAAGTCATATAGTATTTCCATGTCTTCATTTCCTCATTTTAAAAGTCCAGTAAATTTAAGGGAGAATATTCACACCAGTAAGTGTTTAAATGGAACTCATTAATGTAAGAGAGACGGCTTTCTTTATGAAGGATTTTTCTCTCTTTTCTCCTTTTGGGAGGCCCAAACACAATCACAAATGATGACCCCCATAGAAATAACCCTAGTGAGGAAGAAAGAGAATAGTTTGTGTAAAGAGACAGAAATGTTTGAACGTGAGCCTTAGCAAACACCTATAATTTTTTAAAGATTTGTAGAGAAGTATTTGCTTCATACTACTTGATTGCTAAGAAGCTTCACACCTGTATATTCATGAATACTTTCAAAAGTACAGTTACAAGGCACTAGATATGAATAGTGAATATCGTGGAAAAATGAAATTGATTATATCTTAACAAAAGAAAATTATTGGTTGATGACACAGGTGTAATTTCTTTTTTTCCTTTTTAATAATATTTTATTTCCTCCCCCCACAATTACATGTCAAGACAATTTTTAGCATTTGTTTTTACAAGATATTGACCCAAATTTTCCCTTCCCTTCCCCTCCCCTCTTCTGAAAATGTTATGCATGTGAAACAAATGTCCACTATTTGTCACAGTTGTGAAAGAAGAAACAGAAAAAAAAATCTACAAAAATAATTAAAGTAACTGAAAAAATATTTTTTGATCTGCATTCAGAGTTCATCAGTTCTTTATCTGAATGTGGATAGCATTTTTCTTTATGAGTTCTTTGTACTTCTTTTGGATGACAGGGTTGCTGAGAAGGGCTAAGTCATTCATAGTTGGTCATCACATAATGTTACTGACACTATGTTCAGTATTCTCCTGTTTCTGTTCATTTCATTTTGCATCAGTTTGTACACATCTTTCCAAGTTTTTGTCTGAAATCTGCCAGGTCATCATTGCTTATTGCACAATAGTATTCCATTATTCATGTAATACAGCTTGTTCAGCTCTTCCCCAATTGATGGGCATCCCCTAAATTTCCAATATTTTGCCATCACGAAAATGGCTGCTATTAATATTTTTACAAATGTAGGTCCTTTTCTCTTTGGGATATAGACTTGGTATGCACAGTTTATTGCCTTTTGGGCATGATTCCAGATTACTCTCCAGAATGGTTGAATAGGTTCACAACTCTCCCAATAGTACATTAGTAGTCCACTTTTCCCACATCCTCTCCAACATTGATCGTTTTCCTGTTTTTGGCATATTAATCAATCTGATAGGTATGAAGTGGTACCCCAGTGTTGTTTTTATTTGCATTTCTCTAATCAAAAGTGATTTAGAGCACTTCTTCATGTCTGTAAAGAGCTTTGATTTCTTCATCTAAAAACTGTCTTATTCGTATGTTTTATCCCTTTTTCAATTGGAGAATGACTTGTGTTCTTATAAATTTGAATCAGTTGTCTATATATTTGAGAAATAAGACACCCGCTGGTAAAGATTGTTTCCAAACTTTCTACTTTTCTTCTAATTTGGTTGAATTGGTTTTGTTTGTGTAAAAGTTTTTAAATTTAATGTAATCAAAATTTTATGTTTTACACTTTGTGATGGTGTCCGTCTCTTGTTTGGTCATGAACCTGTCATGAACACTTAACTTCTTAAAGAATATGGACGCTATACCACTTAGTGCATATATATTTAGTATTGATATTACTTCATTCTCTATCATACATTTTAGCAAAATATAGTTTCCTTCCTTATCTGTTTTAATGAGGTCTATTTTTGCTTTTGTTTTGTCTGAGATCAGGATTGCCACCCCTGTCTTTTCTTAAATTTAGCTGAAGCACAGTAGATTCTGCTCCAGTCCCTTACCTTTACTCTGTGTGTGTGTGTGTGTGTGTGTGTGTGTGTGTGTGTGTGTGTCTGTTTCAAGTGTGTTTCTTGCTAACAATATATTGTAGGATTGTGGTTCTTGATCTACTCTATCCATTTTTTATGAGAGATTTTATCCCATTCACATTTGCAGTTATGATTATTGTGTATTTCCCTCCATCCTATTTTTCCTCCTGTTCTCTCTCCTTTCACTCACCCTTTCCCTCCTCAACAACGTTTTGCTTCCTTCTACCACCTCCCCTAGTCTGCCCTTTCTTCTGTCAATCTCCCTCCCTCCCCTTGCCTTTACTTAACCTCCTCCCCTCCTACTTTCCTGTGAGTAAGAGAAGTTTCTATATTCAACTGATTGTGTATGTTATTCCCTCTCTGAGCCAATAATGATGACAGTAAGGTTCAAGTGATGCCCATCACCCACCTTCCCATCTTTTCCTCCACTGTAATAGGTTTTGTGTGCCTCTTCATGTGAAATAATTTACCCCATTCCACCTCTCTCTTCCTTCTGCACCCAGTGTACTTCTCTTTCTCATTCCTTAATTATTTTTTATGTAATTAGTGATAAAATTTTTAAGAATTACAAGTATCATATTCCCATGAATAGATGTAAACAGTTAAGTTCCATTGAATCCCTTATGTTTTATTTCCCCCATTTTCCTTTTTTAGGTTTCTTTTGGGTCTTGATATTGGAGATAATTTTTTTTGTTCAATTCTGGCCTTCTTATAAAAACTTGAAATCCTTTTATTTCATTGAGTGACCATTTTTCTCTTGTAGTATTATGCCTAATTTCGTAATGATTCTTGGTTGTAATCCTAGCTCCTTTGCCTTCTGGAATATCATGTTTAATGACCTCCAATCCTTTAAGGTTTCAGCTGCTATGTCCTCTGTAATCCTGACTATGGTTTCCCAATATGTGAATTGTTTCTTTCTGGCCACTTGCAGTATTTTTTCCTTGACTTGATAGTTCTGTAATTAGGCTATAATGTTCCTTGGAGGTTTCATTTTGGGATCTTCTTACCTGAGGTGATCAGTGGATTATTTCAAAGTCTGTTTTGTCCTCTGCTTCCAGCATATCAGGACAATTTTCCTTGATACTTTCTTGAAAGATGAAGTCCAGGTACTATTTTTGATTATAGCTTTCAGACAGTCCAGTGATTCTGATATTGTCTCTCTTGGATGTGTTTTCTAGGTTGGTTGTTTTTCTAGAGATATTGCATATTTTCTTCTATTTTTTCATTCTTTTGAATTTGTTTGATTCTTGTTGTCTCATAGAGTAGTTAACTTCCACTTGCCCAATTCTGACTTGTTTTTCATATAAGTTTATTTTCCGTTTTCAACATTCACTTCCACAAAATTTTGAATTTCAAATTTTCTCCCCATCTCCCCCTACCCCTACCCCACTACAACACGTATTCTGATTGCCCTTTACTATAATCTGCCCTCTCTTCTATCAGCCCCTTTTTCCCTTCCCTTCTTTTTCCTGTAGGGTAAGATAGATTTCTATGCCCCATTGCTTATATATCTTATTTTCCAGTTGCATGTAAAAACAACCTTTAACATTCATTTCTAAAGCTTTGACCTCCACTTTCTCTCTCTTACCCCCTCCCCACCCAGCTTCATTGAGAAGGCAAGTAATTTGATAAAGGTTATACATATGTGGTCATGTAAAACACCTCCATAACAGTAATGTGTAAGACTAATTATATTTCCCTCTATCCTGTTTCATCCCCACTTATTCTATTCTCTCCTCTACCAAAGTACTTGCTTCCCCTTCCCCCAATCTGCCATCCCTTCTATTATCCTCCCTCTCTTATTCCCTTCCCCTCTGCTTTCCTGTAAGGTAAGATAAACCTTCCATACCCAATTGAGTGTGTATGTTATTCCTTCCTGAAGCCAAATCTGATGAAAGGAAGACTCACATATTCCCTCTCTCACCTTCCCCTTCTTCCCCTACATTGTAAAAGCTAAAAACCTTGTTGATTTTTTCATAATTTCATATTTAAATTTCATGATTCTCTTGCCTCTTTTATGTGAGATGACTTACTACATTCTCTCTCTCCCCTTTTCTCTGCTACTACTTACAAATATCATCTTTCCATGTAGGAATGTAAACAGTTCAATTTTAATAAGTCCCTTATGGTTTCTCTTTCCTGTTTACCTTTTCATGCTTCTCTTGATTTTTGTATTTGGAAGTCAAATTTTCTATTCAACTCTGGTCTTTTCAACAAGAATGCTTGGAAGTCCTCTTTTTCATTGAAATTCCATTTTTTCCCCTGAAATATAATACTCATGACTTTTTTTTGCTGGGTAGATGATTCTTAGTTTTAATTCTATCTCCTTTGACCTCTGGAATATCATATCCCAAACCCCCCACCCCCAGCCCCTATCCCTTAGTGTAGAAGTTACTAAGTCCTGTGTTATCCTTATTGTGTTTCCACAATAACTGAATTGTTTCTTTCTGATTGCTGATAATATTTCTCCTTGATCTGGGAACTTGGCAACAGTATTTCTAGGAGTTTTCCTTTTGGGATCTCTTTCCCCAAAAGGAAGGCTCATGTGGGGTCCTGGTGTTAGCATTTGCCTGCTCCTGTGCCTAGGGCTCAGAATCTCCTGCTGGTTTTTGTTAACCAGACAGGAACACATGGGTAGTCACAGCCATACAAAGCTGGCCAGAGACAGGAGATCAGGACACAAACAGGCTACAGATATAATTTCTGAATCAGCCATTAGTGTAGCTGAAACTTAGAAAGAAGAAAGGTTAATATGAACCTCAGTTAGTAGAGATGATAAAGATGAGAAGACATTGTACATAATAGCTCCAACATGATCTCTTCAAACAAACTGTTAACTCAAAAAAATGAGAAATGGATAATAGATATTAAATCTAATTGTCACCAGTCTATAGAGAAGTTTAATCAACATGAAAAAGTCACCACAACACGAAGGCCAAAAGAACCTCAAAACTGCTTCAACCAACATTTTTGCTTCTTGCCAAATGAAAGTGTGAAGCAGAGAACAACAGTGACACAGGGTACAAATTTGTGAGTAAAGGAGAGAGATGAAAGATTGTGAATACTACCATCTCACAAAATAATAACCAAAATAGTGACAGGTGTTAAAGGGTCCCCTGAACTTGACCCAGGGCAAATGAGCCTAAAGAAAGTTTGGCAAGAGACTGTATTCATCCAAATCATCATTTCCTGATCCTCCTTGATCTTGGTATCTTCCCTCTGTTTTCTCTTTCTCTTCTCTCTCTCTCTCTCTCTCTCTCTCTCTCTCTCTCTCTCTCTCTCTCTCTCTCTCTCTCTGTCCCCCCCCTTGTATATATAGAGTTGTTTTCATGTTGTGTTCCCCATTAGACTCTGAACTCCTTGAAAGCAGAATTTGTCTTTGGTTTTTCTTTTGACTCTAGCTCTTAGCACAGGACCTGACACATAGTGAGCAGTTAATAAATGTTTATTTACCCACTGATTGTTCTGAAAGCAGTTACAGATTAAACTGGAAGAAGGTTATAGGAAAAAGAAAAAACACATTTAGTCAATAAACATTTATGAAACAGCTAATATGTGACAGGTAATATGCTAAGTACTTTACAAATATCTCATTTGATTCTCCCAACAATCCTATTAGGTGAGTGTTATTATTACTATTTTACACTTGAGGAAACTGAAGCAGACAGAGGTTAAGTGACCTACCCAAACCTCAGATCACTTTTGAACTCAGGCCTTCCTGACTCCAGCCTTATTGCTCTAACCACTGTGCTTCTTCACAATGATAGCTAGATATAACACTTTAAGGAATGCGAAGTACTTTGCAAATATAACCTCTTTGGATCCTCACTTCTCTAACAGGTAGAGGATATTATTATCATCTCTATTTTTATGGATGAGGAAATTGAGGCAACAGAAATTGACTTACCCTAGGTAACACAGATAAGAACTGTCAGAGGTCAGATTCCAATTTAGATCTTCTGACTGGAGGTCCAATGCTCTATCCAGTGTTTATGCAGTAAACATTTATGACAATGAAACCACCACATTTGGACCATAAACCACTGTTTCTTATGTGTTATATGAGAAAGAAATGGCATCTAAGAAGATAACTTGGAAAAGTGACTGTCCCTGAACAAGTGTTAATGTAAGAAATTAGTGCTAGAGTTGACACCATTTTGAAGACACTAAGGAATCAGTTTTTCAAGATATGTCTGGAATGAAGCTATCCTATAAAGTAAAAGAAAAACAAAGATAATTGATAATATTGCCTTCCAAAAGTAAATTGAGATTATATCAGCCCATATACTTATTTTTCATGTCTATAAAATATATATATAACAATGGGCAATGAGCGTTTTGAGTCTTCTTGGTGAAGATAAGTGAAGGGAACCGGCAAACTTTCACACATGATTTTATGTAGCAGACCACATCTTTCCAGTTACACATTTGATAATCAACAGTCATTTTTATTAAATATCTACTATGTTTCAGACTTAGTGCTAAGCACTGGGAAACAAACAAAGGTGAAAACAATACTTGTCCTCAAGCTTTCTTACATCCTAATGGGGGAAAACTAATTGTATGACAAAACAGGCAAATAGCTTATGATCATCACTCAGAAACCTATTCTCCTTTGAAGTTCAGGTCAATTGGTATCTACCATACAACCAAAATTTGGGTAACTTTGACCCACCAACTTTCAAGGCATGCCTTTTGTTTCCTCAATGAGTTCTCTGGTTCACAGTCTTTCTTTCCTCCTGCCCACACCCTAAGAGATATTGATATTGTGCTTTTCTCAAATACTCTAACTTCTCAGCTCTTCCCAAGGTTGTTGTGTGAGCCACATGATATGTCATAAGTGAAAGTGCTTTGCAAACCTTGAAGTCCTGAGTTAACGCTTAGTATAGTAGCAGCAGCAGCAGTAAGTGGCAGTAGCAGCAGAAGTACCCGTATGATTTTTCCAACCTCAGTAGAATAGATACTTGGAAAATTGAAGGAGGAAATGAATTTAAAGGTAGACCAATTGAACGTCATTTATTCATAGCTGGTCACTTATTCTTTGTTTCAAAGTAGCTTGGTCCCTAGAGAAGCTAACCCTGCTGGAGAGAAAATCCTCATTTAGATGATTCTCTGAAACAGATAAAGGTCAGCCCTAGGGATTCTCAGTGAAAATAGACATAGAAAGGCTCAATCATTCTCCTATGGAAAATAAAAAGCACCTTGTGATATTTAGAGTCAAATCAAGAGCATTTTTGAGTGTCTACCATGTGCCAAGTGCTATGTTCAAACAAGATCTGTAGAAGACACATTGAGATAATAACTTCAGAGATAGGGCACTAGCATTAAAGGGGATGAGGAAAGGCTTCTTAGAGAAGATGGAATTGTAGCTAAGACTTGAGGAAGCCAGAAGGCAGAGACGATGAATAAGAAAATTCCAGGCATTAGAGGCAGCAGGTGAAAATGCAGTAAGTGAGGAGATGTAGTATCTTGTGCAAGGTATAGAGAAGAGGTCATTGACATAGAATTCTATGTAGAATATGTAGAAGAGGCTAAAGTGTATATATACATATATATGTATATACACCCACATATATATGTATATATTACACATATACATACACACATACATATATACATATGCAAATACATACATATATGTGTATATATGTGTGGGTATACATATGTATATATATGACGGAGAAGATAGCAGGGGGCCAGGTTATAAAGATTTTTAAATTTAGATTTTTCAATGCCAAACATAGGATTTTATATTTGATATGGGAGGTAACAGGGAAACAATGGAACTTCATCAAATGGGGGATGATAAGAGAAGAGTGGGAGAAAAGGGAGGAGAGATAAAAAGGAGGGAAGACAAATCTGGTTAGGATTTTTAAAGGATGGAACCACATATATTTGTAGGCAGTAGCAAAGTAGCCAGTAGACAATAAGAGATTTAAAATTGGAATGAAGTGACAATAGAGAGGGCAATCTGCTGGAAATGATAGGGTTGAACGGGATTATTTGTACCTGTGGAGGGGTTGACCTTGCAAAGGACAAGACCCATTTCTTCATGTTAGTCAGTGGTGAAGGTAGAGAAAGTGAAAGACTTTTGAATGATGTGAGATGAGAAAGGGATAAAAGGGAGCTGTTGATTAAGGGTCTCATTGTTGTTTTCATGGATTCCAGGTGATGGTCAGAAGCCAATGGGGGAAAAAGAATCTTTACAGCTACTTGCCTAGCAGAATATCTCCATTTCCATTATGAGACCAGTGGAGTATGACCCTTACTTAAGTAATCAGAGCGCAGAGTAGACACTAGTGCATACCACATGGAGAAGGCTGAACAAGAACAATTTGAAGACATCACCAGATGCTGGCAGCCCTCTGGCATGGGAGGTGAGTTGCTTTATCATGTATATGCCACATGTGTTCCCTGTGTGTGTGTGTGTGTGTGACTCTCCATTTGTGTGCCCTGACCTGACTCCTTAGGTAAGTACACTGGTCCCACGGATGATGATATATGTTGGTAGATTGTCCCCCAAAACTTTGTAAGGATTCCTGTTCCTACTTATCTTGTTCTGTCATGAAGTCACATGCCTTTGCTTTAACCTCTCTTCTTTAATAGAAGCAATCACATTTATAAGGGCTTGTAAACCCATGGTTTTGACTGGTTTTCACAAGAAACCCAGGCTAATTTCATAAGTTTTTGAAGTTCTTTTCTTACCTTGCTTGAGGTAACAGTACTCGGCCAGGATCTGGAAATATTAGAATAGAAAGTAAAAAAGAGAGTAGTAATGCATTAGAAAAATGTTTGTGCTTTTATTTTATAGAAAAGACATGATAATTTAGTTAGACAATACCACCTTTTTCAGAGGAAAGTTCTAATTTCTAATTCTAATTTCTCATGTAGGACATGTTAAGCCATCCCCCCTTCTACAGTGCAGGCACTCCTTTGTTCAAATTCAGGGAATATGTCCTGTTAGAACTAGCAGCTTGGAAGGTTAATCTTTTGCTTTCTATCCTCTTACAGTTTCTATAGTGTTGTCAATAGATTTTTTTTTAATGGTATCTTGATTTTAGGGCTCTTAAAAGATCAGCCTAATTTCTAAATAGATATATGGTCAATGGATAGTAACAATCAGTTCTTGGAAGAATAGTCCCATATAACTGAGATTTCACCTCACACACAGCAAACTGTCAAGATGACAAAAAAATGGAACCAGGTCCATGGGAGGTCCATAGAAAGACAGATTGATGTACATGTGGTGGAATTGTGAATTGGCCCAATCATTCTGGAAAACTATTTGGGATTATGCCAAGAAAATCAATAAATATCCATACCCTTTGACCCAGAGTTCTCACTGCTAGGCATATATGCCTCAAGGAGGTTAAGGAAACAGTAGATGTCTATCACCTACTGGATGGCAAAGCACTATTTGTACATAAACACAATGGAATTTTATTACACTGAAAGAAATAATGAACCTGAAGACTAAAAAGAATGTGAAAAAAACCAAAATGATGCAGAGTGAAGTAAAGCAGAACCAGAAAAATGATACCTATAATGACTGCAACCATGTAAATGAGAAGAATGAAAATAACAAAAACAAAAATAGAAACCTGAACAATTCTAATCAAAATTGTTCTCAGTGGATAGAGCACTAGCCCTGGAGTCAGGAAGACAAGAGTTCAAATTTGGCCTCAGATACTTGACACTTACTAGCTGTGTGATCCTGGCCAAGTCACTTCATCTTGATTGTCTCACCAAAAAAAAAAAAAAAAGAAAAAGAAAAAAATGATTGTTTCTAAAGAGACGAGAAAATACATTTCCTTCCCTTCTTTACATTGGTAAGAGACTATGAGGTTGGAACACTGCATATACTAACTCAGTTGATGTGTGGTCAGTTTGCTTTTTTTTTTTTTAACTGGTTTTCTTTTCCCTCTCTTTTATTCTTTGCTCTGAGGATGGCTTTCTGAGAGGATGGAATAGAAAAAGTATACATTGGGAAATGAAGGGGGTATAAAATGAAAAGCTATTAATCCATATTTTTTAAAAGTACCAGATTGTCCTCTATGTTTTTGGACAATAACTAAGGTCCAAAGTTTTGAGAAGCACTTGGGGAAGTTGCTGGTCCTCTCTCACCTTGGCTGGCAGGCAGTGTCGAAATAGCTGCGCTGGTAGCTGCCAAACCTTAATCCTCAATCATTAGGCATTGGTGAAATGCTCACTGTACTATCCACAAACAAGAGTCTCCTTTTCAGAAGCATAAAACAAGGCTTGTTTAACTTCTGCCACTTCATAGTGTTTTTGGTGAAGGAGACAAAGAGGACTTATTGTTCTAAGTGAAAGGTAGACTAAAAACCAGAGTAAAGCTACTCCGACATATCCCCATGCTTTGAGTATTTAAAAATCATTTTCACATCTGTTGCATCCAAATGCCTAACCTGATTTGCAGGGATAAACGTTAGATAGCCAACAATGGTGGCCTGCTGGCACATGATTACAGTAGCTGATCACTTCTTTAAAAGGCCAGAAATCACCTTGGCTTCTCAAATTACTTCTCCCAGTTCTTGCTAAAATTCGTTAATTGTTACGAAGGCAGTACACAGGAATTAGGTCCTTACAGTTCTTGTCTAGAGACTCTGGGGAATTTTGAAAGAAAAGAAAATGCTTAAAACCTTTTTTTATACTCAGGCTAATGGGGATAGAGGAAACTGTGGTGGTTCTGAAAGGCCCGTGTAATCTGGGGATTTACAAAGAAAATAGGAGAAAAGCGAAAACTCTGGCATGTAGGTGTTTTCTAGGGTCACTCGATATCATTGTCTAATATGAATAGTTAATAATATTAATGTCAGCAAGAAAGCAAGTTCAAATATAATTTCCCCCATCCCCCCAGAAATCACCAGAGCATAGCGGAAAGAGTTCTAGATTTGGGATTAGAAGACCTTGGGTCAAGCCTTGTTTCTGTCAGCTACTTGGAGATTTCACTTAGTTTTCTGACCTTCAAAAACTTTTTTTGTAACTCTTTTTTTCAAAAGTTACTGTGAGATGATGGTAATGATAGCTGGAACATTAAGGTATGAAAAGAACTATTTATATAAGTTATGCCATTTTGTCATCGCAAGAACTCTGTGAGGTAGGTACTATTCTCATGCCCATTTTATATATGTGGAAACTGAGGCAAACAACGGTTAAGTGACTTACCCAGAGTCACACAATAATTAGTGTCTGAAGCAGGATTCAACTTCAGATCTCCTGACTCCAAGTTCAGCAGCTGATCTTTTACACCCCTCAGCAAATGCATGTGGAAATCCCTTGTATTGTGCCATAATACCATGAACTATTATTTTTTGCTATTTCTTTCATGTCATTGTACTCAACTAAGTTTAGGAAGGCTATGGGGGTTCCTTTATAGTACTCAAAATAGTGGGGACTGATCATTTATAAATATCGACACAACCAATATAGTTATATAACCAATTATAAATATTGGCAATTGACAAGCAACAGCAAAAAGTAACCGATTTTAAAGCATTTAAAACGTTTTGGTAACTAATAAGTATTTCCCTCTGTTTACTTGGTTGATGTGCTACTGATAAAACAATAACCTTCAATGGACGATGGAGCTTCCTGGAATTAATATTTTATTTTCATAAGAAGCATCATTTTGCTTAATAGGGCCTAAAACTAGGATTGTGTAGTGCCTAAGTAGACTCACAATAGAGTTATGTGACTGAAAGAGGGCATGTTTGTATATGCGCAAACCATTTGTATACCAATGTATGTGTATGTGTTTATATATATACATATATATACATACATATGCTGTACTGGTTATTTATTTTGCTTTATTATTTTTTATTGGTTATTTAATTGTTATTGTTAGAGTTGGGCAACAGGTTAACTTGTACTAATCTCTGGCTATTGTGTCCATACTTCTATTTCTCAAAGGTACAAGCAAAGGAACAAGACAGTACGCCTCTTAGAAAGTAATTGTCCCACTGTCATTTGAGACAATATGTCCAAAACTGAACTCGCCATCTCTTCTTCCAAAATGTTTCCCCTCTCCAATTTTCCCTTTTCTATTAATGGGTTTGTGATTCCTCCAGTCCCTCAGTTTTGGGAATATTGAGGTTGTCTTTGTGATATTTATCCCTCCATGGTCTCCCATATTCAACATCACAGTCTTATTGTCTTCCTATGCTCTCTGAACTAGTCTACTTCTCCCCATTCCCATGACCATCACTGTAATCAAGCTCCTCCTATGTTTAGTTTGCTTATTTGTGAGCAATGGTTTGAGTTGGTTTGAGAAACAACTATTGGCATTTATCTGACCAGAGTTCTGTGTTGTAATCAACTGAAACTAACAACCAAGTTAATGATACATTTGTTTCATGATAGGCACAATAGTTTTTGTACTATGTAATAATCAGGTGTAAATGACAAGTTCACAGAAATGATAATAAGGACTTTACTTTATTCCCATGTTCAAAGTAAATACTTCTAGAATCAATAAAAGAGAAAAAAAGGTGGAAGGAGTGTAGAGAAGCAGGCATCTGCTAGACTTCTTTTCAGACCTCTGAATCTATAACTATAATCTATACCCACAGTCTCTTGTTTCTCTTCATGAGGTTCCTTTGGCTCTAGTGTACCCATAAGTGAGCATCACAGTCTTTTCCTGCTTTAGAAGTCCCTCCTCCTCTTCCATATTCTTATCCATTTTTTTTTCCTAGAAAGAAAATCCACTCAGGGAAATTGAACTTTGCTTTGATTCTCCTCGTACTAATGTTTTTGGAACATTCTTAAGCCTGAGTTTCTCTTTCTGCTATGCTAGTGGGTCAGTATGATAATCCATCTATACCACTTATTCCAAGTTCATATCCACCTGTAAATAATCCAAAGGGGTTTGCCCAGTGTTGGTGGCTTTTTCCCCCACACTGTTCTATCCTCCATAGAGCTAAAAGAAAGTTATTTTCCTAAAATTCAGGTCTATGCCACTCCCTTGCTCAACCAAATTCATTGTCTCCTCCTTCCTTTGGGATCAAATATAAACTCTTCTGTTTGGTGTGTAAGCCCTTCACAGCCTGGTTCCAATATTTCTTTTGAGCTTTTTTTAAAAATTAATTCTCACCTTTATCCACTCGATGGGTCCAGCCAAACCTGCCTTCTGTCCACTCCTCACACACAACACTCTTTCATCCATCTCTGATGGCTCTTCTCCATGCCCATAATGCATTCCCTTCTCTCTTCTGCCTCTAGGAATTCCTCATTCCCTTCAAACCTCAGTTAAAGTGCTACCTTTTACAAGAAGAGTCTTCAAGACCCCTCAACTTCTAGTGGTCTATTCCTACGCCCAATTTCCTTGTGTTCATTTGGTATATACTTTGTATATACAAGCTTTCTCCCTCAATATACACTGTAAGCTTCTTGAGGGCCGGGAATATGTCATCTTTGTATCCCCAATACCTAACTCAGTGTGTAATATATAGTAATCACCTAATAAAATCTCAATTTTTAAAATTTTAATATATAATTTATTTTTCAGTTTTCAACATTCACTTCCACAAGAATTTGAATTCCAAATTTTCTCCCCACCCCATCCCACCAGGACAGCATGTACTCCATCTACCCCTTCCTCCACTCTGTCCTTTTCTTGTAGGGCAAAATAGATTTCTATACCCCATTGCCTGTATATCTTATTTCCCAGCTGCATACTAAAACAATTTTTTAACATTTATTATTAAAGCTTTGGGTTCCATATTCTCTCCCTCCCTCCCCACCCACCCTCATTGAGAAAACAAGCAACTCAATATAGGTCATACATGTATAACAACGCAGAGCACTTCCATAATAGTTACATTCTAAAAGACTGACCACATTTCCCTCTGTCCTATCCTGCCCTCCATTTATTCCATTCTCTCCCTTGACCTGGCCTCCAACAATAGTGTTTGCTCCCTTTCCCCAATTTGCTGTCTCTTCTATTATCTTCCCTCTCTTATTCCCTTTGCCTTCTGGCAAGGTAAAATAGATTTCCCTACCTAATTGAATGTGTGTTATTTCCTCCTTAAGCCAAATCCCATGAGAGTGAGGCTCACTTATTTCCTTTCATCTCCTCCCTCTTCCCCTCCCTTGTAAAAGCTTTTTCTTTCCTCTTTTATGTGAGATGATTTGCTTTCTCTTACTCCTGATACATTCCATTCAACAGTAAATTTTATTTTTTTAGGTATTCTTCCTTCATATTCAGCTCACCCTGTGCCCTCTGTGAATGTATATGTGTGTGTGTATGTAACATTCATATGCATACACATACTTACATACATAAACATATATAAAATACACATACATATCCATACACACCTACATATATGTATATACACATATGTGTATACATGTGTGTGTATATACACACACACAACCTCTAACTACCCTAATACTTGAAAAGGTCTCATAAGTTACAAATATCATCTTTCAATGTAGGAACATAAACAGTTCAACTTTAATGAGTTCCTTATGACTTTTCTTTCCTGTTTACCTTTTTGTGTTTCTCTTGAGTCTTGTATTGGAAAGTCAAATTTTCTATTCAGCTCTGGTCTTTTCAACAATAATGCTTAGAAGTCCTCTTTTTCATTGAAATTTCCTTTTTTCCCCGGAAGTATTATACTCAGTTTTGCTGGGTAAATGAGTCTTGGTTTTAATCCTATCTCCTTTGACCTCAGGAATATCATATTCCAAGTCCTTCAATCCTTTAGTGTAGAAGTTACTAAATTCTGTGTTATTCTAATTGTATTTCCACAATACCTGAATTCTTTCTTTCTGATAGCTTGTTATATTTTCTCCTTGACTGGGAACTCTCGAATTTGGCTACAATATTCCTAGGAATTTTCCTTTTGGGGTCTCTTTCAGGAGGTAATTGGTGAATTCTTTCCATTTCTGTTTTACCCTCTGGTTCTAGATTATCAGGGCAGTTTTCCTTGATAATTTCGTGGAAGATGATGTTAGGCTCTTTTTTTTTATCATGGTTTTCAGGTAGACCAATAATTTTTAAATTATCTCTGCTGAATCTGTTTTCCAGGTCAGTTGTTTTTCCAATGAGATGTTTCACATTGTCTTCTGGATTCCCTCTCAGGAGCCACCACCATCTCTGCCACACTATCACTCCTCCTCACCACAAGACTGACACTCAGGACTGAGACCCAGATCAACCACTTGATTTCCCCACTGTCTGTAGGCTGGAAAGCTCCAGAAGCAGCTGCTTCTGTGGCAGGGACTGTAGCTGCCTTAGGGCTAGGGCTGGGACCAGACCAAGGTCCCCTCTCATCCAGATGAAAGAGCTTTCTCACTGACCTTTGAAGCTCTCTTTGGCATTTGTAGGTTGAGAATCTGAAAACTGTAGCAGCTGCCAGTGCCCTGAGACCTGCTCCAATCCCATTGGTGCTGGCGTGGCCCACACTGGGTTGTACACCACTCTGAACTCAGTGCGATAGACCCTTTCTGTTTGTCCTGGGTGGAAATCTGTTTCACTCTGTCATTTTGTGGCTTCGGCTGCTCTAGAATTTGTTTACAGTCATTTTTACAGGTATTTTAAGGGCTCTGAGAAGAACTTGAGCAGGTCCATGCTTCTACTCAGCCATCTTGGCAGGACCTCCCACTCAATTATCGAATGATTTTACTATATCTTGGTGATTACTGCTGTTGTTTGTCCTTTATTTTTGAAGAGGAACCATGGCATCAGGAAGGTGATGCCATGACTTTCAAGTGAATTGGGTTTAAGTTAGGGGAGGTTGTGTAATATCACCAGACTCACATTTTCCTCCAGGGCCATCTGGGTCCATGCAGTGATAGGAGTGGAATATTGTTGGATATAGCATGGTTATCTTTTGTTCTCATCACATGACATGCCCACCTTCTATTCTGGTCATCTATATCTTTGCTTTGTATGCATAGTTCTTCATTCTTACTGTATTCCAAACTGCTTATGTCTAGCACATCTCTTCTTACCTTTGTACGGCCATCAACTTCATTTAAAAGCCCTAATATTCCATACCTTTAAATCATACATGATTTATTGAAGCATATTGTTTATTTAGTTGCCTCATCTGTAAAATGGGGATAATAATAGCCCCTACCTCATAGAGTTGTAGGAAGGATCAAGTGAGTTAAAATAGATAGCACTTTGCATACCTTAAAGTACTCTACAAATGCAGATTTTTTTTAAAAAAAATATTATTGTTATTATTATAAATGTTTCAGTGGCTGTAAAAAGCTAGAGGGCAGTATGAAGATACTTTATACTTCTGGAAATTTGGATGACAGAAGATAAGAGATCATAGAATTTAGAGCTGAAGGGAACCATAGAGATCACTTAATCGAACCTGCTCATTTTACAGATGGGGATGCTGAGATTTAGAGAGTAGAAATGAATTGCTCCATATTTCACACACATAATAAGGGGTAGAGCCAGGATTTCTACTTTGATTCTCTGACTTCTGATTCACTGGAGGGGATCTCCTTTTTCCACTGTGCCAGGCTGCCCCCAGAGAGGGGACAGAAGTATGGATGCAGAAAGAGACCATAACAACGTGTCATTTTTTCCCTGTTTTAAAATTTTCCCTGCAGTAGATACCCTACAATAATTCCTTGTAGAATTGAATTATGTGAAACGTTTTCTTACCCACTATTTCCTCCTCTATTCCTGTTGAAAGGTGATATCCCACCCACTCGCCCTCATCTTTACACCTCTGAGTTGACATGGATACCCTTGGTAAGCTTTGCAGGTACAAGTCAGGTTGTAGCTGTGAGAACTAAACAGAATGCCTTTGAGTTCTGCAGTTTGTGGAGCAATGATTGTGATTGCTTGATAGAAATAATACCGTCCCTCATTTAATGGTAGTGATTCCTGCCGCCTTCTTACATCCCCCAAATTACCTGAGCATTGACTTTGTATTTAGTTTTGTTTACTATTTTTCCTTTCCTACTTGTATTCCTAGTACTTGACATAGTAACTATACAACTATTTTTTTCAATCATTCATTCATTCTATGTGTACATGTGGTTTTCCCCTAATAGAACATAAGCTCCTTGAGATCAGAGACTGTTTGTTTTTTGTTATTGTATTGCTACATGATAAGCACAGTAACTGACATGTAAGGGGATAGGGACTGGGCCCATGATGTCATCTATATAGGAAATCTCCCTCTACTCATTCAGGTATGCACCTGTTCTGTAATTTATAGTCTTAGTGATGCCTGGAGGATCAGGGCTCAGGGCTGTACCACTAGTATGTATCAGAGGAGGGGATATGAATTCAGATCTTCTAGATTTTGAGGCTAACCCTTTATCCACTGCACCACACTATCAGTATTCCAAGTTCTCTTTCATCACCTGTCATTTAGATAATTGCAATAATACTCTAGATGGCTTTGGATCCCTTTCCATTCCAATCCATTTTGCACATCATTAAATTTCTAGCTTCAGTATGTCAAAAGGTTCATGATTCACGAGTGTTAGGACTTTTTCTACCAGCACAAATAACAACCCCTCATAACTGTAGACATTTTTCCTAAATTGTATGATGAAAACACTTACCACCCTCTCTCAAAATTCATTACCTTGTGACCAATCTCTTGGTGATAAGTCTCTCAGAACCTGGCTAGGTTAGTACTCAAATGTTTTTTAAAAAAAAGTATTATTGTCATTATTATTAAATGTTGCAGTGGCTGTAAAAATCTGGAGGGTAGTATGAAGATATTTTATATTCCTGGAAATTTAAATGACAGAAGATGAGAAGGGATCATAGAATTTAGACCTGAAGTGAACCATGGAGATCACTTAATCGAACCTGCTCGTTTTACAGATGGGGAGACCATGGTTGAAACCTTCCTGGTTTTTCAGTACTTTCTAATGGTTAAAGATCACTAATATAGCTTTTAGAAAACCCAGAGTCTCTTCTACCCTAGCATGAGTAGGACTTCAGTGGAAAAGACTGATAAACTGAGATCACTAAATTGATCTTTATTGCATCGCTCATACTAAAACACTGCCATGATAATCTTTTGATAATGATAGTATAGTAGATAGAGTCCTAGGCCTGGGAGTCAGGAAGATCTGAGTTCAAATTTGGCCTCAAATATTTACTGGCTCTGTGGTCCTGGGCAAGTCACATAACCTCTATTGTCTCCATTTCCTCAGCTGTAAAATGGGGATAATAATAGTACCTACCTGCCAGGGTTGTTTTGAGGATCCAATGAGATAAGAATTGCAATGCACTTGGCACTATGACTGGCACGTATAATAAGCCTACATAAAATTTAGCTATTGTTATTATCAGAATAAAAAACACTGGAGCTTCCAGAATGCTTTCACATGTATTATCTCATTTTGTCCTTATAATAACCTTCACAGATAGTCAAGTTTCATTTTCTAGATTAGAAAACAAAAGTTGAGGGGGTCCAGCTTATCCAATGTCACACAGTTAGTCAATGTCAGAACTTGGAATTCTGGTTTTGTGCTCTTCCCGGTCTTCCATACTATGTTATTCAAAACAACTTCAATGGCTCCTTCTTACCTGCAGGATCAAATGTGAACCCCTCTGTTTGGCTTTAAAGTCCTTTATAACCTAGGGTTCTCTCCCCTGTCCAAACTTTCCCAGTCTCCTTCTACCTTACTCTCCCTCTGCATATTCTGTGATCTACTTACCCTGGCTTCCTCCCTGTTTCTCACACATATTACTCTTTCTAGACTGAGCATTTTCACTTTGAGTATTTCATCTCTATGTTTGGAATTCTATCTTCCCATTTTACTGGCTTCCTTTAAATTTCAGCTAATGTCTCCCCTTCCTGAAGAGGCCTTTTCCAGTCTTGATGTCATCCATCTGAGACTTCCACTAATTTATCCTGTATGTATCTTGTTTGTACATAATTGGATGCATGATATTTCTGATTAAACTATGAGCCTCTTGAGAGGATGATTTTATTTTTTGTTTATTTTTTGCCTTTCTTTGTTTTTTGTCACTTATGGTGCCTGGCATATAATAATCCTTAATAAATACTATTTCCTTAACTTATGTAATGATATTTGTATAAAGTCTAAGATGCCAATTTAGCATTGTAGGCTCTTCATGATCTGGTCTGACCTCAACTTATCTCATTTTATTTCTCATTGGTCCTTAAGATATACTTTATTCTCTAGTTGAGCCTTCCTCTTTAATGCCTCATATAGACATAGAGCCCCAAGTAAAACTGAAATATCAGAAATTTGCTTAAGGGAACCAAAATTTAATGAATCAATAAACATCTATTAAGTACCTACTATATTCCAGGCACTATGCAAAGCTCTAGGGATACAAAAAGAGACAAAAGATAGTCCCTGCCCTCAATGACTTTATAATCTAATGGAGGAGACAACAAAAAAACAATATATACAACAAGTCACATACATGATAAATAAGAAATAATGAAAAGAGGAAAGATACTAGAATTAAATAGAGTTGAGAAAGGTTTCCTGTTGAAGATGTGATTTTAATTGAGACAAAGAAAGCCAGTAGGTAGATAAGAGAAGGGAGAACGTTCCAGAAAATCAAAGTGGTTTCAATAAAAGGTAAAAATTTGTGCTAAAGTCTAAAGGACTTTTTACTCTGTACACAAGCAGCAGGAAAATGTTTCTTCCAGTTCTCATGTAAATCACAGTCTATGGAAAATGGGGGCAGGTTCAAGGAGGGAAAGTGCTGTCAGGTCATGGCTATACAGAAATAACTTGTATATTTTCTTATTAGTTTATGTGACTAAATCATCTCTCCAACAATATTATAAACTTCTTAAAGACCTGGCTATGTACATTTTTGCATTTCTC
The DNA here is from genome assembly GCF_028372415.1 of Notamacropus eugenii. Taxonomy (NCBI): domain Eukaryota; kingdom Metazoa; phylum Chordata; class Mammalia; order Diprotodontia; family Macropodidae; genus Notamacropus; species Notamacropus eugenii. The sequence continues at coordinate 45,730,022 of NC_092878.1, read as the reverse complement.
CCAGTGTGTTGTATAGGTTTAACAGGTACTCAAAAATACTGGTCAATTTAGTGATTGCTGAATTGTATTACTATTTTTTGCAATGTCCTTTGAGGATTGACGTTCATGGAAAAAACATTCAGTACTCAGGAAAAATATATTTTTTCTCAGCCAAATATGATTTGATGATTCAATGCTTTTGCGTGGTTTAAATGAATCATTTTTGAAGGTTACTGCTGCTGCCAATAAGGAAAAGTTAAAATGATTCCTGAAGAACTTGTTGTTAGAACGTGAAGAACTTTGCCTTGTACACAACAGTTCTTCAATAAATATTAGTTGGTTGATCTTGTAGATGGACTAAACAGATGGGCCTAAGTAAAAAGCAGCCCAAGTTCTTTTACTTGGATTTGATACTATTAAAATGATCTTGGAAAGATAATGATGTCTTACAGGGCATCAACTATACCTGCAAAAAACAGATAGGAACAAAGTCTGGCTCTTAACAAATGGATTTTTTTGTGGTAGGACAAATGATGTCCATCTACAACTAAGAGATAGCAATATCTGTAGTGGAGAAACAATAAAGGCATTTCCAGTAACATCAGGAGTAAAGCAAGAATATTCATTATTGCTACTATTATTTCATATAATTTTAGGAATGATTGCAATAGCATTAAGAAAAGATGATGAGAACATAATCACAGGCCATGAGGAAACAAAATTATCACCCATTTGCAGATAATATGGTTTACTTAGAGGACCCTCTAAAACAGGGGTGGGGAACCTGTTGCTTTGAGGCTACATGTGGCTGCCTAGGTTCTTTTGACTGAACCAGAGTTTTACAGAACAAATGCTATTATTAAAAGAATTTGTTTTGTGAAATTTGGATTCAGTCAAAAGGCTGAGGACCTAGAGGGCCACATGTGGCCTTTGAGGCCTTAGGTTTCCTACCCCTCTATAGTGCCAACACAATTTTCACAGCACCCACAGCAGCTATGAATATGCCAGAGTAATTTTGAATCACAAAATATAGCAAATTCTCCACATGGAACACAGAACCAAAATATTTATTTAAATAGCAGAAAGTCATATCCCAATGCCAGAAAGCCAAATCCATAATAGCAACAAAGAAATCTATACACAGTAACAATGCAGGGGGTGCCACCATCCCCAAGCCACCTCCTTGGTGGGGCCTTCCCACAAAGGAACACTCACAGCTCACTGCCTGCTTCCTCTCTCTCCCTCACTTCTAATTGCTGTGTCCAACTTCCACTCAGCTCTGCTTTGCTCCTTCCTGCTCCACCCATTTGGCAAGCTCCTCCTACCACAGACTCATGTGACTTCCATATGATTCGAGTAGGTCACATGAGTCTATTAATGGATGGAAAAGATCTTTCCATTAAGCAAAAATACATTAACAATACACCTTATTCTAAAGTAAGTTAGATATCAATTGAAATAATAACTTTAATAAAGTAATGTATATAAAAGTCCCCACAGAATCATTGGCATTTTTGTATATTACCAACACAATCTTAGTAGGAAGACACAGAAAGAAAAAGTCTGTTCAAAATATAGAATGTATAAAACAGCTGGACGTCTAGCTTCCAAGACATACATACTAATTGTATGAAAAGAATTATAAAACACTCTTTATAGGAATAAAGTCAGACCTAAATGTTTGTAAAGATATTAACTATTCATGGTTGCACAATGCCAATATAATGAAAATGGGGATATTACCTAGTTTTTAAGTCCAGTTCCATATTAATCAGACTACTCAAGGATTACCTTGTAGAACAAGAAAAAAAAATTAATCTGGAGCAAGAAGAGGTCAAGAATCTCAAAGGAAAAAATGGAAAAAGTGGAGGAGAGAGGGCTTAGTAGCACCAATTCTCAAAGTGTGCTACAAAGCGGTAATCATCAAAACAATTTGATTCTGGTTTAAAAACAGAAAAGTTGACCAACAGAACATATTAAATAGACAAGTCCCAGAAGAAAGTGATCACAGTAGCATGGTAAACCCAAGGTAAGAGGTAAAGAGACACTTCTTGACAAAAACCTCTGTGAAAGCTGGATAAGAGTCTAGCAAAAGTTCAGTTTAGGCTAATATCTCACACCACCATCACAGTAAACTTCAGACAAATATGAGACCAAGATGTAAAAGGTCACATAAAAAACAAATTAGAGAAATAAGGAAGGAGATACCTTGGTATTGGTAGAAAAAGAGCACTTGGCCAATCAGGGGTACAGAAAGAAAATTAATAATTTTGGTTACATAAACTTGAAAAAAAAATTTTACATAAACAAAATTAATGCAGTTTGAATTAAAACAACAGGGAACCAGGAAAACACTATGACTACAGTACTATAACACAAAACATTTTTAAAAAGTTAAAAACTACAGTCAACACAATGACTAGTCATGACCCCAAATAACTGATGATGAATTCATGTTGCCCACATTTTGGCACAAAAGTTACGAATAAAAGGCACAGAAAGAGACATAATTTTGGAAAGCCATTGTGTGCAGTTTTTTTTTTTTTTGCATGGTTATTACTGCTTTTCTTTTTTCCCCTGAAAGGGTTTTCTTTTTTGTTTGTTTGTTTTTCTGGAGGGACTGTTGGGAAAAGGAAGTAGTGACAATGAAAAAAGCAATGTTAGCCTCTAGTGACAATTATGATTAGGATGTTCTTGTCAGAAGACCACTTAGTGAGTTTCCTGGAAGGTCTCTCAAGGAAAACCCTGACAGAGGACAAAAAAAAAAAAATTAGAAACCTCTTTCCTCATAGCCAGGCCAATTGTGTATGAAGATAGTGCCCACCTTTCTGAAATGCTAGCATATACTTGATATTCATTAGTGTTTATGTATGGACAGAGGCAATTTGAAAAAAGTTTCCTATTTCATATCTCTCTGTATTCTATGTTACAACTTTTAGTTCCCAATTGACAACTGGGTAGATTGGTCAGTTTTCCCACATTTCCAGCACAGTATTTTCCTCACCATTTGCATGATATGCTGTTAGGCAGTTGGTGACCCTGCAGTATCTACAAGAATGTAGGTAATTTTCAAACATAACTTCATTCGTAGTCATAGCAGAGTAGCATTTTGTAGAGGAAAGAGCGCTAGAATCAGCAGAAATGGATTTGAATCTCAACTCTACTACTTACTACTAATGTGAATGCACCTTTCTGGTCCTTGGTTCACTGAGAGGTTCAGTTGAGATTCATTTATTTATTCAGCATTCAACAAGCAATTTATTAGATTGCCTACTATGTGTGAGGAACTATGCTAAGTGCAGAGGCTACAAAGACAAAATGAAAACAGGGCATTAGGACACTGTGGAAAGGGCACCAACTCTGATGTCAAAGGGCTTGAGTTCAAATCTTGCCTCAGCTACTGTTTCACCTTGATCCTTGCAGTGTCTCAGTTTCAGCTAACCAATGGGTTGGAGCTAGTGTTTTATGAGATGACTTGCAATTCAAGATCTGTGATTCTTCTCCTTTAAGGAACTTATGTTTTATTGCAGATCACTAAGGTACCTTCTAAAAGTCTTAGTTATTTAAAGTTCTCTCTAGCACTAAATTCTATGATGTTGCTTCTTGCATCTAGATGGCACAATGGCCTTTCTCCATCTCTTACATCCCAACTAGTCTTTCCAGGGTGTGTGTCCTTCTGAAGCTTTGCCAGATCTCCTTTGGGGATCTACACGACTTAAAAGCTAACTTGTTGGGCTCAGTCAGGAAAACTTGAGTTCAAATCTTGTCTTGGACAATTACTGACTGTATGGCTGTGGGCGAGTCATTTAATATTTCTCAACCTCAGTTTCTTTTGCTCAATGAGGGAGTTATACGTAGTAGCTTCTGAGGTCCTTTTCAGCTATAAGTCTATGATGATTTTAAAATACTGGAAATCCACCCTGATCCTTATTCATATCAAGATCCACAGATTCAGGGGTAGAAAACTAGACCAGCCTAGGAATGAGCTGAGGGAGTGTTTTGTTGTGCTTCATTCTAGAATCAAAGAATTTCAGGATCAAAAGTTTTCTTAGAGAGCAGCTAACTCAGTCCTTTCATTTTTACCTTTATATCACCAGAATTTATCTCAGTGACTGAAACATAGTAGGTGCTTCAAAACTTTTTTGCTGAATTGAATTCTACAGATTTGGGAAATGTAGGCCTACAGAAGTTAAAGAGCATGCTTATCTTCATGTAACTAATGGCAGAACTGGGGTATAAAGTTAGATGATCTGATTCCCATTGAAGCACAGGTTCTATTATATAATGGTGTCTCCTACATTTAATTTAATCTAGAGCACTGGTCTTCAAAGTGACACTGCAAACCCATAATGTAAAATGTTTCTTTGGGCAGTATGGGAAGAAAATAATAGAACTTTCCATTCTATCTTTAAAAAAAAAAAGAATAAAATTAAGTTTTACTGTAGTTTAATGTATAAATTTGTATTGTTGCCCTCAATTTGTTCTGTATGTCATATGGAATAAATGAGGTATCTTGAGGAAACAGTGGGAATGCTGCAATGAGATGGGTTTGGCCATGGTGCCCTCACTTATTCAATCACTTTCATCATATTGGGACATATTCACCATGTGTACCTGGTTAAGTAGATTTACAAATTGCATTATTTAGATTTCACTAAGGTTATCCTCACAAAATAGATAAGTGGCTTAAAGTATTCCTGCAAAGAAACAACAGGTTGGAGATCTTACTAATGATAAAGGAACATGCAAACCATAAGAAAATGGCAGAGCCAACTCATCCTCCTCAGATGATCTCTATTCATCAGCAAAATAACACTACAGGAGCAACGTCTATCTAATCATAGCTGACAAGGAGTCAATCAAAAAAAAAAACCCAACTTATAAGACCACCACTTGAAACACAGATTATATCCACCATCATTAACAATGAGCTTGACCTTAGGCTATGTTGTACTTTGAGATATTTATTAGCTAATGACAGTATGACGGTATGAAGTCTACATAATTAACAAACCATTTAAAAACTAAGTTTTTGCTGCCAAAAAACAATATAAATATGTTACTTTAAAAAAAGACTCATATCTGCATATTTTAAAAACATGAAAATAAAGTTTTATAACCTGCTTAAAAATCTTGCAAATGGAGAGTTTCAAGGGTTTTAAGACTATTGTTGAAAATATCAAAATGCAATGCCTTCTGATTAATTGCAAGAAAAACTGATTGACAGTAAGCAAGATGGAAATTGACTAGCTCAATGTCATCAAAAACCTTTGCATAATGGGTAGCTGGAATTGACCAAAAAGTGCATACTATGCTTTAGTTAAATGTAACCAAGAATGCATTTCTTTCATTTGGATCTCCTTAATTTTGGGAATTTTTTTTTTTTAGCTATGACAACTATTAACATTACTTAAAAAACAAGCTGAACTTAGAACCAGACCTTTGAATTCTTGCATTACCTATGATTAAAACAAGATTTTTTAAAATAATAAAGCACAGGCAATCATATTAATATTAGAGAAATACTCTATGTATTATTAAAATTATTTATTGAGAGTAAAACATTTTTGTACTGCAAATAAACAAATTTTTAAAACACCACATATTTTCTCTATCTTAACCTCTTCAAATAACTCTTTTGTTTGTTTTATAATGAAAATAATATATATTAGTACAGTAGAGTAGAGGAGTATTGGTTTGTAATTTAATTTGTTTAGGGAATTTTTCATGAAAAAATCCTTTCTACCAATGTAGACTATACTTGTCCTACAATTTATCATTTTAGGGAGTTAAATGGATGGGGAGTACAGAGGTCAGGAGAAGGGGAGTTGGACTCAGAGGTTAAGTGACTTTTCTATGCTAACACAGCCAGTGTGGGAAAGGCAGGAGTCAGGAGGTAATATTACATTATTTTTTTGAATTCCTTTCAGTCATGTTTGACTATTTGTGACCCCATTTGGGGTTTTATTGGTAAAGGTAACGGAATGGTTTTTTATTTCCTTCTCCAACCCATTTCCTAGATGAAGAAACTGAGACAAATAGGGTTAAGTGACTTGCCCAGGACCACACAGCTAGCAGACATCTGAAGCCAAATTTGAACTCGAATTTTTCTGACTCCAGGCCTGGCACTCTATCTACCACATACCTAACTAGCATCATATATGTATGTATACACACAATACATATATTCTCATATACATTATATATATGTAGTATCATATTATATTTATATATACATATATAATAAGAAAATGAATGAATATTCATATATTGGCAATATTTTTTTTAATAGCTATTCATGATCAAAATAGTTTGACTCTAGGGGCAGGATGGCATTAAATGTTACACTTAAGAGTCAGGAATAATTGGATTGAAATACTACCTCAAATACTACTAGCTGTGTGACCAAGGGCAGGTCACTTAACTTTTCTGAATTTATGTCATTATCTATAAAGTGGATATATTACTACTTCTAATACCAAAGGTGCATGGGACAGTGCGTAGGCCACAGGACTTGAATTCAGGAAGACCTTGGCCTCAGACACATACCAGCTGTATGACCCGAGGCAAGTCACTTACCTGTAAAAAAGGGAGGTTGAAATAGATGGCTTCTAAGATCTCTCCAAGACCCAGATCTATGACCCGATGATCCTCCAGCTTCACAGTTGTAGTTCTGAGGCCCCAAAGAAATGCTTTGAAAACTTTAAAGGGCTATATCAATATCCCTGATTATTATCTTGGAAAACTATGTTAGTATTTCTATATTGGGTTGGCTGCTCATGTTGAGACTCTTCCAGCCACCTTGTCTCCTTTCCTTCCTTTGTATGGCGCCTTGTCAGTGTGAGAATGTCATTCCTCCCACACTGAGAGAAGTGAGATCTCTGGTATACTCCATCTGCTTACGAACCTCTGTGAGCTGAAATTCCCTACCCCCAAAAGGTTTACACAAGCCCCCTGTGAACCCAAACCACTATGTTTTGCTCAGCTCTAATAAACACAGAAAAAGTATCCGAGCATTTGAACTTTTAATAACATATTTATCCCAACACATGAGGCTACTCATCACTCGTGTATGTGTAATTCGTAATTGCAGAAAGCAGAAAACAAACAGCTCTCGATCAGAAAAAGCTCTGGATCCCATGGGGCACTAATCATCTACCAAAAATAGAGATGGTTGGGGAAAAAATAACTTATAATTGCATTGGCAATCCACTATTAAAATGTAATTTCATGTTGTTTTCATTTTCAGCAAATAAATAATAAAAAACTGATTTGAAAAATTGCTCATAGCATGCACTCAGTCAACAGCAGCTTCACCATAAAACCTAGCAAGTAAGAGTATGTACGTGCTTTCCTAGGTGTCTCTAAAGGAACTCCTGGAACCTTTTCTCTGTGAATTCTTTGGTGCAGTGAATGGATGGATGGATGTGAGGTTGGGGACACCTGATATTGAATCCTGCTTTAGTCACTTACTAGCTGGGTAACCTTGACATATCTCAGCCTATTTTCTCATGTATGAAATGATGCAAATAATAGTAACTACCCCACTGAGGTCTTGTGAGGATTCAATGAAAAATAGACATAAAGTGCTTTGTAGACCTCAAAGTATTCCATACATATTAACTCCTTCATCTTCATATTATGATGATGATAATGATTAGAGGTAGCATGGCACCATAGAGACATGACCTTAGATCCATTAAGAATTGGTTTGATGTCCCTTTCCTGGCTCTGTGACCCTGGGTAGGTCACTTAACATCTAGGTGACTCCAGATAACATAAGTTGCCTCATTTTAACCTGCTTCGGTAAAGAGAGTTTTGTTATTCTGGAAATTCTTTCTATCAATGAAATCTTTGGTCTAGTCTTTAACTCTATCCTAACTTAACATATATCCCAAGTCCTGGGAAGCACTCAAAACTGTTTCTCCCCTGTGTTCTGGGGTCTGTATTCATATGGAAAAAATAATCATTACAGGGATTACAGTGTAGCACTTGGGTTATCCAGTAGTTGGTTCCCATTTTTGCCACATGAATGGGAACCAAACTCCTTTTCCAGGTTTAGTGTCTGATGGTATTCTTTATACCACTTCCTATATGCAAGTCATTGTTTGTAATGTGCTGCAGTATACTTCAATCAACCACGGATTATTCTATTTTTCTTGCAATTACTTATAAATTTAATTCTTCAAAAATCAGAGGGTTTCATAGTTTAGAATTATGGATTTAAAAAATGAATCCTAATGACCTTCCTCAAACAAAGTCTTTCAGACCACACATAGAAGATTTTATAACAGAGAAAATGATGGATACAACTTTGTTCAATATTCTGTTAAAATTAACATCAAATGAGGTATAAAGCAGATACACGCTCACCTAAAGTGTTTAATGAAATGGAAGATATTCAGTAATAGAGGAATGTTTTCCCTCATGTATCTTTAAACAAAGTGTTGTATATGAGAAAATGAAGTGGGAAAATTAAATTTAACAGTATTAATGTATCATAAGGGCAGCTAAGTGGTGCAGTGGATAGGGTACCAGGTCTGAAGTCAGGAAGACTAATTTTCCTGAGTTCAAATATGACCTCAGGCACTTTACTAACTGTGGGACTCTTGGCAAGTCACTTAACTCTGTTTGCCTCAGTCTCCTCATCTGTAAAATGAACTAAAGAAGATAATAGCAAACCACTCTAGTATCTTTGCCAAGAAAACCGCAAACAGAGTCACTAAAAGTTGGACATGACTGAAAAACAACTGAACAATAGTTTAGTATATAATATGATATGTATGTATGGATCTATATATGTATATAGTTGCATGGAATACTGAACCTCCACCAGGGTGATAGCTATGTTAGTGGAAAAAGGGGAACATAGAGACATAGTATGGAGTTGAGGATGCCACTGAGGGTGTGAGCCTGAACGACTTAGAGGGCTGCCATTTGCAGAAATAGGAAACTTAGGGAGAGAAGAAAGGTTTGAACAGAGAAGATAATGGGTTCTTATTTTGGACATGTTGAGTTTGAGATGTCTATGAGACTTCCAGTTCAAGATGTCCAGTAATTGGTGATATGAGACTGGAGATCAGCCAGAGGGGTTAGAACTGGATATGTACCTCTGGCAATCATCTATTTAACACTGATAGTATATGTGCATATACTGCATAGATGTATATGTGCAAGCAATTTCTTTTGGTGTGGTATAGCAGAAAGAAGTCTTGAGTTTAAAAGCTAGTGATTTACTACCTGTGTGTCCTTGAACATTACGTCACCATTCAACCTCAGTTTTATCATTGATAAATGAAAAGGTTGGACTAAATAGTCCCTTATGTCCTTTTCTGCTTTAAAAAAATGATTTTGGATATCTTTTCCTCAGTTTCCTTCCATTTTCTGGTGTTCCCTGAAACCTAGCTTTCTTACGAAGACACCACATTCCTTAGCACTCACTCTAAGGAGTGTGTCTGTGCCTGACACATAGGGTCAAGAGGTGAAACTGATTTATCCCTGTCCTCTCCTGCCACCATCACTCAACAATCACTTCTTCTCTTGTAAAGTCCACTCAAGTTTGTCTAAATCCTTATTAGTCTCACCTTCATACCTCTAGGTCACTCTCCTTCCTCCTCAATAAGTATAGTACCTGAGAGTCATTTTTTTTTTCCACTCTAGGAAGCGAGGCACCTAGGTGGTATAATGTGTAGAGTACTTAGCCTGGAGGCAGGAAGACTTGAATTTAAATTTGGCCTTAGATACCTATGAGCTGTGTGACCCTGGGCATGTCATTTAACCATTGCCTGCCTCAGTTTTCTGAATAGTAAAATGGGAATAATAATAACTCCTCCCTCCCATGTTTTTGTGAGGATAAAAATGAGATAATATTTGTAATGTACTTAACATAGTGCCCGGCACATAGCAGGTACTATGTAAGTGCTAGCTATCATTATTATTAATATCTTTGTCCCCTCTGGAAACTCTGGCCAGTCAGTTCCTTCGCCTCCTCAGTTCCCATTACTTCAATCTCTAATATGCTTCAAACATTTAAATCTCTCTCTCCCTTGCCATCCGCATCTCAAAAGAAAAGCATGTATTTTGTATCCTTAATGCTGTTTCAGATTCTAATTCTGCTAAAAATTGTTCTTCTGAAAACAAAATAGCCAAACATTTTCTAGCTATGGTTAAATACAATTACCCTCTTCTTCTAATACTAATCCTTGAATTATCTTGAGTGTGGATACATTGGTCTGATTTGCTTTTTGGTCTGTAGGATATTGACTTCTGGAGAATTCTGGTCTTTAAACTGGTGGAAATTTGTTATTAACTGCAGGGCATGGTGGAAAGAGTAGTGACTGTAAAGCATTGACCTTTATTGATGAGTCATTAATGATCTTTGTGTGACTTTTATGTCCAACTATCCACTAGGCTTAAGCACTGGGAAATAAAGTGATCACCATGATATTTTTGATGAGTTTATAGGGATACATCAGTCAGCTTACAGATAGAATAAATAGAGTGGGTTCCTCACTGGGCTCCTGCTGGGGGCAGTGCAAATCTAACATTGCTGGGGACAGTGAGTATTTTGTATAATATGTTACCTTTTAAAATAGAGTGGTCCGAACTGGCTCACTCAAAATATGTTGGTAAATAAAGTCTCAAGTCTACATAACTTTCAGTGTCATCTGGCAGCTGTCAGGAATTGTCACCCGAGTTGATTTCTTCCTTTTGCCTCCATGGGACCACTAGCACAGCAGTAAGAAAGGTCTTTTTCTTCCCTCTTCCCTTTCCACCCCTCTTTGAATCTACAAAGCTTCACTGGAGAGTACATCTGCTGGTGCCAGAGGCTGCGTTCCCTGCCATAAAGTAAAATCACATTTAGAATAACCTCTTGTAAAAAGATAGGCACTGTAATTCACAGTTAATGGACCTTCTAATTGGTTCAACTATTCTCAAAAGTAACTGAGATAAGCTGAGTTAAGAAAACGTTGATATTTCTTTGAGCCACAGACCTCTCTGATGTCACATCTGTCTCTGACCGAGGAGGTCAAAGATAGAAAGAAAGATCTCATATAAGCTAAAATGTTTATAACATCACTTTTAGGAAGCACAATAGATGCTCATCAGTTAGGAAATAGCTAAACAAATTGGGCTACATGAATGTCATGGAATGTTACCGCACTGCAAGAAATGAAGACTGGGAAAATACAGAGAACCATAGGAAATCATATAAACTGATACAAAGTGAAATAAACAGACCCAGATAAATAATAAGTTTTGTATGTGTGTGTATTATATTAAATTATAATGATTAAACTTTGATGCTGAGAATGCTTTCTCCTTCTTTCTTTGCAGGGGTGGGGTACAATAGGTATAACATCACATTTCAAATGACTTTTTGTTTCTCTTTTTTCTTGGTTATAATAGACAACTCTCATTGGTGGTTAAAAGTCATAAAAACAAGATATCAATAAAAAGTTTAACAATAGAATAAGAGCTTACTCTTGTATACAACCAAAGTCCTTGGAAAGTGGTAGGTAAATTAGCACAGACACCCAATTAAGCTGTACCAAAACACACCCCAGCTGATTTCTAGCCGGGTTAAGCAGTTTGGACTCTTGAAAAGTCATACGAGTTTGATTCAGTTCAACAAACATTTTATTAAGTGTATATTATGTCCCAAGCATTCTGTGAGACATGGTAAAATACAAAGATGTACAAGACATCGTTTCTCTATAAGGGGAGAGGGAAAGACAGGAGAGAACTATTGTCCTTTTCCAGAATAAACCTTCATCCTTCATCTGGGAAACTTCCTAACTAATGGCATTTCCACAGAAATGGGGAATGCTCACGTATGTTTTGGGGGAGATTGTGATTTAAAATTAAACTCATTAGGCAAATAAGGCCCTATTGATAGTGGAATGGAAAGAACACTCAATCAGAAGCCAGAAGACTTGGGTTCCACCATCTCATCAAGCATGAAATGTTGGGCAAGTTTCAACCACTTGTAGTCTCAGTTTCCTCATCAATAAAATGGCAATGATAATAAACCTCCTATCCCATGCCAGTGAACCAATTTCATACTTTTGGGTCATCTTAGGATTTTTGGTCACCTTTGCCCTTCATATCCATTCTGTTGTCCGGTAATTTCAATTCAAATCTGTCCCATTTGTCCCCTTCTCTCCACTAGAATGACCACCATTCTTCTTCAGGTTCTCTGAACACGTGCCTGAAAACAGGTTCCTTAATTGTTCTTTTTCCTTTCAGTCTCTCTGACTTCCTATCCATCTTTTACCTGGTTTTGATAATAAGGGATGAAGTTATTCCCCTTCTCACAAATCTTTTAGCTTGGCATTTAAAGTCCTTCACAATCTACCTTCAACTTACCTTTTCACATGGACTTAGACTCATTCACACAGACTATGTTTCAGCTCCTTGAAACTGACAAACCTTCTCTTGCCTCCCAAGCATTCCTGTAAGTCATTCCCATACCTGAACTACATTTCCTTCTCAACCATCCTCTGAATGCTTATGAGGCTTGGAGCTGTAATTAAGAATTTTGGACCATAAGGCAAGTTGAGGAAGTTATATGGAGAACTGGGAGTGGGAGGAATTCTTGCTTTGAGTATGCCAGGAAATAGCATGGTCTTGAACATAGTAGATGCTTAATAAGTATTTGTTGAATTCTTTTCCTCCAGCTACCACTCACATTAATAATAACTCACATCTTTCCATAGCTTTGAAGGTTTATTAAGCACTTTCCTCACAACAATCCTATAAGGTAGCTAGTGCAAGTATTGAAATTCCCATTTTACAGGTGAGAAAATTGAGACTCAAAGACTTGCCTGGAGCAACCAAAGTTTCACTAGCTAATAAATAGCAAAGCAGGAATTTCAGCTTACCTCTCCAGACTCTAAATCCAGGACTTTCCCCACTACAAGTTTTCTATACCCCATGCATTTTAAGAACAGATTCTTGCCAAGTGTAGTGGTGCACAACTATAAGCCCTGCTGCTGGAGTAGGTTGAGGCTGGTGAATCACTTGAGCTCAGGAGGTGTGAGTTACAGTAGGGCAACAGAGGCAGCTGGTGGTGCAGTGGATAGAGATCTAGGCTTGGGGTCAGGAACACCTGAGTTTGAAACTAGTCTCATGTATGACTGTATGAGTCTGAGCAACTCACTTAGCTTCTGTTTGCTTTGTATCCTCACCTGTAAAATAGGCGTATCAATAGCACCTCCCTCATAGAGTTGTTCTGAACATCAAATAAAATAATACTTGTTTAAAAAAATAAGCACTTAGCACAGCACATGGCGTACATAGGTACTAATTCCTCCTCCTCCCTAAATAAAGCCCATCAAGTGTCTCCACTAAGTCTGGAACCAATGTGGCGAGACACCCAGGAACAGGAAACCTATAGAAGAGGTGAACTAGCCCAGGTCAGAAAAATGAAGCAGGTCATAGCTTTTGTGGTCAGCAATATTGGAACCAGCCTGTGAGTGACTACTATATTTTCACGGAGGGTGACATAGAAAGAACTAGTCTCGAAAAGAAAAGAGGACTAGATTCTTAAAACTTCAATTAGACGAATTGTTGTAGCATTGGATCCTTGACCTTTTAGGTCTTTAGAGAATGACCCCAAAGTAAATCTATGATTCCCTGAAACAGGATTTTATTAGAAAAGTAGGAGACCAAAAAAAAGCCAGCCTAGAAATTGGCATACAGGTGTCTTGTGCTCCTAGAAACTCGCTCCTCCCTTTCCAGCTGCATTCTACACCTGCAGGAATCTCTGGGTGGTCTTGCTGGGTAACATTTTGTATAGAGCTTTACATCAAATTAGCCTGGAGGTGAGTAAGATTTTGAATGGATAGGAATTTCACCAATCAGTAAGTAGTCCAATGCTAACAGCCCCACACCTGCTGCTGCTTATGGTGTGTAATGTTTCTAGTCTACTTTTTTTTTTTTTTAATCTTTGGGGGTTTTGTGGTTTTTAGCTTTGTAATTTCTTTTCCCTTAAGCATACACTAATGGATTTTAAAGGGGACAAATAAATAAATAAAGAAAAGCTTCCCTCCCCAGCCACACCCTCCACTCCTACTAGAAGGCAGTGAGCTCCTTTAGCAACCTGGAAAACTCTGTTTTGTTGGAGCAGGTTTTAGTCTGTAAGAATTTCTGGGATTTCTTTTTTTAACTCTTTGGTTTATGTCGCCCGGTGGCTGCCAAGGCTTTCTGCTTCCTACATGCTCCCAAACCCAGAATAAACTTGGATGAAAGTTGCAAGTTTCATGTCGCGTTTATCAAATCCATTGCTAGACTGCCAAGTGTTCAGACCTTGAGAATTTGATGATTTGCAGTTAACATTTCCTTGACGTGCCATTTTTAGGTTACTGCACTCTAATCTCCAAAAAAGAGTGAAGAGGGATCTCTTATTTTTCTTGGGGGAAGAAGATTTAAATTTTCATTGCTTATTTTAATAAATGAAGAGACAGCTTGGCTTGCTGGGTAGAGAGCTGGCCTTGGAGTCAGAAAGACCTGGCTTTAAGTCCTCTCTCTGACAGTTAGTTACTAGCTGTGTGACTCTGGCCAAGTCAGTTAGCCTCTCCATGCCACAAGCAACTCTTTCAGACTTTATAATTTGCATCAGAGAAGAGAATTTCCATACCAGTGAGTTCCCTAAACATTTAAAATAACAGATCCCAGAACAATAAATGTAGCAAAAATATGATAAATACCCTTTGAGCACATTATACTACGACTAGGTTTATACACTAAAGAGATCAAATAAAAAAGGAAAGGATCTTTGGTGTACGAAAATATTCATAGAAAGTTTTGGATTTTTTGATGGTAACCAAAAATTGGAAACTAAGGAACTGTCCTCAATGGAGAAATGAATGGTTAAACAAATTATGGTATATTAATTTAATGGAATAATATTGTGCCATATGAAATAACAAAATGAAATTACAGTTTCCAAGGCAACTGGGAAGACTCCTATGAACTGATGCACGGTGAAGTGAACAGAACTAGGAAAACAACTTACACCATGACGTCAACATTATGGAAAAAAGCAGCTTTAAAACATTTTAGAACTTGTTCTGAATTCAGTGATAAACCAACATGCCAGAAGACTGAAGATGAGAATTGGCTACTCACCTCCTGCCAGAAGTGATCAACTTAAAATACACAGAAAAACATCCAGTTCCAGGCATGGCCAATAAAGGAATTTGTTTTGATGCAATATTCTCTATTCATATTTATGATAAGAGTTCTGTTTTTCAGATTTTTGTTTTAATTGTTGTTCAGTTGGTGGGGAAGGGAAGTGGGAAGGAGACCTTATAAAAACATGTAAAATAAATAGAAGGAGAAAGTGACAGATGTTGAAAGGGATATGAAAAAAATTGGGACACTAATTCATTTTTGGTGGAATCCAACTTTTTAGGGGAGCAATCTGAAATTATGCCCAAAGTATTATTAAACTACCTGTACCCATTGACCCAGCAATACCACCACTACTTGATGTATTTCCAAAGATAACTAGAGAAAACGGAAAAGAATCTACATGTTCTAGAATGTTTATAGGCGATTTCTTTGTGGTAGCAAAGAACTGGAAATTGCAGGGATGCTTATCAATTGGGAAATGGCTGAACAAGTTGTGACATATGATTGTGATGGAATAATACTATGCTATAAAAATAATGATATCAGTGATTTAAAAAAATATGGAAAGATTTGCAGGAAATAATGAAGAACAAAATGAGCAAAACCCAGAGAACACTGTATATAGTAACAACAATCTTGTTTTAAGAATTACTTTGAGCAAATAAGTTTTTGACTATTATAGATATCCAAATAGATACAAAGGCCATATGAAGAAAGATTCTATCTTCATCCAGAGAAATAACTGATAGAAATACATACAGAATAATTTCACACACCCCCCCCCCCCATTTGTGTCTAATGGTAGACATCTCTAGGGCAGGGGGTGGAGAGAGAAGAAAAAAATTTATATGATAATTTTGTTGTATATTTGAAAGTAATAGCAAGTTGTACATAGCAGATTTACAGTTTCATATGTAATTGTCTTTTCTGTACTATGTTAAGGAAATGCTTGCTTTATTCCATAAATGAAAAATAAAATTTTTAAGAAGAAAAAATACCTAAGATTTTTTAAAATATATAAATACAATATAATTTTATGAGAGGAAGACCTGGTTCAAGTCTTTCCTTGATATGCTCAGGTAAATCACTTAAACTTTCCGTGCTTTACACAACTCTCTAAGGTTAACTATCACTTTAAGTTTATATGTAGATTTACAACCCAAGGAACATCTTGGACTCATCAGACTCTGTAACAACCCTCTCCTTGCCCTATCAAATTAGTTGCCAAGTAATGTCAATTTTACTTCTGTAATCTTTCTAGGATGAGCCCCCACCCTTCTTTGACACTGGCACCACCTTGGTTTAGGTTACCACCTCATGCCTGGACTGTTGCCATAGACTTCTGATTGGTGTTCCTTTCTCAAGTGTCTCCCCATTCTATTCTGTCTTCCACTCACCTGTCAAATTGATCTTCCTAAAATGCCTATGTGGCTATGTTACTTCCCACCTCCCCTTCAATAAACTCCAGTGGCTCCCTCTCATCTCCAAGATCAAATGTAAAAATCCTTGGTCTTTTACATAATTTTATAGTTTGGTCTTTATATCACCCCAGCCTTCTTCCCCCATTTTCCTTTCCACATGTACTGTGATCTGGTGACAGTTCCCTCTATGTTCCTTGCACAAGATGCTCTTCTCTCTCAATTACAGGCATTTTCAAGGGCTTTTCCCCCAATGCCTAGAACTCTCTCCCTCCTTACTTTTGCCTTCTGGATTCTTCAGCTTCCTTCAAGTCTCAACTAAAAGTCCCAGCTTCTACAAAAAGCATTTCCTGGTCCTCCTTTATCTTACTGCTTTCCATCTGGGATTATTTCTAGTTTATCCATTATATATCTTCTTTGTACATAGTTGCTGGCATGTTGTTTCTCCCACTACATTGTGAGTTCCTTGAGATACAGACTTTTTTTTTCTTCTCATCATCTCTGTGCCTGGCATATAATAGGTGTTTATTAAATGCTTGTTGATAACTAGAGATTGAAGAAAAGATGTTGACTCACACTGGTAAAGGGAATCTCCTCATATGAGAATTATCTAAATGAAAACACAGGTCTAGTCCCTATTCCTATTATATTATATCATGAAAAATTGATAATATAACCTTTTCTGTCTTACATAATTGTTCTAGGATTTTGCATCTTTACAAGTATCAGAGTGCTACTTTGATGATCCTTTCTTTTCTGTATGAAGTACCAAAGCTGTTGCCAAATTATTCTGGGAATCTACAAAGTCAATTTTCTCAAATCTCCTCCCAAGTAAAACAACATTCTGGGGTGAGATATTTTTGAATCATACCCATTGTACCAACACTTGATCCCTATCCCATTCTGCCTGTCTACCTGACATAGATCTTAAGGAATTTTCCTTAACGGGGTTCTCGTTATCAATAAAACCAGCAGATTAGTTGAAAATCAACCAATAGACAAAGCAATCTGCAAGGCCTCAAGTTAGGGACTAGGATAAGAAAACAAAATGAGCAAAAGAAACCAGTTCATTTCTTTAAGGAGTTTAGTATGGGGGTTTTCACATCTAAAATGATATATCCAACGAGATAATATTTGTAAAGCACTTAGAACAGCATCGGGCATATAATAATCACTTAATAACTGTTCCTCCCCCTGATCTAAAAAGACATATAAGGACAAAGTAATTTGAGGAAGGAGGAAGCGCTCTTAAGTGATAGGATCAAGAAGAGATTTCTGGAGGAGATGGTACATAGAGGGAGACGAAGTATAGTGAGAATACTATAAGCTAGGTGATGGGCACCAGCCTGCACAAAGTCAAGGAGGTAGAACATGACACTCTGAGTTAGGAAGCAATAAATAGGCAGTTTTGACTGAAATACTTGAAATTTAGGAAGGGGAAGAATATCATCTACCTAAGTAAGCTAGAACCAGACTATAATGTGCTTTAAATGCAGAACTTGGCAATTATTATTTTATTCTAGAGGTCATAGTTATTGTGTCATTTCAGTCGTGTCTGAGTCTTCATGGCCCCATTTGAGATTTTCTTGGCAAAACTACTGGACTGGTTTGCTCTTTCCTTCTCCAGCTCATGAGGCAAACAAGGTTAAGTGACTTACCCAGGGTCACACAGCTGGTGTCTGAAGTCACATTTCAACTCAGAAAGATGAGTCTTCCTGATTCCAAGACCAATGATCTAACCACTGCACCACCTCGCTGTCCCCTAGAGATCATAAGAGCCCATTAAATGGGGAATGAGGGGAATGACATGGTCAGATACGAGTCTCTTGTGACTATAGAGATAGCTTAGCCTTAGGACATCCTAAGCCTTACAATATCATTGTGCTACTAGCTAACTCTTCTGCCTCCCCCTCAGTTCATACAGGAGTACATAGTCACACTTTCCTTTTTATCTCTTGTGGCCCAGAACCTTTTTCTTGATTGAGGTGGGTGTGTTTTAAACTTCTTATTGAAGAGCCACAGAGGTATGTTTCAAGAGAGAATTTAGTTTTAAACTCTGACCTAAAGAGAGATAATTTAGGTTAGCAAACTAAAATGATAGGACATTTCTGAAAATGGCTATACCTTCTTTAAATTATTATATGCATTTTAACCCTAAATTTTGGACAGTATTAGGTAGATCTGATTTTTCTTCAGGTAAAGTCCAGTGCCTTAAGCTTAATACATGTTCCAAATACACTATTATTTTATTTACAATGTCCTTACCCAACAGGGGCATTTTCCCTACTTGATGGAAAAGGTTCTTTTTGTATACAAAGACTACATAATTATAGTTCGGGGGTTACTGTTATTTTAAGTTTAGTTATTTCTTTTAAAGACCGATCACCTTTTGCAGTGTATCTCATTCCATAACTGCATAATTTACACCCCAGCTAAAGGTTGACTTTCTAACTGAGCATGACTCAGGTCACGGAGAATGACTGCTTAGCATCTCAAAGAACTGGAAATCAGATTCCCCTTCAGGAAGAAGGAAACTTTTATTCTTTTCAAAATGGTGAACCAATTGCCTTCTCTGCCTCCAAATCTCCTTCTCAGCAAGGGGGTAGCCTGATGAACCATCAGCAAAATGTCAGCTCCTACTGAGAGAGACCAAGCCTGATTCACAGCTACAGTCACAGATACATTGAGACAGCAACAGGTATTTCTAAAGTCATCCTGTGATAAGTACGTATTTATTTAACTCTTGGGGACATCATAAAATGATCGTTGTAGTTTAGTGGTACTGGAGCATCCCAAATTACTACTAGCTTCCCTTTATCAACAATTTTGTTAATATAGCTTCATTAGGTTACCAGAGTTGGGCTTTCCTTGAAAAACAAAAAGTTTATTCACATTATTAGCAACATAAAACCATGCTGTATGCAGTGATATTTTGAGAGGCAGAAAGACCCAAGTCCAAATCCCACCTCTGACATATACTGGCTATTTCCAAACTGTGCACTTTGGTCACCCTCCTCCTCCCCCTCTCACTGAAGATCAGGTATTAAGATATAAAGATATCTTAGATATAAATGTCTGGAATCCTGGCCTTTTTCCTTTATCGGACCTGGAAAAAAGGTCACTATTCCACTTCTCAGCCATTTCCAAACCAAGCTAGGTATATGTACGTCTCTTCCCTTACCTAATTACAATGCTAACTCTCTTTTATATATGGTATTCCCTTATTAGAATATGAGCTCCTGGAGGTGATGGGATGTTTGGGTGCATGTGCTTGGGCCCCAATTCTAAAATCATATTTCTCTTTAAAAATCACATCTCTCTAGTCTCAAAACACTATCCCAGGCAGTTTCTCTCCAGTCCAAGGACACAGCCTGCCCCAGCAACAACCATTATCTCCCTTCCTGATATAGCAGCCAGCTGCACCTGTAGAATTTATTAGTCTGAACCAGTTGTGTACTGGTTGAACCGACTATGCAGTGGGTTATAACATTTACTACTCTTTGACCTATCATATGTATCCTAGACTTAGACATCTGTATAATTTTCTCTTACATTTTCTCAGTCAGCCCTGACCATTAGTTGACTTAGTGCCATTTCAGGCATAAAACCATACCTCCAGGTAGCCTACCCTTGAGCTATTTCCCAATGAACTCTGGGTAAAATACCTGCATAGTAGATAACAAAGTGCATGTTCCTTTAAGAACTGAGCACTCCTTAACTGCTCCCTAATCCCACTCTGAATCACTTAATTAGCATACTTGGCACATGTGATACTATAGAATATCCTATATAAACTTTATCTGTACCCTTCTGAGGTTGCAGTTTCCCTAAGAACTCTTGTCTGCTGAAGAGCATAGTAAATCTTTATCTTGACCGCAATAATGCTTGAGTCCATGAATTCTCCAAATGGCCCATGCAGGGAATTCTAGAGTTCCTGTATCCCCTCCCCTTTTCCAGCCCTCATCAGAGGGAGTATTTTTATCCTCAGAGTTTAGAGCAGTGTTTAACACACAGTAAGCACTGAATAAATGGTTTTCCATTTATTTATTCATTTATTATGTAACCCTACCCATTATTTAACTTCTATATGCTTCAGCCAACTCTTTACATTGTAAATAAGTTACAAGACCTGCCTTGCTGAGAGGGCACTGTCAACATCTAAAGGTGAAGGTTTATGCACCCACTCCTATAAAAGAAAAGTTCCTTAGTGTGAGTGGTCCTTCTTTTCTTGTATTGGTGATGAACCTGGTAAGGAACCCATATTTAGCTTTGATTTTTGTAGAAGAAGATAGCACTGGGCCTATAATGGAAGCTGTTCTATCTGTCTTGGCTTTGCAAAAACTTGTAGCTCAGTGGTACAACCTTTAAGAATTCAGCATCACTTCCAAGTCATCATGAACCATCATATAGTATGACTTCAGTGGACACTGTTATTTAGTACTATAGTTGTTCTATGTTTGCATTTTGATTTTAATCCGTAACTTTAAAGTCAAAAATTATTCTGTGAAAATGTTAAACAAATTAATTGATGGGGTACAGACTCTGGGAACCCCTTTGACCTCTCCATGAATCTTCCCACTTGATCTGGCATTCACCTGAGGCCATAGACCTTTCTTTATAGCTTTGTCCAATTGCCTCTGGCCGCTTTCCATCCTTGATTCTATAAAGTATCTTTAACCTAGCCTAGACCTCCACTGTCTGTTCCCTCCTGGATTGCCTCCAGCTGTGTCCCACCTTGATCACATCAAAATCCCACTCTCTTGGTTTTGACCTCTTGTCATCCCAGTCCTATCAAGATCCTCCCTAGAATCCTCCTCCAGACCCTCTCTAAACCTCTCCTCCTATCACCCCAGACTACAAGACTATCCCCCAGATCCCTCCCACAGTCCGTATATAAGATCCTTCCTTTCTTCATGAAGGTGTTCAGATTCAATTTAGCTCAGATTCTATCTGGTCCACTTGTCCATACAAGAATCACAAATGCTCAGTCTCCTTAAGAGTCAATCCAAAATGGTAAATCTTAAATAAATTTTGTTTTTCTTTGGCTAAAAGAAGGATGAAGTCAAATTCATTCAGGCAGGACCCAGGTATCAGTATTTTAGGGTCTCAGGTATCCCAAACCTCAACTTATGGTTCTCTGACCTCAACATATGGTTCCCTGACCTGGAATACTACCAGTCTCAACTTCTTTTCTAGGACTGGGGAGGTATGTAAGCTTTCCCTTCTCCTTTCCCTTCTTGCTCTCCAAGTACCTTGGAGGTGCTTTTTGAGGCCTGATCTCTCAGGTTCCAGTAGGTCAGACAGCTAGAAGGCTGTCTACTACTCAGCCTGACTCTCTCACGTTATTGGTGAACTGGGCCCACTTTCTGAAGCATGGAAGACAGGGAATCATTTGTTGAGGTTTAGGATGCTTGAGACCCTAAAATACTGACACCCCATGTCCTGCCTATATGAATTGAACTCAAGCCTTCATTAAGCCAAAGAAAACAAAATTTATTGAATCTGAGTATCTTCATGGAGACAGGAAGGATCTTATATACAGAAAGACTGTGAGAGGGATCTGGGGGATGGTCTTGTAGTCTGGGGTGATAGGAGGAGAGGTTTAGAGAGGGTCTGGAGGAGGATTCTAGGGAGGATCTTGATAGGACTGGGATGACAAGAGGTCAAAACCAAAAGGTGTGATTTTGATGTGATCAAGGTGGGACACTGCTGGAGGCAATCCAGGAGGGAACAGACAATGGAGGGCTAGGCTAGGTTAAGGATACTTATAGAATCAAGGATGGAAAGCAGCCAGAGGCAATTGGATAAAGCTATAAAGAAAAGCTTATGGCCTCAGGTGAATGTCAGATCAAGTGGGAAGATTCATGGAGAAGTCAAGGAGATTCCCATAGTCTGTACCCTGTCACAATGACCACAGTTTTCTTTATTATATTACCAAGAGTGAAGATTCCATACTTCCCTTACTAATCTCTGAGTCCTCTAACTAAAAAATAGCACTGTCCCACCCCAAACTAACGAGGGAGGGAAAAAAAGACCCACAATAACATTTTTTATAGGAACTGAAAACTCAACCCAGTACTACTTCTTACCTTTCATTTCTAGTTCATATTTTCAAATGTGTACTTTTAGCTTTCTTCATATTCATAATCATTTCTTAAAAGTTAGACTTTATTATTTTCATATGCCTACATAAATGTACATATTCCTATCATATTTTTCCCAGATACATCGAATTCTAATATATTTAGAGCCTCTGCCATGTTTCTGAAATGATGACTCTCTCTTCACATTTAAATTTTATCTTTTTTATCCCAAATGTACCCAATTTGTTATTGTCACAAGCCATTTTTATCCCTGAGATTTCAACACATTTGTAAGAAGGAACTAGAGATTGAAAGAACTTAACTAATCAATTCATTAATCAAGCCTGTCCACTTCACATTTTATGGAGATGAATTAGCATGCTCCTCTGGGGATGAAAAATCATCTGTTTTTTAAAAAGCTAATATTAATATGAAAAAAATAAAAATTTCTTTTGTGGCTGATTTTTTTTTTAATCTAGCTGTAGCACAGTTTTAAAGGAGTTTTCAATGAGAGCAAACCATCAGTTGTTAATTTGTACAATTTTCGAAATGAACCTCTTAAGCTCTTTTGAAGTCCTTCTGACAACTTTCTAATATCTTCAATTTTTTTGATCAGAGTATGCATCCTTTCCATCAGTTCTAAACCTTACCACAGTAACTCAAAGGGTTGTAACCACTATGGTCACTTAATGAAACCACAATTTTTATGATTTTATTAGGAAGGGGACAAGAGCATCTTTTATAGAAATGAATGATGTACAGCAGTGGTATTTCAAATAGAAATGAGGACCATTAATCTGTACATAAGAATCTCTGTGAGCTGCATATTGAGTTAGTTTTCAAATGTATTATCATCTATGTTTTTATTTATTTTATCAAATACTTCCTAATTATATTTTAATGTATTTCAGGGCACTAGATTGGGATTGCTGTGAGCTGCATATACATCAACTCACACACACATAGGTCTGACTATCCCTAGAGATGTTTTCTCCAGTAATTACTTGGGATTTATTTATTTGTATTTATTCTATTTATATATTCATTCCATACTTTATATACTCATATATGTACTTCTTGTCTCCATTAGCCTCAAAACTCCTTAAATTAAGGATTGTTGCCTTTTGTTTGTATTTGTATGCCTAATATCTAACATGATCTGGAACATGGCAGTCACTTAATGAATGCTTTTGATTGCTAGGCTATACTCCTAACGCTTTTCCACAGAACTTTGTCTACCATGTCATAGAAACCTCTTCCTCCTTGAAAGCTTATTCCTCCTCTGTGGTATTTCTCCAATCAGTAATGCCTTCATGCTCTGAAGTTTCTTTCTCTGATTAGCTGATTTGTCTCAGAACCTTCATTTTAAGTAGGAAGTCCATACCAACCACATCTCCATTTCTCTCCAGGCTGTACTATTGACTCATTTCTATGGGATTTTGTCTGCCATGTCACAGAAACCTTCTTCATCCTACTTCCATAATGTTTTGAAAGCCTAGAAAAGATAGGAAGGGGCAGATTTTAAAGAGCTTTAAATGACAGTTTATATTTGAAGGAACCATTAGAGTTTTTTGGATGGGGAAAGGTGGGTGATCTTTAAGAAAACTCTCTTTAACAGTGATGTTGAAGATGAATTGCCAAGCTATCGCAATAATGTAGGCAGCAGGGGCTGAGGGGCTGAGCTAGAGTAGCAGCTATGTGAGCAGAGAGAACAGCAAGTGTGAGACACGTACTAAAAGAAGAAATCATGGGATTTGGTGACTGATAGACTACGTGAAGACGAACGAGGAGTCAAGGACAATAGCAAAACTGTAAACCTGGGGGACTAGAAAGATGGTGGGGCTTTAGATGAGGAAGTTCAGAGGAGGAGTGGGTTTGAAGGGAAAGAGAGGGACATTTTGAATTTGGAATATCTAGGGGACATTTGTGAGTTTGAAATGCCCAGTAGGCATGTACATGGTGATTTAGCAATCAGCTAATTTTCACATATCTATTTTAGTTCTGCCTTCTGAAGCAAGATGGAACAAGATTGCTCTTTTGTTTGCTTATGTTGTTTTAAAGTAATAGCTAACACTTTCTCTTAGTTTTCTTATTTAGGATAAATTTATGTTCTTTACTCCCTGTATGATTCTACTTTCAATCGACAAATATTAAGCACTTACTTTATAGAAGGAACTGTGTTAGGTGCTGGGATACAAGTACAAAGAATGAAATAATCTGCCACTTCATCATCCTGGTCACCTTCATCTAGATCAAGGGTGGGGAATCTACAGCCTCGATGCCACATGTGGCCTTCTAGGTCCTTGGATGCAGATTTTTAACTGAGTCCAAGTTCTCAGAGATGAGCTTGACACACAAAAATATATCAAGGAAAATTTATTAAAATAGAGTTCAGAGGAGGGAGTGCCTTCTACATTCATGGGTAGCTTCCCAGTAAGGTTACAGGAAGACTACAACTTGTTCAGATTGACGTAAGCTTCTTATACCGTTCTGAATTTTGGACTCAGCACCCCACCATCACCTGGCTACATGACTTCATGTTTTCCTCTATGATAGGCTTTCCCTCAAACAGCTCATCAAACCTGCACACAAGTTTCTGACCTCTATCCACCTGTGCTAGGTCACAACTCTGTGGAAACAGAACTTCCTTGTTTCCCACAAAATTTTACATCCTTTTATTAAGGGGACTTGTTCTGTGAAGTTTGGGTTCAGGCAAAGGGCCAAACTTGAGGACCTAAAGGGCCACACGTGACTTCAAGAACACAGGTTCCCCACCCCTTATCTAGATAGTCTTCATTTTCTTAAAAAGTTACTTGGGGGGAGTTGGCAGGGAATTACAGAAAACTGTAATTAAGACGTCATATGTTGGTTAAAAGTCGTTATTCACAGGAAAGAGAACAAATAATCAGACTCTAGAAATTTCAAGATGGGGCACAGGGAAGGAAGATTCAGGCTATAATCTGGGGTATCTGGGAAAGTAACTTCTCCCCCAACAGCCAATATTTAGACGTTGAAAACTGCCTTGAGCCTTTGGACTTAATTCTCTCCTAGAGATGAAAGTGACTTTCCAACACAGAATGTTAGAGTTGGGAAAGCTCTTAGAACAATGATGTGAGAGCTGGAAAAGAGAATACGATATGTTAGAAGTCAAACAGACTTGGCAAGAGAGAATGTTAGCCCTAATCAGAACTTGGGAATATAAATTATTAAAGTTAGAAATAGACTTAAAGTGTAGAATATTGGAACTAGAAAAGAGTCTAAAGATCACCTATTCCAAGGGTGCAAAATATTATATATACTCTCAGACTCAGTTGATATGTTGGCCAGTTAACTATAGATAGCTGATAGAAGTAAATGTTTGTATACATACATACAAATGATACACATATAAGTAAATATGTGTATATACATATATTAATACATAGTTCAGAAAAGTGAAAAAAATCACTCCAAAGGTGATGTGTTTGCAATTCTGAGGGCTAGCAGAAGGATGGATGTTGGAACTAAAAATTGAACTCAGCATCAGAGAACAATGACAAAGAGAACCAGTTTACAAAAAGAGGGGTGTATATTTGACGTTGTTCAGAACATAAACACATACTCAAGATTTTTTATAACTCAATAACATTCCCTAATGATTCCCTAAAAGTATCCTTTCCCTCTGTTGTGAAGCTTATCAGGGTTGTATTTCTTACCTCATTTTCCATATATATTAGGGTTCATAAATATATGCAACCTATACCCCAAATCAGAATTACCTTCTTATTTTAGGCATGTTGTCCATTCTCCCCATGGAATTCTGATGCTCTTTTACCCACTAAGTAGAGATGTGAGGAGATAGAAAATTTTTTATTTATTTTTTTCTTTTTAACAAGCCATTTCACAAGTCAGTAATGGCCAGACTTGGGACAATCAAATATTTGATTTGATTAATTCCAGTGATTCCTAAAGATCATCAGGCATAAGAAATCATATCCTTTGCTTGAATATAGGGGAATAGTTCTGTTGGGATGAAATCAGATTAATTTTAATTAGATTGACTCTATAGCAGTAGCTGTTAACCACAGAAAACCACAAAAATCAGAAATGGTATTTCCTAAATTCTAACCTATCTGTGCTATAGAGAAATACAGGATAATATTAAAAGCTATTGAAAACACAAGAAGAATGAAATGTACTTACAGCATTGTAAGTACTAGGGTAATAAAAATTTTTGTTACCTCAAACCTAAGTATTTAGAATTTCTTAATCACTATAATTTAGAGATCAAAAAAAAGTACTCAAGTAGAAAGAGAAATACGTTGCTTATAGCTTGTGAAAGGAACTCAATAGAGGGGAAATATGACAAAATTACAACAACGAATCATATTTCTGGTTGATCAGAAGTAACAAGGGTCAAGTCTTTCAATCATATTCCAATTAATTTTGATGACATTAGTAGTATTAATAGAATAAACAAAATTTTGCCATCTGCCCTAATGCCACAGGCACTCATATTGCTCTAAAGTCAACTTCTACTTCTTGCACTATTCACAGTTATAAAGTCAACATGACAACTCCTTCTAACTTCTAGAAAATATGTACCAAGTTCTTTTTTTTAATTAAATTTTATTTTCAAAGATCAGCTTCTCTAGAAACAAAACCCCTGTTACAAGGACATATGGTCAAGCAAAATAAAATTTTTCATTGGCCACGTCCAAAATAATGCCTTAATCTACATTCTAAGTCCATCATCACTGTCAGGAGGTGGGTAGCGTGTTTCATCATAAGTCCTGAGGAATTGTGTTTGGTCGTTATGTTGATGAAGGTTCTTAGGTTTTCTTCTCTTTTTCTTTTAAAATATATTTTGTTTTAATAATCCAAGATCCGTCTTCTCATTTTCTCTGTCTCCCTCCATCAGGAACACAAAAAGCCCTGTGGTCAATTAAAACAAATTTGCACATTGACTGTGTACTTAAAAAAAAAGTCTCTCTCTGCCTTGAGTCATTCAATTCTCTGTCAAGTCCTCTGGAATGTTGGTTGGTCACTATGCTGATAAGAATTCAGTACAATAGTATTCTAACACATTTATTTAACGTAGCTTGTTCATCCATTCCTTAATATATGGTTACCCTCTTCAGACTCCTATTCTTTCTCACCTCAAAAAAAGAGCAATAAATGTTTTTTTGTCCATCCTTAGAATGTTTTCCTGAAGACTAATCCCTCCTTTAATCAGCTCTGCCTCTAATTCCCCACTCCCACCTTTCCCCCTTTCCTTGTCTTTCACTGTTGAGTGAAATGCATTTCTGTACCCAATCGTGGGTTTCTTTATTGTTTATATTTGTTTCTTTATTTCTTCTTTTGACCAGTTCAGAGGGAGATTCATGTATCAGCTCCTCCTACTCTCTTTGTTTATATAGATGTCCATCTGTGCACCCTCATTATGCAAGATAATTTTACCTTTTTGTCCTTCCCTCCCCTTTCCCCTACCTGTGTATTCCTCATTCTCTGTCTTCCCATTCTTTTCTTAAGAGTCATCAAGATATTAGAGAACCACTACCATGCTTTGTCTAATTGGACTCCCTTTATGAGCCCTGAAGATGATAGGTATGAGAAAATATATTTAAACACCCCCCTATATTTAAATGTTAGCACATACCCTTGTTTTGTCCTTTATAAGTATTCATTCATAGCTACTTTTTAAATGTTTCTTTTACTGTTCCCAAGAACAAACCCCAAACTCTGAAATAGTTTTAGAAAGAAATTTATTAGGTCATTTGGTAGAGGAGAGTGAGCTGGAAAGGAGGTATGGCTCCCTCTCCCACAAGGCTCTGAAAGGTTTATATTAAAGAGGACTTAGATAAGGGTACTCACACATAAACCCCACATTCACAGTTGAGCAATTTGCTTAGAGGACAAAAACACAAGGGAACCCCAAACACAAGTTGGATGGACCCAGTACAAATCCTGGGTTTGGTGTAACCAAAACAAGAATGATTTGGGTGGATCTAGGACTTGGGGAAACCCCAAGTACCTTGTGGCCATCTTCAGAATTCCTTGAGAGTTACTGGGGTCAGGTAACATTCTGAGTACAGGCAACATAAGGTAGGGATTTAAATGATATAATAATTTTCTAATTATATAATTAATATAATTCTTTTCCTCACATTCTTTATTCCATATTTATAGGAATTCAAAATTTCCATGTAGTTCTGGTCTTTCCATCATGAATGGTTAGAAGTCATCTATTTCCACTTTTCCCCCTTACAGCATTATATCCAGTTTTGCTGGAAAAGCTATTTTGGCAGTAAACCCATCTTTTAAATCCTTCTGGAATATAGTATGCCAAGTTCTCTGTTCCTTTTTAGTGCTTACTGCTAAATCATGTAATTCTACCTATTGCTCCTTGGTGCTTGAGATTTATTTTTTTTTCTTATCTGTTTGTAGTATTTTTAATTTGATCTGAAAGCTCTGGATTTTGTCTATGATATTCCTGGGAGTTTTCACTTTGGGGTTTTTTCAAGAAGTGATCTGTGGATTCTATTTCCACTTTGCCCTCTGGTCCTTTTTGTTGAAATATGATATTTAGGCTTGGTTTTTGGCCATGATGTTCAGACAGTTCACCTATTCTTAAATATTTTCTCCTTGATCTGTATGAGCTATTTTTTCTGTGAAGATATCTTACATTTTACTATTTTTTTTTAGCTTTTTGACTTTGTTTTTAATACTTCTTGTTACTTCATGGAGTCATTAGTTTCTCTTGGTTCCATTCAAACTTTCAGGGAGTTTGTTGTTCACGCACGGTTTTGTACCTCTTGTGCCAAGCTGTTAATCCCTTTTCCAAGTCTTTCTTCTATAACTCACATTTCTTTTCCAATTTCTTTCAGGTACTTTCATTCCATTTATTAAAATTTTTAAAACTCTTTTTTAAACTATTACTTTACCTTTTCCAGGAGTCTTAGTTGATTTTGTGCCCAAGCTGTGTTTTCCTCTGCTTGCAAATGTTTGGGAGTTATTCTCTTTTACTGTATCTTCTACTTATATCTTGTATCTTGCATGTCTCTTGCAACATTATGATACAGTTCTTTTCTCCCTCCTCCCCATCCCTTCAGCCTACTCCCTGAGTCTGGATTTGATGTTAGGATTAGGCTCTGCAGCACTTCTTGGGGAAGATGTTGGCTAGTTCTGTTGCTACTTTATTGTGGAAGCTATTCCACTATCTCAGGGACAAGCTGAAAACTTTAAGTGCACTAAAAGTGATCTGATCCAGGGCAAAGTCTGATTGTTTCTCCCCTGGTCTGAGTTCTACAAGTTCTTGACTTAGCTTTGAGTCTAAGCAGAAGTAGACTGTTGCTGAACTCTGCCCCATCATACAAACGGAAAGTTCTTTTGGTTCAGATTAGCAGAATTGCTGGCTTTTCTTTGGTCTGGGATTCTAATCCTGTTTATTCCTCTGTAGGCTGGGCTAGAGGTTAGAAGAAAGACTGCTTTATGCCTCAGGTCAGAGCCACTTAAATGCTGCTAGACAAATAACTCACTGTACCTTTTCTGGATTCAGGATTATAACTGTTAGGAAAAGTTTGTGAAGAAGAGCTCACTGCATTGCTTCCTATCATTCTAACATTGTGGCTCTACCCCCGGATCACATTCTTTTTGATCTACCACCCAGGCTTGCTTGCTCTCCATTCCCCTATCATTCTATTCTCCTGTTAGAATTTAAGTCCTTTAAGGGAAGGGTTACTTAATTTTGTATTTGTGTTCCCAGCAATTAGCAAAATTACTGCCATGTAGGAAGTTCTTTAAAAATAATTTTTCATTCATTTATTTACTTATCCGTTTATTGTTTTTATCAAATTTGAAGGCTATAAGAGATTGACAGAAATCATCAAGAATATTCCACCATTTTGTGGTAGGACTATATTTAAATTATTGCAGAATGATGGGTATTAAGATAGGTATGATTTCTAGGAGTAATTAATTAGGTGATAGTGCCGCCATATTGTCTCCCATTCAGACAATATCTGGAACATTGTGTTCAGTGCTGAGCAGCTTAATTAGGAAAGACATTAATAAGCTGGAGATTATATAGAGCAAAGGTATTGAACGTGGGCCATATGTGGCCTGCAACACTTTCATGTAAGCTTAATCAGATTAAAATGTATTTGGTAAATATTTAATTAAATTAAAAATACAATAAAACTTAGATAACATTACATTTTAAAGCTGTTGGGATCTTGATGTATGGATTAGTGGCTTCCCCTTTCTACTTGAGCTTGACAATGCTAATCAAGAGGTGGGGAATGATAGGGGGCCTAGATTTTGTGTAATATGGGAATTTATTGAAGGAATTGGTCATGTTTAACTTGAGGAGTGGAAGATTTGGGATAAGAATGATAGCTAATTTCAAGTATTTGAAAGGCTGTCAGATGAAAGAGGGACTAAACTTGTTTGACTCTTCTATCTTCAAATCTCCCCCCATTCACACACAAATAGGGCATAATAATATAACAAATAACATGTAGCATTATAAGATGCACATTATAATGTTATAATCATGTTATTACATATATATATAAGAAATAATAATACAATAGGGTAATGAGTAGACATTGCAAAGAGACAAATGCAAGTATTATGGAAGGAAGAACATTTAAGAAAAGGTGGAATGGACTCTGTGGAGTGATAGTGAGTTCCATCTCAGAGGAATCTTCAAGCAAAGTTTGGATCACCACTTTTTGGGTGTGCTGTAGAAAGTTTTTTGTTTGTTTGGGTTATGGGTTAGAATAGATGGCTAGGGAAGTCCTTTCTACTTCTGAAATTCTGTAATTTGGTAATCTAGGGTCATTTAAATTTGCCCTAAGAAAAACTGGCATAACATTCTCAGAATGTTGCACATTGGCCTCTGGACACCAACTGTATGTACTCTGCAGAGGATTCCAATAACCATTACCCCCTCACCACTTCCTTCTCCCCAGAATTAACTGTCTAAGAGATGCGCTAGAGCTAATGCTAATTAAACAACTGGTGGCATCACTGGGGCCCACTGAATATTATAGAAAGTGATTCCCTTGGGGCCATCATCTGTGACCAGAATGAGGATAGAAGAGTGCTGTTTCTCCACATCAAAGACAGATCTCATTATTAGGCATTAATAATGGCAGCTTATTTTCTTTCTTTTGCATGCAACTTTCAATTTTGTCTCATCCTCCCGCTGGAACCTGTCCTACCCCACCAAATCTGTTTTCTGTCACAGAGTAACCTTCTGAAAAATCCAAATTCTCACTGAAAATGCCCCACTAAGGATGTGTTTAATGCATTTTTTTTCCTGATAGCATTGTTGTGCATTGAAAAAATACTGAGGACATAGCATAACTGAGCATTTATTGATTATCTACTTATATTCTTTGGTTTAAACTGGTTTTTCACTTCAATGTGGGAGGCACTGGGGATTTAATGGAGATAGTGTGAGACCTTGTGTCAGAAAAACACAACGTTCGTATCCCACTTTAGTCACTTGCCAGTTGTGCGTCCCTGGGAAAGTCCCATAATCACTCAGGAGAAAAAATGTCTTCAGTACTTACTTTTATAAGGTTGTTGTGAGAATCAGATAATATAAGTAAAATGTTTTGCATAATTTAAAGTATGCTATAACTGCGAAGCTAGGTGGCATGGAGGATAGAGCACCTGGCCTATAGTCAGGAAGACCTGAGCTCAAATCCAGCCTCAGATACTTACTAGCTGTGTCACCCTGGGCAAGTCACTGATTTCTGTGTGCCTCAGTTCCTCATCTGTAAAATGATCTGGAGAATGAAATGGCAAATCACTCTAGTACCTTTGCCAAGAAAACCTCAGATGGGGTCAGAAAGATTTGAGCAAAACTGAAATGACTGAACAACAACATAATTGTTGTTATTTGTTATTTTTACTATGCTAAGTAATATGTATTTACCAGTTATTTTTACTATGATTTTTATAATATGATAAATATAATAATAATATGATTTGGGAAAGGGGAAATAATGCTGTCTCTGGAGTCAGGACTTGGGGCTATCTATAAAATGGGGACTGGAGATGGGTTAGATAGACTCTTAGGTCCCTTTTAGCTCTAGGTCTATGGCTTAGATCCAGTAATCCAAATGACTAGCTATATTGTCAGTTTATTCATTCATCAAATATATATTAAAGGCTTACCATTGTAAGGTATGGTGTTAGGTATTGGAGCTATAAAGATAATAGTGAAACATGCCCTGTTCTCAAGGTATTTTACTGGAGGTACAGGGAGAGAGGCACATGACCACAGGCAGATGTAAAAACAAGACCATCTGAGAAGGGAAAGAATGCTAAATGGTAGAAAGTTACAAACTCTTCTTCCATATAAGATATTGTTTTCTTACTTAATAAAATATAAAAGATTATATAAAAATCTAATATTTTTGATCCATTTACCAAATGTTTTACCGTAAATGATCAGTCGTTAAGTGGTCAAGCATGGGAGTTTTGGGGACAATACATATAACTCATTAATAACACGCTTAAATGTTTATGAAATGTTTGCCACATGATAATCCTTGGAGACTGGTAATGCAAATACGACTTAGATTAATTTTGAAGAGAAGGAAACCAAACCAAAAAGAAGCAAAGAAACTTGCTGATAATCACATAGTAAGTAGTAACTGTCAGAATTAGGACGCAAAATCAGGTCTCATGATTACGACTTCAACTGTAACACACTGTACATAAGGAGTCAGTTATTGAATTAAGGAAAAAGTCTGCTTATTATTCAGATGTATCTACCAAACTGTTGTGTGCTTATCTATACATTAAGTAATGCCATGGGCTTGATGGTAATATAAGTCTTTTTGGCAGAGTGAATTTTGTTTATGTGGAGTTATTTTCATTAATTTGTACCTAAAACTAAGGCTGTGCATATACAAGAGCAAACCTCTCTAGGGAAGAAAGATGAAAACTTCCATTGTTGCAGAGTGACAGGTAGCTTATCTCAATGGCTACTTCAAAATGGATAAATTCAGAATTGACCAAATTAAATGAGTTATCTCCTCTATCTTCTTATTTTCTTGCCATTCAGATTCCACTGATTTTCATCTAGTCTAAAGTTCTGTTGTACCATCTAATGAGTCTCAAGTTTCTGATGATGGAATACTTAAAAGTTCTGTCTTATGAAATTTTGTTTCTAAATTTATACTACTATTGCCTCAATCCACCATTAGTCAGTATAACAGT
This sequence comes from Notamacropus eugenii, assembly GCF_028372415.1. NCBI lineage: Eukaryota > Metazoa > Chordata > Mammalia > Diprotodontia > Macropodidae > Notamacropus > Notamacropus eugenii. The sequence goes on along the minus strand of NC_092878.1, from coordinate 45,696,184 downwards.
AATTTTTCTCTGGACTTGTGATTTCATAAGTACAGGGAATTTTTAGTGAGGATACTTTCTACCAGTGGAAGTCAGCAATTTCTGCACTTTCTTAGTGGTAGAGAGTTAACTTGGAGGCAGTGAGATGGTTACACAGGGTCACACAGCCAATATATATATCAGAGGTAAGTTAGAACATAAGTAGTCCTGATACTAAAGCCAGCTTTCTTTCCACGATCAGTCTGCTTCTTATAATGGTTCCTATGTACCTACTAATCAGAAACTTAAGAATCATTATTTTTTCTTGGATTAATGTATGCCCTTTAAAAAAAAAATCAAACTCAAACAAAGTGTGTGACTCATTCCCAAATTGAAATGTTTATGAAATTTAATTTTGATAGAAATCCTGTATTAAATTCACATTTTGATACTTTGATGGATCTGTCATCTCACCGATCTTGATTCTTATGAGAACAGTGCATATTAGAGCCCTTTTTACTCATGTGCAAGTCTTGTCCATGGAAGTCCATAAGCCTTGTTAAGCATTTATAACATACCACACATTATGCTTCAAAAAATCTTCCATGATTGTCTATCTAAACTGATTGGATCTTTCTCTTGATCTCTCAACAGTATATGGCCACTATGGGGTATGGAAGCTATGCGGTAATCATTGAGAATTAATTTTTTTCAAAAATTGCTATTTTAGAGTTTTAAGGGACTTTGGAAAGTTCAGCTCTTAGTTAAAGCATATGAATCCCATCTACAATATCCCTGACAAATGGTTATTATTTACTTCTCTGGATATAATAATGGCTCAGGCCATTAGTAGAAAAATATGCAAAGAAGTATCTATGTACATGTGTATATGCATATGATAGATGTATATGCCTTATAAGTGTGTCTGTGTATACATATATGCATATACACACCTATGAAATTTCCAGTTAAATAGGAGTTTCTTTCCCTGTGGCCATGACAAATATAAAAATTTGGAGGTACTGGCCACAACTTTTAAAAAGTTTAATCAAGCTATCCTATGATATTTCTGATTCCAATGAATTATTCGAATCTTTTATTTCTTCACCACTTGACTAACCATATTTGGGATATTTCACTGTTACTCAGCACCACTACCAAAACACGGGGGAAAAATGTACATGTATATATTATATATGTCAATTGCTGCTTAATCAATACTGAAGGGATTGAAACCTTTTAATTTGGTAGATGCATGTAACCATAGTAAAACAACAAAAAAAAACTTGGTGGGTTCAAAATATGGAAAGTTTAAAAGTTAATATCCCATTAATTTATTACAAGCAAATATCGAACACTGTTGATGAAAATGAATAGTGATAACTCACACAAAGTTATTATGAAGGGTATGCTTTTTGTATCTTAAAGTAATATAGAAAGGTGAATTATGATAACAAACATAGAATAAAATACTTAAAAAAAATGCACAAACCTCCTGAAGGAAGACTGTAGTAATCATAATCCATCTACATAAATGTATCCATTTAAGATGAAGCCAGTGTACGCATAGGAAGTAGAGAGCATTAGCAAAGCTTTTTTTTTTTTCCCTTTTTGTCTCCCATGCCATTAGATTCATAGTTAGCTCATAGACTCACTGAACTTAATCTGTTTCCTTTCTGTCATTCTTCTCATTTATAATTTGTTTTACCATGAAGAGCCCTAAGAAGCCTGTTAAAATACAACGCCAGGAGAAAAGAAGATTGGAGAAAAAAATCCAATAATTAAGCCACTTTGCTTGGCAAGTGTCCCGTTCAAAGGTAATAGCCCTGGAACATAAGTTGTTTGAGGCATTTGATTATAATAAACTTACATTTAATATAAACTGCCTGAAAAACCTCAGTTTATCAGTATGTGTTAACCTGGTAAAAATGATTTTTAAAGAGATCAAAATTCATTACTTTAGAGGTAATATTAGCACTTAAGTTTAAAAGAAACAAGTTTCTATTGTCCTGAGTTCAGCATTAAGTTTAAAATTTACTCATTCATATGCTTTTATTTTTCTGTTACTATCTGTGCACAATTACTTCCCTATAAGCTTACATATCATCAGATGGTAAATAATGGAACTGCAAACTTTGTAGCTTATCCGTTGTCCCTCTACCCCATCTCTCCTCCCCATCACCCATCCATAGATGACTGGCCTAGGCAGACAGCTATATTACTATTTGCTAATCAAGTCACCTTTTACAAATGATAGAAATTTTAACCCCGCTTTTGGGGGAGATGCCATCGATATGTCTTCAGACTTTCCCTTACCTCCCACAGAACAGACAGTTTGCTCTTCAAAAGTTTGTTTGGAAATGAAACCAAATTCTATGTTTCCTCTACAGATGGCTGACCTCTTTCAGTTGGTGGCTGCATCACTCATTTAAACAATTATACAGGTCAGAATAGTGTAATCTAAATTATTTAGTCTCTCGGTGTTTTTCAGACACTAGTGACAGTTCGAGATGTTCCAGCTGCTGCTTGTACCTGAATTTGAACTCCACACATGATAACAGAGCTTTAGGTCAAATTTCAGAGCCCATCAATGGATTCTGCCTACTAGCTTGCCTGCCATAGTACCGTACCAGGATCCCGAGAGAACTCTGACAAGAAGTATGAAAAAGCAGGAATCTAAAGGCTGTCTTTTCAAAGCTAATGTTGAAAATATGATTTAAAATAATAATAAATTATAATATTAAAACTCACCTAGATATTCCTTTCTTGTAAAATATGTCTTACAAATACCTCTCTCTCTTTTTTTGTTTGTCCCCCACAGGGTGCAATCCAAGTCTACCAAATAGACTAGCAAAATATTATGATAACCTTTTCCATCCTAATTTGTACTGGAGGCTGAGTGTATGCTAGGATCAACATTAATTACTGTATAACATTTCAGCTGTGTGGTTCATGGAAATGTCAGGGAGTTAGCTAGAGGGGACCCAAGGTCTTAGAGACAACAGGGGGGTAGAAACTATGGCACACGTGCTCCATGTGGGTGATAGGAATTTATAAAAATTCAACCCTGGACAAAGATTGCAAAATGAACAACTCCAGTCAACCTCTGCTTCAATTATATCCCATGCACAATGCACATCTTCCTGCTCTGTGCTACCATCTTCAGATACTTTATTTTTTAATTAATAAAGTCTAAGTTCCAACAGTTAGCATAACATCTTATAATAACACTTCTCCATAATGAGGGATCTAGTTTGTTAAAGTTAATATATCAGTTTGAATTAATGAATTTTAAATTTAGATTCCCTTTGCAGCTTGAATCCAAACTAATTACAGGTTTTAAATTGTCACTAGTAGGAGCTCAGCCAGGGCATATT